>NC_063256.1:12628036-13285046 GCF_019578655.1 Ricinus communis | reverse complement strand
CAAAAAATTTACCCCTTCTATGAGGCTGCTATCATAGACTCATAATTACACTACTTTTACGGGGTTATTTTTTTATATTCATAAATATACACGTTTTACAGATTTTTTTTTCTTATATTGATAATTATACCATTTTTACGGGGTCGTTTTCTCATATTAAATTATTAGCACTATTATAGGATTGTTTTGTTAAATTCATAAATTTACACGTTTTACGATATTATTTTATTATATCAAAAAATATACCGCTTTTACGGGGTTGTTTTCTCAAATTCTGAAATTAACCCATTTAACGGGTT
Organism: Ricinus communis; assembly: GCF_019578655.1. Taxonomy (NCBI): domain Eukaryota; kingdom Viridiplantae; phylum Streptophyta; class Magnoliopsida; order Malpighiales; family Euphorbiaceae; genus Ricinus; species Ricinus communis. The sequence continues at coordinate 13,284,747 of NC_063256.1, read as the reverse complement.
GTTTTCTCATACTCATAAATATACCAAAATTACGGGATTATTTTCTCCAATTGATAAATATCCTCGTATTACGGGGTTGTTTTCTCATATTAAAAAATTTACCCCTTCTATGAGCCTCGTTTTACTCCCTTTCACTTTGCTACTTCTGATTTATTTTCTCATATTCATAAATACACACGTTTTAGGGTTATTTTCTTATATTGATAATATACCACTTTGTGGGATCGTTTTCTATTAAATTATGGCACTGTATGGGATTGTGTTATCAAATTCATAGTATACATTTTCTGGGTTGTATATCATTATACAGTTGTTTACGATATTCAAAATTAGTTAAAGTTGTTTTCTCATTTCATTATTAAAGTGGTTATTTTCATTGATAAAATATCCAAATATTGAGTTAATTTTCTCTATATTAATTTTACCCTTTTTGGTTTTCTCGGACTACGTTATTCAACTTTCAGGGTTTTCAATATTCATAAATATCCGTTTGTGGGTTATTCTTAAATTTATAAATATTACACTTTCGGGTTTGAAACATAATTGTATTAATATTGGGACATTTCAAATTCCTTAAATTTACACGTTCTACAGACTATTTTCTTATGTCCGATAAAATACCGCTGCCAGGTTGTTTTCCATTACATCCAAAATTAACCCATTTGAGGGGTTTTCCTATACTCCACAATACAGATTAAGTTGTCAGGGTTGTTTCTGTATTTAAAATTTACCCACCTCTTACAGGGTTGTTTTCTCATATTAAAATTACCTTTCAGAAGGCACTACTTTTGAGGTCATTCTCAATAAATTATTAACTATCAGGGTTATTTTGTCAAATTCATAAATTTACACTTTTTAGGAGGTTATTTTTTCTTATATTGATATTCCTACTACTTTTACAGGTCTTTCTCATATTAAATTATTAGCACTATTACAAAGTTTGTTTTATTAAATTCATAAATTTACATATTTTTACAGTTATTTTATATTGACAATGCCTGGGTGTTTTCTCCTATAAAATTAACCCATTTAAGGTTGTTTCCCTTGTCAAAAACTAAAATTGCAGGCTATTTTCTCTATTAAAATTTTACCTTAAGGTTGTTTTCTCCGACTCTCAATTACACTAACTTTGCAGGTTATTTCTCAATTTATAAATATATATATTTACTGAAGTTATTTTCTTATATTAAAATAAATATTCCACTTTTACTGAGGTCGTTTCTCATATAAATTATTAGCATTATTATGTAATTGTTTTGTCTAATTCATAAATATACATGTCTTATGGAGTTATTTTTATATCCACAAATATACCCCTTTTGCGATTGTTTTCAAATTATAAAATTAACCCATTTAAGGAGTTGTTTTCTTATACTCATGAAACATACACCAAGGTTGTTTTCTCTAATTGATAAATATCTTCATGTCTGGTGTTGTTTTCTCATATTAAAATTTATCCTTTCATTTTAGGACTGGCATTTTACTGAGTTGTTTTTGATTTAAAATACTCATGTTTCTGAGTTATACTAACTTATATTGATAAATATACCACTTTTACAATGTCGCTTTCTCATATTAAATTATTAGCATTATCATGGGGTTCTTTTGTCAAATTTATAAATATACACGTTTTACAAGGTTATTTTCTTATATTGACAAATGTACCCTTTTACGGGGTTGTTTTCTCATATTATAAAATTAACCAATTTTAGGGGTTGTTTTCTCATACTCATAAATATACCAAAATTACGAGGCTATTTTCTCCAATTGATAAATATCACCGTATTACGGGGTTGTTTTCTCATATTAAAATTTTCTGTTGTTTTCTAGACTGGTTCGTACACTTTTGGAGTTGTTTTCGATTCATAAAAATACACATTTTATTGGTTTATTTTCTTTTATTGATAAATATACTATTTTTATGGGGTTGTTATCATATTATTCAATAACATTGTAGGGTTGTTTTGTCAAATTCATAGTATACGTTTGAGTTATTTTCTTATATCGATAAATATACAACTTTTACGAGGTTGTTTTCTCATATTATAAAATTAACTCATTTAAGGGATTGTTTTTCCATATTAAAAAATATATCAAAATTACGGGGTTATTTTCTACAGATAGTAAATATCCCTAACATTGCGAAGTTGTTTTCTCATATTAAAAATTTTCGATTCATGAGGGCATTTTTCAAACTTCGCTTAATTACACTACATTCTGATTATTTTCTTATATCGATAAATATACAACTTTTACGGGGTCTTTTTCTCATATTATATTATTAGCACTATTATGGGGTTATTTTGTCAAACTCTAAAATTAAACCATTTAAGGGGTTATTCTCCCATAATCATAAAAATACTAAAATTACGGGGTTATTTTCTCTGATTGATACATATCCCCGTGTTACGGGTTTATTTTCTCTGATTGATAAATATCCCTGTATCATGGGTTATTTTCTCATATTAAAAAATTTACCCCACTACATGAGTTGCTTTCTGGACTACGCAATTACACTAACAGTTGCTTATTCCATAAATATACCGTTTCTGGTCATTTTCTCATATTAAATTATTAGCACTATTATGGGGTTGTTTTATCAAATTCATAAATTTACACGTTTTACAATATTATTTTCTTATATCGACAAATATACTCCTTTTACGGGGTTGTTTTCTCATATTATAACATTAACTAATTTTAAGGGTTATTTTCTCATACTAACAAATATACCAAAATTACGAGGCTATTTTCTCCAATTGATAAATATCCCCGTATTACGGGGTTGTTTTGTCATATTAAAGAATTTACCCCTTTTACGAGGCTGTTTTCTTAGACTTCGAATTTACCTCTTTTGATTTTCGATTCATAATAGTTTCTTGGGTTATTTTCTTATATTGATAAATATACTACTTTTATGGGGTCGTTTTCTTATATTAAACTATTAGCATGTTGTCAATTCATAATATATGTGTTTCACGGAGTTATTTTCTGATTTGTTTCATCATATTATAAAATTAACTCATTTAAAGGGTTGTTTTTCTATATTAAAAAATATACCAAAATTACGGGGTTATTTTCTCTGATTGATAAATATCCCTATATTGCGAGGTTTTTTTCTCATATTAAAAGTTTATCCATTCAATGAGATTGTTTTCTCAGACTCGGAATTACACTACTTTTACGAGGTTATTTTCTTATATCGATAAATATACAACTTTTACGGGACGTTTTCTCATATTAAATTATTAGCACTATTATGGGGTTGTTTTCTCAAATTCATAAATATACACATTTTACGGGATTATTTTCTTATATAAAAAAATATACCCCTTTTACGGGGTTGTTTTCTCATGTTATAAAATTAACCCATCTAAGAGGTTGCTCTCTCACACTCACAAACATACTAAAATTACGAAGTTATTTTCTCTGATTGATAAATATCCCCGTATTACGGGGTTATTTCCTCTGATTGATAAATAACCCCATATTACGGGGTTGTTTGCTCATATTTAAAATTTTACCCATTCTACGAGGTTGTTCTCTCAAACTCATAATTACACTACTTTTACAGGGTTGTTTTCTCAAATTCATGAATATACACGTTTTACGAGGTTATTTTCTTATGCTGATAATTATACCACTTTTACGGGGTATTTTTTTCATATTAAATATTAGCACTCTTATGGGGTTGTTTTGTCAAATTCATAAATTTACACGTTTTACGGGATTATTTCTTAGATCGACAAATATACCCCTTTTACAAGGTTGTTTTCTTATACTCTAAAATTAACCCATTTAAGGGGTTATTTTTTTATACTCACAATATACCAAAATTACGGAGTTATTTTCTCCGATTGATAAATATCCCCGTATTATGGGGTTGTTTTCTCACATAAAAATTATCCCTTCTCGAGTTGTTTTCTCGACTTCGCGATTACCACTTTTACGGGGTTATTTTCTCAAATTCATAAATATACACATTTTACGGGGTTATTTTCTTATATTGATAAATATACCACTTTTACGGGGTCGTTTTCTCATATTAAATAATTAGCACTATTATGGGGTTGTTTTGTCAAATTAATAAATATATATGTTTTACGGGGTTATTTTCTCATATTATAAAATTAACTCATTTTAGGGGTTGTTTATTCATACTAAAAGCATATCAAAATTACGGGGTTATTTTCTCTCATTGATATATATCCCCGTATTACGAGATTGTTTTCTCATATTAAAAAATTTACTCTTTCTACGAGGTTGTTTTCTCAGACTCGCAATTACACTACTTTTACAGGGTTGTTTTCTCATATTCATAAATATACACACTTTACGGGGTTACTTTCTTTTATTGATAAACATACCACTCTTACAGGGTCGTTATCTCATATTAAATTATTAGCACTATTATGAAGTTGTTATCTCAAATTCATAAATATACACATTTTACGAGGTTATTTTCTTATATCGATAAATATATCCCTTTTACGGGGTTGTATTCTCATATCATAAAATTAACCCATTTAAGGGGTTGTTTTCTCATACTTACAAATATACCAAAATTACGTTGTTATTTTCTTCGATTGATAAATATCCCCGTATTACGGGGTTGTTTTCTAATATTTAAAACTTTACCCCTTCGACGAGGCTGTTTTCTCAAACTCGCAATTACACTAATTTTATGGGGTTCTTTTTCAGATTAATAAATATACACGTCTTACGAGATTATTTTCTTATATTGATAAATATACCACTTTTACGAGGTCGTTTTCTCATTTTAAATTATTAGCACTATTATGGTGTTGTTTTGTCAAATTCATAAATAAACACATTTTACGGGATTATTTTCTTATATCGATAAATATACACCTTTTACGGGGTTGTTTTCTCATATTATAAAATTAACTCATTTAAGGGGTGGTTCTCCTATATTCAAAAATATACCAAAATTACGGGGTTATTCCCATTGATAAATATCCGCGTACTACGGGGTTGTTTTCTCATATTAAAAAATTTATACCTTCGACGAGGATGTTTTCTCAAACTCGCATTCACACTACTTTTACGGGGTTATTTTCTTATATTGATAAATATACCACTTATACGATGTCGTTTTATCATATTAAATTATTAGCACTTTTATGGGGTTCTTTGTCAAATTCATAAATATACATGTTTGACGGGATTATTTTCTTTTATCCACAAATATACCCCTTTTACGGGGTTGTTTTCTCATACTATAAAATTAACCCATTTAAGAGGTTGTTCTCCCATACTCACAAATATACTAAAATTACGGGGTCATTTTCTTCGGTGGATAAATATTCCCGTATTACACGGTTATTTTCTCCGATTGATAAATATCCCTGTATTACGTGGTTGTTTTCTAATATTAAAAAATTTACTCCTTCTACGAGGGTGTTTTCTCAGACTCGTAATAATACTACTTTTACGGGGTTATTTTTTCAGATTAAAAAATATATAAGTTTTACGTGGTTATTTTCTTACATTGATAATTATACCACGTTTATGGTCTTTTTCTCATATTAAATTATTAGCACTATTATAGGGTTGTTTTGTCAAATTCATAAATTTACACATTTTACGGGGTTATTTTCTTATATCGACAAATATACCCCTTTTACATGGTTGTTTTCTCGTATTATAAAATTAATCTATTTAAGGGGTTGTTTTCCCAAACTCATAAATATGCAAAAATTACGGGGTTATTTTCTCCAATTGATAAATATCCCCGTATTACGGAGTTGTTTTCTCATATTAAAAAATTTACTTCTTCTACGATGCTGTTTTCTCAGACTCGCAATTACACTACTTTTAGGGGGTTGTTTTCTGAGATTCATAAATATAAACGTTTTACGGGATTATTTTCTTATATTAATAATTATACCACTTTTACGGGGTCATTTTCTACTATTAAATTATTAGCACTATTATGGGATTGTTTTATCAAATTCATAAATTTACACGTTTAACGGGATTATTTTCTTATATCCACAAATATACCCCTTTTAGGGGGTTGTTTTTTCATACTCTAAAATTAACCCATTTAAGGGGTTGTTCTCCCATACTCACAAATATACCAAAATTACTGAGTTATTTTCTCCGGTTGATAAATATCCCCGTATTACAGGATTATTTTCTCTGATTGATAAATATCCCCGTATTACGTGGTTGTTTTCTAATATTAAAAAATTTACTCCTTCTACGAGGGTGTTTTCTCAGACTCGCAATAACACTAATTTTACGGAATTGTTTTCTCATATAAAAAAAATACACATTTTACGTGGTTATTTTCTTATATTGATAATTATACCACGTTTACGGGGAGTTTTTCTCATATTAAATTATTAGCACTATTATGGGGTTGTTTTGTCAAATTTATAAATTTATATATTTACGTGGTTATTTTCTTATATCGACAAATATACACCTTTTACAGGGTTGTTTTCTCGTATTCTAAAATTAACCCATTTAAGGGGTTATTTTTTCAAACTCACAAATATGCAAAAATTACGGGGTTATTTTCTCCAATTGATAAATATCCCTGTATTACGGAGTTGTTTTCTCATATTAAAAAATTTACCCCTACTACGATGCTGTTTTCTCAGACTCGCAATTACACTACTTTTTTGGGGGTTATTTTCTGAGATTCATAAATATAAATGTTTTACGGGGTTATTTTCTTATATTAATAATTATACCACTTTTATGGGGTCATTTTCTTCTATTAAATTATTAGCACTATTATGGGGTTGTTTTGTCAAATTCATAAATTTACACGTTTTACGGTGTTATTTTCTTATGTCGATAAATATATCCCTTTTTCAAGGTTGATTTCTCATATTATAAAATTAACCATTTAAGGGGTTGTTTTCCCATACTCACGAATATATCAAAATTATGGGATTATTTTCTCCGATTGATAAATATCGCGTACTACGGGGTTGTTTTCTCATATCAAAAAATTTACCCCTTCGACGAGGCTGTTTTTTCAGACTCGCAATTGCACTACTTTTACGGGGTTATTTTCTTATATTGATAAATATACCACTTTTACGAGGTCATTTTATCATATTAAATTATTAGCACTTTTATGGGGTTATTTTGTCAAAGTCATAAATATACACGTTTGACGGGGTTATTTTCTTATATCCACAAATATACCCCTTTTACGGGGTTGTTTTCTCATACTCTAAAATTAAGCCATTTAAGGGGTTGTTCTCCCATACTCACAAATATACTAGAATCACGGGGCTATTTTCTCCGGTTGATAAATATCCTTGTATTATAGGGTTATTTTCTCCGATTGATAAATATCCCCATATTACATGGTTGTTTTCTGATACTGAAAAATTTACACCTTCTACGAAGTTATTTTCTCAGACTCGCAATTACACTACTTTTACGGGGTTGTTTTCTCAGATTTAAAAATATACACATTTTACGTGGTTATTTTCTTATATTGATAATTATACCATTTTTACGGGGTCTTTTTCTCATATTAAATTATTAGCACAATTATGGGTTATTTTGTCAAAGTCATAAATTTACACATTTTATGGGGTTATTTTCTTATATCGATAAATATACCCCTTTTATAGGGTTGTTTTCTCGTATTCTAAAATTAACCCATTTAAAGGGTTGTTTTCCCGAACTCACAAATATGCAAAAATTATGGGGTTATTTTCTCCGATTGATAAATATCCCCGTATTACGTATTTATTTTCTCTTATTAAAAAATTTACCCCTTCTACGATACTGTTTTCTCAGACTCGCAATTACACTACTTTTAGGGGGTTGTTTTCTGAGATTCATAAATATAAACGTTTTACGGGGTTATTTTCTTATATTAATAATTATAATACTTTTACAGGGTCATTTTCTACTATTAAATTATTACCACTATTATGGAGTTGTTTTGTCAATTTCATAAATTTACACGTTTTACGAGAATATTTTCTTATATCGACAAATATACCCCTTTTACAGGGTTGATTTCTCATATTATAAAATTAACCCATTTAAGGGGTTGTTTTCCCATACTCACGAATATATCAAAATTATGGGAATATTTTCTCCAATTGATAAATATCCGCGTACTACGGGGTTGTTTCTCATATTAAAAAATTTACCCCTTCGACGAGGCTGTTTTCAGACTCGCAATTACACTACTTTTACGGGGTTATTTTCTTATATTGATAAATATACCACTTTAACGAGATCATTTGATCATATTAAATTATTAGCACTTTTATGGGGTTATTTTATCAAATTCATAAATACACGCATTTTACGAGGTTATTTTCTTATATTTACAAATATACCCCTTTCACGGGGTTGTTTTCTCATACTCTAAAATTAATCCATTTAAGGGGTTGTTCTCCCATACTCACAAATATACCAGAATCCCGGGGCTCTTTTCTTTGGTTGATAAATATCCCCGTATTACATGGTTATTTTCTCCGATTGATAAATATCCCTGAATTACGTGGTTGTTTTCTGATGTTGAAAAACTTATACTTTCTACGAGGTTGTTTTCTCAGACTCGCAATTACACTACTTTTACGGGGTTGCTTTCTCAGATTCAAAAATATACACATTTTATGTAATTATTTTCTTATATTGATAATTATACAACTTTTACGGGGTCTTTTTCTCATATTAAACTATTAGCATAATTATGGGTTGTTTTGTCAAATTCATAAATTTACACGTTTTATGGAGTTATTTTCTTATATTGATAAATATACCCCTTTTACAAGGTTGTTTTCTCGTATTATAAAATTAACGCATTTAAAGGATTATTTTTCTAAACTCACAAATATGCAAAAATTATGGGTTAATTTTCTCCGATTGATAAATATCCTCGTATTACGGAGTTATTTTCTCATATTAAAAAATTTATCCGTTCTACGAGGCTGTTTTCTCATACGCACAATTACACTACTTTAGGGGGTTGTTTTCTCATATTCATAAATATAAACGTTTTACGGGGTTATTTTCTTATATTAATAATTATACTACTTTTACAGGGACATTTTTTCATATTAAATTATTAGCATTCTATGGGGTTGTTTTGTTAAATTCATAAATTTACATGTTTTAGGGGGTTATTTTCTTATATCGACAAATATACACCTTTTACAGGGTTGTTTTCTCATATTATAAAATTAACCCATTTAAGGGGTTGTTTTTCCATACTCATAAATATAACAAAATTATAAGGTTATTTTCTCAGATTGATAAATATCCTTATATTACTGGGTTGTTTTCTCATATTAGAAAATTTACCTCTTCTACGAGGTTATTTTCTCAAACTCGCAATTACACTACTTTTATAGGGTTGTTTTCTCATATTCATAAATATACACTTTTTACGAGGTTATTTTCTTATATTGATAAGTATACCACTGTTACAGGGTCGTTTTCTCATATTAAATTATTAGTACTATTATAGGGTTGTTTTATCAAATTCATAAATTTACACGGTATACGGGGTTATTATCTTATATCGATAAATATACCTCTTTTACGGGGTTGTTTTCTCATATTCTAAAATTAACCCATTTAAGGAGTTGTTTTCCTATAGTCACAAATATACCAAAATTACGAGATTGTGTTCTCATATTAAAATATTTACCCATTCTACGAGGTTGTTCTCAGACTCGCACTTACACCACTTACACTACTTTTACTAGGTTGTTTTCTCAAATTCATAAATATACACGTTTTATGGAGCTATTTTCTTATATTGATAAATATTCCACTTTTACGGGATCATTTTTTTATATAAATTATTAGCACTATTATAGAGTTGTTTTGTCAAATTAAAAAATATACACGTTTTATAGGGTTATTTTTTATATCCACAAATATACCCTGTTGTTGTTCTCTCATATTATAAAATTATCTCATTTAAGGGGTTGTTTTCTTATATTCACAAATATACCAAAATTACGGGGTTACTTTCTCCGATTGATAATAGTTCTCGTATTACGGGATTATTTTCTCATATTAAAAGTTTACCACTTCTACGAGGTTGTTTTCTCAGACTCGCATTTACACTAATTTAACGGGTTGTTTTTTCCAGATTCATAAATATACAAGTTTTGCGGGGTTATTTTCTTATATTGATAATTATACCACTTTTACGGGATCGTTTTCTCATATTAAATTATTAGCACTATTATGTGGTTGTTTTGTCAAATTTATAAATTTACACGTTTTACGGGGTTATTTTCTTATATCGACAAATATACCCCTTTTATAGGATTATTTTTTCATATTATAAAATCAACCCATTTAAGGGGTTGTTTTTCCAAACTCACAAATATACCAAAATTATAGGGTTATTTTCTCCGATTGATAAATATCCCCGTATTACGGGGTTATTTTCTCATATTAAAAAATTTATCCCTTCTACAAGGTTATTTTTTCAGACTCGCAGTTACACTACTTTTGTGTGGTTGTTTTATCAGATTCATAAATATACACGTTTTACGGGGTTATTTTCTTATATTAATAATTATACCATTTTTACGGGGTCGTTTTCTCATATTAAATTATTAGCACTATTATGGGTTGTTATGTCAAATTTATAAATTTACACGTTTTACGGAGTTATTTTGTTATATCGATAAATATACTCCTTTTACAAGATTGTTTTCTCTTACTCTAAAATTAATCCATATAAGGGGTTGTTTTTCCATACTCACAAATATACCAAAATTATGGGGTTATTTTCTCCAATTGATAAAATCCTCATATTACGGGGTTGTTTTCTAATATTTATAAATATCTCTGTATTATGGGTTTATTTTCTCATATTAAAAAATTTACCCCTTCTACGGGGCTGTTTTCTCATATTCGCAATTACACTATTTTTACGGGATTATTTTCTCATATTCATAAATATACACATTTTACTGGGTTATTTTTTTATATTGATAATTATACCACTTTTACGGAGTCGTTTTCTCATATTAAATTATTAGCACTATTATGAAGTTATTTTATCAAATTAATAAATTTATACGTTTTACGGGGTTATTTTCTTGTATCGACAAATATACACCTTTTATGGAGTCGTTTTCTCATACTCTAAAATTAACCTATTTAACGGGTTATTTTCCTATACTCACATATATACCAAAATTACGGGATTATTTTCTTCGATTGATAAATAACCTCATATTTTCTTATATTTATAATTATAATATTTTTACGGGGTCGTTTTCTCATATTAAATTATTAGCACTATTATGGGGTGTTATGTCAAATTCATAAATTTACATGTTTTACGGGGTTATTTTGTTATATCGATAAATATACCCCTTTTACAGGATTGTTTTCTCATACTCTAAAATTAATCCATATAAGGGGTTGTTTTCTCATACTCACAAATATACCAAAATTATGAGGTTATTTTCTCCAATTGATAAAATTCTCGTATTACGAGTTATTTTCTAATATTTATAAATATCTCTATATTATAGGGTTATTTTCTCATATTAAAAAATTTACCCCTTCTACGGGGCTGTTTTCTCATATTCGCAATTACACTATTTTTACGGGGTTATTTTCTTGTATCGACAAATATACACCTTTTATGGGGTCGTCTTCTCATACTCAAAATTAACCCATTTAACGGGTTGTTTTCCTATACTCACAAATATACCAAAATTATGGGGTTATTTTCTTCGATTGATAAATAACTCCGTATTATGGGATTTTTTCTAATATTAAAAAATTTACCCCCTCTATGAGGTTGTTTTCTCAAATTCGCAATTACACTACTTTCACGGGTTGTTTTCTCACATTCATAAATATACACGTTTTACTAGGTTATTTTCTTATATTGATAATTATACCATTTTTACGGGGTCATTTTCTAATATTAAATTATTAGCAATATAATGAGATTTGTTTATCAAATGCATAAATTTACACGTTTTACGGAGTTATTTTCTTATATCGATAAATATACCGCTTTTAGAGGATTGTCTTCTCATATTATAAAGTTAACCCATTTAAGGGGTTATTTTCTCATACTCATAAATATACCAATATTACAGGGTTATTATCTCCAATTGATAAATATCCCCGTATTACGGGGTTGTTTTCTCATATTCAAATATTTACCCTTTCTACGATGCTGTTTTCATAGACTCGTAATTACACAACTTTTACGGGGTTATTTTCTTATATTGATAATTATAACACTTTTTTGGGGTCGTTTTCTCATATTAAATTATTAGCACTATTATGGGGCTATTTTGTCAAATTTATAAATTTATACGTTTTACGGTGTTATTTTCTTATATCGACAAATATACCCCTTTTATGGAGTTATTTTCACATACTTTAAAATTAACCCATTTAAGGGGTTGTTTTCCTATACTCATAAATATACCAAAATTACGGGGTTGTTTTTTCCGATTGATAAATATTCCCGTATTACGAGGTTATTTTCTCATATTAAAAAACTTACCCCTGCTATGAGGCTTTTTTTTAGATTCACACTTACAATACTTTTATGAGGTTGTTTTCTCAGATTCATAAATATACAAGTTTTGCAGGGTTATTTTCTTATATTGATAAATATACCACTTTTACGGGGTCGTTTTCTCATATTAAATTATTAGCACTATTATGGGGTTGTTTTGTAAAATTCATAAATTTACTCATTTTACGGGATTATTTTATTATATCGACAAATATTATCCCTTTTACGGGGTGGTTTTCTCATACTCTAAATGATGCAATAAAGACAAGAATTACAAATGATCCTTTAAGCTTTCAAGGAGGTCCAATGACAAGATCCAAGTCCAAAAGTATGCAAGAAGCTTTGTTGGGCTTAATTAAAGACATTTGGAGTGTTCAAACACAACAAGGCTCAGTCCAAGATTTAGGATTGCAAAAAGGATCCAAAATCATCAATTTAGTGCAATAAGTTTGGGCTGAACTCATAGGTCCAATAAGATTCATTTGAAGCCTTTTTTTATTTTCATTTTATTAGGTTTTTCTTAAGTTATGGTGTGATTAGTTGTCTTTTAGAGTTACAAAATAGATGCACATAATTAGTCATAATTTGGAGTTACAAAATGGATGCACATAATTAGTTGTCATTTGGGAGTTACAAAAATGAGTGACATCAATGTAAAAACAGCCACTTTTAATAAGTTTTAAGGGGAATTAAAGGGAAAAACGTGGGAAAGCTCAAAAGACATCCATTTAGGTTTCTTTGTCTTGTTTTGGCTATAAATATCAAAGCCAAATCCATTTGTAAATATAGAATTTTGAATGATAATCTTTGTTTGCTCTTTGTGAGTGTTTTTGCTTAAGTTCTTGCATGAACTTTGAACTTATCAAACTATTTTTAGTTTGTGGCGTTCTCTAACCAAAATCTTGTGTTTAATTCTTAACCTATCAAATCATACTTGGTTTGTGGCGTTTGGAGTTGAATTCAAGTGCTAGTTTCATTGTTGGAACTAGTTTTTTTCCTAACTTCACTTGAGGAGATCCTTGGGTTTTGGAATCATCTTGATTGGAGGGTGTTTTCTTGCATTCCATATGTATCATAACTCATTAGTTATTGGGGTGTGTGGTTGCTAAGATGATGATTTCCTATCATTTGGTATCAGAGTTTGCTTCAAGTTGAGGTTTGCTTATCTTTGTGTTTTGTGTGTTATTAAAGTTTCTCATCTTCTTTATTTTTTTTGTGCCAAATTCTTCTTGTTTCAATATTTTCCTTCTAAGTACTCATTCTTTTCAAAGTTTACACCTTTGTGCGCATAAAGTAAAACTTCGTTGTCCCTTGCTAAAAAAAAAATTGTGTTGTTCATAATTTCTTTTCAGTTGTGTTATTATCATTAATTTCTTTGGAGTTGAATTCAAGTGCTAGTTTCTCAGTTGGAACTAGTTTTTTTCCTAACTTCACTTGAGGAGATCCTTGGGTTTTGGAATCATCTTGATTGGAGGGTGTTTTCTTGCATTCCATATGTATCATAACTCATTAGTTATTGGGGTGTATGGTTGCTAAGATGATGATTTCCTATCACTAAAATTAATCCATTTAAGGGGTTGTTTTCCCATACTCACAAATACACCAAAATTACGAGGCTATTTTCTCCGGTTAATAAATATCCCCGTATTACGGGGTTGTTTTCTCATATTAAAAAAATTACCCTTTCTACGAGGCTATTTTCTCAGACTCGCAATTACACTACTTTTACGGGGTTGTTTTCTCATATTCATAAATATACATGTTTTACTCGGTTATTATTTTATATTGACAATTATACCACTTTTACGGGGTCATTTTCTCATATTAAATTATTAGCACTATTATGGGGTTGTTTTTTCAAATTCATAAATTTATACTTTTTACGGGGTTATTTTTTCATATTAAAGAATTTACCTCTTCTACGAGACTGTTTTCTCAGACTCGCAATTACACTACTTTTACGGGGTTGATTTCTCAGATTCATAAATATATACGTTTTACGGTATTATTTTCCTATATTGATAATTATACCACTTTTACGGGGTCGTTTTCTCATATTAAATTATTACCACTTTTATGGGGTTGTTTTGTCAAATTCATAAATATACACTTTTTATGGGGTTATTTTTTTATATCCACAAATATACTCCTTTTACAGTGTTGTTTTCTCATATTATAAAATTAATCCATTTAAGGGGTTGTTTTCTTATACTCACAAATATACCAAAATTGCTGGGTTATTTTCTCCGATTGATAAATATCCTCGTATTACGGAGTTGTTTTCTCATATTAAAAAATTTACCACTTCTACGAGGTTGTTTTCCTAGACTCGCATTTACACTACTTTAACAAGTTGTTTTTTCAGATCCTTAAATATACACGTTTTGTGGGGTTATTTTCTTATATTGATATATATACCACTTTTACGGGATCGTTTTCTCATATTAAAATATTAGCACTATTATGGGGTTGTTTTGTTAAATTCATAAATTTAAACATTTTATGAGGATATTTTCCTATATTGATAATTATATCACTTTTACAGGGTACTTTCTCATATTAAATTATTAGCACTATTATAAGTTTGTTTTCTCATACTCTAAATTTAACCCATTTAAGGGGTTGTTTTCCCATACTCACAAATATACCAGAATTATAGGGCTATTTTCTCCGGTTGATAAATATCCTCGTATTACAGGGTTGTTTTCTCAAAATAAAAAATTTACCCGTTCTACGTGGCTGTTTTCTCAGACTCGTAAATATATTATTTTTACGGGTTTTTTTTTCTGAGATTCATAAATATACATGTTTTACGGAGTTATTTTCTTATATTAATAATTATACCACTTTTATGAGGTCGTTTTCTCATATTTAATTATTAGTATTATTATGGGGTTGTTTTGTCAAATTCATAAATTTACACGTTTTACGGAGTTATTTTCTTATATTGATAATTATATCACTTTTACAGTGTATTTTCTCATATTAAATTATTAGCAATATTATAGGATTGTTTTATCAAATTCATAAATTTACACTTTTACAGGGTTATTTTCTAATATAGATAAATATTTCCTTTATACAGGGTTGTTTTCTCATACTCTAAATTTAATCCATTTAAGGGGTTGTTTTCCCATACTCACAAATATACCAGAATTACGGGGCTATTTTCTCCAGTTGATAAATATTCCTGTATTACAGGGTTGTTTTCTGATATTAAAATATTTACCCGTTCTACAAGGCTGTTTTCTCAGACTCGCAATTATACTACTTTTACGGGTTTTTTTCTCAAATTCATAAATATACATATTTAACGGGGTTATTTTCTTCTATTGATAATTATACCACTTTTACGGGGTCATTTTCTCATATTTAATTATTAGCACTATTATGGTGTTGTTTTGTCAAATTCATAAATTTACACATTTTACGGGGTTATTTTCTTATATCAACAAACATACCCCTTTTACGGGGTTGTTTTCTCATACTCTAAAATTAACCCATTTAAGGGGTTTTTTCCCACTCACAAAAATATAAAAATTACGAGGTTATTTTCTTCGATTGATAAATATCCCCGTATTACGGGGTTATTTTCTAATATTTATAAATATACACTTCTTACGGGGTTGTTCTCTCATATTAATAAATTTACCCCTTCTACGAGGTTGTTTTCTCATACTTGCAATTACACTAATTTTACACGGTTATTTTGTTAGATTCATAAATATAAACATTTTATGGGGTTATTTTTTATATTAATAATTATACCACTTTTACGGAGTCATTTTCTCATATTAAATTATTATAACTATTATGGGGTTATTTTGTCAAATTTATAAATTTACACATTTTGCTGGGTTATTTTATTATATCGACAAATAGACCCCTTTTACGGGGTTATTTTCTCATATTATAAAATTAACCCATTTAAGGGGTTGTTTTCTCATACTCACAAATATACCAAAATTATGGGGTTATTTTCTCCGATTAATCAATATCCCCGTATTACAGGGTTGTTTTCTCATATTAAAAAATTTACCCCTTCTACGAGGCTGTTTTCTCAAACTTGCAATTACACTACTTTTACGAGGTTATTTTCTTTTATTGATTAATATACCACTTTAACGGGGCTGTTTTCTCATATTAAATTATTAGCACTATTATGGGGTTGTTTTGTCAAATTCATAAATTTACACGTTTTACGGGATTATTTTCTTATATCGATAAATATACACCTTTTATGGGTTTGTTTTCTCATAATATAAAATTAATTTATTTAAGGGGTTGTTTTCCCATACTCAAAAATATACCAAAATTACAGGGTTATTTCTCTGATTGATAAACATCCCCATATTATGGGGTTGTTTTCTAATATTAAGAAATTTACCACTTCTACGGGGCTGTTTTCTTAGACTTGTAATTACACTACTTTTACGAGGTTATTTTCTTTTATTGATAAATATACCACTTTTACGAGGTCGTTTTCTCATATTAAATTTTTAGCACTATTATGGGGCTGTTTTGTCAAATTCATAAATTTACACATTGTACGGGTTTATTTTCTTATACGAACAAACATACCCCTTTTGCGGGGTTATTTTCTCATACTCTAAAATTAACTAATTTAAGGAGTTGTTTCCCATACTCACAAATATACCAAAATTACGGGGTTATTTTCTCCAATTGATAAATATCCTTGTACTCATATTAAAAAATTTACCCCTTCTACAAGGATGTTTTCTCAGACTTGCAATTACACTACTTTTACGAGGTATTTTCTTTTATTGATAAATATACCACTTTTACGGGGTCGTTTTCTCATATTAAATTATTAGCACTATTATGGGGTTGTTTTGTCAAACTCTAAAACTAAACCATTTAAGGGGTTATTCTCCTATACTCACAGATATACCAAAATTACGAGCTTATTTTCTCCAATTGATACATATCCCCGCATTACGGGTTTATTTTCTCCGATTGATAAATATCCTCATATTACGGGGTTGTTTTCTCTTATTAAAAATTTTACCCCTTCTATGAGGCTGTTTTCACAAACTCGGAATTATACTACTTTTACGAGGTTGTTTTCTCATATTCATAAATACACATGTTTTACGGGGTTATTTTTTTATATTGATAATTATACCACTTTTACGAGGTCGTTTTCTCATATTAAATTAGTAGCACTATTATGGGCTTATTTTGTCAAATTCATAAATATACACGTTTTACGGGATTATTTTCTTATATCCACAAATATATCCCTTCTACAGCGTTGTTTTCTTATACTCTAAAATTAACCCATTTAAAGGGTTGTCATCCCATACTCACAAATATACCAAAATTACAGGGTTATTTTCTCCGATCGATCAGTATCCTCGTATTACGGGGTTATTTTCTCCGATTGATAAATATCCCCCTATTTCGAGGTTTGTTTTCTCATACTAAAAAATTTACTCCTTTTACGAGGCTATTTTCTTAGACTCGCAATTACACTGCTTTTACGGGGTTGTTTTCTTATATTCAAAATTATACACGCTTTACGGGGTAATTTTCTTATATTGATAATTATACCACTTTTACGGGGTCTTTTTCTCATATTAAATTATTAGCACTATTATAGGGTTGTTTTGTCAAATTTGTAAATTTACACGTTTTACGGAGTAATTTTCTTATATCGACAAATATAGTCCTTTTACAGGGTGGTTTTCTGACACTCTAAAATTGACCCATTTAAGGGGATGTTTTCCCATACTCACAAATATACCAAAATTACAGGGTTATTTTCGCATATTAAAAAATTTACTCCTTCTACGAGGTTTTTTTTTTAGACTCACATTTACACTACTTTTACGGGTTGTTTTTTCAGATTCATAAATATACACGTTTTATAGGGTTATTTTCTTATATTCATAAACAAATATACCAAAATTACGGGGTTATTTTTCCAATTGATAAATATTCCCGTACTACTGGTTATTTTCTCATATTAAGAAATTTACCCCTTCTACGAGGTTGTTTTCTCAAACTCGCAATTACATTACTTTTACAGGGTTATTTTCTCAAATTCATAAATATACACGTTTTACGAGATTTTTTCTTATATTGATAATTATACCATTTTTACGGGTCTTTTTCTTATATTAAATTATTAGCACTATTATAGGGTTGTTTTCTCATACTATAAAATTAACCCATTTAAAGGGTTGTTTTCCCAAACTCACAAATATACCAAAATTACGAGGTTATTTTATCCATTTAATAAATATCCCCGTATTACGGGGTTGTTTTCTCATATTAAGGAATTTACCCATTTTACAAGGTTGTTTTCTCAGACACGCAATTACACTACTTTTACGGTTTATTTTCTCATATTCATAAATATACCACTTTTACGGGGTCGTTTTTTCATATTAAATTATTAGCACTATTATGGGGTTGTTTTCTCAAATTCATAAATATACAAGTTTTATAGGGTTATTTTCTTATATCGACAAATATAACCCATTTACGTGGTTGTTTTGTCAAATTCATAAATTTATACGTTTTACGGTGTTTTTTATTATATGGATAAATATACCACTTTTACGGGGTCGTTTTCTCATATTAAATTATTAGGACTATTATGATGTGGTTTTCCAAAATTCATAAATATATACATTTTACGGGTTTATTTTCTTATATCGACAAATATAAATCTTTTACGGGATTGTTTTCTCATATTATAAAATTAACTAATTTAAGGAGTTGTTTTCACATACTCACAAATATACAAAATTACAGGATTATTTTCTCCGATTGATAAATATCCCCGTATTACGAGGTTGTTTTCTCATATTAAAAAATTTACTCCTTCTACGAGGCTGTTTTCTCACTTTCACGGGGTTGTTTTCTTATATAGACAAATATAGACTTTTTACGGGGTTATTTTCTCATATTATAAAATTAACCCATTTATGGAGTTGTTTTCTCATACTCTCAAATATACAAAAATTACGGGGTTATTTTCTCTGATTGATAAATATCGTCGTATTATGGGGTTGTTTTCTCATATTGGAAAATTTACCCCTTCTACGAGGCTGTTCTCTCAGACTCGTAATTACACTACTCTTACGGGGTTGTTTTCTCATATTTATAAATATACATATTTTACGAGGTTATTTTCTTATATTGATAAATATAAAACTTTTACGAGGTCGTTTTCTCATATTAAATTATTAGCACTATTATTTGGTTGTTTTGTCAAATTCATAAATTTATACGTTTTACGGGATTATTTTCCTATATCGATAAATATATCCCTTTTACGGGGTTATTTTCCTATATCGATAAATATATCCCTTTTATAAGGTTATTTTCTAATACTCTAAAATTAACCCATTTAAGGGGGTTGTTTTCCCATACTCACAAATATACCAAAATTACGGGGTTATTATTTTCGATTGATAAATATTCCCGTACTACGAGGTTGTTTTCTCATATTGAAAAATTTACCCCTTCTACGAGGTTGTTTTTACAGACTCGAAATTACACTACTTTTAGGGGGCTCTTTTCTCAGATTCATAAATATATACGTTTTACGAAATTATTTTCTTATATTGATAAATATGCCACTTTTACAGGGTCGGTTTCTCATATTAAATTATTAGCACTATTATGGGATTGTTTTGTCAAATTCATAAATATATACGTTTTATGGGATTATTTTCTTATATCAACAAATATACCCCTTTTACAGGGTTGTTTTCTCATACTGACAAATATACAAAAATCACGAGGTTATTTTTTCCGATTGATAAATATCCCCGTTTTACGGGGTTGTTTTCTCATATTACGGAATTTACACTTTCTACGATGTTGTTTTCTCAGACTCACATTACACTACTTTTACACGATTGTTTTCTCATATTCATAAATATACATGTTTTATGGTGTTATTTTCTTATATTGATAAATATGCCACTTTTACAGGGTCGTTTTCTCATATTAAACAATTAGCAGTATTATGGGGTTGTTTTCTCAAATTCATAAATATACACGTTTTACAGGGTTATTTTCTTATATCGACAAATATGCCCCATTTACGGGTTATAAATATACACATTTTATGGGTTTTTTTTATTATATGGATAAATTTACCACTTTTACGAGGTCCTTTTCTCATATTAAATTATTAGCACTATTATGGGGTTGTTTTCTCAAATTCATAAATATACACGTTTTACGGGGTTATTTTCTTATATCAACAAATATACCCCTTTTACGAGGTTGTTTTCTCATATTATAAAATTAACCCATTTAAGGGGTTGTTTTCTCTTACTCACAAATATACTAAAATTACGGGGTTATTTTCTCCGATTGAAAAATATCCCCGTATTACGGGATTGTTTTCTCATATTAAAAAGTTTATTCCTTCTACGAGACTGTTTTCTCAGACTCGCAATTATACTACTTTTACAGGGTTGTTTTCTCTGATTGATAAATATACACGTTTTACGAGATTATTTTCTTATATTGATAAATATACCACTTTTACGGGGTCGTATTCTCATATTAAATTTTTAGCACTTATCTGGGGTTGTTTTGTCAAATTTATGAATATACACATTTTACGGGATTATTTTCTTATATCGATAAATATACCCCTTTTACGGGATTATTTCTCATATTATAACATTAACCCATTTAAGGGATTGTTTTCTCATACTCACAAATATACAAAAATTACAGGGTTATTTTCTCCGATCGATAAATATTCCCGTATTACGGGGTTATTTGCTAATATTTATAAATATACCCTTCTTACGTGGTTGTTTTCTCATATTAAAAAATTTACCCCTTCTACGAGGTTGTTTTCTTAGACTCGCAATTACACTACTTTTATGTGGTTGTTTTCTCATATTCATAAATATACACGTTTTACGGGATTATTTTCTTATATTGATAAATATAACACTTTTACAAGATCGTTTTCTCATATTAAATTATTAGCACTACTATGGGATTATATTGTCAAATTTATAAATATACACGTTTTACGGGGTTATTTTCTTATATCGAAAAATATATTCCTTTTACGGGGTTGTTTTCTCATACTATAAAGTTAAGTCATTTAAAGGGTTGTTTTCTCATACTCACATATACACCAAGATTACGGGGTTATTGAAAAATATTCTCGTATTACGGGGTTGCTTTCTCATATAAAAAGATTTACACTTCTACAAGGCTGTTTTCTAAAACTCGTAATCACATTACTTTTATGGGGTTGTTTTCTCAAATTCATTAATATACATATTTTACGAGATTATTTTCTTATATTGATAAATATATCACTTTTACGGGGTTGTTTTCTCATATTAAATTATTAGTACTATTATTGGGTTGTTTTGTCAAATTCATAAATATACATGTTTTACGGGGTTATTTTCTTATATCAACAAATATACCCCTTTTACGGGGTTGTTTTCTCATACTCACATATTTACAAAAATTACGGGTTTATTTTCTCCGATTGATAAATATTCCCGTATTACGGGGTTGTTTTCTCATATTACAAAATTTACCCATTCTATGAGGCTGTTTTCTCAGACTCGCAAATACACTCCTTTTACGGGGTTATTTTGTTAGATTCATATATATACACGTTTTACGGGTTTATTTCCTTATATTGATAAATACACCACTTTTACGGGGTCATTTCCTCATATTAAATTATTAGCACTATTATGAGGTTGTTCTGTCAAATTCATAAATATACATATTTTACGGGGTTATTTTCTTATATCGACAAATATAACCCTTTTACGGGGTTGTTTTCTCATATTATAAAATTAAACCATTTAAGGGGTTGTTTTCTCGCACTTATAAATATATCAAAATTACGGGGTTATTTTCTTCGATTGATAAATATCTCCGTATTGCAGGGTTCTCAAATTATAAAATTTACCCCATCTACGAGGCTGTTTTCTAAAACTCGCAATTACACTACTTTTACGGAATTGTTTTCTCATATTCATAAATATACACGTTTTACGAGTTATTTTCTTATATTGATAAATATACTACTTTTATGGGGTCGTTTTCTTATATTAAATTATTAGCACTATTATGGGGTTGTTTTCTCAAATTCATAAATATATACATTACGGGGTTATTTTCTTATATCGATAAATGTACCCCTTTTACGGGGTTGTTTTCTCTTATTATAAAATTAACCCATTTAAGGGGTTGTTTTCTCATAATCACAAATATACCAAAATTATAGGGTTATTTTCTTTGATTGATAAATATCTCAGTATTACAGGGTTGTTTTCTCATATTATAAAATTTACCCCTTCTACGAGGCTGTTTTCTCATACTCGTAATTACACTACTTTTACAGAGTTGTTTTCTCATATTCATAAATATACAGATTTTATAGGATTATTTTCTTATATTGATAAATATACCACTTTTACGGGGTCATTTTCTCATATTAAATTATTAGCACTATTATGAGGTTGTTTTGTCAAATTCATAAATATGCACGTCTTACAGAGTTATTTTCTTATACCAAAAAATTTACCCCTTTTACGGGGTTTGTTTTATCATATTCTAAAATTAACCCATTTCAAGGGTTGTTTTCTCTTACTCACAAATATACCAAAATTCCGAGATTATTTTCTCCTATTGATTAATATCTTTATATTACGGCATTGTTTTCTAATATTTATAAATATATCCCTCTTATGGGGTTGTTTTCTTATATTAAAAAATTTACCCCTTCTACAAGGCTGTTTTCTCGGACTCGCAATTACACTACTTTAATGGGATTATTTTCTCACATTCATAAATATACACGTTTTACGAGTTATTTTCTTAAATTGATAAATATACCACTTTTAT
Organism: Ricinus communis; assembly: GCF_019578655.1. Lineage (NCBI taxonomy): Eukaryota > Viridiplantae > Streptophyta > Magnoliopsida > Malpighiales > Euphorbiaceae > Ricinus > Ricinus communis. The sequence continues at coordinate 13,261,334 of NC_063256.1, read as the reverse complement.
GGGACTGTTTTCGCATATTAAATTATTAGCACTATTATAGGGTTGTTTTGTCAAATTCATAAATATACACATTTTACAGGATTATTTTCTTATATCGACAAATATAACCCTTTTATGTGGTTGTTTTCTCATACTCTAAAATTAACCTAGTTAAAGGGTTGTTTTTCTATACTCACAAATATACCAGATTACGGGTTTATTTTCTATGAAATATATCCGTGTTACGGGGTTATTTTCTCATATTAAAATATTTACCCCTTTTACGAGGCTATTTTCTCAGACTCGCAATTATACTACTTTTACGGGATTGTTTTTTCAGATTCATAAATATATACATTGTAGGAGATTATTTTTTTACATTGATAAATATACAACTTTTACGGGGTCATTTTCTCATATTAAATTATTAGCACTATTATGGGGTTGTTTTGTCAAATTCATAAATATAGACGTTGGACGGGGTTATTTTCTTATATCAACAAATATACCCCTTTTACGGGATTGTTTTCTCATACTCTAAGATTAACCCAATTAAGGGGTCGTTTTCCCATACTCACAAATATACCAAAATTATGGAGTTATTTTCTACGATTGATAAATATATCTGTATTACGGGGTTGCTTTCTCATATTAAAAAATTTACTCCTTCTATGAGGTTTTTTTTCTCAAACTCGCAATTACACTACTTTTACAGAATTTTTTTCTCATATTCATAAATATACACGTTTTACGAGATTATTTTTTTATATTGATAAATATACCACTTTTACGATATCGTTTTCTCATTTTAAATTATTATCACTATTATGGGGTTGTTTTGTCAAATTCATAAATATACATGTTTTACGGGGTTATTTTCTTATATCGACAAATATACCCCTTTTACGATATTGTTTTCTCATATTATAAAATTAACTCATTTAAGGGGTTGTTTTCTTATACTCACAAATATACCAAAATTACGGGGTTATTTTTTCCGATTGATAAATATTCCCAGTATTACAGAGTTATTTTCTCATATTATAAAACTTACCCCTTCTACGAGGCTGTTTTCTCAGACTCGCAAATACACTACTTTTACGGGGTTGTTTTCTCATATTCATAAATATACACGTTTTACAGATTATTTTTTTATATTTATAAATATACCACTTTTATGATTTTGTTTTCTCATATTAAATTATTAGCACTATTATGAGGTTGTTTTCTCAAATTCATAAATATATATGTTACAGGGTTATTTTCTTATATCGATAAATACCTCTTTTATGGGGTTGTTTTCTCTTATTATAAAATTATCCCATTTAAGGGGTTGTTTTCTCATAATCACAAATATACCAAAATTATGGGGTTATTTTCTACGATTGATAAATAGCCCCGTATTACAGGGTTGTTTTCTCATATTATAAAATTTACCCCTTCTACGAGGCTGTTTTCTCAGACTAGCAATTACACTACTTTTACGGGGTTGTTTTCTCATATTCATAAATATACACATTTTATGAGATTATTTTCTTATATTGATAAATATATTACTTTTACGGGGTCGTTTTCTCATATTAAATTATTAGCACTATTATGGGGTTGTTTTGTCAAATTCCTAAATATACACATTTTACAGGGTTATTATCTTATATCAATAAATATACCCCTTTTACGGGGTTGTTTTGTCATATTCTAAAATTAACCCATTTCAGGCGTTGTTTTCTCATACTCACAAATATACCAAAATTACGGGGTTATTTTCTCCTATTGATAAATATCCCTGTATTACGACGTTGTTTTCTAATATTTATAAATATACCCCTCTTACGAGATTATTTTCTCATATTAAAAAATTTACTCCTTCTACGAGACTGTTTTTTCGGACTCGCAATTACAGTACTTTTGCGGGGTTGTTTTCTTACATTCATAAATATACACGTTTTACGGGAGTTATTTTCTTAAATTTATAAATATACCACTTTTACTCGGTCGTTTTCTTATATTAAATTATTAGCACTATATGGGATTGTTTTCTCAAATTCATAAATATACATATTTTTTACGTTGTTATATTTTTATATTGATAAATATACCCTTTTTACGGGGTTGTTTTCTCATGCCCTAAGATTAACCCATTTAAAATATTGTTTTCCCATACTCACAAAGATACCAAAATTATGGGGTTATTTTTCTCTGATTGATAAATATCCTTGTATTACGGGGTTATTTTCTCATATTAAAAATTTTACCCTTTTTACGAGGCTATTTTCTCATACTCGCAATTACACTACTTTTACGGTATTGTTTTCTCAGATTCATAAATATATACGTTTTAGGGGATTATTTTCTTATATTGATAAATATACTATTTTTACGGGTCATTTTCTCATATTAAATTATTAGAACTATTATGAGGTTGTTTTGTCAAATTCATAAATATAAACATTTGACGGGTTATTTTCTTATATCGACAAATATACTCCTTTTACGGGGTTATTTTCTCATACTCTAAAATTAACCCAATTAAGGGTTGTTTTCCCATACTCATAAATATACTAAAATCACAGGGTTATTTTATATGATTGATAAATATCTTCGTATTACGGGGTTGCTTTCTCATATTGGAAAATTTACCCCTTCTACGAGACTGTTCTCTCATACTCGTAATTACACTACTCTTACGAGGTTGTTTTCTCATATTTATAAATATATACGTTTTACGATATTATTTTCTTATATTGATAAATATACCACTTTTACCGGGGTCGTTTTCTTATATTAAATTATTAGCACTATTATAGAATTGTTTTGTCAAATCCATAAATATACACGTTTTACGGAGTTATTTTTTTTATTGACAAATATACCCCTTTTACGAGGTTGTTTTCTCATATTATAAAATTAATCCATTTAAGGGGTTGTTTTCTCATACTCACAAATATATCAAAATTACGGAATTATTTTATCCGATTGTTAAATATCCTCGTATTACAAAGTTGTCTTCTCATATTATAAAATTTATTATTTCTATAAAGCTGTTTTTTCATCTTTAAAATTACACTATTTTTACGAGATTATTTTCTCATATTCATAAATATAGATATTATCTTTTTTCTTACCTGACACAATCTTTTTTTGGCTAGTGATTCTTCTGGGTCGCCATATATCTCTTAAGTTTGAGACATTGTAGATACATTCTCGTCAACATCGTTATCACTTATGCAGAAGTCAAGAGCACGACGCAATTTTTTACCCTTATCCACTATTAACAATAGGCAGAGCAGCGAACCAACAACTGTAGCACTTGTTGGAGTACACATAGGCAAGTGAGATGGGGTATGTCTTTGAAGATATATGTTACTTTTAATGATAGATTATAAGGATCTTCAATTTCTATTATTAACCATAACTTGAAAAATCGTTTCAGTACTAAAAGTTCTAGACATTAATTGTGGCAAAGAGAATTTATCCTTACAAACCTAAGCTAGATTATTTGTTAGTAAACCAATTAAATCAGCAGGTGCACGCCCAAATATAAAAAATTTTGTTGACCCTGTGTCGTCCTCTACGATAGAATTGAGTTTATATCTATGGCAATGGTAAACAATGACATTCAGTTTATACCTAAAGCAATAGTAAACAAAAACATTCAGTTTATGCATATGGTAATGATATATGCATTAGTTACTGTATAATTAAATGATTCAGTATGTATAAATGTAATTGTTAACATATATACCAATATATTGGTGATTCTTTTAATGCTTCGCAATTATTACACCATATTTGATCACCATAATTCTGCATATTGCTTTTTCACTGGGGACATGCTGGATACCACCGGTCGTAAGATTAACATTTTTTATTGTGGCTTTGCAGGTGAATTTAATGTCCTTAACATTGTAGATGTCAACGCAAGTATATAAGGGTAAAAAATTATTAAATTATACATTATTATGAGGAAGAAATAAAAACATACCTTATTAATATAGATATCTATTGCCAGTAGCTCAACAATTGTTCTATTATTAATTTTTTTTGGATTCAAAATTGCGAATGGGGAGATTTTCATCATCAAGCTTTATGATTTTATCTCCCGGATCCATTAAACTGCAATGTAGAGCTGTTATTTATATATGTACAATGGTATAGGTTTAAAAGAATTATTATGAATTTACCTTTCTTTGAAATCATACACTTTAGGTATTTTAAGATCAACAAAACTCTTATTCGATGATGAACTATTGACCAACACTTTATCTATGACAAAAAGGTTAGAAACAAATCATATGTAAAAATATAATAATTAAAGTACATTGAATGATATACTTCTGTTGAATCTTTTGACAATTACCGATAGGATAACAATAACCACAAACCCACTTAATTTTCTTGGTTGTAAATCTGATCCTACGGAAATTGAATAGCCATCTTATCTTAAAGAGTAACTTCTAATTCATCATTTCTGGTAAATTGAATTTGAACAAGAGTTCAAAAAGATCATTTTACTTGAATTTTTTATATGGATATGCTGCTTCTTAGCGATTCTTTCAGCAATGTTAGTTTCCTCAATATTTCCAATTGCAATTAATAGTCCAAAGATATTTGCATACGATAGATGGCAGATAAGTGTTTTGTGAAATTGATTACATATATGGATTAGAATTAATGGGTGTCACCATTATAATATTAAAGGCGGTAATAATGATCATGAAATTATGTAACAGAAACTAATCAAAGAAATTATACATAGAAGAAACGATTTGTCTCCTGCTAAAGCTCAAAAATTTCGAAGGATTCCAAGAAATGGGATTGGAATGTCAGCTTCATCAGCAACTTTGGCCAGTGCATTTCTTGGCAATCTAATTCTGAATAGATGCATGCTTATCATGTAATTCAACAGACATGGGATAACGATAAAGCTAGATATATAAATAAGTGCTGTCGAGAAATGATCTCCAAATTGCATTACCCCTTAACACGATGTTGTTTTGAATACAGTTGGCCGTGTTTTGTTTTTTTAGGAAAAATTACAAATTTAGGGTTTTAATTTTTCTATTTGTTTATACTTTGGTGTCTAAATTATTCTTTTGTTTAATTAAGTATTTCAACATGCTAAAATACTCAATATAGTATCTGTAGCCGGTTGTACACGTTAGGATGTTTTGAATAGTAAATTAGTTTAAATACCTTCCTTTAAAATAGTATCTTTTTATTTTTATTTTTTCCTTCTTTTTTATCCAGTTTCAGTATTATTTCTTTAAAATTATTTATGTCTTTCGAGAAATTAAAAAATAATAAATTAAGAAAATAAAAAAATAATAAATAATGATTAGTAAGGATATTTAGTTAATTTTATGTGTAAATTGAGTTAAATTATTATTTTAACTTGTAAAACCTGTAAAAGACATCATAATATACATATATTCACAAGTTCATATAAAATAATAATTCAAACACTGAAATAAATAAAAAATTAAAATACTAACTTTATAATTATCCTTTTTTTTTAGTAATTCCATTTGCTTTATTCATGGGAAATTGGTATGGACACTTTAAAAAATCATAATGTATTATTTTTAATTTTAAATTTTTTTAATAAAATCTTTAAATGAAAATAGCTTTAAAAAACTCATGTCATCATAAGATGCCAAAAGAAACTAGAATGATAATTAAATTTAATTAGATTACTTTAAATCATAATATGGTTTTTTTTTTTAAACTTTTCAATAAAATTTAGCTATTTTATTTTATTTTTATTGTCGCCTAATAATACACAAGAATTTATAGCCGCTGTCAACTCAGTTCTAAACCCTATTACATTGAAAAAACTATATTGATAATTGTTCTTTTAAAAAAAAAATAATGTAGTTACTTTTCATATATGTCTATTAAACAATAGTTATGTATACTAAAAGAAATAAAAAATACTAAATATTCTCAATGGATTAAGATAAATTTGAAAATTCAGGAAAATATAAGTAAAAAGTAGGAAGTTAGTACAACTTTAGTGATTTGAGTCCTCCACCTCTTTTCCTACATTATCACCTGTAGATTTATTGGCAAAACCTGGAATCCATGATGCTACTCATAATGAATATCCTATGTTGGAACTAAATAAGGCTTGGGAACCCTTATGCAGTTTGAAGTCTTCACTATTTGGTGAAGTTAGGTTTCCTAGTATTGTTTGCTAATTGAAACTTTGTGTTTCTCTTTCTTAATGGACTCCATAAGGCGTCAGTTGAGTTATGAATATGTGTTTGCAGTTGAATCCATTGGCTGCCAATCCCTTTGCAAGAATAGATTGAGCCGACCAAATACCACGCCAAGTAAAACTTTGAGTATGCCCTAATTGAGCCAAAAGAAATCGCCCTCAAGAGAAATACTTTGCTTTGATGATTATACTGACAAGGATACTTGGGGACGAGATCTATTCCATGCTATCTTGCTAAGCATAGCAAGGTTGAAACCACGAAGACTATGAAAGTCTATATACCTCATTTCTCCTTTCATAACAAAGACTCCCACCTCATCCAATTAATCTTCCTACCACTATCATTTTTCATACCTCACCAAAAAGTATTCATCATTTTCTCAAGCTCATCACAAAGAGAAATAGAAATTAAAGAAGCACTCATACAACAAGAAGGGTTTGATTGAGCTACTGATTTAATCAAGGCATCCCCACCTGCTTAAGAAAGTAACTTTGCTTGCCAACCTTGAGTCCTTTCCATAACCTTTTCGGAAGGAATGCAAAAATGGCCTTCTTCCTTCTACTAATAAGAGATAGTAAGCCCAGATAGCAACAAGTATTTAATAGAGTATTAACTCGTGGAAGATTCAAAATTCGAGAAATCAGATATCTTTTCAGCTTGAATATAAGCAAATGTCAGTGAAAAATAAAAATTAATTAAATCCCTGTAATTTCAAAATTATTCAAAAGCATAAAGTCAACTGGCCACCGATTTTGTTGCCCAGAGTCAATCTATTATTTTTCTTAATTGATGGACATTTTACCTAAATTTTGCGTCCTTAATTCATCTAAATCCTTTTTTTTTTGGATAAAATTAAGAAAATTAATCGCGAACATAATAAAAATAAAAAACATTAATTTTTAAATTAAATTTAATTATGTAAAAAGAAAATAACTAATCAATATCTTAAACAAAAAGCAATAATTCTTTTTATTATTTATCAGTCTTGTTATTTTTTTGTTTTGATAATTGAGGGAGGGGACTATGATAATGGCAACTGCCAGGGCGATGGAATGGTGGAGGTGGGGGGCGGTTGCCGCAGGAGTATGATGATGATAAGAATTATTCATCATTTTAATTATATTAATTATATCCAAATTGTAAAATAGATTTTAAAAATTATTATAATTTTTTAATTATTTTTATTTATTAAGAGAGAGCGATTTTCATTTTTATTTTTATTCATAATAGAGTTAATATAAATTAAATATATAAAGATTCTTAACTAAGAATATCTGTAAATTAAAAAAAAGAAAACTAAAAATTAAACCCCGGCGTCAAAATCATGAGCCCATTCAAAATTTATCAGTGGTGCCAAAGTGGCCCTTAGTGTAAGTTAAATATGGTATTTTGAGATTCTATGAAGTTATGATATTCCCAATTTTGAGGCATAGATTCTCCTCAGAGAAACATTGAAGGGGTTAATGATTTTCTTTTATTATAATTAGAGGAGGGGATATCACTCTTTAATTCTTCTTTATTAAAAATCTAGTCGTGATTGCAACACTAGTCAATAATAACTCTAATGTTTTGAGAAATAATCAAATATGGAACAACAATAATCCTATTTACATAATCATGTCTTCGAAAAATATAAAACCAAACCTTTTTCTTTATCAATATAATTCCCTACCATAATCAAAATCCTCCATTTCTTAAGACTATGGAAAAGTAATTTTAAGTGTTAATATTTATTTTTAATTTAAATTTATATTCTGATTGAATTTTATTATAAAATTTATTTTATTTAAAAATATATATAAAATAGAAACAGTTGAATGAAATATTTTAATATTATGAAATATATTGATAAATTAACGTAGAATTCATTTAAAAATTTTATCTATAATTAATTCTATATATATTTGAATATATAAAATTCTAAATTAATTTTTATTTCATTCAAATCATATAAATTTTATTATTTTTTTTATTTTTTTATATGAAATTATGTCTAATATTTAATTTTTATTTATTTCTGAAATTGATGAAGTTTGTACTGTGACACTCACTTTTAAATCGACTTCAATTTAGCAGTTAGACTAAAACACTATTTTTTTTTTTAATGTTGTAACTTTAAGCAGTAGTAATTAATATAATGGATTTGATTTGTTTAAAAATAGAAAATCATAAACAGCCTGACTTAAGAAAAGGACGAAATAATTTTACAGTATTTCACAACTGTAAGTATCCATAAGAAACGTAAACTGAATTGAATTTTGTAAAACTGTGTCTCTTAAATCACTGAAATTTCTTGAAAAGAAAAAACCTTCCATCTCAAACCGTTATCAGAAAATGGAAGCGATCGTCCTTCCATAAACAGCCAATTTCAGAGCATATAAAACCGCTGTTAAAAGCACCCACCCTTTTGCACTTCTCTCTTACAGAGAGATTCATATTACAACAAAGTAGAGAGAAACCCAAAGAAAAAGAAAAAGAAAAAAAAAAAAAAGCAATGAGGCTTTCAATTATTTCTCTTGCCTTTCTCTTTTCCTCCCTTTTGCAGCCACCAACTTTTGCCATTAAAAAGGTAAGCATGTATTCTGCTTTTTTTCTTTTCTTTTTTTCTCTTCTTGGTTCTGTTTTCATTATAGTTGTTATTATGTTGCTTATCATGATCAGTTCACTCTGTTTTCTTCACAATCCTGAAACCAATGGTGTTTCCAATGATCATTTGTGCCAGAAATTGATGTGGGTTTTTTTTTCTACAACTTGCAGTCTTATATAGTATACTTGGGATCACACTCACATGGTCCAGATGCCAAGTTATCTGATTACAAGCGAGTAGAAGATTCTCACTATGAATTGCTTGATTCATTGACCACAAGGTATGCATACATATATATGTCTATGTATATGTTTATTTTCCTGGTTCTGTTGTAGCAGGATCAATACCAGATCATGTGAAACTTCTCTTTTATATTTATGGAATGTTCCTTTGACAGCAAGGAGAAGGCAAAGGACAAAATCTTTTACTCATACACTAGAAATATCAATGGCTTTGCTGCAGTTCTTGAAGAGGAGGAAGCAGAAGAGCTTGCAAGTAAGAATTGAGATTTCATGCACTGTAACACACAAAATTCTTGTATCTCTGTTATATCTTTTTGTTGCTCTGTGTTTTAGTTTTTACCTTTCTTTTTTGTATTTTTGTCTGTGGCCTAATGCTGAACTACATGGGCAATGCAGGGCATCCAGATGTGGTATCAGTTTTCTTGAACAAAGCAAGAAAGCTGCATACAACACATTCATGGAGTTTTCTTGGGCTAGAAAGAGATGGATTGATTCCTGTTGACTCTCTTTGGATTAAAGCAAGATTTGGTGAAGATGTAATTATTGGTAACCTTGACACTGGTAAGTGTTATATCTCTTCAGCTTGATTTTTCTTCTTTAAACAAAGAAATTTGATTAACATAATTTCAATACTGCAAAAAAGTCTTTTTATACAATCCAGTCCTAAATAATTTTTAAAAATAACACACTGTTAATTCTATATGTCAGTGAAAGTCAGTGCATGTTAAATAATTTCTCACATTTTGGTCCATGTGCTTTAAAAAGAAAACATATAAAGCCTAGCTGTGACAAATGGACTATATAGTAAATAAAAAAGTATCTGGACCTAATTATAAAAAAAAAAAAAACTGACTTTTAGAACTTCTGATATTATTCCAATTTCAGTGGTTTAGTTTTTTTTTTTTTTTTTTCATCAATTAGAAACTTAGAGTATTAATATATGAAATTCTTTGTTTTTGGTTAACTGCCATTTTTCATTGCAGTTGACTACAACATAGTTATTGATTTTGACTACACTAAACATTTCTCTAGAATACTTTTGACCCAAAAAAGGAAGATATATGCTTTTTTTATTTATTTTATATATATTTTTTGTTATAAATCTAATTCATTATTCATGGGTTTATCCACTTGAAACAAGAATGATTTCAAACTTTTACAAAATTTATGTAAGATTTCTTGGAGCATTTAAACAGTAAGAATATGAAATACAGTGGTAGGGCTCAGTACAAATCTGAAACTGAGATATGCATACCAACTCTGTTCCCTTTATGCTCAGAAAAATAATAATAAATCTGTGGTGCTGCTATGCTTTGTCAATTGTTTGACAATTATTTTTCTCTGGCAATCCCCTTTTCATAACTACTATTATTTTATTTTATTCTTTTTTTATTTGGGATTTTTATCAGGTGTTTGGCCTGAGTCTAAGTGCTTTAGTGATGAAGGAATGGGTCCAATCCCATCAAATTGGCGAGGAATCTGTCAAGAGGGCACCAGTGGAGTTCGTTGCAACAGGTTCCTTTTCATTTCTTTTCTCTTCATCAAATTTCAGGAATTAATTATAATAATTGCTTGCTTTAGAAATCACACATTTATTAATATATATTTTTTGAATTTAGACCCTCATGTTGTCTAGCTATACCTGCTGAAATTTTTTTGTCAAGCACATGCTAATTACTTGCATAGAACGGTATTTGCTACTAATTATAATTATTAGTTTGTCAGGTTTCATTTGCATAGATTATGTTTTTTCCTGAATTAATACAAATCACAGAATAATCATTTCAGGAATGACACATAGTGCAGACCATCCTATTAAAATAATTCATCTTCTGAAACTTCCATGCCAAGATTATGTTGGTAACATTGCTTCCATCTAGGTTTAGTGTTTCAAGCCTATGCAATCATAAATATGATGTAATTAGGTTTTCAGATGTTCCCAGATTCTTATCTTGTAAAACAAGCAATCTTCCATTGCTTTAAGAGATAATTTCAGAGACAGTTATTTGTTGTGTCTGCCTAGATTTATTAGGTAATGTGCAACGTTCAGAATGGATATATTTACATTTAAATTTATTTTAATTATCAATTCAATTTGAAGTTAACACCTTTTAATAATTTTTAATCTTTTAAAAATAAATATTAATTTTTTAATTTATTTTTAAAAATATTTTTTATAGTAGTAAAGAAAATTATGCGATTAGTCCATTGTGCTTGCTAAAAGTAACACTTGTAAGTTAGTTAAAGCTTGTTGTGTATAGATACAAAATGCATGAAAGATGCACATATGAGACATTTAATCTTACATATTAGGTTTAGGACACTATTTTGTTTCTAGTAAGTACAGTCAACTCTTCATTTTTTTAATAAAAAAATTTTAAAAATATTATTTGTAAAGTATTTAAAAAAAAAATATAGGCTTTTTTTAAAATTTTAAAATAATTAAATAAAGTTGTTATGAAAAGCATAAAATTCATGATTAAATTGGTAATTAAGCCTTTAAGATTTGCACTAATTTATGTTTTAAATTAATTGTTCAGGAAACTAATAGGAGCAAGGTATTTTAACAAGGGTTATGCTGCGTTTGTTGGCCCTCTCAACTCAACCTATCACACTGCAAGGGACAATTCAGGGCATGGAACTCATACCTTATCAACAGCTGGTGGAAATTTCGTTAAAGGAGCTAATGTCTTCGGCAACGGAAATGGAACTGCGAAAGGCGGATCGCCAGGTGCCCGTGTGGCTGCTTACAAAGTGTGCTGGCCACCTGTTAACGGCAGTGGTGAGTGCTTCGACGCAGATATCATGGCTGGCTTTGAGGCGGCTATAAGCGACGGTGTCGATGTGCTATCGGTTTCGCTTGGCGGAGAGGCTGCTGATTTTTTTGAAGACCCAATTTCAATTGGTGCATTTGATGCTGTTAAGAAAGGGATTGTTGTTGTTGCTTCTGCTGGAAATTCAGGACCGGACCCCTTCACAGTATCCAATGTTGCACCTTGGCTAATAACAGTTGGTGCCAGCACCATGGACAGGGATTTCACAAGCTATGTTGCACTTGGTAACAAGAAGCACCTGAAGGTATTTCTTCTCTAAATTATGATAAATGGGGAATGTCACTGTGCAAAAACCCAATCAAATATTAATGATATTTATAGTAATCTACTGAAATTCACATGGCGGGATTCTAAATCCTGTGAAATTTTGTTCTTTGTTGTAGGGTACTAGCCTTTCACAAAAGGTCTTGCCAGCTGAGAAATTCTATCCCTTGATCACTGGTGAAGAGGCGAAGTTCAATGATGTGTCAGCTGTAGATGCGTGAGTAGCTTTAATCTATGATACGAAGAATACCACTTATTATGAGCGTTCTTATATTTAAAAAAAAATTATTTGAATTTGATACATGTCTCTCAATTTATATATCAAACTGATAGATAATTGATATATATTAATTAGTTTTAAAATGTATTAGTCTTTGCAGTATCTTTATATAACACACAAAATTTCTGCAGAGGGCTATGTATGCCTGGATCACTTGACCCCAAGAAGGTGAAAGGGAAAATAGTGGTCTGCCTCCGAGGCGAGAATGGGAGAGTGGACAAAGGAGAACAGGCTTTTCTTGCAGGCGCTGTTGGAATGATTTTAGCCAATGATGAAAAATCAGGCAATGAAATTATAGCTGATCCTCATGTTCTTCCTGCTGCACATGTAAATTACACTGACGGTGAAGCTGTTTTTGCCTACGTTAACTCTACCAGGTAACACCTGACATTTTGGATTTTTAAACCTTTCAAGATTTTACTTTGTAAGGACAGCCATATGAGCTCTGTCTGTAATTCGCAGAGTTCCTGTGGCATTCATGACTCGAGTAAGGACACAGTTGGAATCGAAGCCAGCTCCATTTATGGCTGCTTTCTCATCAAGAGGACCTAATGGCATTGAGAGATCAATCCTCAAGGTCAGTCTGCTTTGGTAGTTCTTTATCGGTTTCCAAATGAGTAAACTTCTGCTATGTATAACCGAATCCTGAAAATGGCTGTTTCATATTTCAGCCTGATGTCACTGCTCCAGGCGTGAGTATAATTGCTGGTTTCACTTTAGCAGTAGGGCCAACTGAAGAAGTATTTGATAAGCGCAGGATTTCCTTCAACTCCCAATCCGGCACCTCAATGTCATGTCCTCATGTTTCTGGTATTTCTGGCCTTCTCAAAACCCTCCACCCTGATTGGAGTCCTGCTGCTATTAGATCCGCACTCATGACATCTGGTATATCTATACAACGTTTTCCCCTTCTTTACTCAATGCAAAGTCATTTACAGCTTTCGCTCAGTGGTCCTGAATTAGTTTTTAGAATTTATAGTTTTCTAGCTTGAGGGTAAATTGCTTAATTGATATTAAACTTTTTAGATTTTCTATTCAATTGGTATTAATATTCTTTTTTGGTAAAAATATTTTTATTTTTATTTCAATTTTTAATTTTTTCAATATATTTTACTGAAATAACCATTGGAAAAAAATATTTTCAATTGATTCGACACATTAATAATAACTTATTCTATTTAGCATACATAAACTAATTCTAAATTTGTGTGATTCGAAAAGAATTTATACCTAATAAAGTAAATTATTATTAAGTTAGCATTGCTAATGTAGTAAATTAATTAAAAATATTTAATTTTTAAAAATTATTTCAGCATAATAGGCCGAAAAAGTGATGGTATCAATTGGATGCTAAATCCGCAGGTTTGGTGACGGGGAAATCTATCACTAGTTTGAACCCTAGTCAAAATTGAACTGTTTGAAAATTTGTATACATATGCATATATTTACTAAATTGACACGCTGCATTATTATATAAAAGCTTGACGGATATGGGTGTGACTTTTCTGCAGCAAGAACACGAGATAACAACATGGAGCCAATGCTGGATTCATCGAATCGCAAGGCCACCCCATTCGACTATGGGGCAGGACATGTGCGCCCGGATCAAGCAATGGATCCAGGCCTGGTTTATGATTTGAGCGACGACGATTACTTGAACTTTTTGTGTGCTCAAGGATACAATCAGAGCCAAATTAGACTATTTTCAGGCAAACCATACTCATGTCCCAAGTCATTCAGCCTGACAGACTTCAACTACCCTTCCTTCGTAGTTGCCGATATCAATACCACAGTAACACTCACTAGAAAAGTTAAGAATGTTGGGTCTCCTGGAAAATACTATGCTCATGTCAAGGAACCAGTTGGAGTCTCAGTTTCGGTTAAACCTAAGAGCTTGGAGTTTAAGAAAATAGGTGAAGAGAAGGAATTTAAGGTTACTTTTAAAACTAAGAAAGCATCTGAGCCTGTAGATTATGTTTTCGGGAGACTGATATGGTCAGATGGGAAGCATTATGTTAGAAGTCCATTGGTGGTGAAGCACTACTGAAATTATTTTGATCATAATCAAAGTAGGGTTCAGTCTCAACTAAGTTGATTTTTTTTTTTTTTTTAACTACTGCCTACAGTCTATGTATAAATCAGTGACAATTTGTTGGACCATCAATTGTGATTCTTTTTAATGGAAGATAAAGAAGATGCTTAATTACATGTCTAGTTAGTTTTGAAAATGAAATGTGAATGAAAATATTCTGGTATTCAATTCTCCATTTGAGAAGTTGCGTTCAATGTTTCTATTTTACATAGTTAAATATACATAATGGTACTAGCACTTTTACAAGTTAATGATTAGAAACTTTGTAATGAAAAGAGATCATTTTCTATATTGTGATTATGTGTTTTTTTGTCTAAAAAAAAAAATACAAAGAACTAAATCAAAGGGTTTATTTTATATTTATTATTCTATTTTATATTAATATTAGTTATCTATTTATGTATTGCACGATCGTTATTATTATTTCGATTATATAACTAATTTGATAGATACAATTTAATAGAATTTTTAATATTTAATATTAAATTTTTAATATTTTAAAATAATAGCAAACTATGCGCTTCTTAATTTTCTTAAAATTTTAAAATTTTATTAAATATAATAAGATAAAAATTATTTTCTTAAAAAATTTATTAATTAATTTTAGTATTATATGAATTAATACTATCAATATAATTAATATTGCTATCTTTAGTATTAAGAATTTATTATATAATTAAATTAATTTTATTATTAATATAATATTAAAAATATAATTTAAAATAAAAAATTAGAATTAAAATTATTATCTAATTAGAAAACTAATTTATTAGTTAATATAGTATTAAAATATAATTATTATGCTATTTTTAGAATAGAATTAGTATTGTTATTTAATTAGAAAACTATTTATTAGTTAATTTAATATTATAATATATTATTTCTTAATATTAGAGTTAGTATTTAATTAAAATATAATTTATTAATCAATAAATTAATAAAAAAATTATAAAATTACACATCAGTTTAGATTTTATGTGTCAAAAGTAAATACATATATCAAAATAAAAAATTTATAAATCAAAAATTTAGCACACATATTAAAAAAATTAAAAAGTTAAATCTACGGATGTAGCAATTGTGGAATGGAAAACTGAATAGTCCTCGTAGTCTCCAGCAACGACAACCTCATATCTTAGACTTATAGATAGGAATTTCCACGAGATTTTATTGCATTGAAAACAATGTTTTGTTTATCTTATTTTACTATTTTCATTGAAGCATATTCATAAAAGGTAATTCTTAATACAGAAGTGTCAAAAAAAATAGATAAATTTATAAAAAGTACCTTATAGATTTTTTAATTAAATTAAATTTATTTGATTATTCAAATTATTTTAATTTGTATTATTATATCATTAAGCTGATAACTAAGATTTAGTTCATATTAGAGTGCCTAATATTTTAAGAATTTTATTTAACAACTATTATTAATGTGGTCTAAAATATTAAAAAATAAAAGTCATCCAGTTCAATAAAATTAGATATGATTAGTAGTTTTAGGTTTAGATCAAGTTATAATTTACTTATATTTTGAAAATAAGTAAATTTTTATTTCATATAAAAATTAAGTTTTAATAAAATATTTAGTTAAGTTCCTCACAAAACACGTATATTAAACTAGTTATTATAATATTTTATTTGAGAAAAATATTAAATAAAAGTATATATATATTACTTAATCTTGAAAATAGGAGCAACAAGAGCGCTTGCAATAGAAAGAGAAAAGAAAAGTCAAAAATCCCCGATACTCTAGAATGAAAAGGATTTTAAATTAAAGAGCAAACACAAGTGCGAAGATTTAGATGATTTTTAGAATTTGCTCAAGCTATTTGTTAATATGATATGTCAATATTTAGATTATTTTGATCATTGAATTCACAAATAATGCTTGTAATTTGTTATCTGAAAAATAACTAACTATTTTTAAAATTTAAATTCAAGTTTTAATAAAATTCCAATCATTAATTTAAAATAAAAGATGGGAATTACAAACATGACAGTTGATGTTTAAGTTAAAATTTTACATAATCTCAATCCAAATTTAAAATCTTTTGCAATTAAGTATAATAAAAGAATGAATCTTTTACTCGAGTTAACTCATTGAGTAATAAAGCTATTATCTAAAGATTGTGTGAATATTTCGAAACCAGAATCTTTTTTTCTAATTATTTTTTTATTATATGGGTGACCCTATTTCCACGACCTATATTGCTAAATTCACAATTTTATTCAAATTTTATTAATTGAATAGATTATAACACCCCCTGATTAATTATTTTCTATTTTTATGGCTTTCCATATATATTTATTTTATTTTTATTTTTTAGTAATTCATTTCATATGATGATGTCTTAACTCTCTCTTTTCACTTCAATTTTCTTGATTGTTTTATATTTATTCACTTTTATCATCTTGTTTTTATCCATTTCTCTATTTTCATTTTAATTTATTTTATACTTAACCTAATTTATTTAGTCTATTTTATATCTATTTATTTTTAACATTTCAATATATAGCAATATAGAGTTAATAGAAATTTGGATTGAGTACTATTTCATTTTTTTCTTCGCATATTTCAATAAAGTTTTATTTTATAATTTTTCATTTATTAGAAAAATAAGATATACACAACAATAGTTTAAGTTGTCCAAGAATAATTGTTTTTTTTTCAAAATATATCTTATTTAGTATACATCTTTTAGTAAAATACTAAAAAAAATGAAAGTTATAGGTTTATTTTATTAGAGATTATTTTAGAAAGCATTGGAATGTATGTCCAAATTGGAAAAAGACTAATTGCCTCGTAGATTTTCAGGCAATATAAATGATTCATTATTTTTCAATATTTTAAATTCTTATTCTCTACAACATTGGTTCTATGTTTATTTTCTTTTCTTCATTCCAATTTCTCTTTTTCATAATTTATTTGAGAGTTATTTATATACATTATAATTCAATCTTTATAAGTGGTACACATGCAATTTTTATGTTATTAATTTCATAGCAAAAGCTTATGCATTGTATGAATTATTATATTATATATAATATATTTTTTAATGTATTCTATATATAGTTTTCAAGGTGATGAGAAATTAAGAAAAAATGTAAACAATTTGATAATATTAAAGAATAATTTTTTATTTCGAGATTTTTTATTTATTTTTATAATAGATCGATGAATAAAAAGAGTAGTCAAAATTTTATTATGAAATATATAAATAAAGTCTCAAATATTATGTAAAACTACACAAGGTTTATTTTGTTGTCCTACGGATGGAAAATGATTACAAAACAATATAATTTGTTGAAGTCAGAGTTAAGAAAATCTACAAAATATAATGCTTTAGTTATAACTTTAGAATTAGACTAAGCTAGGATGAGTA
The DNA here is from genome assembly GCF_019578655.1 of Ricinus communis. Lineage (NCBI taxonomy): Eukaryota > Viridiplantae > Streptophyta > Magnoliopsida > Malpighiales > Euphorbiaceae > Ricinus > Ricinus communis. The sequence goes on along the minus strand of NC_063256.1, from coordinate 13,243,449 downwards.
AATAAAATATAGAGATAATAAATAAATAAGGATAGAGATGAGTGAACAAAAAGTAAATAAATATAGAAATTCATAAAGATGGAGAGCAATTAATCAAAGGCATTATAATAAGTTGTGGATTAGCAATTTAGATTGTGAAAATAGAGCCATATTTATTATATATGGTAAAATATTCAGAATTTTATATTTAATTATCCTTTTTGAGATATTACTATTTGACAATCTCTTTCTAAACAACCTTTAAGGTGTTCAACATTATATTGCAAATGCTTCTCATTAGATTTCACCTCTAACTTATATATATACAAAAAGGATAAAAGTGAAAATAAGATAGGTCGGGGCAAAAATTTATCTATTTCTTATCTATCCTATTAAGAGTGGAGAAAAATGGATATCATTTTCCTATTTTAATCATCAAATAATTTGTATTTATTCATATATCTTATCAAATATTTTTATATATGGTATGCTAATTTAATAATTAATTCAGTTTAAGATTTAAGATTAACTAATCATTTACATGTGCATTACACGACTGTTATTATTATTTTAATTATACAATTAATTCAATAGATATAGTTTAATAAAAAATTTAATATTTAATATTAATTAAATTTTAAATTTTAAAAAGTAATAGAAAATTGACTATTTTTAAATATTCTTAAATTTCTTAAAATCTTACAATTTTATTAATGTGATAATATAAAATTATTTTAGAGATTATTTATTAATTTATTTATTTAATATATAAATCCATAAATCAATATTATTGATATTATTATTTCTTAAGATTAAAATTAAAATAATTTTTTATTAGGAATGTAATTTATAAATTAATAAATTAATGAAAGAAACTATAAAATTATATATAAACTTGAATTTCATATGAAAAAGATAAATACACATATCAAAATAAGAATCTCATATGTCAGAAATTAAGAATACATGTCAAAAAAAATTTAAATTTTAGAAATTAACATATATATTAATCTTTCTAGTAAATCATATACTTCAAAGGAACTTAAAATTAAAGGCATTATAATTATAATATCAGTTTAGGTACTTTGGAGTTTGTTAATTTGAGTTTGGATGCTGTAGTTAGAAGGTTTACTATGAAATGATCAAAACTAGAAAATTGAGGTGGAATCAAACAATTCCCACGGAAATTGAAAATACTCCAATTAGAACAATTGGGAAGCCGGGTCATTAGGTAATTAGCAAATTCGTTGACTCATTCATATGTCAATATATGTCTAAACACATTGTTAAACTCCTGAATTTTTATTTTATTAAATTTTGATCTTTTTAGTTTTACTTCCAGTAAGGATTATTGGGTTTTTGATAAAAATAAAAATAAAAATACGAACATTCAATAAAATAAAAAAAATTGATGAAATATATGTAAAAGGTGTTTAATCTGATAAAAATTAAAAAAATAAAAATTCAATAAAATAAAATAATAATTTAAATATTCGATAACTTAAAAGTTTAAGGATTTGTAAGAGTTTAATAATAGATTCATGAATATCGATATACACCCAATAATAAAATTTTAATTTCGGGCACTAGAATTACGCCACTCCATCAGTTTTAAGTACACCAGAAATTTAGAGGCAAAGTTGATGCTTAAAATAGCAAAAATTAGAATATAAAAACAAAGGAAAAAAGACCCTTTTTTCCCTTACATTTTCAGCAAGAAAAAGTAGACATGTTGAATAGAGAAATGAAGCTCACAATTCTCTCCCCTTTAGTCTTCTCTACACTCCTTTTCTCCCTTTTGCAGACTCCCTCTTATGCTGCAAAACAGGCAAGTTCACTATTCTTTTTTTCTTTTTTCTTTTTTTATTTTGCTATTTAGCTTATTACATATTTTCTTAATTATTCTTTTATTTATTTGACATATTATTATACTATTGCGGCAAACAATATAAATAAGAATGTGTAACACAATTCTAAAATATGAAAAGGATTATTTGCTTAATATGGAAAGGGCATTGCATAATACTGAAATAGCAATCACTTTATATTTATTGTAAAATTGATATTTCATATGGAAAAGAATAAATTAAATATAATAGATATCTTATAAATGTGGTTTTGATGCAGTCTTATATTGTGTACCTGGGAGAAAGTTCCTACTCAATAAGCGATGCTATTGCAGATGACAGTAAAGTGACACAATCACACTATGACTTGCTCGCAACACTCAGCCAAGCCCAAAGGTTTAAATTTCTCTTCTTTTCAAGTTGTTACATTTCATTGTCTATCCAAGAAAATTAAAAAAAAAAAAAAAAAAAAAAAACCTACAAGAAGTCAGATTGGAATCTTATTTTTCTTGATTAATTTTGTATATAATATGGTTTTATATGTGCCAATAAACAATTCAAATTCAAATACTTTATTTTTAGAATAGGTTCGAATCAAAAAACAATCACTGAAAACATAAAATTTTCAAGAGAATTAAAATTAAAAATTTGATACGAAATTAGTTTGTTTTTTTTTTCATGTATTCACATCCAATCAAAAAAGAGATTTCTTTTTTTTTTTGTATGAATTGACTTCTTAATCTCTGTGTATTATTATAATAATAATAATAATAATAATAGTAATAAAAGAATCTTTTTTTAATCAATTTTTATCAATTATACTTAATAATTTTAGTATTTTATTTCCAATCTCGGCTTTCTTTCTTCTAAGACAAAAATTGAGAATTTTCTAATTTAAATATTTACTATCTGAGCTTTTCTCTATATCAATGTTATTATTTTTTACTAGATAATTATTGATAGGAATACCTTTAAAATTATTTAAAAAGTTACTTTTATTTATGTAGTAACTATAAGAAATTTTTCGCTTATTGATTATTTGTAATGGTGATTCGAGTCCTTCTTATTTTCATAATAAATAGATTTATATGATAAATGATTATATTTATAGTGTTTTTTTCTAAACCATCTTCTTGATTCAATAAGGAGTCGGCCTCAAATAAGTTCATTTTTCATGCTGCTGCTTATGCAGTGTAAATGATGTCCAGACTGAATTGCTTTACTCATACACAAAATGTATGAATGGCTTTGCTGCAGTCCTTGACGATATTCAAGCAGAGCAGCTTCGAAGTAAATAAGCTTGATTCCATATCTGAGCCATTATTTGGATTCTTTTTAGCAATAAATTAATAGATTACTACTCTATGGTTCCTTTTTAATTTAATGCAGATCTTCCTGGTGTGAAACAAATTTTCTTGAACCTGAAGTACGATCTACACACAACACATTCATGGGATTTTGTTGGTTTAGAAAGCCATGGGACTCCTGTTCCTAGCTCCCTTTGGGACAGGGCAAAGTATGGCCAAGATGTCATTATTGCTAATCTTGACACTGGTGAGTTCTTTTTTATATCCTGACTTCCAGAATTCATTCAAAAGACTATTTGGTAGAATAAAATACAAGTTGAATTTACTACGATGATCTATATAATATGCATGTTCTCCCCAGAAAAAAAAACAAAATACATATGTTTATCTCAGTATTCCATGCCTCAATCCTATTAGAGGTATTGTTTACTTGACAAGTAAACGATAATAATATCGTATTCTATATAGAGATTTTTCTGAATGATAATAGACAAAATGAAAATCACTTATTAAACAATCATTCATTTATGACATTATAATAGCTTGAATCCCTTCAAGTTCTATTAAATTAAAATTTAATTCACCACTGAAACATTATTCATGTAATAATTTGTTGCATGAACTTAATTCTCTTTAGCACCCTAAAGAGTTGGCAAGAATTTCCCATCAATTAATTGTACTTACATTCCTGAAATTCTTTGTTGGTAATTGCCATTATGCAAGGTGTTTGGCCTGAATCGCCAAGCTTTAGTGACGAAGGGATGGGGCCTGTGCCATCAAGATGGCGGGGATCTTGTGAGCCTGACAGTCAAATTCGTTGCAACAAGTTAGTCATTTTCCATTAAGCTTTTCTCCTTTATTTAGAGAGTTGGAAACAGAAACAACTCAAAAAGTACTAATTGCTTTTTCGCAATGTTCAGAAAGCTAATAGGGGCAAGGGTGTTCTACAAAGGCGCCCAAGCTGCAGGAGATGGCCCTTTTAATAAAACTTCGATCACTGCACGTGACAATGAAGGCCATGGCTCCCACACCTTATCAACAGCCGGTGGCAGCTTCGTTCCCGGAGCTAGTATCTTTGGCTATGGCAACGGAACGGCTAAAGGAGGGTCGCCAAAAGCTCGAGTAGCTGCCTACAAGATTTGCTGGACTGGTGGCTGCTATGGTGCTGATATCTTGGCTGGATTTGATGCCGCAATGGCTGATGGTGTTGATGTGATTTCAGCTTCAATTGGCGGTCCCCCAGTTGATCTTTTTACAGATCCTACTGCTTTTGGATCCTTCAATGCCATTAAGAGAGGCATTCATGTAATTGCCTCAGGTGGCAACTCAGGACCAACTCCAGAGACTATAAGTAATGTAGCTCCATGGATTTTTACAATTGGTGCTAGTACAATGGATCGTGACTTCGTAAGCTCAGTTGTTCTTGGAGACAACAAGTCTTTAAGGGTATAATATGTTTTGAAAATACTTTTGTTTATGATCTAATACAAGTCTTGTAGTGTATCATGTTATGTAATAACTAATAACTTTTGGAGTATCCTGTTCTGAATTTCAGGGAATAAGTCTTTCAGACAAATCCTTGCCAGCAGGAAAGTTTTATCCATTGATCAGTGGAGCAGATGCAAAATCTGCTAGTGCTAATGCATCAGATGCGTAAGTGATACTTTCCAATTTATCCTATTAATATTAAGACCCTGTATAGCAAATTATGCCAAAGCAGTCTTGAGTGTTCTGATAAGATTTTTAACAAAAAAATATACTAATTGCAGTCAATTGTGCGAGGAGGGATCACTTGACAAAGCTAAGGTTGCAGGGAAGATCATAGTTTGCCTTCGTGGTGATTCTGATAGATTAGCAAAGGGACAGGTGGTTGCCAGTTTAGGTGCTGTTGGGATGATCTTAGCCAATGATCAATTAAGTGCAAATGAACTTTTAGCAGATCCTCATTTCCTTCCAGCTTCCCACATCACTTACACCGATGGTCAAGCAGTTTACAACTATATAAAAACCACCAAGTAACTCTCGCATCCTTTTTGCTTTTATCCGATTGATTCATAACTTGTTCAGCTCAAGATTCAGGATTCTATTTTCCTATGCATATTTTGTGGCAGAAACCCCACTGCATCAATTTCTCCTGTAAAAACAGAAGTAGGAGTTAAACCAGCTCCAGTAATGGCATCATTCTCATCAAGGGGACCTAATGCAGTTTTCCCAGGATTGCTAAAGGTTTGGTATTTAGCATTCATCAAGTTGTAATTCATTCAATCTAGTGTCAAGGTTATGTGACTTATGTTTTCTTTCTTATGCTATTGTATCAATAGCCTGATGTCACTGCACCTGGCGTTAATATACTTGCTGCTTACTCCGGAGCAATATCTCCATCTGAAGAGGAATCTGATAAGCGTCGAGTTCCTTTCACTGTAATGTCTGGCACTTCAATGTCATGCCCTCACGTTTCTGGCATTGTGGGTCTTCTCAAATCAATCCATCCAGATTGGAGCCCTGCTGCTGTCAAATCCGCAATCATGACTACTGGTATGTCCGATATTACTTTGCTCCATGTAAGCTGTGATCCACTGAACCATGATTTGAAAAGCTGCAATCTGAGAGCACTAAATTGCTCTACCTGCAGCTAAAACACGAGCCAACAATGGAAGATCAATACTTGATTCAGACGGGAAAACCGCAACACCATTTGCATATGGTGCTGGACATGTGAGACCAAATCTTGCAGCAGACCCTGGCCTAGTTTATGATTTGACAATTACTGATTATGCCAACTCTTTATGTGGATTCGGGTACAACGAAAGTGTTGTCAAATCATTCATAGGCGAATCTTATACATGTCCTAAGAATTTCAACATGGCTGATTTCAACTACCCTTCAATCACAGTTGCAAATCTCAATGCTTCAATAGTTGTCACTCGCAAAGCTAAGAATGTAGGAACTCCAGGGACGTATACTGCCCATGTTAAGGTACCTGGTGGAATCTCCGTGACTGTTGAACCTGCACAACTAACGTTCACAAAACTTGGAGAAGAGAAGGAGTATAAGGTGAACTTGAAAGCCTTAGTGAATGGCTCGCCTAAAAACTACGTGTTTGGGCAGCTTGTATGGTCAGATGGGAAGCACAAAGTCAGGAGTCCTCTTGTAGTCAAGCATGCATAGGCCCTAGATAATTGGCTAGATTGTTACTTTTGGCTTTTGCATTTGTTTTTTATTGAATTATTACCATGTTATGTAAGCCTGAGGCAAAAGTTCATGGAATGTTACACTAATTTCATTGACGTCTTTGTTCTTGCATTATTTTTGTTTCTAAACAAGGAATGTTAATTCATAGCTTGTGATTTAGAAATCCCAAAGTTACATATTATATTTTGCACCGAGTTTCATTTTAATTTCAAAAGCTTATAGAAGTGAAAAAGTTTGTTCTAAGAATTATGAGCATTAATTTTTTACATTAAAAAGTTTATAAGCATTATTGGTAGGCAATTAAATCACTTATACTAGATGAAATGTTATAATTTAAAATTATTTGATCACTTTAATCGATTTATTATAGTATGTATAATATTCTTTTCGTGCTTTAAAAACTAAAATTCTCACAATTTAAAAAAATAATGTTAAAAAATATGTAAATTTTCAAGTAAACAAGAGAAATCATGTCTAAATTACAAAATCTATCACACCCCTTACCACATAATTTTCTTTGAATAATTAAAAATAACTATTAAACCTAAATGAACTAAAGAGAATAACAATTTGAAAAATATGGCAATAGCATCATAATAATAACTATTATTATTATTATTATTATTATTTAGAATTTAAACAAATCTATATAATATGGATTCCGGTCCATCATTCTATATAGACCAAAGTCCATCAACACTAGACCTGTTCATGGGCTCGGGCTGGGCCTGACTTGATTTTAGACAAGCTCGAGCCCGCCCAGGCCAGATGATTTTTTAATATCTCTAAGCCCAAGTCCAAGCCCGAAATCTTTTGAAAAGCCCGGTCCGGCCCAACCAATTGTTAAACCTGTATAAAGAGATCGGGCTTGGGCGAGTTCGGGTCGGGCCTGATCCGGTTCTACAATGTATAACAAGGTTGTTTAGGGTTTGATATTATTAATAACATGAAAATTATAAACAGGAATAATAGGTAGTTAAGTGGTTTATAACACTTAATTATATGTTGAAGGAGACAGGTTCGAGTCCTAGGTATGACATTTTTTTTTCTTAACTAAATTAGACCTCGGGCCGGGCCGGGCTTGGACAACAATTTGTACACAAAAATTGTTATCCAAGCCCGGCCCGAGGAGTGCGGGCCGAGTGAGTACTTAGGCTCATGAACAGGTCTAATCAACACATATAGTGGTGAGGAGAGAGTAAAACACGCGTTGATTTTGTATGAAATTTTATTAATTATTTTCCATTTTTTTTCAAATTGTACAACGTGGGGACTTTTGTTCCTCTTCTTTACTTATTGTTCTTTTGAATTATTATACACTATATTTTTAATTTTTTTAGATTATAATAAAATAAATTTATAAAATTAATATTATAAATTATTAAATTTTTTATTTTGACACATGAAATTTTTATTTTTAAAATTATAATAAAATAAATTTAAAATTAATATTAATATCAAAAATAATATTTTGAATATATCTTTTATATGTTTATGAAAGGTAGTCGTTTTACCCCTATTTTACGACAATCGTAATTATTTTGATTATAAATAATAATATAAATTAAATTTATATATAAAATTAAATATATTTTTAATATTTTATAATTAATTAAAATATTTTAAAATAATAATAAATTAAATATTTTTAACGTCTTTATTAGTTTTTTTATATTTTAAGATTTAAAACAATATAAAATTATAAATAAATTAATAGAAAAATATAAAGTTATACATAAATTTGAGTTCTACGTGTCGATAATAAGTACATGTGTTAAAATTAAAAATCATATGTGTTAGAATATAGTAACACATGTCAGAAAGTCTTTATTATTTTTTTGTTCATTTACACGTACTAAATGTCCATTTTTTATATGTATAATATCCATAAGATGCAATATTCTGTAATAATTAATTTTCTTTGTATTTAAATATTTACTGTCTACAGATTTAATATTCATTATGGTTAATGTTTATGTTCATTTCTTTTAATATATTATTCATCAATGTTAATATTAATATTCATTATCTAGTTCTGCAATGTTTATTGTTTGTATATATAATGTTCATCAATATTCTCAAATAAAAATATTGATTATTTAAGAAAGCTTTTATTATTTTTGTGATGCATATTGAAAAAGATTTTATGATTGATATAAATATTCATCATTTATAGACATAATATTCATTAGTTTGTCAATAGATATTTGTCATTGATGAAAATTATACCCACTAATCCATTCAAATGAATATATATAATATAAACATAACATAAATTTTCCTCACATAGTTAGTAAACAAAAAAATTATCAAGCTAAAATTATATTACAAATATTTAAATTATGGTGTATTTTCTTTCTAAAATGTGTGGTGCATTCTACTTCTAAATTATATAATATAAGAACTTTTATTTCCGCTTTTTTATTATTTTTAAAATTTTTAAAATTATAATAAAATAAATTTATAAAAATTAATATTATATTAAAACTTATACATAAACTTGAATTTCACATGTCAATAATAAGTACACGTGTCAAAATTAAAAATCATATATGTCAGAATATAGTAACACATGTCAAAAAAAATTTATTAGACCATATATATATACATATTTTTTATTCATTTACATATACTAAAATATTCATTTTTTATATGTATAATGTCTATTAGATGTAATATTCTATAATAATTTTTTTTATTGAAATATTCATTATGATTAATGTTGATGTTCATTTTTTTATGTAGTATTCATCAATGTTAATATTAATGTTTATTATCTAGTACTGCAATCTTCATTGTTTGTGTATATAATATTCATCAATATTCTCAAATAAAAATATTAATTATTTATAAAATCTTTTATTGTTTTTGTGATGTATGTTGAAATTTTTTTATGATTGATATAAATATTCATCATTTATAGGCATAATATTTATTAGTTTGTCAATAGATATTTGTCATTAATGAAAAATCATACTACTAAGCTGATTTTGAATTGTCTTTCATTTCAGGGCATAACTTGTATCCATGCGCTTCATATTCGCTTAGAGTTCGCTCCAAGAAATATAGTCATCCCTAACCCCTCACGTCAATCCCACGAGCCTCTTATCTATTCTCATTCGATCACGACGGTGGGGGAACAAGTCAAAATAGAAAAACTCACATTGGGTTTAGGGATAATCAGGCTCGAACTGATGACTTCCACCACGTCAAGGTGACACTCTACCGCTGAGTTATATCCTTGCTTTCGTTTGGTTCCTTGCTGACTGGCTATTGAAAGCAGATTGGTACTTTCTTGCAAACCTTGATTGGACTTGCATGGAATGAAAAACAGCATGGAATAAGAATCTCTTGGGTCATTCAAATGAACATATATAATATAGACATAACATAAATTGTCTTTCCACAGTTGACAAATAAAAAAAATCAAACTAAAATTATACAAATATTTATATTGTAATACACATATCTTTTCAACAAAATTAAATTAACAAACAATAAATATTTTACATTTAAACAATGAACATTCAATACATATTTAATGAACATAAATTAATAAACATTTAATACAAATTAATGAATATAAATTATTTAAAAATAAATAAATACGTTAGCGTCTGATGCACATGTCACTATCTGATATGAGTCAGTGTTTGATGCACTTGTCGGATACTAACATAAATTTTTGTACCAATAAAACGGTACCGGATGGATTCCCACGTTCATAAAGCTATATGGACCGAGTCATCTTATAATTTACAAATTTAAACGGGCCCAATCTCACCACGGGCCGTAAAATAAGAAAATTAAACCAAGAAGCATGTGATGTTCGTGGGCCAGCCTACTTATAAAACAAATGTCAGGTTTTGTGCCACTATTTATAACCTAAAACCCTAAAATTCAATGTCTCTCTCTTTTTTCGTTCTCTAACCATCTTGTACGCCTATTAGGTAAGGAAGCTGCTCTCCCCCTCGTTTTTCTCTGTTACCGTCTCTTTAATTCTTTCTACTTTCAGCTTTCTATCTGTGCCTGTTATTGGGGATGAATTGAATAAGATGAATAATGGGTTCTGTAACAGAATTTTAAATAACTTGTTTGGTTGTTGATACAAGCTCCAATTTGAATCAGAGCTCTTACAGCTTCATATTGTTAATTTCATGTCATTATATTATTCTTTTAATATGTGTTTATGAAATTTGGACTCATTGATTTTGGAGGTTTGTTTGGATAATTGAATCTGATGATTCATTCTTAAAGATCAATTCTTTTTTTTTTTTGTGCTTTCTGGTTGCAGATAATGGAAGCTGAAACAGTTCAAGATGGATCAAGAACAGCAGATTCTGGGTATGGGTCTTTACCAGCGAAACCAAAGTTTGCGCCTTTGAAGGCGCATGAGATGTCTGATGGGAGAGTTCAAATAAGAAAAGTATCAGTTCCTCCACATAGGTATACACCTCTGAAGAAAGCATGGATGGAAATCTACACCCCAATTTATGAGCAAATGAAGGTTGATATCCGTATGAACCTTAAAGCTCGAAAAGTTGAGTTAAAAACTAGACAAGATACACCTGATGTCAGTAACCTGCAAAAGTGTGCAGATTTTGTACATGCTTTCATGCTAGGGTTTGATGTTATTGATGCTATTGCTCTTTTGCGTTTGGATGAGCTTTATGTTGAATCTTTCGAAATTAAGGATGTGAAAACTCTTCGAGGTGAGCATCTGTCTCGTGCTATTGGGAGATTGTCTGGTAAAGGTGGTAAAACAAAGTTTGCTATTGAGAATGCTACAAAGACAAGAATTGTCATTGCTGACACTAAGATTCACATACTAGGATCCTTCCAAAATATTAAAGTCGCAAGGGATTCTCTCTGCAGTCTCATTTTAGGGTCCCCAGCTGGAAAGGTATACTCAAAGCTTAGACAAGTTACCTCTAGACTCTCTGAGAGGTTTTAATTATTTTCTGTTTGTTTTTAGTTTGATATGATATCCCCTATTCTAAGTGAAAGTTTGTGATTGTAACTTGGCATGAGTTTTTTTTGTATCAGAGGCTTCATTTATCAACTGCCAAAATTGATTCATTATAAGAGATATATCAATATCATTATCTTTTACATGTAATTTTATTTGCAGTTGATATATCTGTAACAGATTTTATTATTGAACTTCTAATGCCAATGAGACTGTACAGGACTAATTTATCTTGTCTATTGTACCAAACGGTTTCATTAGGATGGCATTGCCTTTAATTTTTAACTTCTGAAGTAATTTAGCTCTCAATCAAATCATAATAAAACTTCTTATACCTACAGTGAGGTACAAATTGTTCTTCACCATTCGCCATGGTATGATATCTGCTGTTCGCGTAGCATTTTGCCTCGTATTTATAGGAAAAGCTGGCCATAATATATACTTAATCAGTGGCATTGGACATAATTATGGCGGTAAATATATTAAACCTTTGGTCACTCATTGATGAAATATGAGATGGGTTATTTGATCTGTGATTTCTTGGCAAGAGAAAGAGAAATCAATTTATAATATCATGAGGTTCAGTGAGTTGCCAAATTACTTCGGCGCTGTTGGAGTGCATTTGTCTTCAGGTGGCTGTTGATTGGTGCAAAGTATAATCTGGTTTTCTTTTGCCAATGCAAATTCTGAATATAAGGAGTCTATTCTTTTCTGGGATTTCATTGTTTTGGATTTAAGACCTCTTGGCCCTTCTGTTTTAACTTATAAAAGCTGGGTCGGAAGGTGAGTCAGCTGATGTCTCATCCATCAGTTTGTGGCTTGAGTTTTTCTTTTTTACCTGTATCTTGATGCTGATTGGAGATCTGATTTAACTTTGAAAATGGTTTTAAGGGTGTGAAGCTCCTTCTTTGTTTGCTTACACAAATAACACACATTGTCAAGCCTAAATCCTAATGAGCCCCAATTATTTCGGCTCTTTTAAGAGAGCATCTCTTGTCAACTGGCTGCTAATGTAATAGACTATTAGCATTATTCGATTACCAATGCAAATTAAAAAAAAAAAAAAGAAGGGGAGCAATTCTTGATTTTGAGATATTATTTATCAGCATTCAAGGGTTGAGATTTATCCAAATTTGAAGTCCACTTCTCAACGCCCTCTTTGCTTTTGCTTTTGCTCTTGCTTATGCTCCACCACTGAGTTCAGGTTGAAATGGGTTCTGAGTACTGGTTAAACATGCAGTGGCTTCTAAATTTGATCTTCTGCCTTGCTATGAGCCAAGAATGGGGTTTATTTTGTACGTGTTTCATTCACTATAATTTGTACTTGAACCGGGCATCAATTATCTTCTTCTTCTTTTTTTGACACAAAGATATGAGATTTCCGTTGCAAGAAAGAGTTACAACTTACAGGAGGCTCCGAGGCATGTACATAGGCTATCAGAGTTTGAAGAAGATTCTCCGCCAAGAAGGGCTTTTTTGGCTAACCACCCAGTTACAACTATGAGGAACAAAATTAAAACAACATTGTTGGAATGAAGATCGAAGATGTAATATGTCTTCAATAACTGCTTCTAATTCGGAGGATTTGCAAACTGCACTTTCCACCATGTCTATGACCAGAGCATCTCTTTTAAGAATAACACTTGAGTTAGAGTTGTGAAGGTGACAGTCAAGTAACTTACCGACGTGGTCTCTAATAACCATGCCAATGGCACCTGTTTAGCTTGTCTTTGGAATGCACCATCAAAACTGATCTTAACCCAGCCATGAGGAGGGGCCTTCCAGCTCGGCGGGGTAGGTATTAGGGTCTACACTATATTGGCATTTGGCGAGGAGGATGCACTAGTTTGGGGATTGCATTGCAAAAAATTCCTGATCATACTGAAGCCCGCTCCAAGATTACATCCGGTAACCAATTTTGTTGTTCGAAGAGAAGTGCATTTCTCGCTTTCCAAAGCGCCCACAAAACTGTTGTTTTATATGAGGATTATGATTCGTAGTTGGGCTCTCATTTAAGGCTGACCAATAGTTCTTCATTCCACCATTCAATCAAACGAGTTTCTTTAGCACCAGTCATACTAACTGGTAAGGCTAGAATGAGATCAACATCAGATGAGTAAAAGATTTGCCTTACTAGTTCCTCCTTCTAGCATAGCTTAGCAGTATCCATAAGTTGTGACGCCCAATCAACACTCGTGGGAAAGGAGCCTTGTAACCCAGGCTTATATGGAAAACATGATAGGATCCATGCCTCCAATTAGCAATGAACTTTATTTCCTTTTAACTTGCCATCGCAATCCTTGAGCTAGAAGCACTTTCCCCTTCATCAGACTCCTCTAGGCCTAGGATGGTTTGCTAGAAAGGTTTGCTTCCATAAGGTCACCATGCAAAAATTACTTATGTTTCAACTCCTGAGCGAGGAGAGAGTTTGAAAATCTAATCACTCTCCACTATAGTTTTGCCAAAAGGGAAAGATTAAAACATTGAAGGTCTCTAAACCCAATCCTTCCTTCTTTTTCGAGATGCACATTTTCTTCGAAAGGAGCTAGTGCATTTTTCTTTCCTTATTTTTCTGACCCCTACCAAAATTAACGAATCATGCTATTTATTTCCTTACATAATTTCTTAGACAATAAGAAACATGACATTGAGTACACCGGAAGGGCAATGGCTACTGCTTTTATCATTATTTCCTTACCGCTGGCTGAAAGACACTTACTTTTCCATCCTACCAACTTATTTTCCACTCTTTCCCTCACTTCAATGAACGGCTGTCGTTTAGACTTGGAAAATACCGTTGGCATACCCAAATATTTGTCTTAACATCCGATGGACAAGAAGCCTAGCACACGACTAAAATGCACCCGCAAGTTTGAGGGCGTATTCTTGCAGAAAACACCGTTGATTTACTCTTATTTATGGTTTGGCCACTAATGTTGTAAAAATAATATGATGTAAGCCTTCTATGGAAGAGAAAATTACACGCCAAGATCAATACTTATAAAGTTTATCAAAAGTTATTTGCGGAACTATCACCCTTATTTATAAAGAAATAAGATCAATAGCTATAATGAGATTAACTTAATTAATTTTAGAAACTAACAAGTTAATAGAATTAAATTAAGGTAGAAGTGAAATCAAAACCTAAACAATAAGCTTTAATCTCAAGAACACTCAAAGAAACTCTTTAAGCAAAAATAAGGTTTTCTATTCAATCAAAGATATATGTATGCTTTTGCAGAATTACATAGCTCTATTTATAGAGTTTAAATAATCTTAATCCTAGAAAGACTAGGATATGCGGCCAAGACTCCTAAATAAACAAAACTTGAAGTAAAAGAGTAGTAAACTCCTATTTTGATTTGGATTTTGACTTTGAATATTCAACCTTGGACTTGAATTCAACATAAATAAGATCTGATCTTCATGTCTTCACGTTTGGGCTTGAATTCAACATAAATAAAATCTGATCTTCATGTCTTCACGTTGGGCTTTAATCCATGAATGAAATATAATTAATCAAAGTTGAATCTTGATCTTCTAAGTCCAACTCGCTAACGTTGCTTCTTGAATGCATCTTGTCTATCACGTGGACCATGAAAGAACACAAGGCAGTCTTGAATCTCTTGCTTCTAGCTCGTGTGATTAGACCCTCATACTTCAATGGATCCATTCATGGCTTGCTTGGTGGTGAAGGATTAGCCTTGATTTTATCATCCACTCCCTCCTCGAAAGGATTCGTCCTCGAATCAAGACCTTCATCAAAAGAAAATGGAGATAAATCAGCAACATTGAATGTAGCACTAACTCCATACTCATCGGGCAAGTCAATCTTGTAAGCATTATTGTTGATGCGTTCCAACACTTGAAAAGGTCCATCTCCCCTTGGCATCAACTTGCTTTTTCTTTGGTTTGGGAATCTTTCTTTACGCATGTATATCCACATCCAATCTCCGGGTTTCAAGATTACCTCTTTTCTTTCTTTGTTGGCGTGTTTAGCATTTGCTTCATTCTTGCGCTCTAGATTAGCTCAAACCTGTTCATGCAATTTAAGCACATATTCGGCCTTTTTCTTGCCATCAAGGTTAGTTTGTTCCTTTAAAGGTAAAGCAATCAAATCTAACGGACTCAAAGGTACAAACCCATAGACAATCTCAAAAGGGCATAATTTAGTTGAAGAATGCATAGTTCTATTATAAGCAAATTCTATATGCAGCAAGCAATCTTCCCAACTCTTAATGTTGCATTTTACCATGGTGCGTAGTAGTTGTGATAGCGTTCTATTTACTACTTCAGTTTGACCATCGGTTTGTGGGTGACAAGTTGTTGAAAATAACAAGCGTGTACCTAACTTACCCCATAAAGTCTTCCAAAAGTAGCTCAAAAACTTCGCATCCCTATCACTAACTATGGTGTGTGGCATACCATGTAAAAACACTACCTCTCTAAAGAATAGGTCAGCAATATGTTGTGCATCATTAGTTTTCTTACAAGCTATAAAATGTGCCATCTTTGAAAACCTATCAACAACAATAAATATGCTATCATGCCCATGCCTAGTTCTAGGTAATCCAAGTACAAAATCCATAGAAATATCAACCCAAGGTGAACTAGGTATAGGGAGAGGCATATACAAACCGTGTGGTTGAAGCTTAGACTTAACATGTTTGCACACAATACAATTTGCACAAAATCGCATAACATCCTTTTTCATGCAAGGCCAATAAAAGTGATCATGCAATACATCTAAAGTTTTTTGAACACCAAAGTGTCCCATCAAACCACCTTCATGTGCTTCTTTCACAAGTAAATCACGCATAGAACAAGAAGGAATGCATAAACGTTTTTTAAAGAAAAGAAAACCATCATGCCTATAATACTTATTAAACGCACCTTGTTCACATGCCTTATACACTTGGCCGAAATTACTATCATCATGATATAAGTCTTTTATTTGTTCAAAACCTAGTAATTTGGCATCTAAAACAGCAATTAAAGCATACATTCTAGATAAAGCAACGGCCACTATGTTATCTTTACCTTGCTTGTACTTGATGACATAAGGGAATGCTTCAATGAACTCACTCCATTTAGCATGTCTTCTATTCAGCTTGTTTTGACTCTTTAAATTCTTCAAGGATTCATGATCGGTGTGGATCACGAATTCTTTGGGCAGCAAGTAATGTTGTCATACTTCTAAAGCTCTAACAAGTGCATAGAGTTCCTTGTCATAAGTTGGATACTTCAGGCTTGCTCCATTCAAATTTTCGCTAAAATAGGCTATTGGTTTTCCATCTTGCATTAGAACAGCTCCAATACCTATACCGGAAGCATCACAATCAATCTCAAAAGTTTTATCAAAATTAGGAAGAGATAGAATAGGAGAAGAAGTAAGTTTTTGTTTGAGTAAGTCAAACGCCGATTGTTGTGCTTCTCCCCAATTAAACTTCACATCTTTCTTCACTAATTCATTCAATGGTGCGACAATGGTACTGAAATCTTTCATAAAACGCCTATAGAAGCTTGCTAGTCCATGAAAACTTCGAACTTCACTTGCATTTGTGGGAATCGGCCACTCTTTGATTGCCTTCACATTTTCTTCATCAACCTCAATTCCTTTTACACTAACAACAAAACCAAGAAAAACAAGTTTGTTTGTGCAAAAATCGCACTTCTTAAGGTTAGCAAACAGAACTTATTTGCGTAAAGTTTCAAGAACTAAACACACGTGCTTTATATGTTCATCATAAGACCTGCTATAAATAAGTATATCATCAAAATAGACAACCACAAACCTGCCTATATAAGCACGCAAAACATGATTTATTAATCTCATGAATGTACTAGGTGCATTAGTTAAACCAAACGGCATGACTAACCACTCATACAAACCAAATTTAGTTTTGAATGATGTTTTCCATTCATCACCCTCTTTCATTCTAATATGATGATAACCACTTTTTATATCAATCTTAGTGAACACAACAGCCCCATGCAACTCATCAAGCATATCATCTAACCTAGGTATAGGATGACGATATTTAATAGTTATTTTGTTAATTGTATGACAATCCACACACATACGCCAAGAACCATCTTTCTTAGGGACAAGTACAACAGGAACAGCACATGGACTTAAACTTTCCCTAACATAACCTTTATTCAGAAGTTCTTCCACTTGGCGTTGTAGTTCTTTGGTTTTCTCGGGATTTGCTCTATATGCCGGCCTATTGGGTATGGTAGAACCGGGTAAAAAGTCAATTTGGTGCTCAATTCCACGAATGGGTGGTAACCCACTTGGAATTTCATCGGGTAACACGTCTTTAAACTCCTACAAAAGAGACTTGAAACTTGAAGGCAAAGAAATATTATTAGTGGTCAGAAAACTTTCTTTATAAATAAGCACAAGTGTTTGTTTTTGTAACATTAAAGCTTTTCTCACATCTCTCTCTCTTGCCACAAAGCTCACTTTTCTCTCTTTTGCACTCAACTCACCTTTTTCTTGCGCCTCACAACTCAATGTTTTCTTTTTGCGCAAACTCTCTTTCTCTCCTTTTTCCTCTCTTTTCTCACACCCCTCATGGTTTTCCACATAGCTTTCCTTTTGCTTGTGTACCTTTTCTTTTTCACGTGCACTCTGTCTCTCTCTTTCTTTTTCTTTTTCATAGGCAGCAACTTTAAGTCTCATTATACGTTGGTCTTCATTAACAATCTTTGGACTTAAAGGTGTAAGAGTATAAAGTTTGCTGTGAAGTATAAGACAATAGTAATTTGAACGCCCCTTATAGATGACATCTCTATCAAACAGCCATGGTCTTCCCAAAAGTAGATGACAAGCTTGCATTGGGATCACATCACACAATAATTCATCTTGGAACTTTTGCATACCAAATGTCACCCTAACTTGCTTTGTAACCTTGATACCTCCCGAATCATTCAACTATTGAAGAGTATATGGTTTTGGATGTTTGGTTGTTGGAAGTTTCAATCGATCCACCATCATTGTGCTAGCAACGTTAGTCCAATTACCATTATCAATAATTAAAACACAAGGAGTTTTTCTTACCAAACAGCGTGTATGGAAGATGTTCTCTCTTTGGCTTTCATCATCAGTCCCTTGTTGCACGTTCAAGGATCTGATGGTGACTCCACATAGCTCACCTGAATGCCCCTCTTACTTAGCTCCCTCATCGGAATAGTAATCTTCCAATTCGAGCATTGAATCTTCATCACTTTCAGCTCCACTTTCTTCTTCACTAGCATACACCAATTCGCCTCCTTTTAATGCTAAAGTGCGTTTTTTCGGACATTGAGAAGGGATATGTCCATAGCCTAGGCATTTGAAGCATTAGATCTTTTTAGGCTTGCCTTCTTGAGTTCGGCTTTTATTGCTTTGTTCCCCCTTTGTTTCGGCTTTATTATCTTTAGACACTTCCTTTCCTTTGTTTTGGGCAGAATTTGTACCTTTCCAATTGGATTTCCAAATAGAATTTGTCAAAGAGGAGTTTTTGCTCTTTTGCTTTAATTGCCGCTCTATCTTGATTGCCATGTGTAGCATGTCCTCCATCTCTACATAATGCTGCAATTCAACAAGATTAGCAATAACTTTGTTAAGACCATGCAAAAATCGAGCCATAGTAGCCTCCCTGTCCTCTTCTATATTGGCCCTAATCAAAGCAATCTCCATCTCTTGATAATACTCATCTATGCTATTTCCCCCTTGTACCAAACTTTGTAGCTTATTGTACAACTCTCTATAGTAATGAGAAGGAACAAAGCGTTTTCTCATTATTCGTTTTACTTCAGCCCATGTTTGGATCTCCCCCTCACTATTCCTACGCCTATTACTCACTAGTTGATCCTGCCAAATTACGACATAATGGGTGAATTCAACTACGGCCAATTTTACTTTCTTCTCTAAACTATAGTTATGGCATTCAAATACTCTCTCAACCTTCTTTTTCCACTCTAGATACAACTCAGGATCACTCTTACCTTGGAAGGAAGGAATTGTAAGCTTAATACTACACAAGTTTGAATCTACCTTATTTCTCCCATGGTGAGTTTCGGTTCTATTTCCCCGTTCTTCTTCATCTCTCCATGTTCCTCTCCTCGCTCTAGACATACTTTTCTCATCTCGAAAGCTCCTACCTCTCGATTCAGATTTGATTTTTATTAGTTCATCCATCATTTCAGCATACCTATTTTCGTTATCAAGCCTTTGTCGTTCAAGTTTGGAGTTTATAGCCTCCATGAATGCTCTCATATCTGGAATCCCATTATCAGAATCTTTGGAAGAAGACTGATTAGACATGGTTTCAAGAAGATTGGTTTCTCCCTCACGTATTTGCACTCAATCAAAGAAAGAGTTTGTCTTTGTGCCCTTCAAAATTAACTCAAATTGTAAAAGTTAAAATCATAACCAACTTAATAAAATATAATTAACAAGCTAGAACAGAAATTAATTAAGCTAAAGATGAATTAGAGGAAAAGGAGAATAAAATAATGAACTAAAAATAAGGATGGAAGTAGAAGAAATAAAGAATAACGGGATGATAAATAAGAAAATAAGAAACCGAATAGGAAACAATTAAGGAAAAGTAGAATAAGAAAATGAATTGAAAAGAGAAGGTTATGTGATATCTTCAAACCTGATTTTCTTTATATTTTGATCTTGACCAAGTCAATCTTTTTTTGAATCAGCTCCAAATCTTGCTTTCTATACTCTTTCTTCTTCTTTTTTTAAGCCTCACTTCGGATCAATAATTCAGATCCACACACAATTTTTTTTTTATAACCAAACAAGAACAAAACACATAGAGCTTAATTTGATTGAAACGTCTCGAAGACTTTGATCAAGCAAACTAAAGGAAACAAAATAACAAAATAAAGATATCACAAACCAATTTATCTAGAACGTCTCGAAGACTTTAACCAAACAAAAGAGTATGTGAGTAGAAGAACAACGAAGATAACAAATAGGATACGTAACCAAACCTTGTAAGCTAGCTCTGATACCAAATGATGTAAACCTTCTATGGAAGAGAAGATTACATGCCAAGATCCATACTTATAAGGTTTGCCAAAAGTTATTTGCAAAACTATCACTCTTGTTTATAAAGAAATAAGATCAATAGCTATAATGAGATGAACTTAATTAATCCTAGAAACTAACAAGTTAATAGAATTAAATTAAGGTAGAAATGAAATCAAAACCTAAACAATAAGCTTTAATCTCAAGAGCACTCAAAGAAACTCTTTAAGCAAAAACAAGGTTTTCTATTCAATCAAAGATATATGTATGCTTTTGCAGAATTACATAGCTCTATTTATAGAGTTTAAATAATCCTAATCCTAGAATGACTAGGATATGCGGCCAAGACTCCTAAATAAACAAAACTTGAAGTAAAAGAGTAGTAAACTCCTATTTTGACTTGGACTTGTTAAAAGAAGACTCCTATTTTGCTTTGGATTTTGACTTTGAATATTCAACCTTAGACTTGGGCTTTACGTTTGGGCTTGAATTCAACATAAATAAGATCTGATCTTCATGTTTTCACGTTGGGCTTTAATCCATGAATGAAACATAATTAATCAAAGTTGAATCTTGATCTTCTAAGTCCAACTCGCTAACCTTGCTTCTTAAATGCATCTTGTCTATCACGTGGACCATGAAAGAACACAAGACAGCCTTGAATCTCTTGCTTCTAGCTCGTGTGATTGGACCTTCATACTTCAATGGATCCATTCATGGTTTGCTTGGTGGTGAAGGATTAGCCTTGATTTTATCATAATGGACCAACTTGTTTAATTCACCTGCTTCCTCCTCCGATGCTTTTGAGAAAACAAGGAGTCATTGGCAAACAACAAGTTGGAGACCTCAGGGTTATTACGGGCAACCATAATTCCTACTCCAATACTTAGCCTTGCTACTTTACTCGCTGAAGTAATTAAAAAAAGCTCTCCGCATAAATAATGAATAGATAGACTAATAGTGGGTCCCCTGTCGTAACCCCATTTGTGGCTTAATGTATCCTTGTGTCTCTCCATTACTCATGATCGAGTAAGATACTATTGAGACATTCCATAATCCATTTCACTAATTGTTTGCAAAACCCCAATTTCACCATCATCTTTTCCAGAAAGATCCATGCTTTACTCATGTCAAGCTTGACTGTCATACCATAAAAGGACTCACTTTTATTCTTTAGAGTGTCCATTATCTCATGTGCAGTCAAAATGTTATCTGCAATAGCTCTCCCTTAATGAATGCACTCTAGTTGCTAATAATTATTTCAGGAATAATCCGCTGCAATCTCAATGTGAGAATTTTAGAAATAGTTTTATAAAAGACAGAGCACAAACCTATTGGGCGAAGCTGAGTCATATCTGTGGGGTGAGGCAACTGTATGGTTTATGCAAATGTCCCAACTGTGTAGCATTCTACCATAATGAAAAAAGCTCTTCACAACTTCACAGTTGTGCAAATGGAGAAGATAGCCTTTCGAATCTCCAAGTTTTTCACCTCCCTTGTTAAGCACTGATTCATTCGGTTGTACTAATTCAGTGATCGCTTCCTTGTTTTGAGGACATGACTAAGAATATATCTGATGAAAATAATCAATAGCCACCTGGAATACCTCCTCATGGCCTTTCCTCAGCATGCCCGAACTGTCTTGTAACACAGGGATAACATTTTGTTTCTTCCTTTACTTCGTTTGGGCATAGAAATAGCAGTAATTTTTGTCTCCCATCAACAGCCAGGAGTTAGGAGATTTTTTAGCCCAATATTTCAATTGACAATAAGCCTTCCCATCGCAATAACTTCATTTTTGTCCCATGAGTTCACTTGGACTTTAACATGCCTTGACTGTGTCTCTAACTCGAATATTTTCTACCACCCTTTGAGTTTCAGCATCAGCCGCCCATCTGGAATCAGAATGGAATTGTCTAAGGCTCGTGATTCATGTGGACAGGTATCCAGAAGGACCGGCCGATGGGCGGACCCAACATCCTAAATGAGTCACAACAGCCAATTGATGTGTCCTAAGCCATGCACTCATGCCAAGAAAGCAGTTAAGTCTTTCCTGCACATGATCAACATCATGCCTTCTATTGCTCCACGTGAATGGGTAGCCAACAAAACTCAATTCATTAATATCTAGAGCATTAATGAAGGCCTGAAACTCTTGAATACGTTCCCATTCATAAGGCAACCGTCCTTATTTCTCATGCAAGTGGAGGAGCATGTTAAAATCACAGCAAACAATGACCTTGTCTAAGAGGCCTGGAAAATAGTTGTTAATCGTGTCACATTGCCATCATTGCAATTCTGGAACAATACTCAAATGAACATAAATCAAATCCTAAAAAACAGTTGCTCTAGAATCTATAACTTTGCAATATAGAAAACATTTGAAGAAATAACATTAATAGAAATAAAAGGTTTACAAGAAACGCAGATACCACCACTCGAACCAATTAGTTCTACGAAATACATAGAATGAAAACCATATGCTTTGTCCTAACTACATCACTGCTGTTCTTGTTTCTACTAAACAAACAACATCCGAAAAATGAGAATCACTCATACTCTTCAAATTATGGGCAGTTAGAGGGTTTCTTACACCTTGGCTGTTCCAAAATAGAATCTTCATTGAGCGCTTGGGTGCCACTTATGTCTGGCAGCCCCACCAAATTTGAAAAATCAGAATCACCTTAGCTTCCTTGACGAGCTTGTCTTGCTAACCTTTTCATGCAAACCTCCAAGGGTTAAACTTGCGCAGCCTCGTTGTTTTTGTTACAAATAAGCCTAGTTGCATATTGGTAGACGAAGCTCCAGACAAAGGGAAGTTTCCAATGCCATTCTTCATTGAGTTAATCTATTTGCAGGCTTCAATCACCAGTACGTTAAAAACGTCTTGAAAGTAATAATATATTATGATGAAATGACAAAAATATAATTTTTACGTTTGCCTTGACAGCAAAAACAAATTTATCTTTCCCAATCATTCTACAAATTTTAGAACACAAGACGAATATGGCATTCAGTTGTAAACGAATTAAATTTCTTATTAGCTACTCATAATCGAATTCAGTCAAAAACACCTTTAATGACACTTGTTTAATAAATATGGTAAACCTAAATTATTAAAACAAACTCAGCTCATTAGCTCATATATTTCTATAACCTAGCTCCTAAAATATAATATTAATTGTTTAATAATTTATATTTTTACTTGTCATAAAAATATAACAATATTCATTTAAACTTATTTATTAGAATAAATCATAAAATTCAATAAATAAATTATAACTTTCAAAATAAGTACCTTATTTTTTAATAAATTGGGAAACTATTTAATTTATAATATATACATATATTTATTAAACTCATTTAAAATTCAACAAAAATTCAGTAGTTTCAGTAATAAATGAGCTAAATGTACATTAGTCAAAACTCGACTTAACTCAATTTTTCTTGTTTTTGGGATACAATCTAATCAGGAATAAGGACAGCCTCATTCTACTAGTGTTATTGCAGAATTTGCGCATCCGGAGTATCAAAAACTAAATTTCTTTACAATCCAAGGAAAAGTTTAACTGTCAGAAGACAGTCGTTGTTAACATTGAATAAAATAAGTAAATAGAGGGAAGGAATAAAATATGGAACTGTTTAATTTACTTCCCTTTGAATTGCCAAAAAGGAAAAAAAAAAAAAAAATTAGTTTGCAAATGGGTACACTAATTTTTAATCTGTAAAATTTGTCGGTGGAATCAAATATTATTCCCACAATGAATGAGCATATTAAGAATATTGAGTTGGTCTTCAACCACCAAAAAGGAATCCAGCAGCCTGTTCTTCATTTCCTTCGAATAATTTAAGAGCTTGTACCACTGCATCTCTTCCAAACCCTAGCTCGACGAGCTTTGCAACTTTTGCTTCAAAATCAGGTCCCTGCCAGGAAATCATCTTTTACTTGGAAATCTCTTGAGAACATGTATCTAAATTCAACTCCAAATTGGCCATGGTGATAGTCCAGAATTGATAGGTTCATGGATTTATTGAGATGAGCAACCAATTGGCAATGATGATAATGAGGACAATGATGAATACCACGACAATAACTACTACTATCAGCTAGAGCATTGACTAAACATATGAACAAAAAAAAGCATTGACGGGTTTGAGAATAACTGAAAAAGTACTCAACTAGCAAATTATAGCTAACACCATATTTCCAGCAGCAAGCTAAAAGAACCGCAGAAAGATGGAATGATATGACTTACCTGTGTTACACTACCCCGTGCAACTCCTGTGACCCACAGAAAAATGAAAGATTAATTAGTAATTGATATAAAACTTATAACATGAAAGATAAATAAATTTCCGCCCAACATAATCAGACACAAATATTAACAGCGCAAGACCTAAGCCTAGCAAATAATTTGACGTCCTTGATGAACAAAGCCATGGAATCTAAAAATGCATGCTAATATGGTCAACCTAACGAAACCAGTCAAGGTCAAAATTAGTTAAAATAACTGTTAAAAGAAGTAACCAATAAACTATCGTCTCAAAATTAGGAAACCTAACCAGAAGATTGACCTCCTGCAGATGCATTAGCCTTCTTATCCACTGTTCCTGAAGTTACCTGAAGAATCAAGGTGGATCAGTGCCAGAACTTTCCTTCAACTTATTTGCAGATGACAAACTTGTACACGCGTGTGTTTATGTTCAAGAAACTGAATGGTGATAGATCTAAAGTTTTCCAGATCGTTCAACTTGGCTAGTTACACCGAAGTTGTGCTAAAATAATGGTAGCAAACACAAGATAAAGAGAATCATGCTCAAGCCAATTTCAACAATCCATTTCAGATAAATACGCAAGGTCGCAAAGGAAACATTTTTTTTCCCACACTTCAAGTAGGCATGAATTATGATATAACTAAAAAGTTCAACAATGTTATTTGACACTCCAAATATAGGACAGACTAACAGTTGCAGAATAGAGTATGCCAAATGTCTAAAACCTTCACATACTTAGTATAATCAGAAGCTAACATCGAGGACCACCTATGTACTGTTGTTAATAGAATAGGAGTAGACTTACTGGGTTTCCAGAACTGGATGCTTCTTTATGACTCTCTTCATCCAGAAAATGAGATGGAATGTCTTTCTCTGAAACAACAAAAGAAACACAGCATCTGGTTAAGAAAGCAATTCATGCATGATATTGTCATCATTATAAAGGAGCAATGTAGAGGTCAGATGATTAACCTTGCAAAAATGGTACAGAAACTTCTCCACCGGCAACTTTCAAAACATTCTCCTTCAAATCAATAATGCACTACAGACAGAGTTTGAATAAATTCACATATACAGTGAACTTTAATTATCAAATTTCCAAGAAGACCATTAGACAAAAAGTCCAGTTGCAGATGCTACCTGGTGCTTGCGAAGCATATCAAGCCCAAAAAGAAATTCCATATTGGGAGAATCTAGCACCAAGAAAGAGCAAGGGTAAAATATACTCCCAATCTGCACAGAATAAAAAGAATTAAAATGTGAAGTTAGAATCAGCTTTAAGGATATAGTAATAGTGATAAATAACGACTAAATGCTGATAGAACAACAAGTATTCCTCAGTCGATGAAGGGGCATCAATTTTTGCAGCTTGTACAATCTATGATAAAAAATGGAGTTTTTTATGAAGAGATGGAAGGAGTTCATATACCAAACATCAAAACATAATTCCAAAAAAGAAGGCAACAATGCATAGAATATACATTGCTCAACTTTATGCTTATGATTTTCTGATCTGTGACTAATATAGATCACCTGACAACAGTTTTTGAATGTGACTAGTCATACTCAAATATAAGTGCTTGGAATATGAGAAAAAAAGAAAGTTAATTTGCATGCAGCCATGCATGTGTAAAAGCAAAGTAGAAAAATAAACAACAGAAACTATAAACTGCACAAATAAAAACACACACAAGTACCTTTATTGGAGCTACGTGTATCCGACCTAATATCTCAGATTGACCTACTCCACGAGCAATGCCTCTATAACGTTGATCCAAAAGCCTAAGCAATCTGAATTAAGAAAAAAAACACAATGAAGCAATAATTATAGTGGGATTCCTTTAAAATTTCTTGTGAAGACTTAAGATAGAGCATCGGCATTACTAATAACATATAAAAGTTCCAAATAACTAATAAAAGGAAGAAAAATTATGGAACTAGCATATCTCCACTTAATAAAGAATACTTGCCAACTTAAAGAGTTGAAAAGGCACATACCTAATTTTATTGATCTTTACCAGATAACTATAATTACATTTATGTATACATGTAGGAATTAATCTTCTATCTAAATCCAATATCTTGCCAATATTAAGTTTGCAACAGAGCCAGCATTAATTTCACCTAATCCTAATAGTAGAATAATTGCAGTAATGAAATAATAATCAAACAATAAAGTGTATACATACCCACATCGCTCGGCACAGCTTTTTGATATTATTGTGGACTGAGCACCACTATCAACAAATGCCTTGAATAAAGAGAGACAGAAAAGTTACATTGTAAGGTTTTTGCTTCCACCATAACCATTTAAAAACATTGAGAGAAAAAGGATATTATCCAGGAATTATCATATAAGTTCCATGATGTTGTTTTTGAGTAAACAAGCGAATGAAAAAAGGTACAGTTGTGAAAGAATGCAAAATAACAGAACAGACACTAAGTTATGGTAAAAGAATAACATGGCTGCATCTTCGCTGCATCTAGAGATAAATTTTATTGCCTCTACCTTTAAGGGCACGCCATTAACTTCCATGTCAACATACAACATGACCTGAAGATTAAACAAGAAACTTTGAGTTCAAAACTCAATTATTTAACTTATGCAGTCCACAAGTTGAAGAGAATACATACCACCCTAGCAAAAGCTTCAGGGTTGTATTCCAAGGCAGCTGCCCAATTTTCATCAATTCCTTTCTGCATTTAAATTTAGCAAATATCGCAAAACATCAAAATTTAAGGGGAACATACTATCTGAAAGGGGAAAAGAAACTTGAAAAGAAAAAACAAATAGACGGCCCAGCATGTAAGTCATAGTGAGAAAGCCTTTCATCAAATTTAAAGTACCACAAGTCTCAAGAGATTAAACAAGTTTTATTCATTTACATAATTGATAAATAAAAGATAGTTTTTGAAACTCACATGGCTTTGAGAGAAATTGAAAGTCAAAATAATGGGATCGAATCATCTAAATCTCGAGTGGAGAATAACCACCAGCAGAAAATCAAATACAACATCGTACAACAGAACTTGGTATTTACCCTCTTATGTTATTAGATAAGCAATAGATTAATGACAATGAAAAAAATCCATGAGTCACTCCTGTTGACTGTCACACTTGATAATGTAAATTAAACTAACCTGACGAATGGCAGCTTCAATTTTCTTTTGTGCCTCAACATCAAAAGGATCTGCACTAAGAAGGGCCTATAAAAAAAGAGGAGAGAGAAAAAATAAATCTAGGTAAATCAGTGTCTTTATTTTGCAGAAAAAAAATCCATTTGAAATGGTGCACAGAAACTACATCCTTTTTTGTCTTAAAATAAAAAAATAAGACACAGTAATAGATCATTAGAATCCATTTATGTCTTTTATAAGCAATAAAGAAAGGAGTAAGAGGTAGATAAACTTCTCTGTTTAAAAATTACAATCTAAATGGTTTACTAAAACCAAATCAAGTAACTACCAACTAATCTAAATGGTTTCTCACCAACATTTACTGAATTATCAAGTAATTACACCGATGTGGTTTATCAAGAAAAGATCAGAAAGAGTAAGAGATAATATAGTGATTCTTTAACAAGGTATATCACATATGACCCTATTCACCCAAGTTATCCAAAGTTAACTTTGTCCTTACACGTGTATTTCAACAATGTCAACTCAGATCTATACTTATCCATGCATTCAAGCCTAATAAGCTTTTGCATGAAGTACTTGTTAGAGATTTAATGGATCATCCTCCCATGCTCTTTAATAAACTTTAGAAGTTCTTTAATACGAAAATGAAAATGAGCCAGCAGGAAAAGCTAGTCACTCACAAGTTCCTCCTCTTGTTGGCGCCGCAATTCAGATCTTTGGCGGTTTCGTTGCCGTAAGAGGCCCTGAAGTCTATTGAGGTCATTTCCAAGAAGAGCTTGTGCAAGTTCTGGATCAGTCTGTGAATCCATAATAAATTTAGACCATATAAAATCTGAGCAGGTGAAACAACAGAAATAAAGAACAAATTGGGATGAAAATGAGCAATTGCACACGAAGCCAATAACCGTAAATACACAGAAAATAATCAAGCAGCAAGTTCCAACAGTAACATAATAGGCTTCCAATACATTGAGAAGGAGTGGCAAGGAAACAAGATAAATTGATAAGCATTCAGGCGATGCATTTATCTTTAAGAAGAATACGGATAGGGAGGAGAAATGAGTGAATGTTAAAGATTCAAAATCCGAGAAAAGTATGTTATCTTGCATCAGAATTTTTCTCATCTGAAATAAAAAGCACTAAATTGAGTATGATATCGCCAAACATCCCTAATTCAGAACAAAAAGTAAACAATGAAGAAAATAACCATCCATTAAACCTGAAATAGTTGAGCCATCAGATTAGAATCATTTCGAATATGCTGTTGGAAAGCCCCAGGATTTACAGCAGATCCATCAGCATTGAAGCTCAAATCATTTGCTGGTGCACTGAAATATTGCAACATAAAATTTAGATTATAAAGCCAAGGAATAGATAACATTTGCATAAAATTTTGTGAGGCTTGCCATGCATGCCTGCGCATTTAAGCAATAATGGCTGTTGAACAAAAGCTGATAAAGGCGAGGAATATAACCACATAATTAGAGAGAAGACACCACTACAAAGAGAGGAAATGAAAATATCTTCAATAATAGATAATGAAAGCATTGCATCCATCAGAATTCCACTACATAGAAGGAGCTAATGCATGAAATTATCACTCAAAGGAGCTTGACAGGATAACTCAAAATCGATTACCCACACTCTTTAGCATCTTCATTTGACATGCAACAATAGCTCATGCCAGACTCTATTCTGTGCCATTGTGGCATTTTCTAACTTTAATACCACAAAAACCCAATGAAGACATGTGTCTGCATATCTGTCTATTATGCTTTACTTAATAAAATCAATCGACTTGCTCAACAAGTGATAGTATAGCAAAACAAGGCATTTCACCACCATCATAAATACATTGCAAAGAGGATGTAGTTCAAAGTGTCAGACTTGCTATATTTTTAACAGTCCAATTAGAAAAATAACAATTGAAGCACAAAACTTTATATGAAAAGTCGACTGATTTAAAAGTCTATATCAGAAAGTGTATAGAAACATTTTAAACTATACCTAGACGGAGCAACAGCAGCACCACCACCAGATACCATCATCAACAAATCCTCATCTTTAACACCCAATGCACTCAATTTCTCATTATTCCGTATTTCCCTCCCATTATATAGAAGCTGCTGTTGCTGCAGCGGCACTTGTGTCTGCTCATACACATACAAATACCAATAACAATTACTTCAAAAAAATAAACAAACGAAATTAATAAAGCTTAAGACTTTTAACTTAAATTTGTTTAAAACAGAATTCAATTGTAGCAATCAAACCAACAGCTACTAGATCATTACCTCCACTTCGAGCAGAGCCTTCACGTTCTCAACCTTCAATTTAAACAATTAAAAACCGAAAAGAAAAAAAAAACAAAAGACCTGTCAGTATACAAATTTAGGCATGTAAAACATGTAACAACTGAAATTAGGTCCTTTTTTTCTCTTTTTAATTACAGATTCATGAGGATCGACTTCTAAAGATATGATCTGTTCATCAGCCGTCATTACAGTGATTCTCATCTTTCTTTTCTTTACTTTTCGTTTCCTGTTCGGATCTCTGTTTGAGTTGGCTGTGTTTTCGTGTTGTGTTTAATCCCTTCTTTTTCTTGTAGAAGAAGAAGAAAGCTTTTTGTTTTGTCGATATTATTGTTGACGGTAATATGTATTTTAAGATAAACAGAGAGCTTCTGGAGTTTTTATTTTATTTTATTTTTCTTTTAATTTTAATTTTTAAGTAGCTTTAAAAGAAGATAATTCTCTGTTGGATGTTTTTTTTTTTTCTCTTCTTTTCTAAGTCGAAGTGTGACTAAAGTAAAACATAAAACAGGGACTTCATGTTGAAGTCTTCTAATTTCATCTTTTAAGCATTTTATAACAAACTATTAGTCCATTGCAGAATGACCTTCTGGTTGATTATAAGTATTTTCTTTTTAGTTTCAAACTTTAATATTTTTTATCTGACTAAGTATATAAAACAATAATTATATTCTTAACACATTGTAATTTAATATTTATTTTTTTTTAAAAAAAAAAAATATATATATATATATATAATCAAGATTATAAAACTCTCTCACACAGAGGTTATTTTAAAATTTTAAAATTATAACTTAAATTTTAGAAAGATACTATTAAAAGATAATAGTTATATTTCAAAATTTCTTACCCAAACTCAAACTACATCAGCCCATGATGAATTAGATCCTGGAGAACTATACATAATGTTTGTATGATGAAAATATTTCCCTTTTTAGGATCTTTACTAACAAGCTTTGAGGATTTTGATACACTCACCGAACCTATTTTGCAAGTAGTTCCATATTAAACACATGTAAATTTCAAAATTCAAAATTGATAGAATATTTATTTTTACATAATTTTTTTCAAGATGTCCAGTGCATTTTACGTTCATCTTAAATTTGTCCCTACCAAAAATTTTCTAGCAAACAATCAATTTTAGGACAAATTCAGAATTTGGAAGCAGCTCATTGAGAAGATCGGAATAGCACAAGCAACTACTTCAATTAAAATCTCTTTCCCTGCTAGAGATAAAAGTCATCATTTCCATCCTTGAACCTTACTTTTAACTTTTTCAACTAATTCTACAAATGTTTGATTTTGGACCTTTGAAAGATTGCCGAAAAACCTAGATATTTGTTAAGAAAAATCCTACTTCCGAGACTTGCTACAATCATGCTAAGTGAATTTGCAATTGAGTGAATATGTATATATTAAAATATAATGTTGACTTCGATGGGTTAATCGCGTGGCCACTTGCTTTTTCGTACCATTAAAGAATAAAGCAAAGAGTTTGAATAACTGAAATCGAGGCTTTAAAGAAATATAGAGAATCGTCTACAAATTAAAGACCAACCTTTTAAAATGACCCACTCCTTGGACCCACCAGACAACGTAGGTCCCACATAAAATTTAAAAGAAATACCCATTTACCCCAACACTTTATGTCACTGTTGATCCTTCACAAAAATTAATCTCTGACAATCATTTTTATCTAACATGTTGAGACAACTACATAAGACCCATGCATCTAAAGTTAAAATTTGAAAACTTGAATAGACTTGTCATATGGAGGACACTAACAAATAGAAAGAGTTGGGTATAGATCTGGGTAAGTGCAAAGCTAATGACAGTATGAAGCTTGACAATAAAGAAGGCTTTATGGACAGGGTGAATGCTGAGAAGAAACTCAAAGGGGAATTGTCCCTAAATTTGCAAGTTGTATTTGTACAGGTGGAGGCTGTAAGGTAGCCCTGCTCAACAATATGAGGCTATTAAGTTGGAACCTCTAAGGAATAAGTAACCCTTAGACGATTCATGCCCTAAAGAAATATGTTAGGAATTATTATTCGAATATAATGTTCTTGATGGAAACGAAGTTGTCAAATGATGAACTTGATAGAAACAAAGTTATCAAATCATGAACTTGATGGAAACGAAGTTGTCAAATCATGAACTTGATGGAATAAAAATGTTTCATTTAATTTCTCAATTTCTTTATTGTGAATGTAAGTAAATATGAGAGGTGGTTTAATCCTTGCTTAGTGTAAGGGGGTGTATGTGAATATTTGTAGCTATTCTCATAACTATGTTATATTTGAAGTGTGTAGGTACCCATGTATGGTGATTGACATGTTGAAACAGTTGTATAAGACTCATGCATGTAAAGTTAAAATCTTAAGACACAAACTTGTCATAAGGAGGATACTAAAAAAATAGAAAGAGGTAGGTAGAGATCTAGGTAAGAGAAAGGCTAATGACATAATGGAGCTTGGCAATGAAAAAGGCTATATGAATAGGATGAATGCTAAGAAGAATGCCAAAAAGGATCCTTAAATTTGCAAGTTGAACTTATACAGACAGAGATCTTACCCTTGGATGGTTTGTGCCCTAAAAAAATATGTTAGGGATTATTACCCAGATGTAATGTTCTTAATGAAAACAAAGTTGCCAAATCATGAACTTGATGGAATTAAAGTTTCATTTAATTATTTTAATTTCTTTGTTGTGAATGCAAATGGTAGAAGGTGTAGTTTAATCTTTACTTGGTGTAAGAAGGTGTTTGTGAATAATTGTAGTTATTCTTAGAACTGTGTTGATTTTAAAGTGTGTAATGAGAGTGGTACCCCTATGTTGAGTTTCAAGTATCTATGATTTTCCTAATGCTACTAGCAAGTGTAAGATGTGGGATCTTATACGCTCATTGCATGCCCAATCACATTTGCCTTGGGTATGCTTCGAAGACTTCAATGAAATTTTTTTTCACTATAAAAAGGAAGGTGGCAGGATTAAGTCAAATTATTTTATTAGAAATTTTCAAACTGTTATTAATGGGTGTTGTCTTCATGACTTGGATATATATAATACAATTTTTCATGGGATAATGCAAGAATAAATGGTGATTTGTGGAAGAAAGATTGGAAAGAATGTTGGCTTCTATAGATTAGGAGTCTCTATTTTTGCAAATTGAAGCTGAAGCATTGCATAAAATGGCATCAAATCACTCACCTTTATTTCTTGAAATGGACGAGTTTCAAAATCAAAGGATAGTAAAGAACAAAATTCTTCATTTTGAAGCCATGCAGACGTGTGATGTAAGGTGTGAAGAATTAATTGATTGTATTTGAAAGATTGAGTGGGGGGAGAATGATAGTGAAAGAAAAAATTTCAAATTGTGGGGAAGAGTTAAAACAATAAAATAAAATAATTTTTGGCCATGTATAATGTAATATTGGTGAGGTGTAAGGTACAGACAAAAAAACAAGAGTTGAGAATAAAGCTTAAAGATTTACTTAAGTATGAGGAAATTATATGGAAAAAAAGGTAAAAGGCTTTATGGATTGAGGAAAGTGATAAAAATTATAAATTTTTTTTCCATCAGAAAGCTAATTTAAGGCGTAGAAGGAATAATATTAAAGGGTCAAAAAACAAAGAGGGTGTTTGGTGTGAAGGAGAGAAAGAAGTATAGAATATTATCCTAGATTATTATATTGATCTTTTTAACACATGTGAGCCGACTCACTTTTATCATACAATTGAAGCCATCGACTCGAGATTGTCTTTAGATCAATTTGTTCATTTGTCTCTTTCTTTTACTATAAATGAGGTTATCTTTACCCTAAAGCAAATACATCCAAGCAAACTCCCCTAGTTCTAATGGCACGTCTGCTTTATTTTTTTCAAAAGTATTGGCATATAGTTGGTAATGATGTCTCACATTTTATTCTAGAATATCTTTCTACAGTTATTATGCCTTCTAACGTTAATCACACTTTAGTCACTCTAATTCTAAAAGTTCACAATCCTAATTCTATGAAAGACCTTAGACCAATTAGCTTATGTAATATATTGCATAAACAAATTTCTATGGTGTTGGCCAATTGTCTGAAAGCAATTATGTCAAGTGGTACCGATGACTCTCAAAGTGCTTTTATTCTAAGGAGGCTTATTATAGATGATGCTTTGGTAGTCTTTGAAATTTTTCATTCTATGAAAGATAAGATGAAAAGTCGAAAAGGATGTCTTGCTTTTAAATTATACATGAGCAAGGAATATGATCGAGTAAAGTGGGTGTATTTAGAACAAGTTCTTATTAAGATGACTTTTCCCCTCACTTTATTAAACTTATCATGAATTGTTTGATGTCAGTTTCCTTTTCATTCATAATTAATAAGAAATCTAAAGGCTTGTTAAAAGCCTACTAGAGGTTTACGTCAAGGGATCTCATATTGCCTTATTTATTTCTTATTTGTGCAGAAGGGTTATCAACAATGATTAGGAAAGCAGCAGATGAAGGAGAAATTTATGGAGTTAAGATTTGTAAGGGGAGCCCTATAGTCTCTCATCTTTTCTTTTTTGTAGATGAAGAGCAACAAGAACGAAGATCGAAAAATTTAAGATAATTCTCAAGCTTTATGAAAATGAGTTAGGATAAAAGATTAACTTTGACAAATTCGAAGTATCCTTTAGTAGCAATTTTTGGGAGGCTACAAGATTGGATATTAAATCTATTTTGGAGGTGGAGGAAGTTGGACAACATCCAAAGTATCTTGGCCTTCCAATTATAGTCGGTAGATCTAAAAAGATTATTTTTAATTTTCTTAAGGAGAGGTTACAGAAAAAGCTTAAAGGTTGGAAGGAGCAAGTTCTATCAAAAGCCGGTATATAGGTACTTATCAAGTCTATTACTCAAGCTATACCAAATTATATAATGAGTTGCTTCTCTCTTCCTATCAAGTTTTGTAATGAGCTCCAATCCATGATTAGTAAATTTTAGTAGGAAAATTTGAAGAATGATAGAAAAACACATTGGTTAGAATTGGATAAAATGTGTCTATCAAAGAAAGAGGGTGTCATTAGATTTCAGTATTTGTATGATTTTAATCAAGTATTATTGGCAAAATAAAGGTGTTGGTTATTGATAAATGAAGAGCTCTTGGTTATAAATTTTTTTAAGGCTAAGTATTTCCTACAATCGTCCTTCTTGGAAGCTAAAATTGATTTTCTTCTTTCCTATGTTTGGCGTAGCACTATGGGAATAAGATATGTGCTTCAGGAAGGCTTATGTTAGCGTGTAAGGAATAGGAACACTATTAAAATTTGGAAGGATAATTGGCTTTTTGGTGCTGATATGATATACCCAATAATTCCTAAAGAGCTTCACCATAATGCCAGGGTTAGTGAACTCATGATTTTTCAAATAATTACTGACAAAGTAATCTGGTTACTGGGGTCTTTCTTCATTTGAGAGTGTATTAATTCTCTAATTAGCAATCATTTTTTAGAGCCCATCAAGTTCAAGATTTTAGGTCCTTACTAAAAATGGTGAGTATAGCGTGAAAACATAGTATTATGTACTTGTAACATATTCTAATCAAAACAATCATGCAACTACATCAAATAACTCTTTTAGTGACTTATGGAAGATGGTTTGGTCTATGAAGGTATTTCCTAAAATACGTCACTTCATTTAGAGAATATTAAAATAGATTCTACCTTATTATGCTGTGTTGGAAGATCGTATTTATTTTATTGAAATAGATTCTATTCTGAATTAACAACTTTATCAAATTATTTTAAAATTTAAAATTAATATTTAAATATTTATTTTATTTTTAAAACTATTTTTCTATAATAATTTTTATGAAATAAAAAAATAATATTGTAGATCATCTTGCCTATGAAAAGGAAATTATTTAAAAACTAACAAAAATATAATAAAATTAAATGTTAAAAATATGAAAAATGAATATATATATATATATATATATATATATATATATATATATATGGACTTTGCTTATATTGTTAAATTGAATAATTTTTTTAATTAATTTCAATTCTTAATAAATATATTTGACTTACTATATATTTTTTTATTATGAAATTTTAAATATCATTTTTAAAAATATTTCTAAGAATAATTTAAAATATAAATATTTATTTTAAAATTTAAAATAATAAGTTTTTTTTTTTTAAATGATAAGTTAAAAATATAAAATTTTAAGAAATTTCGAAAATATGAATATTTACTTTCAAAGTTTAAAATGATAGGTTAAAATTGTTAAAAATATATTTAAGATTTAATTAGTCATAAAAAAAAGGGTCACCATTCCTTAAAGAAATTAATTCGTACCGAAGACGCTCGAAACCCATTGCGCTGTCTTCCCCTCGCCTCGTTCTCTCTCACTTGCTCTCCCTTCCTCTCTCCTTTCTTCTCTGCAACCTGCAGTCACCACTAACCAATAACAAACCTAAATTTTGTTTTTATTTTATTTATTTATTAATTTATTTTTTTTATAATCGTCTGTCTCCAAGAGAGCTCTCTGCTAACCAATTTGGGTTCTCTATTGATCCATTCAAGGCCACTGAAAAATATTTGATTTTTGCTAACTGTGTGTTCAGTTCATGGCTCTCTTTCATTAGAAATCCATATACAGAAGTGAATTTAGGGACTGATAACAACTATAGATTGGTTATACATTTACTTGAATTGTGCAAAGATCGCGAGTGTGTAATGGCGAGCAAACAAGTAACCAAGCGAGTCAAATACAAGACCTCTCTCAAGGACCCTGGCACTCCGGGTCGTCTTTTACTGGTAATCTTGTATCAAATCCTGTATATATATGTTGCGTGGTGGATCCCTGTGTTCTTAGTGACTAATTCTCAATCTTTTTTTTTTGTTAATGTTTGTTACAGACTATGGAGAAATTGGCATTCAGGCCTAATAACCCTAACTCAGCTTCAAAGCTTGACATGGACTTTAAATACGTTACAAGTACTTTCTGTATTTTTTTTTAAAAGAGCAATTTTTTTTGGTTATTTGGATATGATTGTTTAAATGAGCTTTATTTCATCTGCTGGGAATGTGCAGATCACAAAAATACTAAAGAGGGATCAGCGAAAGCAATGCTTAATCTTACCTCAAATCAGGTTTCTATTTGTATTCTTTTATTTGTTTATTCTAGGGCAAATTTGACTTTGTTCACAAGGTTTTTTTTCTGTTCTTTTAACAATGTTTGATGTTCCAGGGGGTAAGTTACATTTTTGAGTTTGAAAATCATGATGATCTTCGAAT
Organism: Ricinus communis; assembly: GCF_019578655.1. NCBI lineage: Eukaryota > Viridiplantae > Streptophyta > Magnoliopsida > Malpighiales > Euphorbiaceae > Ricinus > Ricinus communis. The sequence continues at coordinate 13,206,114 of NC_063256.1, read as the reverse complement.
TTGCAAAGAGATTGTAGGTAAGTCTCATGTCTCATGTCTCAAGTATTAAAATTGTACTGATTGATTGAAAGTCCCTCTGCAATTTTTTAGAATGGCCACCAATTTTATTTTCCATTATTAATTTCATATTTGTCTGGGGTACGATTGGCTTTCCCCCCTTCTCCCTCCTATAATATCTATTTGGTATGCTAGTTGTATGTACATTTTAATTTTGGTTATAGGTAATTTTCAACCGGAAATGGTTTATTATGGTAAATAATTAATATACCTTCTCTTGAAGATGTGGTAATTGGTTCTTGTAAACAGGAAAAGCCCTTTCAAAGCTTGGAGATACTCCGAAACCTCCAGATGCACCAGAAGTTCCTTCTGATCAACCTAGTACAGAAGAACTGCTTCTTCGAATGAACCTGCTTCGGGAGAATCTGTAAGCTTTCTTTCTAAACTAATGTTAAGTCTGAAGATTTTGTGATAATCAAGGAATATTGTTGAATCTCTTGTCCTTGAATCATTGTTATGCTTTAAGTGGTTCTACTTTCTGTCATTCCTTGATTTCTGAATGTTCAGTAAACTGGTCTAAATTTAGCATGTAAACTGGAAAGAGTAAGATGTCTCTGGTTAGTTATAACAATGCATACAAGATGATGGGAACTGAAGTTTGGAAAGAGCTGAAGACAGCACTGATCTTGACCTACAATAGAGATACAGCACCTTCCATTATAAAGAATGGCCATTAAACTGCTAGGTTTTATATTTTCCAAAATAATTGTATTGAAATACAGACTTGCATATTTTGTGCATCTCGTAATGATTGTACACTATAAAATCTTTATCCACAATATTAGGCACTGTTGTTTAACCGGAGAGGAGATCCATTGTAATTGATTCTTTGCTGCTAAGTGAATCCTTTTCCCTGAAGCTGATAATTTGCTTTCTGAGGTCTCCTTGATGTCATTAAATTCGGTCCTCCACAGAGAGTTGCAGAAACTTCATAAGCAGTTTGTGAGTGACAGAGTGTTGACAGACTCTGAATTTTGGGCAACAAGGAAGGTTAGTTCTCTTTGAGTGTATTTGAAGGCATATACTCAACTATGCTGCTTTTTATGATACTGTATTTCATTTAGCCTTAGAATTTGTTACTTCTCCATCAATTTTGACCTTTATTTTTCTGCAATGTAAAACTGTCTATCCACAAGAAGTTGTTATCTTTGTGGAAAATAATTAAGTTATGGGGTAATTACTATTTACCCTTTGTATTTATCCATATTATACTAGTTACCTCTTGATATTTAAAAAATATATTTTTTCATCATTCTATTTTGTAATTTTATACTAAAAACTCCTTCCATCAGAATTTCCATTAAACAACCATTAACTAGGTTTAGTTTTATACTATTTGCCCCTTGATCTTTGATGTAATATACAAATTGTGCCTTATAGTTTATTTATTATACTAAACCCCCTTGTCTAATTTTTATACAAAAATCAATTTTAGTTTTTGTACAAAAAAATTAATTAGTGTTCTTTAATTACAGTTTTTGTACAAAAATAATTAATTAGTATTCCTTAATTACTCTAATCTTTAGCATAATCAAATTCTAATAAAATTTAAATATCTTAAAAGTACTTATATTAATCAAAATATTAAAAATTCATGTAATTTAACTTTATATTGTTAAAATAAAATAGATACTATAATTATTATTAATAGTATTATTATTATTAATTTTATTACAGTAGAATTATAACTTTGATAAAAAGTTTGAATATCAAATTCTATTTTTTTTATTAATTTAGATCCTTATTTACATTGAATTTCAAAATGCACGGGGATTTTAGTGCAATAAATAAAATATAGTAGGTAATTTATATATTACACAAAAAGTCAGGGGACAAATAGTATAAAACCAAACCTAATTAACGATTTCCTAACAGATGTTTTAACGGAAGAGGTTTTTAGTATAAAATTGCAAAATAAAAAGATGAAAAAATATATTTTTTAAATGTCACGGGGTAACTAGTATAATATAAAAAAATACAGGGGGCAAATAGTAATTACCTCTTAAGTTATTGAAGAATATGTACCCACAATTATGTTCCTACATGATTTTAATTGCAGAAGTTGCTCAATGGAGAGTTCAGCAGAAAGTCAAAGCAACGGGTGGGTCTTAAAAGTGTTATGCTTGCAGATTCTAAGCCATTGATTGATGGACAGGTATAGTATGGCTCCCTGTGTTCAAGAGTTGTGTTTCACTGCATTATCGTATTGTCTATGTTTCTTTTCCTTCCTTCTCATTAAGGTAAACAAAGAGATTAAAATTAATGGGCTATTGCATTTATGAATTTAATGTTCTTAGAAATTGTAATGATTCCTTGAATTATTAATTTTCATTAAAATGAATATCCATAAATTTTTTTATCATGTTAAATGCGCATGATAATTGGCTGATAAATATAGACAAGCTAAACCAATCTAGATTTGAATATATCTTCTTGTACTTGTTTTTAGGTTAATAATTGATATGTTCTTGCATTTCCAGACAAACAAGGTTACATTTAATTTGACACCGGAGATTGTACGTGAGGTATGTTATCTTCTTCTCCTACTTGATAGCCTTTCTGTAAAGGTGCTGGAGCAATGCTGTACTGTAGTATTTGAATTTTCTCTCTTTAATTTACTGTATGGTATTCTATTGCTTTTTTATATTATTTGGATGAAACTGTATTTTGTTCTTTAACTATTAACGGTGACATTACATACTATTTATTAGGTCTAAATGATCAGATAGTTTTTATGTTTTCTTGTACCATTTATTTGCTTATGTGTACTGTTGCTTGTTATATGTTGGCGACTTCATGTTGCTTTCACAGTTTTTTCCTTTCTTGTGTTTATGGATGCTATGAGTTTAGTAGTTGCTCTTTTTGCTGACCTTTATTTCTTGAAGATTCTTTCCATGGTTTGGATGGTGTATCACTGTATTTGTTTTATGCTTCTACTGTCCTAGAGTTAGGCTGGCTTCCACCTGTATTAAAGATAGCATGCAGCACATTTACATGGCTTTTTGGACTTCTCACTTTTTTTTTACATGATATTGTTTGTGTTATAGTTATCAGTGTATTTCAAGTGTTTCTGTTGTTCAGATGGTATTGCAGGCCTATATAGTGCATCAGTTTGATGCATGCATGTTCTGTTTTTGACTTATGATTAAATTGTCTTTCAGATCTTTGCAGAGAAACCAGCAGTTCATCAAGCATACTTGAGTTTAGTTCCTAATAAGGTAATGGGAGTGGAGGACTTATAATTTAAGCTTCTTTGCCATGTCAGTGATAATCTTCGTGCCCATGTCATTATCATTAAGTGATTATCTGTTGCTAAGATGTTTATTCTCATTTTAGTCTCTGTGAACCTCATGACTATCTTTTTTTCCTGAGCTCCAGATGTCAGAAAGGGATTTTTGGACCAAATATTGTAGAGCTGAATACCTCCAACGTTCAAGAAATATTCACGCGGCAGCAGCAGAGGCTGCAGAAGATGAGGAGCTTGCTCTTTTTCTAAAACCTGATGATATCTTGGCCAGTGAAACTAGGCAGAAGGTGCTTTTTATTTTACAGTCATTTTGGATTTTTCTCGTTAAAATCTTTCACTTGCATTCTTGTCTCTTATTAACTCTAATTTGAGATATTCTGGAATGACTTCATTTGATATTTTTCCTCATTTCAGATCAGATGTGTGGATCCAACTCTAGACATGGAAGCTGACCAAGGGGATGATTATACACATCTGCCAGTAGGTTTGATAATGCCATTTGTTGCTTTGTTGTAAATGATTATTCTATTCATTTACGAATTTCTCATCTTGTAGTTTCGAATTATATATTTGCATGACTTTTGTGGTCAACATGCAACACATTTATACATGTGTGGAATTCAGGTGCTTTGATTTTTGTTGCTGCTGACTTGGAATGGAGTTTTACATTGAAGGGAATAACCTACTTGCAAAAAATAATATACATAAGGGATAAATGTAGAACAATCCTGTAAGAGGTTTAGTTAGACTGACACGATATTGGAAAATATATACTTCTGTTCACTTTCAGGCTTTTGAACTTGTGAACCCTACCTCATGAATCTACTCCTTAAGAACAGGACAGGGAGGGTATTGCCCACAGTTTCCTTTCTGTATTTCTATTATTTGAAGGAGAAAAAAAATGCTCGTGAACCTGCCTTGTAGTAGTGCAGTTTGACCTCAACAGGTGAACTGGAGGAAACAAATTTATACAGCCTATCTAGGAGGCATACCAGATCTTAAACATTTGCGCTTTTTATTCTTCTGCCCACTCTTTAGCCTATGGTGTTTCAGTTTACTGATGGTATTTAAGTTCAATTAACATTTCAAATCTGTAACTTTAGATTATACATATTAAGAATCTTATGTTAATCTTAGTTTCAGAACTCTATAATCCTATGTCTATTATTTATCTCTATTTTTATAATAATTTAACAAATTTATTTTTGCATCGGCTTACTGCATTTCTATTGTGCATCTGTCTCCATATATTAAACACATCATATTATTTTTATAATGGAACAGATACAAATAGAACATACTTCTCTTCCTTAGTAGTGGGTGGACACTGGTACTTGTCAAGGCAGGGAAAATTGCTTTGCCCATAATACTACTTGGAAGTTCCTAACCCTTGTAAACTGTCCCTTGGAAGCTCAAATGTTCCATAACCCATATTGGGGAATGAGCGAAATGAGAAGACTTGTGTTTTATAGAAATAGAATTCCTTTGATTGAAGTCCATATTTAATTAACAAGTATACAAGATAATATTACCTGTATGCTTCCGATAAATATTTTCATGAATTGCCTACTTGTCAATTATCTTCTCTTCAGTGATGAGTATTTTGCTAATTTTCCCAGCTTGAATAGAGGTTACTGCTGAATATTATATAGAATTTGCTTTCTCCATGTTATAATTCCGATTTTTTTTTTTTTTCTTAAGTTTCTAAAATTTACCTTCATAGATTTAAAGGGAAAAAGTGTGCCTTGATATTTATGCTGCTTTTCTGGTGTGTATTTCTGTCAGAAACATTCCGTTGTTCTATCCCTGGATTAATTGTCTGAATCTGTCGGGTGAATCTCTATATTTTATTTTTGAAAATGCAGGATCATGGAATTGTTCGTGATGGCAGCAAGGATGTAATAGAGTCACAGCATGAACCATACAGAAGGACTTTGTTACAAGATCTCAATCGCCATGCTGCTGTTGTTCTTGAAGGAACAGCTATAGGTAAGATCATTTCATGAATATGTGGTCTGTAATTCATTTGTAGAGGTAAGGAAATAATTTGTTGTCTGTCTCTTGTTGAATATGCTGCAGGTTGTTTCTTTACATATCTAGACAACTGAGATTATCCCCCCTTCTGTAGTTTTAATTCTCTTAATAAATCTTTTATAGATGATGAACAGCTACAAGACACAAAAGCTGTAGCAGATGCACTTGCTCGGTCAAAACGGGGTTAGTTTGGTGTTTTTTGCTTCCTTCTCATTTGCTTTTAACTTGTGCTTGCATGGAAAAGTGCCCTTATGTTTTAGTGTTGTTAGGTATTAAAACAATTAACCGAGAGGCCGACGGGAATGCTAACCAGGAAAGATCGAATAGAATTTCGCAAATGATGGAAATTGAGGATCTTCAAGGATCAAATGATCATCATTTAGCACCACTTTGCATTAAGGTTGGGTTTTCCATCATGTGCTTGCAGTATTTTCTTTTTATCTCTTCATACTTATTATGTTGTATTTCTGAAACTAGGATCCACGGGATTATTTTGATTCTCAACAAGCTAGCGCACTTAAAAATTCAAGAGATATTCCTTCTGGAACAGAAGCTGCTAGATGCAGCTTGAGCTCCCAAGAAGCATATGCTTCTTTGAGGGATTCAATTACTCAAACTAAAGCCATGGGACTGAATGATCCAATAGTTAAACCTGAAATTGCTACAAAGGTATTGAGTTATTCACAGTTTATTTCCTGAATTGAAATGGCAAACATTCATTTTGTTGTTAATTCCCAATTATGTATAACTTTATGGCATAGGTTCTTTCCATACTGACACATAATATCTCAAGCACCAAATATCATCTTGGAAAGAACTCTAGGGAGAGTGTCTTGGACAGGTTGCCAAATACGATAAAGGAGGAACTGCTACATGTGAGTGGCACTCACTTTTGTCCTTATATTCTCCCTTTTGAAGTAACTACTAAAAAAAAAAAGATCTTTTTAGAATTTTTTTATTGTTTATGGAGCAAGGTTTTCTGCACTGGAGCATGCCTTAAATAAAATCATGTTTTGATGCATTGTTAAAGCTTTGTTATTGTTGCTAGATTTTGGTTTAGTTTTAAGGGGTCTCATGTTAATAAGGAAAACTTATCTCCAGCACTGGATGTCCATTGAGGAGTTGCTGAGACATTATTGGTCATCCTATCCAATCACTACTGCATATCTTTATGCCAAGGTAAAACACTGTAATTCTTTTCTCACTATAAGTTACTGAAAAAATTTAAAGAAAAGGAATTTTCTGAAATTCCAGAAACTTCAGCATAGCATGAAGTTGCATGATATCAAATATTAGAGTATTTTGATTAGAGTGCATCAGAACAAACTCCTGTAGGCTTTTTGCAGTGACATTTATTTTATGAATAGTTGATGTCTAGTTAAACCCCAACTTCAAAAAAATTTGGAAGAAACTATTATGCTGCGAAAAGCAATTCAGCTGAGATCCTGTGGATTTTTAAAGAGTAGCTTCTTAAAGCAGCATTGTTCAGGAATACTTTTATCTTCCAGTTAAATGGGTGTATTTGAAATTGGAAGATTTGGAAACTACAATACATAAATTATCTGTAATTGATTTTGATTCATGAATCTAGATTAGGTTCATTATTGCGAATAAAATCTTATTTGGGTGTGAATTTGAAATGCCTTTGAAAAGGTAATCTAATCCATCTCATATTAGTTTTCAACCTAACTACTCTTTAAGGGTCTAAGTTTTACTAAATAATCTAAAGTTATTATGCCTAAAATTCCTAACTTTAAATCACTCCAAACATGCACAACATGTTTTGACCTTTTATAGTATTATTTTCATATTCTGATTTCCTCAGATTGCTCATGAAACATTTGCAGGTAAGTAGACTCAAGGATGCAATGTCAAAGATTGATTCGCAGCTACAGGTAAGTTAAATAGAAGCCTGGCTCTCCCACATTTCCCACTTTAGTTCTATTCTTCCTTCCTACCTGTCAGCTTAATTCTCCCATGGTCACACATTGGATTTACATTTATTGCTATAAAAGCTGAGCAATGTTAGTTCAAAAGAAGTGTAACTTAGCTCTTTTATGGAGTTCAATTAGTGCTTGACACAAAACACGATATTGTTGATTACCTTTCATGCTGTTTTGACCATGAGGATTCAAAGTCAAGCATACCTTTCACCTTTTGTCCTACCTGACCTTTTTCAAATCTCAAGTATGAAGCTTGTTCTTTATTCTGGTCTCCAGTACAAATCTCATTCTTCATTCGAGTTTCCAGGATGAAGAAATAATAGTTTCGCAGCCTTCTGTTTTGAGTTGCTTAAGCATCAAAGCTATGTGTAAAGAGGACCAAGTATTTTTGAAATGTTAGTTGTGGATTGTCTGTCCTGGTTTTTCAACATGGCAAGAATTGTGGGCATCTCTGTATTGGCTTTGCTTGTCTAGTGGAGTAGTGATTACATATTAGCTATCCTTATTTGCTTCAGAATTACCTTCTGAGTTCAACTGCTAAATATAGCATAAATAGAATTGCTGACAGTATTTTCTGATGTATGCCAATAGTCTTTACGCCACAGATTTATTTAGGTCGTTAATTAAACAATCTTTATATAGCAAAATAAATAGTGGCTGGATTTCATAATTGCTCAACTTTACTGTTCCAACTGACATTTCAACATCTGATCAAGGTAATGAATTATATTTAGATGGATTCAATCAGTATTTTTAACTAAAAATACGACATCATTATAGCTGGTGCATGCTTGTGCTTTTCATTTCCTGTGTTTTATTATTCTATGGCATTCAGATTACTGTTCGAATTGCAGTTTAATCTTTTGTTTTTCTATTTTTTCTTTTCATATATCCCAGGAGATGAAGGAATCTGTGCAGTCAGATCTTCGGAATCAGCTTACACTCCTTATTCGTCCAATGCAACAGGTCACCACCTCTTTACACAGTTCCACTCAATTTTATAATTTCCATGCTACCAGTCTCGGGATAGTTCCAGTTAATTAAATGGTCTATTTTTTGGAGTTTGTTTCTTGAATGGATCTGATAGACAATAATTGTGTGAAGAATCTCGGAATTAACATCATATGAAGATGGGTCCTGGCAATGACTAAAAGCAAAGGAGCTGGTCAATAATATTACTTTCAGTGATTAATATTTTTGCATCATGACACGCCCTAATGAATTCAAGGCTATCAAGCTATTTAGTGGATTACAGTTGTATGTTGCCCTTAGAATTCTCCTCTCCAGGTCAATGGTTTATGCATGCGTCTTGATACTGTGTCAGCTTATCTTAACCAACTTTACAGGTTGTAAACATGCTAGTTTGTATTGGCACTAGCTGTGGGAGATGTCTGCATAATGAATTAGTGAAATTAAAGCACATGTTCTCTTGTAGTAATAAGAAATATTCTGAATTGTTCTTCTTCCATTTGTATGCCTGGAAACTCTGATGCAGGCTCTAGAGGCAGCCATGCAACATTATGATGCAGACTTGCAGAAGAGATCAGCAAAGAGTGCAGAGAGACCAAATGGTTATGCGTAGAGAAAATTTTCTGGTGTCAATTTGCGGGCATTATGTGGTGACACTGCTGGTTGTGACTATCAGTGCGGCAGCTAGAGAGACCAAATGGATTTTTCTGGAGGGAATGTTCCTCTGCCAATTTGCGGGCATTATGTGGCAATGCTGTTGGTTGTGGACCATCTCCCCCTGGCAAGTGTATATTACATCAATTTTGTTCTGAGCTGATATGCTGGATATTAAAGAGCCTGTGCTATTTCATGCTATAAATGTTTATCATAAAAAGGAACTTTTATGCATAAAGCACAAACAAATAAAAAAAAAAAAGAGAGAAATTCGCAAATATTGTTTGGACTTTTATGTACAAGTGGTTCCTGATGGGGTCTTGAAAGGTAAACATGCATACATGTTTTGATAATTATTAGTTGGTATTTGGTAGGAAACAAAGTAGTCTGCTCTTTCTCTATGTGGAGCCACCATTGTCTTACTCATGTCAGTGTGGCTTTGGCTCTGAAGTATACATATCGATCAATGCAATGTTCTGCTAGAGAATTTAGGTTTCTTCCAATTGGATAATCATTGACTTTGAAATGTGCATAAAATTATGCAGCAGAATTTAGTGTACTTCCAATCGGATGATCTTTTTGAAAGAAAAAGCCCCTTTTGTTATTTTTAATAAAATTCTTGATAATTTAACATCACTAGTGTATACCCTTTTTCTTTAATGGTGATTTCGTCTTTGACAATAATTTTTATTTGGTTAATAAAGACATTCAAGTGATAGGAAATGAAAATAAAGTCAAAACTACGTAACTGATGACTATAATGTTCAAACTGTTCTGTTTCTTTTACCAATAAAATAATGAGAAAATATTTCGGTTGTCGAACTTTCTTCAACGGTCACATTTGGGTACAAACAACTGTTAAATAATTAAAATTGTATTCACATTAATAATAATAATAATTCTTACCTGTAGGAATTTATAGGTTATATAATATTAGTTATTTATAAATTTAGTATATATTAATAGTATATATAGATAAGATCATAAATGAATTTAGTGTATCTAAATTTCATAGTGAATTCTGTACTAATCCCAGAGAATTAAGCAGCTAAATTACAATTAAGCGAATAATACTATCCTCCACATTGGATTGACCACACGTAGATCAAGAACATTAACACCCACCATTTATCAGTTACTAAAAGAATAAAATAAAATAAAAACGAAATAATAATAAAGCCAATTTTAAAATAAAAAAATCCAAACAAATAATCACATATCCCTAGCAACAAACATTAATGAAAAAGAAAAAAGGAAAAAGAACCCTAGAGAATTAAAATGAGAGAAGGAGAGAAATAAATGAAATGAATCCCTAAAAAGGAGCAGGAGGAACTCCGTAACCCAAGAAAGGCCTTCCAGTTCCAGCAGTATAAGAAGAAGCTGGATCATACCCAGAAACATGGATTGAATCCTTCAACTTGTGAAACCCATTCTTGTAGACCCCAAATCCAAAGATGAGACCAATTGCAATCACAACCAGAATCACACATGTGCACAGCATGCACATCTTTCCTCCGCAGCACATCTTCCTGAAGATTATGCGTCTTTTCCTGAAAAATCTGGGTTGATACAGGAGAATTTTGAAGAGGTTGTATATATAGGCAAAGAGGGAGGGAGGGAGTGTTTGTGTTTTCGGGGATCTGAAAGCAAAAAACGTGAAAAGAAAGAGTGGGGGGTTCGGGAATGGGAGTGAGTAAAGTGTATAAAGGAATATAACTTGGACGTTATAACTAGCGACTATTGTTCGCTTCAAAGGTAAGAAATAAAGACTAAAACTCTCTCTCTATTTGGGTAAATTTAGATAACAAACAAATTTCAATCCTTTTTTTTCTTTAAGAAAAAAGAAAAGAAAAAGTGAGCTTACTTTTTTGGATAAGTTAATAATAAAAAGAACTTTTCAATTTATTTTTGAGGTGGATGGTTTGTTGCTTTAAATCCCAAGATTCACTCCACTTTCGATCTTTGTGCAAGTTTTTCTTCTCTTGTTGTTGTTTTTAGTTGGCCTAAACAATCAAGTGGTGAAGTGTAATTTCAACAAATTGAAATTATATATCTAATGGCTAAAAAAAAGAATAATTGATTAACCCAAGTTTTTTTTTTTAAAGAAAGAAAATTGATATTGGAGGATATGATTGTAATAATAAATAAACTCATATTAGATTAGATTTATGGTTTTTATGAATTTGTAGAGTTGATAAAAAAGACAAATAAATTTTTGGATATTCGTTTAAAATATAATTAAATTCTTAAATTTTAGAATATAAATAATTACAATTTTGGAATTAATTTTATTTATTTCATCACTTTTTATTTTTTTTTGACAGTATTACTTCTTGCTTGTTAAATTTTATCGTTTGACTATTAAAATCAGAACTAATATTTTTTTATGTTAAGAAAATTAAATGAAAATGTCACAAGTTTTTTTTTTAATATCTAAAATTAATTGAGTTTTATATTATTATATGGTAAGATAGATAAAATTAATTTTAAAGATATAATTTTTTATTTTTAAATTTAAAAAATGTTGTTAAATTATTTTGAAATTTAGAGATCTAATTACACTTTGGATGAGGGGCTAACCATATATTTTTTGCATATCTGAATGTCTTTTCATGTCATATGCAAAATTTCTTTTGGTTGTCTTCATGCTTTGGACTGAGAGCCCAGCCATGAACCTCATTGCAAGAGGACATGGGCCTACTGCCATTGCTACATTGATAATTAGAACATTAATAATACTTTTAATATTGTTTCAGAAGTAGCAAATAAAAAAAAGAATGCATGATTTTGTGGGACTAAAGTGCTTCTCAAAAGAAAAAGACGTGGCTTAAAGTGCAATTATATATTTAACTTGTTCAGAGACAGAAAATAGAGGATATTACATTACATATCTTTTTTTATTATATTTACTTTTGTCCCCGCGTTTTGAAATTTTCATGTTTTTTCTAATCTGATTTTATCTTTTTTATGCTTTTTGGACGATTCTTTTTACTTATATACACTTTTTGGATTTTTTTTTTTAACTTTTATATGTTTTTTAAAAAATTTCTTATTTCTACACACTTTTTTGGATGTTTTCCTTTTTAGTTATTTATGCTTTCTAAACTTTTATTCTTTTTTTTATATATTTTTTTATGCTATTATATACTGTATACTGTTGAGTACTGATTCGAGCTTCGGAGTATCTGAAATAATAGTTAGAAAGCGGCGGACGGAGTTGTTCGGCCACTCACTCTAATGGCTAAATTAGTAATGATTTTAATAGAATTTCTATTGTAAGTCTTTATGGAGTTCCTATTTCATAATATCTAACAGAGAACCTCAATTCACTTCAAGATTTTGGGAAAAACTATAAGAAGAACTTGACCTCAATCATCAAATGCCAAATGTAAAACATTCATTTTATTATGATCTATACACATGATTTAAGTAAGAATTTCTCAAAATGTAAATTTCTATAATCTATCATATGCCATAATCTTTGACTTGGTCAATAAGAAACTAGTCTAGTTAACAATTAGTTAGCATAATATATAACCAACAAAAGAAAACTAAAATTTAAATATCTAAATCAATGCTTAAATCATAAACTATAACAAGGGTATTAATATATTTGTTAACTTCAATTCAAATTTAGAATTATAGTTCTAAATATTCAAGAAGTTTTAACTATATATACAACATCGTTTTACTAGAATAATTGGGGCCGGCCTATGGGCCGTGGTAATTTAAGTCTGGTGAAAAGGTAAAATTACCCTTGAGATTAATTTGAGATGCATTTTTCATCCCATAACAGTTTTATTATATTACATTAGACCTGTTTATGGGCTGGGCCTGGGTAGGCTCGGACCGGGTCTAACTTTTTTTTGAACAAGCCCGAGCCTGCCCAAGCCCGAAAATTTTTAATATCTCTCTACCCAAGCTCAAGCCCTAAATTTTTTGAACGTACCGATTATTAAACACAGTAAATAGACATTCATGGGTCGGGCTCGGTAGACTGGCCCAAGCCCTAAATTTTTTAAAAAGTCCGGCCCGATCGACTATTAAACCTGTAAATGAAATTCTAATTTATATAAAACATTTTCCACAAATATTCAACATTTAAACACAATAATCATGTTCATCATGATAATAAAGATACAAACATCAATTAATATTTTTAACCATCTAAATAAAATTCCAAAAACTGAAATAAAAGAACAATATAGATGAAAACTCCTTCAAAGGCAAATTCACATTTTCTACAAAACAAAAAATATTTAAATTAATAAGTATTTATATAAATAAAAATAACTAGTAAGCTAAATCAATATATAAATAATAAACTTACCTAAAAATCCATAATTTCACTTTCTTCTTCGCCATCAATATCACTAATATCATCCTCACTTGAGCTATCGGATTCAAATTTGGGTGTAAAATCACCTAAACAAAAATTCACAAAATAAAAAGAAGGCCACAGATTCGAGTGATGAGTATGACATATTTATTTCAAACCTATTTTTTAGTAACTATACTAGACATCAGGCTGGACAAGGCTGGGCTTGGGTTTCAATATAAAACCCAAGCCCGCCCATAATAATCCGGGTTTTTGTCAGGCTCGGGCTGGGCCGGGCTTCTACTAAAAATAATGTGTCCAAGCCCAGCCCAAAGAGTGCGGGCCTGGGTGCGCCGGGCGGATACCCAGGCTCATGAACAGGTATATATTACATATAGATCGTGCTTTTCAAAATCCAAAAGTAGAACTCATAGTATTACATAATAATCCTTTAGTAAATAAATCATGGTTGCTTTAGATGGTAACAATAATTAAGATTAGATTGAGGAGAGAAATAAATCGACCGTGGAACTTATTGTTATTAATTTATTACAGGAATTGGCCTATTGCGGTGAAAATGGTTATTGTATACAAAGACAAGTGAGTCAATATGTATTTGAAATATGCTTCTAAATTAATTTTGAAGTGTAAATCGAAATAGATTACAAGAAAAAAAAAAGGAGTAAATCTATATATTCTATTTTTTATTATTTTTAATATTGATTAATAGAAAAAATGATAGCAAAAAATAAAAAAGAACCTTCAACAATTTGGAAAAAAACAACTAGATCTTTACCCTTCATTTTATTTCACTTTCACCGTTAATCTTTCTAGAAAGAGTCTAAGTGAAACCAAATTATTAATAGAGTTACTATCTCTTGAAGAGTTTTTTCTTTGTACTTTTTGCTTAAAATGATAACATGTCAAAGAATTATGCAAAATAAACAGTGAAGAACAAAATTTAAAGTTAATAGTTCCAATGGTACTCAAATTATAAGATTTGTATTAAAAAGGATTTTTTTGACAATAATAATTAAAGATCATTAACTAGATAAAGGCAAAAGATGCAACAATTGCTAAAAAAATAAGATAAACCTTAATTACACAGAAGAGAAAAGAAATTAAGATTTATAAAAATACTTTTCAACCTCACATTTTTAAATTTATACCTTTATGTATACAAAATTTACATCTATCTAAAACACCAAATAAAATCTCTTTTAAAAAATAAAATATGAGATCAATTAATGTATTAGTCCTGGAAACAATTTTAAAAGTACAATCAATCATTTAATGGAAAGAAAAGCAAAGCTACAAGGTTTGTTTCAATTATTTGAGAATAGATTTTGATTATAAAAAATTAAATTTTTTATCTTGTTAGATTTTTGTATGCCTTAGTCGATTTTGAGTTAAAATTAATAAATCGACACCATTTTAGATGTTTTATAGTAATTTAAAGAGTTTTTAGTTGATTTTTGAAAATAATATCTAAAAGTTAAAAATAAACACAAAACTTTAAAAATGGTATATGTCACGACCCGATTTGTGGGCCCGTGACCAGCTCTAGGGAATGGGTAGGCGTAAGGCCATCGAATCCCGTAGTAAGTCTGACCATTCACTAATTTAATTAAATCTCATCTAATAGCATTGATGTCACAATTTATCTTGACTATTAAATTGTACATGTTTAATTCGGTTTGTTAGTAGAACTAGGCAAAATCCGAAACTATAAAAATTATAACTGATAAGTCTATTATTTCTATTGCGGAGAATTTAAGATTTTACAAGTCAAACATATCAAATTAATTACATCACCCGATGATTAAGGGGTCGGGTTGCTAGATAAGAGCTGCAGGAAGACTAACAATCACTGATATGAAAAACAGTAAAATTTGAGACTGTCAGTCTCGAGAGTGAGTTAAAATCATATATCCCAAAAACAGTTACAAACACTTCAATAACACATTTATTTAATTTGAAATGAATATTAAGTCATGTAAAAAGATAAACTTGACATGCCATGCTTAAATAAAAATAACTTTCACCTACTACGGGACGGAGTACCTCAGCAGAACCCTAATCCCAACACTAAACATCTCGACTCTCTCTCATTCTAACAAAATTGGCGCCTAGAGAGCGAAGCTCGACTAGAGTCCTTAAATCCAGTTTAGTCACTTAATTAACACTAACACTCTTAGCATTTCGGCTCTCTTACTCCAATAAGGCTGATGCCCAGAAAGCGAAGCTCAACCAGGATCCTTAACTCCAGTCTGGTCACTTAGATTTCCAAATAAGCCGGTGCCCAGAGAGTAATTCTCGACCAGGGCAAATCCTAATTTACCTTTTTAAACTTACAAGCCTTTACCTCCTTATTTTCTGTCTCTGATTCATGTTCTACAACCGTCCCATCCCGAGTCAACACGAAACAATAAAATCGTAATGCAGCAAATGAAACTTATATAAATAGCGATTAAAATAACTGATTAAAGTATTAAGTCATGTAATCAAAATTATTCATAAAATCTCAGCATAACACATGCAAATAGACATATGACTTTAACTCACAGCTTTGAGGACCTCCTAGCTCTAAATTTAACACCACTAGCTAATTAAAATTTTCTTTTTCTCAATAATTCTTTTATAAAATATCCTTTACAAATTCTTCCATAACTCTCAATTATAGAATTTAATTTATATATTCGTTGGGAAAAATTTGATTAACCAAAATATAATTTATTTCTCAAAGAATCTACTTAATTAATTTCTTAAAAATCAAACTAATTTAGCATTAAAATTTCTATTTAAATCATTCCTATTTAAACCAAATAAAAAAATAAAGTAAAATTAATTTAAATAAAACTCATTTATTAATTATTATTAATATTATCATTATTAAAGAAAAATTATGGGTATTGTAATATATATTTTATGCAAAGTATACTAAAATTTAATATGTCCTAAAAAAAATTATGAATCATAAATTTTATGTTACAAATTAAATATATAACATGTTAAATTTATTAAGAATCAACTTTTATGTTACATATATGTGGTTTATATTTTAGACAAATCTGGAAAAGTTATAAAAGAAAATTTCTCTTAGTATTATATAGTAAAAAGTATATGTTATGTATATATTTAGTATTTTTAATTAAAATTTTAATTTGTTTGATTTGAAGATTAAAATTTATTTAGCATCAAGGATTACGAATATTAGTATTTATTTAATATAATAGAAAATGGAATGAATGTGTCAATTTGGTCAAATTTAGCTAATATTTTAACATACAAATTACATATTAAAAAAATAAAAAGATAAATTCTCATAAATAGTATGAATTATATTTATTTTAGTATATATTATGTATATATAAAGTACATTCAAAATATATATATTCTTTAAAAAAGGGTAAAAATAGTAGTAAATGGTATATGTTCAACAAAATAAGATATGCATTAAATATATATTTAGTATTCATAAATATTTTACTATATATAGGTTGCACATTTAGAAGGGTTCTCACAGTTTCTTGCATAAGTCCCCATCTGCAACAAAACAATGAGCATACCAAATTACATATAGTCAATTTATATGACATCCAGAAGTTTAACTATAGCGATTGAAAGAGGCACAACCTCAATTCAATTCGAGCAATAGCTTTTCTACACTCAAAGGGAACCTGACATCCCCTTAACTGAGAGTTCATATGCTATTATATTAGCATCGATTTGAACATCCAGATAAGGGGGAATAACATTCCCTACTTCTCTTCTCTAATCCATTATTGTGTTGCCAAATTTTTTAAACTTAAAATGGCTCTTCAGGATGATGAGAGTCCCATTTCTGTTCCTTTGTACTAAAAACTAGCCACTTGTCTTAGTCGGAACCTATCTCTCCTAAACTTCCTCCAGTCTTTGGCCCAAGCTGTATAAGGCAGAAACTCGTCTCACGTACAGTTCGGAGACTGAGCCCCACTTGCATCTATGGTTAATCAATAGGTCTACGGATCTATTCTTCTATACAATAAATCACCATCGATGCTTTGGTTTGAAAACCAATAGCATAGATGAAGGCATAGCCCATTCCAATTCCATATATGGATCTGGAACCATGAATATATAAGGCCAGCATAAGCAGGGGCTTCTCTGAAAGAAGATCTCATAGGGGATCTCGAGGTGGACGATGAAGATCCATATGCATGTACGTACAGATCGAGGGTGAAAAGCAGCTTTAGTACCCTTATACCCTTACCTTAGAAGGTGGGGAAGGTTAGCGTTGAGCCAATTACTAATGTAAAACAAAGGCGTAGACACTCTGTTGCAATGCTTTCTACATAGGGGGGGGGGAGGGGGGGCTGGTTCAAACTTAGATGTTTTTTCACCCTTGATCCTATGTGTAAGAGAAGACCCCTCTCTTTCATCACTCGAAAAGTTCCCGCTTTTCATTCTTCAAGCAAGAGAGGTGGGTGGGGTAGGTTAAAGCTTTTTTCCTTAGTTGGGCAGTCCAAACAGAAGGAAGTTCTCTTGCTCTTTTCAAGCTCTCTAGTGTCGCGTTCATAACAATCTTAACATTGCGCTCCTTAATCGTCCATCGAGCCTCTTCGACCACATTAGCCTATGGATTCTTCCCACTAGCCATGGCTTGGCCTAACCTTCGGCTCTGATACCACTTGTCATGGTGCTAAGTCCTTCAAGCCCATAAACTGCGGCACCCTGTTAACGGTCTGCTATATCAGAGTAAGCTGAAAGAGCCCTTTCTATCTTATTAATAAAGCCTAAACAAATGTTCTTATTGAAAACAGATGTGCTAATGAGCAACGAATTTTGTGTAGCTCAATCCGTTGCTTGTTCTATAATAAAAGACCTTGACTTTTCTTGCAGGATGCCGAGTGCGCAAGAACGCCCAACCTATATAAGGGGTTTCCGTCTTTATTTGGTCATGCTGCTATAATGTAACGTGCAGTCGTCCCTAGGCAACAGGATATATGGTGTAGGGGGCCCTATTTTATTTCCCTTAAAGTCCTTTATATATCTCAAATCAAGAATAGAGTAATGGCTTATTCGATGCTATATCACAATTCATTCATTCTCGAGCATAGTGTTCACGAAATGTGGCATGGGACATCTGTCGGCGGCGTGAGTCTTACATATGAGCGAGAGGTCAGATTAATCCCATTCATCCTGGTCCGATCTGAACGGATCTTGTTGAATGAATTGATCCATTGTTGTATGCCCTAGTTCTCAGTGAATTTTTTCTTACTCGGACCCGCCGTACTTCCTTTAACGACTCTTGAGAGATATAGTGGAAACATTTTATTATGGTTGAGAGTGGGGGATCCATAACGAACTTGGCTACATGTTTATTTTGTACTTATACAGTGGTGTTTTTCAATAGAATTTGCTCAAATTTAGAAAACCCACACAAGCACACACATTAGTGACCGAGTTATAGCTCAAGCTATGATACCAACCATGCCTTCAAGGTCATTTTTAAAACCCGTGCAAAAATAGAACATAAGGTCAATACTGGATGTGAGAAAACCACTTTCTTTGTTATATATTTGGCACCCCTAAAAAGTTTTTCTTGCATATATATATATGATGGTCTTCAAAATGAATAATAAATAATTCAATATTTTACATTCATACTAATCACAACCTATTTCACAATTGAAACCCAACCACCAAGGGTCAAAGTCAAACTCTTTCTTCTTTTGCTTGAACTAACTTGCATGAAATTCTGGTAATAAATCATAGATTTAAGCAGATAAAATAGCTGGCTTCTATGTTGCCTTTTCTGCCTGCAATATAATATTTTACAAGAACTTCCTAACCGCTAGTAAGGCACAAAAAACCATTTGGAGGGTCCTCACCATTTCTTGCATAAGTCCCCATCTGCAATAAAACAATGAGCATACCAAACTGAACTAGTTTTTCACTCCTCCTTGCTTGTAAAAAGTCAAAAAACATATTAATCGTCGACGCCTATACTTAGATTTATAAAAAAATTTCTTTAAGAAAACAATAATTGCATAGGTAAGATAAAGAAATAAGAATTATCAACCCGAGATGCTAGGAAATGAGCTCCTAGAAGTCATTTTGCCATTTGTCAACGTCATCCAAAAGGGCAGCACTGCTGCTGGTTCTCGAGCAACCATTGGTGGAAGTCCCTACCCCGAGGGAAATTTCAACTACATTGATCTGCGAATTGGTGGAGAGAGCCTCTCAAAAATTTATATAAAGCTCGTCTGCTAGTACTAGGGAAAGGGGGAGCTTCTTGATTTTTCTTTCTTTCTCGAAAAGGCTCAATCCATCTTTAATGATAAAAAGTGAATCTTATTACGCTTGAGCTGGGTAGGGGTTGGCTCTTAGACGGGGCAAAACTTTTCAAGACCAAGAATGGGAATGATTATTCATTGAATAATCTCAATGCTATCTTCGAGAGTCTTGAGCACGATGGCCGCAGTAGCCCTTTCTTTACCCATTTCTCTCTTTCTAAAAGAAACCACCTCCCTTGATCTGTGCGGAATCTATCAGCAGCGGCATTCTCTGGTCCAGTCTAGATTTTTTATGATTGATTCTTTATCGGAGTTCCCAGTAGATCTAACTACAGGGATGATAGTGACTTCTCTGTATGGCTACGTCATGAAAGGGAGCGCTTGAGCCTCCAATGATAAAGGTATACGAACAACCATTTGATCCCTATCAAAGTCCGCATTGAATCCCTTACAAACTAATTAATGTAAAAAAATAGCACGGCCTTCCACTAAAATGAGTTGGAATGCTTGTATGCCTACCACAAGACCTCCCCTACAGTATTTTCACCGCAGTAGAGTTTAACCACCAAGTTCGGAATGGATTAGTGTGGTTCCTCTATGCCTAGGACACTAAATATCGAACTATAACACAAACTTCCAGAATGGCACGGTCTCTAAGACGAAGGGAGGAAAAGGTAAAAGGGATAATTTGTTCCCTACAAATGATACCCTGACAGAGATCAGTATGCTGTGGAGTAAGAGTGCGGAAAGGGAACGAGACCAAGCCAAGCCACGAAGATAGTAAGCCCTTCCCACGTGTCAAGTTGAATAAATGCAACCTCAACTAGAAAGATCAACCTGCGCCTTTAATTTTAAGCCGTCGATGGTGCATAACGCATTAATCCGCGACCATCAAGTTTTCTAAAAGCGAACTGAATGGAATTGTTACTTTCTAAAAATTCTTGCTGAAAATGAAAGAAAGAAGATCCATTTCTCCATGTAGTTCGTCGATTAAACCAACGATTCTCTTCTCAAAGTCAAAGTAATAGAGAGGTATTTTTCTAGTTAGACTTCTATCAATGCAATGAGAGTACCATCCCTTCCTATTTATTTGTCTTATCAGATAGAAGGAAAATTAGAGCCTAGAGGGTCCTTCTTTACCACTTTAGAGGGTGGGGGGGGGGGGGGGGGTTTACATACAACCAAGGCAAAGTTGTTTATGATTGAATTTCAGAGGCATTCTTATCATTTGGTAGATCCAAGTCCATGGTCTATTTCGGGTTCACTCAGAACTTTGGCAACCACCGTAGGAGGTGTGATGTACATGCACTCATTTCAAGGGGGTGCAACATTTCTCAGTTTGGGCCTCATAGTTATCCTGCATACCATATTTGTATAGTGGCACGATATTTTATGCGAGTCTATATTAAAAGGACATCATACCAAAGTCGTACAATTAGGACCTCGATATGGTTTTATTCTGTTTATCGTATCAGAGGTTATGTTCCTTTTTTGCTTTTTTGGGCTTTTTTCATTCTTTTTTCCATTCTTCTTTGTCCATTAAGTCCCTGACCTCGCTCTTTAAAGAAAAAGAAGAAAGACCAGGCGAACATGAAACTTTTTAGATAGAAAGCTATTTTATTTCCGTTGCTCTTGTTCACAAATCCTTTTCTAGTGGACTTGGCTAGAAAGCCTAAAAAAAGAGAAAGGAAGAAGTCGTAACTTGGAATAAAAGCTCTTTTCGCGACTTCGTTGCTAGTGGACTACTTTCAAGGTCTAGAATAGAAAGAGGGAGGAATCCGATCTTTGAAGGCTTGTAAGGGATGCCCTTGAATATGATGTCATAAGTAATCATAGAAACTTCATACTGATATGGTTAGATCGAAAATTCTTTACTCCTTAGCCTCATGAGGATCTCACGAATAGGCTTGGGTTGGACGAATGCTCGAAAACCCCTGATCGCCTTGAGCAGAGAGCAGAGTACTCTCAGCCTCTTTTCTCAGTTTTCGAATGGCACGACCTATCCTTTTAAGGCTAAAATACAAAGGCAATTAGCACTAGAGAGAGGCACTAACAAGACAACGGGCAACACTCTAATCTTATGCACGCTAATTATCCCTAATCTAATGTGCTACTACCGCGTTATACTACACTAATGCTTACTTTGCACTTTAGCCCTATTAGCAGCAGAGCTAGCCAGGCAAGAGAAGGTTGGTTTACTCAATTGGATGATGATGAAGATGTAGGCAAGATAGTCACATATGAGATTCCAACAGGTTTGTATAAGATGGGCATGGAAGCTATCCTAAAAGATTCTCGAGACATACGCATAGAGAAGAAGAAAATAAGGCGCATAAGGTCAGGTTGCATAATAGCCTCTCTCATCGACTGATAGAATAAACAAGAGTTACTACTAAATGTGTGTAGATAGGTCGTGAGATGAATAATAAGGTCTCATAAAGGCAGGTAGTTTTCTAGCATATATTATATAAGAGCTAGCCTTGCGCTGAACTAAAAACTATGTGTGGAGCTCTATATTTACCTTACCGACCTTCTTTATTCAATTCATTGCATGTCTTTGATTCCCTGTCTTCTTTGAACTTTCTTTGGAGCTCTAAGAATCCCAAGCCGGAATCAGTAGTAGCTCCCAATGGACCAATCTACTATTGTATGGCAAGGTAAGCATTACTCTTCCTTAACCTTCTTTAAAGGTAGTATCCATATTTTAATATATATGAAATAAAACTTTCATAGATCGACTCTTTCTCACTTCTAAGGGGTTCTATACTAGATAGGAAAAAAACCACGTGGAGCGCTCTTCCAAAAGCCCAACTGCATTTTCTTCCTCTATAATTTTTTTTGGCTTATCGAATTTTGTGACGAGGACGGGTCCGACCCCCTTATTGTTCTTTTCCTTCATCTTTCTTAACAACAACCACATGGTAGATTGCCATAGCACTTGGGGACCCTTGGTCTGGCCCTAAGCCGTGGTATTTGAAGAAAGGACGGCAGCCCAGGGGTTTCCAAGTCCATGTGCTTGAGCCTTAAAAAAAAAGGCACTTCCCAATGAGGGTTTATTAATCACTCAAATGGGCCTTTCTAGGCATAAAAGATGGGTTTTGAAAAGCACACTAGATCATCAGCGAATGGCAAAATAAGAAAATAGTAGAAATCTTGAGAATTTCAATCCCTTGACCCAGATCGATTGCTTTTGTGGTGGTATAGCCTCGTAGGTGCGTGAGGCTGATGTCAATGACACGAGCGAAAGCTAATGTGATTTTAATAATTATAATCATGTTGCAAGGAACGAAAAGCGACTATCAGTTTCCTTTGCCAAAAAGCCTTTTGACCAATCCCTTTTATTCTATAGGTATGCCATTTAACAAAGAAAAACAAACTCTCCTGCTTGAACGGATAGCTATTCCGAATCAAGCTTGAGAAAAGATAGGCTTTTTCTTTATTCACTCATTCCTAGGTTAGCAGGGAACTAATCTAGCTGACAGAAAATGAATCTAAAACTCCAACAATTGTTTTTATTTTGGCTTTCAAAGAAAGAGGTCTGTTATCTTACTCGTTCGCACTAGAAAGGATCAGACATCCCCAATGCTACGATTCCCTACAGTCCAAACCCAATGCCGCATTAGGTTAGGGGGCTGGTCTTTTCGCTCCTCTCCAACCAGTCGAGCTTCCATTGGTCGCCTCCACATCCTTAAGCGCGTTGCCCTCCTAGGTGCGGTCACTCTCTCTTTCGCTGTCCAAGGGGCAATGCGAGCACTAATCTTACTAGCTTAGTGAGTCTTCTTAGTAAGCGTTGAAATGCAAGCATTTGTAACAACCTTCCATCTTTTGTTTTGCTTTTCTTTTTCTACAAATCTGGGACTTTGCACACTTGGAACCTGATCCTGGGGAAGAATGAATTGTCAGGTTGGATTTGTAGGGTGTTAATAAGGATGTCAGGGTGCCAGGCGTGTACGAAGATTGACTAGGGACGGACGGAAGGAACTTAACCCAACATCCCTTCATCTGTTGCACCTGAGAACATGTAGTCCATATTGCGCTACCATACAAACATAGTATATAGGATAAATATGAGGCCCAAACTGAGAAGTGTTGCACCCCCTTGAAATGAGTGCATGTACATCACACCTCCTACGGTGGTTGCCAAAGTTCCGAGTGAACCTGAAATAGGCCATGGACTTAGATCTACCAAATGATAAGAATGCCTCTGAGATTCAATCATAAACAACTCTGCCTCGGTTGTATGTAACCCCCCCTCATCCCTACCCCCTAAAGTGGTAAAAAAAACTCTTTAGGGTCTAATTTTCTTTCTATTTGACAAGACAAACAAATAGGAAGGGATGGTTCTCTCACTGCATTGATAGAAGTCTAACTAAAAAAATATCCATTTTCCCATGTAGTTCATCGGTTAAACCAACGATTCTCTTCTCAAAGCCAAAGTAATAAAGAGCTTAAGACCTTTTTACTAATCTATTTATAGTCAAGCAAGCCTTTCACCTGGCTAACACACAAAAAAGCACCAGTGGGTGCAGTCTTTCTAAGTGAGAAACTTGACTTTGATAAAGAAGGACCTTATATTCTAATATTAGTAAAGGCGTGTTAGCCTATCTATAGTAAGAGGTGTTTTTGTTCTTGCTCGTCACTAAGCATGCCTTTGGTACTTCACTTCAGTAGGGCTTGCATACGAAGGGCTTTTGGGGTGAACAGAATTCTGTTGTACTACTAACAAACACTAGTTGTACTACAGTAGTTTAACTCTTAACTATCCTGCTTGTTTTTTCTGTTAATATGTTAGATTCTTGATTGAACGTTAGGAAACCATGCCAAAAATGGAGTATTTCCCCTGAGGTAGTCTTCTTGCGCATGCTTTCTCAAAGCGTTGCTAACTGAACGACTTGCTTTCATAAAACAACCAGCTAGGGCTAGTTTTCCTTCTCATTTGATCGCCGCATCGAATTGACTGCCAAGGTGATGCAATGAAGGTGAATGGTCCTGCCATAATGTACTCCTACCTATTAAGCATCGGCAACCGAAGTCGAGCATACATACGATGACGTGAATAGCTAGGAGGAAAAAAAGGGCGGTAGTGGTCTTGAAAGATTTTGCCCCGTCCAAGAGCCAACCCCTACCCGGCTCAAGTGTAATAAGATTCGCTTTTTACACTTATTTTAGTATATGTTGCATATATATATATATATAAATGTTTAAGGAAATAATATTTATTCTACATGTTTTTACTATATGTTTCATGTATATCAAGGTTGAACTAAATCCTACTAGGATTCTTCCTTCTCTATTCCCATAATATTTGTATTATCATCATTAGCCTCCCTTTTTTAGTTCGATTCTATTAGATATTGATGTCTGACCATTATTGAACCGAACCGTGTAGCAATCTAGCTTTATACATATATATATATATATATATATATATATATATATATATATATATATATATATATATATATATATATATTACGAGTGTGTGACCAAACAACTGAACTTTATATTCCTTGTTATTGAATCATCAATGTAGTGGATGTACGGGATTAGGACTTCATGATGAGAATTTTTTTCTTTGCATTTGATTTGAATTAACTGTTTGCTTGTGTCGAATTGATACAGTGCAAACCTTGACCAAGCCGATGATAAAATAAATAGTTTAATTTGTCCGGATAGATTAACATATTTATGATGTTTTCACTAAAATTGCATAACATGTCCATCCCGATTGAGTTATTTGGCTTTTGTTCAATTCCTTTTTGGTAGAATCAATTCTTTTTATATTCTTTATATGAGGGTTTATTTAGTGGAATAATCTTCATTGATTCCTCTGGCAGAAAAATCTTTCTTAAAAACATCCGTGGTGGTTCCTCTAGCTAAACTGTCTTTATTAATTCCTCTAGTAGAACAGTCTCACTTAAAGGCTTTCTTGTTGGTTCCTCTGTCAGAACAGTCTTTACTGGTTCCTCTAAATGGTCTCACTTAGAGACTTTCGTATTGGTTCCTTTGGCGGAATAATCTCATCTGCAAACTTGTTTATTGGTTCCTCCAGTAGAGCAGTCTCACTTAGAGACTTTTTATTGGTTCCTCTAGTGGAACTGTCGCACTTAAAGACTTTCTTGTTGGTTCCTCTAGTAGAACTATCTTACTTAAGGACTTTCTTGTTAGTTCCACCATCGGAACAATCTTTATTGGTTCCTCTATTGAAATAGTCTCACTTAGAGACTTTCTTGTTGGTTTCTTTGATAGAACTGTCTCACTAAAACACTTTTTTATTGGTTCCTATAGCGGAACAATCTTATTGGTTTCTCTGGCAGAATAGTCTCACTTAGAGACCTTGTTTGTTCCTTTGACAGAACAGTCTCAGTTAGAGATTTTTTTTACTGGTTCTTTTAATGAAACAGTCTCTATTGGTCCAACTTTCTTGTTGGTTCCTCTAGCGGAACAATCTTTATTGGTTCTTCTAGCAGAACAATCTTTATTTGTTCCTTTAGTGGAATAATCTTTATTGGTTCCTCTGGCAGAACTATTTTACTTAGTTATGTATAATACTTTATTCTATACTCAGGTCGGCAGGTTGCTCTGATACCATGTATAAAGCTTGAATCTATATGTTAATGGCCCAACAACTAAAGGTATGAGTGGGTTTATCTATGTGGTCTAAAAATTAATCCTTAAGTGTTAATATGAATTCACATAAACTCTTAAGCATATCAATCCTATATTTCTCTTCTAATATGTGATGGGTGTTATAATAGCTATTCTTTTATTAATTATTATCTTAAAACAAGAGCACTTATAATACTTTATTTTTATGTATTTCATCAAACATTTTACTTGCTGACATTATTATTAGTGGTGCATTTAGGAAATTTATTTTTGTCATTAGCATCACCTCTTATTTTGCTAAAACCATTTCTCCTACTTCAATATTATTCCAACGAGAAATTTTATA
This sequence comes from Ricinus communis, assembly GCF_019578655.1. NCBI lineage: Eukaryota > Viridiplantae > Streptophyta > Magnoliopsida > Malpighiales > Euphorbiaceae > Ricinus > Ricinus communis. The sequence continues at coordinate 13,179,659 of NC_063256.1, read as the reverse complement.
AGTCACATGGCAATTCATCTCTTTTTCTTTAATAACTTATTTCTTAGAAGTGTCCTAACTTGATCCTGCAAGGCAATAACAAGTGAGTTGACAGTGCTGGCAGGGGTACTAGTAGGGCTATTCTTATGATCAAGTAAGGTGAAGAACTAAGGAAAAGGGAAAGGAGAAAGAGTTTTAGTGTTTTGGATTTTCCTCCCTCTTCCTCTTACCGTCATATTTCTTATAAATGAGATAAGAGTAGGGTTTAAGGGAATCTTTTTTCTATTGTCCATTCTCTTTCTTTACTATCGTCGGCTTATTTCCTATTATGTTGACATTTCCTTATTGGCTGGTAGTATTGTTGTCTTTAGATGTTGCCATTTATTTTGTACTTATTGCTTTTCCTCCAAGTTAGATCTATAGGTGACCTCTCACTCTTTTGGATCAGGTATTTTCTAATGGCTCTTTGTGGATTCGCATGGTGGCGGCACATGTAATATGGCGGGAAAACTCGGTCCATCATCTTTGTGACTCGATCACTGTTGGTGACCAACCTTGGTCTCTTAGGAGACTCGTCAATTTTCTTACGAAAATACCTATTACCACTCTCTTTTACTATCGCTACCATTACCCCTATTGTTTTGATTATAAAGTAATTTCTCAAATTGTAAATGTAGCTTTTAAAACAATCACCTTAAGATCTTTTTACACTTAATCTCATGGACAAGATTATCGACATCTTTTGTAAATACAAACAACATTGATACGTAAATATGGATGATTACCGAAATGATGATGGTTACCAGTAAAGAGGAGCCCAAGCTTTGATTGTTAAGGTTGAATTTCACTTTATAAGAAAATGAGAGGGCAATAGTTGCACAGACATTAAAACTATGATGTTCTTAATTTTTGTGTTTAAATTTGTCATATTTTTTAAAAGAAACTAATAGATTTTTAGTTAAGTTTTTTTAGTGGGTTTATATCTTTTTTCCAAAACTACTATTTAAGTTATTTGATTTACACTATTTTTATGGAGTCACCAAAGTGTAAGTACAACCGTATTTTCTTTCTTTCTATATAGAGCGTCAAATGATGGATCAAGGAAACTTCGAGAGGATATTGAATTAGATATTTTTTCTAAAATATTTTTTTTTTCTATTTGAGACAAGATTTGTGATACCAGAAATGTTATATTGTGTCTGTGTTTGGAGAAAAATATGAAAAGATTTCTCGAACTTTTAAAATTAAAGTGCAATTAAGAAAAGTTAAAAATAAAATTTATCTGAATTTAAAAAAATATATCTTTTAAATATATTTTATTCCAAAAATAACTTTGCAAACTCTTAAGTTTATGAAAAGAATCCAATTGTAGAATTTCAAATCATATATACACAATTTTTTTTTGTTACGGACAATCCACAATTATATAATTTTATAAGAAGAAAAATACTAATTACCCAATTCGAAATCACAAAAATAAGATTATTATTATCATTATCATTTTTAGGCTTAATTACCAATTTACCATCATAATTCTTTTATTTATTTATTTTTTTTCTTCTGAAAATCATCATAATCTTTTATTATATGTGTTGTTTTGTTTCTAATTGATTGCGGTCTTTCCATAGTCCAGTCCCTTCTTCAGTCCACTTCCAGTTGTACTTCTTATTCTGAGTTTATTTATCATCTCATATTGATAATAATAGTCTTCTTCTTCTTCTTCTTCTTCTTCTCAGAACGCTATTCTTCAGATCTCTTCCTTCTCACTCCATTGAACTGATAATATAGATTATATATTCAATTACAAGCCCCAAAAAACCCATTTCCAATATTAGATCTGAGAATCAACGAATTCCACTCATTCGGTAACAAAAATTAAAAATGGCATCCCCAAATCAACAACAAACCCCAACAGCAACACCACCAACGCCACCCCAATTCGACATGCACAAATTGTTCATGCCCACAACTTCAACACCACCACCACTACCACCGACAACAACGCCATCACCGTCACCGCCCCCACCACCACAATATAACCCTACTCTTATATTTCCTTCCCCAGCCACTACTTCTTATCCTCCCCCTACTCTCTCTAACTTCCCCTTTCATCAATTCCCCCAACAATTTCCCCAGCAATTTTCCCCCTCGCCTCCTACTTTCTCTCACGCTCCTCCTCCTCCTCCTCCTCAGCAGCAGCAGCAGCAGCCGCACCGCTCTCTTTCCTACCCTACCCCTCCTCTTCAACCCCAAACCCCTTCTCCTCGCAATAACAACATCGACCGCAGTGGTGCTGAAATCATGGCCCTCCTCCGCCCCCCTCCCCCTCCGCCGCCAATTCAAGAACAGCCGGAAGGAAGTGGGACCCTTGTGATTCCGGGTGGTGTTGTGGGACCTATTAGGATGGCAAGTAGTAAGATGCCAAAGGGAAGAAGGATAGGGAGTGGTGAAGTAGCAGTGTGTTATGATGTGGATGTTAGGTTACAAGGGGAAGTGCAGCCTCAACTTGAGGTTACACCTATTACTAAGTACAACTCTGATCCTCAGTTGTGCTTAGGAAGGCAAATTGCTGTTAATAAATCTTATATATGTTATGGGTTAAAGCAGGGTAATATTAGGATTCTTAATATTAATACTGCTCTCCGCTCCTTGTTTCGCTCCAACTCTCAGGTTCTCTCTATTTCTATTTTTATTTTTTTACCATGCATATTTATTAATTGATTTCGTAATTTGGATTTGGTTATTATTGTTTTTTTATTTGCGTATTGATTGTTGGGTTTAATCCTGGCCTGGCAAGTTGTGTTGCTTGTGTTGATTATTGGAGGTCAGAGAAAGGTTGTTTTCTTAGAAGATGCTATGGCTGAGTCTTGTCTGGTGTCTAGTGGTGTTGAGCCGTGCACTGATGAGATAAAGTAGTTTTGGTCTTTAATTTGTACATAAATTTAACATTGCATAATTATTTTTTGCTTCAGTAGATGGTTTAGGGTGTTAAGTTGAGCAGAAGTATTGCTATCTGCGATTTGCTTTTATGCTTTAACGAATATAAAAGTTGTGGCCTTCTGAATACCTGGTAGGAAATAGCAAAACTCTGGTTGATTTATTTTTTAGCCCAAACTAGTTGGAGGTAATTATTTCTGGTAAAGAAGTAAACTTAGACAAATGAGAGCCAAATTATGAATTTATGACCTATTGCCAGTCCACTATAAACTTTCTTACTTCCTTTTCTTTTCTTAGAACAGGTTTGATTTATTTATTTCTTAGCTATATTCCTTAGCATGCAGCACTAATTAATTACCTTCTTATGATAAAAAGAAAATACATTTGATTTAGTCTTTCTATGATGTTTAAGAATTTTGTGAGGTGCTGCATGATAGCGCCCTCATTTCATCTGATGGTAAAATGTAAACATCAATACGGGTGTGACTCCATACGATTGTGTACATTAGTTAGGTAGCTTTGTTTGGTTTTTCTTTTATCATTACTTAGCTGCATCATGGCTGGGATATTTCTGGGCTTTCTACTGGAGTCCTGATTAGCTGTCATCAGAAGGATGTACCAGAAATTTATTTTATCGACAACAATCAGGAGATGGATATTTAGTTTAAGAACATTAATTAACTTGAATCATTCTGCCATTATTTGGTGGAAAGACAATATGATCATTGGCTTGACAATTTCTTAGTTATGTTCATTGCAGTTCATCCTCTGTTTTTGTTGAACCTTTGATGTATCATTCTTCATAATATTGTATAGTTATTGCAAAGGAAAGAGGGTTCTATGCTGATACTCTTCATTCTGATTGTTAAGTTCAGAAGTTCCATTATAACATAATAAGGGTAACATTTATGTAGATTTGAAAACGGTTATTGTAAATGGTGCTTTGCAAACATATGAAAAGAAAAGAAAATGAAAACTGTTGCACATATCAGAATATTGACTTCTCCATTCAGTCATCATTTTTGTTTGATCTTGATAGTATTGTTGTTTAACTGTCTATTTCTCTTGGAGGATATAACAATGATTTCAAATGCGGTAGGTGTAATGATCAAATTCCTGTCTATGACATGTATGATACAGTCCATTAAGTGATATTCTTCAATATGGCCTTGTGAAAATGGGGAATTGATTTGTATGTTATTTTTTATTCACTTAACAGACTAGTTAAAGGATGGAAAGGAAAATTTGTTTTAGGCAACTATAGTTATGGTCTTCTGCTCATCTAAGGTATCTTTTTCTCTCAGAGGGTTACTGATATGGCTTTCTTTGCTGAGGATGTTCATCTCTTGGCTAGGTATCTTTCTCTCTGCATTCTGTAGTCTCCTAGTCTGATTTTATTTTTGGTTATTGTGACGTATTATCATGTTTATATGCAGTGCTGGCATAGATGGACGGATTAATGTCTGGAAAATTTCTGAAGGTCCAGATGAGGAAGATAAGCCACAAATTACAGGAAAGGCTGTTATTGCCATTCAAATAGTTGGAGAGGGAGAGATTAAAAATCCAAGAGTTTGTTGGCATTGCTACAAACAAGTATGACTCATTTGCTTGTCCTTAACAAAAGAGTGTCTGCTTTTATCCTTTTCTGCATGGTTTTCTATTATTCCTTTTCTTGTTGAAGTTGCTGCTTCTTATATTGCATATGACCTATTATTTTTGCACTTTTAATAGGAAATTTTGGTTGTTGGAGTTGGTAAGCGTGTTCTCAGAATTGATACTAACAAAGTTGGAAAGGCTGGAGTATATTCATCAGAGGCACCTCTTTTATGTCCTGTTGACAAAGTGATTGATGGTATCCAATTGGTTGGCAAACATGATGGAGAAGTGACTGATTTATCAATGTGCCAGTGGATGACTACCCGTTTGGTTTCTGCTTCTATGGATGGAACAGTTTGTATTTGTCCTTTTTGGTTCTGTTACTTTTCTTCATGCATCTTTTGTTTCTTTTCTAAATTTCTTTTGAAAATAATAGAGACGTATGAAATTCTGTGCGCCCTTATGTAGTGGGAGCGTTGAAACTTAAACTGGATTATGCTGTTGCCAGCTTGTTGAATTTCCTTGAAAATGGCTGAACTAGGTTAGAATTGATGGGGAAAAGAATATAGAGATATTAGTCATAGAGAAGTGGGTAGTTGAAGTTTGGATTGGAGCTATAATTAGAGAGGTTTTAACGTTGAAATCTCTTCATAAGTATTTGATTGCAGAAAGTCTGGGTGATTTAGATTTTTGATAACATGTCCCCTGTGCATGCCCCTTTAATAGAGTGCTCCTTCACTCTCTTCTTTGTAGTAGGTTTATTTCGCATCTTTATCTCTGATAGTTGATTGGTGGTCTGTGTTTTAGCTTTGTAATCTTCTGTCATGTTTAATGTGTTTATGTTTGACAATGCATACAATTTATCTCAACTAAGACTCAATCCCAAATTCATTAGGTTCTGCTCTATGGATTCTCTTTCTCCACTCAGAACAATTTTAGGCTACATTTTCAGATAGTCAATAGATTATTTTGTACCACTCTTTTCTCCACCTACCCTAATATGGTTGACCATTCTAACTAGGGCATAATGCATTTTTGTATTTTTGCTTAATTAGAGTTGTTAATGGAGTCATCTAATCACGTTGGTTGATTTTGAGATTTGTCAAACTTGTTTTAAATTATTTTTAAGGGCATTGATTTTGTTTCTTATTGCAACCAGATTAAGATCTGGGAGGATCTCAAGGCATCACCGCTTGTGGTACTGAGACCACATGATGGCCAGTCTGTTTACTCAGCAACATTCTTGACTGCTAGCAACCGGCCAGATCACATCATACTTATTACAGCAGTACATGTTACTAAGATCTTTTCTCTTTGTTGGTCCAAGTCTTTTAGTCATAATTATGCTAGCCAAGTGTGGAGCTTCTAAGTTATTTTCTTTGTATGTATTAAGATTTTTAAGTACTTTCTAGTTTTTTGGTACAAAAGGGGTGAGCATTTGATCGGTTCGGTTCAAAACTGAATTGAACCAGCTCTACCAAATAAACCAAATCAGTTTTTGAAAATAAACCCAACCGAACCAAATTTAAAGTTAAACTGAATTAACTGAACTGAGTAGGAGAAAAATTACGATAACCAAATCAAATAAACCAAACTGAACCTAAAATCACTTTAAAAATTATTATTTTCTTACTAAATAATAAAAAAACCAGTTATTTTGATTTATTTCGTTAAACCAAATTTTTTGACATAAAACCAAACCGAACCGATGTAATTTGGTTTTTCAAGAAACTTAAACTGAATTTACAAAAAATATAAACCAATCCGAACCATACTGAAACTGTTCGGTTCAGTTTTCGGGTTTTTCAGAGTTTTGCTCACCCCTAATTGTATTTGTTGAAGTTTCTGAAGATGTGATTTAAACTGGTCTCTATGGAGAATAAACATTTCAGATTCAGTTTTCAAAGTTGTTTTATCTATGTTTATGCTATTCAATCTTGCATGATTTGTGAACAGGGGTCCCAGAATCGAGAAGTGAAGATTTGGGTCTCAGACAAAGAAGAGGGCTGGCTGTTACCCAGTGATGGCGATTCATTGAATTGCACTCAGACTCTAGAGCTCAAGAGTTCAGCTGAACCTCGAATAGAGGAAGCATTCTTCAATCAAGTTGTAGCTCTGTCCCAAGTGGGTCTCCTCTTACTTGCAAATGCTAAGAGGAATGCAATATATGCTATACACCTAGACTACGGTCCTAATCCAGCAGCAACCCGCATGGATTACATATCGGAGTTTACTGTCACCATGCCTATCTTGAGTTTAACAGGAACTAGTGATGTTTTACATGGACAATCTGTTGCTCAGATTTATTGTGTCCAGACAGCGGCTATTCAGCAGTATACTTTGGATTTATGCCAGTGCTTGCCGCCACTCTTGGAGAATGTTGGTTTAGAGAATTCGGATTCCAATATTTCACTTGATCTAGCTAATGTTGAAGGAGTTTCTGCTTTGGACTCACATGGAAAGAACTTCTCGAATGTTCCTCTAAGCTCTGTTTCAATTGATGCAGTTACCTCGCAAGATATTCCCTCTTCAAGTAATGACTCCAAACCTCTTGCTTTGGCCCCTTCGACTAGTGATGCTGACATCACTTGTGTTCAACCATCTCCTCTTTCCATAAAAAGTAGGGGTATGACTGATGTTAATCTCTCATCAAGACTTAAGTCAGGCCCTCCATCTGGTGAGCAAGGTTCAAATCAGCCAGTCATTGACAATTCAGTTGACCAGCAAATGGATACTATTCGTGCAAATATATCGGATGTTCCTTCTTTGGGTAGTGACTTAAGGAATGATGACAAAAAAGGTACACTAGATGATAACTCTAGCATGCTTGATCCGCCTGTAATGTTTAAACACCCAACCCATCTTGTAACTCCTTCTGAGATTTTAATGGGTGTTCCTCCTAATAATAATGATATCAAGACTGAGGAAGCAAATATTCAAGATGTAGTTGTCAATAGTGATGTCAGTAATGCAGAAGTGGAGGTTAAAGTAGTTGGTGAAAATAAATCTACTCACAATGGTGAATTTGGCCTCCGAGGAGAACCTAAAAGTCGTGTTCCTGAAAATAAGGAGAAGTTCTTTTGTTCCCAGGCTTCAGATCTTGGTATTGAAGTTGCCAGGGAATGTAGTGCCATATCAGCAGAAACTTATACTATGGAGGAACCTCAGCAAGTTGATGGTGTTGATGTGCCCGAATATCATGCCCAACCCTCTCATATAAGTGAGGACGAAGTCCATGACTCCACCAAAAATGTACTGGAGAAAGTTACCGAGTCAACTATGCCCACAACAGTTCAGCAATCAACACCAAGTACGAAGGCAAAGAAGCAGAAGGCGAAAAGTTCTCAAGCATCAGGCCCATATTCTCCATCTCCAAGTGTCTTTAATTCAACAGACTCTTCTAATGAACCGGCTGGAACTTCAGAAACTGCCTTTCCTCAAATATTTGCAATGCAGGAGATGTTAAGTCAGGTAATTCTTTAGACTTTGGACGCATAAAGATTTGAACGTATTTGCATAATATTTGTGCTCTTCGTAGTAACTTCATGCAGTTTAAAGATTTCAAGTGCTTCACTTATTGTTTGCCGATAGACTTTTGTACTTGTATTATATGACTTGTAGAAATATAGGTAGGTCTTGTGAGTTTATGGCCTCATTTCTTCTTACTATCATCATCTTCTTTCTTTTCCCCCTTTTCTTTCCTTTCTTTCTTTTGGCAAATAAAAGAAGCATTTCATCAACAAGAGTAGGAGTACAGAGTCAAAACCAATACCAGGCTTGTTACAAATAAGAAGCTCAAGGTTTGGTATGCCTGAAGAAAAAAAATGGCTGAGAGATTGAGGTTTGATGTAAGAAAGTGGAGAAAGCATTTAAAGCATCTGATATTGGTGCCAACCTTAAGTGGCCCCTTGTCCGTGCGAAAGATGGTGCTGTGGACTGTGTTGAGGTTTTGATCACTGCTTACTTGAACCAGGCCCAGTCTCCTGAGTGTTTGGAGATTAGTTGCCATGGTATATCACACCTGTAATTGGAGAACAAGTCCTTTGAAGAATGCATCTTCTTGAACCTAGATTAGGGTGTATCAAGGATCCCCATTAATCTCCAATATCTGGGCTTTGCTTCTAGTCCAAAAAGAAATATCTTAACAAAAGGGGGATAGATCAAAAAGGAAAAGTTTGGGATCTTGAACAAATAGTTAATTTATAATTTTCTCATGTAAGGATTATCTAGACATAACTAACCTAAAGTAGGGAGATGTCCCAGGGAGAGACAAAACTATAAGAAAACAGGGAAGGAGAAAAAAAAGGCTGAGGAGAAATCTGAAGAAAATACCAAGAGATCAGATAGTTAAGGGCAAGAAGATGAGGCAAGATTTTGGCCCTGCTGATGGCAGCCTGAAAAATTCTAGATCTTATCTGGGGATATGAGATAGAGAGTTGAGAGACTTCCCTATGAAGAAATCTTTTGAGTAGAGATTAAGGTTTGGCTTAGAACCCCCCACACCCCACATCCACCCGAACTCTCTCTCTCTCTCTCTCTCTCTCTCTCTTGCCCCTTCCCCCTCTCAATGGACATCTTTTTCTTTCTTTTGGCATGAGAAGGATGGTGATTGAAGGTTGGATTCATAACTTTGTCTATCTTGTGAAGTTTGACATGTGCATGCTTTACATCTTACCTGGATTTACTTGTAAAACTGGATTTTCTTGATCTACTTCTTACCTGTAAGGTATTGTTTAGTGTATGCTTGGCCAATGTATTGTCAACTTTAACCTTGCTATTTGCCTATTTTTGCAGTTAATAGCCACACAAAGAGAAATGCAGAAGCAGATGTCAAATATGGTTGCTGTCCCTGTTTCAAAAGAATGTAGAAGACTGGAGGCTGCTTTAGGGCGGAGCATTGAGAAAGCTGTCAAGGCAAATACTGATGCACTGTGGGCTCGTTTTCAAGAAGAAAATGCAAAGAATGAGAAGTTATTGCGGGATCGCACACAGCAAATATCAAGTCTGATTGCTAACTTTATCAACAAGGACTTGACAGCCATGTTGGAGAAAGCAGTGAAAAAAGAATTAGCTTCAATTGGACCAGCTGTAGCTCGTACTATCTCTCCAGTCCTTGAGAAAACAATATCTTCAGCTATTGCGGAGTCATTCCAGGTTAGAAATTTGACAATGTGATTATTTTACGTGATCTTCATTGGTTTGTGACTGATTTGTTGCACTACAGAGAGGAGTAGGTGATAAGGCAGTAAATCAACTGGAGAAATCAGTTAATACAAAACTTGAAGCCACTGTTGCTAGGCAAATTCAAGCACAATTTCAAACTTCTGGAAAGCAGGCTCTCCAGGTATGTGTGATTTCAACTTGATGTAATTCGCATGAACAATAAACAGTTCGATAAGATATCTAAGGGCTATTTTCTAGTCGCTACTGCGGTGGAACTTTCTTATATTTGCAACCCAAGGAGTTTCATGTTCAAGCTGAAAGACAGCCACTTGTGCAAGCTTGTTGTAAAGAGTAGGACTATCTAGGGAGCTTTTGTATACCTAGACCTGCTTTTGATGAGCTGTGGCTTGGTGGTGAAATATTGTTGAATAAGATCTAGAAGCAAATTAAATTAATCTTCCCTTGAGATGAGACTAGTACCATTTAAAATGAATCTGTGGGTGTCCTTTGCTATTTATGTTAAACCTTTATTGTGCTTATGCAGGATTCCTTGAAGGCTGGCCTGGAAGCTTCAGTTATCCCTGCCTTTGAGATGTCGTGTAAAGCTATGTTTGAGCAAGTAGATGCCACCTTTAGGAAAGGGATGGTTGAACATACAGCTGCAGCTCAGCAACATTTTGAATCTGCACATTCTTCATTGGCCCTTGCTTTAAGGGTGAGTATTTTTGTGCCACATTTATGAAATTCATCAGGAAGAGGAATCAAACTCATCCTTTTTCCCTGAAAATTTGAGTGATAGCACAAATTTCGGGTTTATATTATGGATATGAGCCATTTATTGTTGAGTTGAAGTCATGTTGCTGAAACTTTACTTAAATTCCAATAGCATGCACTTTTTGAGCTATTGATTTTTGAGCTTCCTTCAGATGATGTCTTGGTCACTGTTCAGGATGTGTAACCTAACTGAGCACAGGATTTGGCTTTAGGGTCATTTGACTTCTGGGCACTTTGGGTCTTTACATTATGAGTTTTTTGGTGTTGATGATTAATTGTCATGATAATATTGCATTTTGGTACTTTCTTATAGTGCAAATTAGGACAGTTTGCTGTCTCACTTATGCAGATTCCGCAATCTGTTTTTTCCTTCTGCATTTGTATCGTTCTGCTAATGGTTTGTTATTTGCAGGAAACCATCAACTCAGCATCCTCGTTGACCCAAACCCTGAGTGGGGAGTTTGCTGAAAGTCAAAGGAAGCTGTTAGCTCTTGTGGCTGCTGGTGCAAACTCAAATGCTGCAAACCCCCTGGTTACGCAACTGAGCAATGGCCCTTTGGCTGGTCTCCATGAAAAGGTCTGTTGTTATGAACCTAGCTAATCGCTAATTCATAACTGTCAATTGTCGTTGACTATTCTGAACCTTTGTAATTTAAGCATTTTTCATGAATGTTTAAGGTTGAGACTCATGTGGATCCAACAAAGGAGTTATCAAGATTGATATCTGAACACAAATATGGCGAGGCTTTCACCATCGCCCTACAAAGAAGTGATGTGTACATTGTCTCCTGGTTATGCTCTCAGGTTTCTAACTTGCTATCTATTCCTGGCTCTTTTTAATGTGATGAGATGAAATTTGTGCGCATATCTGTTTATATATTTTTGGGTAATGATGTTAGTTTTGTTGATATCTATATTTCATTTTTATGTTAATTCAGTAAGATAAATGTAGCTGGTGTTTATCTCTTCATTCTACATTTTGATCCTTAGTTGATTAATCTTGATTTGAAATTGACATGGAATAATTAGTTATACAACTTCCCTCTATGTTTTGCTAGGTTGATTTGCGAGGGATTCTAGCAATGGTTCCACTCCCCTTAAGCCAAGGAGTGTTGCTCTCTCTTCTGCAGCAGTTGGCCTGTGACGTAAGCAAGGATACAGCTCGAAAGCTTGCTTGGATGACAGACGTGGCAGCTGCCATAAACCCAGCTGACCAAATGATCTCAATGCATGTGCGGCCAATCTTTGAGCAAGTATACCAGATTTTGCATCAGCTACGCAACTCACCTGCTGTTACGGGTACTGACCTCTCAACTATCCGGGTTCTCATGCATGTCATCAACTCCGTGCTTGTTACCTGTTGATGATTCTTCCTTCTCAACCATTTTATATAACGAGTTTAGAGGTAGTAGGAGAGTTTGTACAAATCTTGGTTCATATGAAGGGCCTTTGGTCATATTTTTTTTTTCTTTTTAGAAGAATATAAGAAATTATGAAGAAGAAAAGCTTAGTGTTTAGAGGGGAATACTATTTTAGTTCAGGTGCTTCAGACTCAGCCCCCCTTGTCAGATTGACCTTTTTCGTAGTTTTAAGTGCAAATATGGATTTTGAATTTTCTGGATTTCTTGCTCTCCTGATCCAAATTGTGGTTAAAAAATCAATTGGAAAGACTTCTGCTTTCATTTTTTATTCTCAATCCTCCAGTGGAAGCTAGAAGGAGCTCACAATTGCCACAATTAAATACTGACTGTGCTGCTCAAGTTGACAGTCTAAAGTGAGCAATGAGATGCTAAAGCTGATTCTGTTTCCGGAATTAAACTATTATATAAATATGTTTTAAATTATATAAAAAAATTGAGTACTCCATCAAATGTTAGGAGCCACTTGAGTTGAGTATTGCATTGATTTGTTATTCAATCTATATTTATGAACTGAACTAAACTGGATACTCAACTCCATTATGAACTCAATTGAATCAAACTATTTAGAACTGAATTTTTTAGTTTAAAGATAAAAGCAAAGAAATAATACAAACCCACTATAGAAATTGCAACAATAATTCAAAATATTATCTCAAAACAATTTGAATGTGTGAGGAGCGAATTTTGAGGAGTGAAGTGATGGACACCACTAGTTGTTTGGTCCGGTGGAAGAGTTCTTGGACAGACGTTTCAAATTCGAATCCCGTTTCTTTCTTTTCATAATTAAAAAATTTAAAAAAAAAAAAAGAGTTTTACACATTTATAAAAAAGCGTGTCTAAATTTTTTTTTTTATATGATTCTTTTTCTTAAAATAGATCTTTTACGGTTTTTTTTTGTTTTTTTTTTAATTTTACTTGTACGGTTTTTCGTAGAACTATATTATAATATTTTTTATTTTATTATATCTTTTTAATATATTTTTGTGACTGTTAAATATATATTTTTTAGTTTTATTTTAATTATATTTTTATATATTTTAAATACATTAGTATATTTGTGATTTATTTTCTAAAAAATATATTTTTATGTAAAAAATTATACTAGTAGCTACAAAAATATATATAATATCATTCAATTTATAATATTAAATATTAATTTTTTTTCAAACAAAATTCTAAAAAAAAAAATTTATAACGATATAAGTTAGAATAAATAAATTTTTAATATTTTTTAGATATATCTTAAACATTTTTCCAATGAAATTCTAAAAAATACACAATAATATAAAAAAAATATTCATTAAGTATTTTGGAGGTATATTTTTAGTATTTTTTTCTGAAAAAAATTGTATAAATAAAAAAAAATTATAAAAGAAACTGACTGTAAATATAATTTATTCTTTTCAAAAAAACAGTGCACCGTGAAAATTAATAATAGAAAAAAAGAAAAGTGGGGCGAGACATGCCGAAAAGCCTCAAATAGAAACCAAGTGATTTAAAATTGGGATGCACTCAAACCCAATCAATTTAATAACAAATAGAAAACATTTTAGTAACCTTATCTTCCATTGGTCAGCATGCAATAAAATAACCATAATACTAAATGTTTCATATTCAAGTAATGTCAAGCTGGATCCTCCTTCTATAAATGCCAAACTATCCAAGTTGTCATTGTTAATAATTTTATTTATTTATTTTAGAGCTCAATTATTGAATTTGTTCAGTTTTAACTAACCAATAATTTGAACAACTTGTTAGAGAAGGCAATTATTCCTATTAATTATATTCCTAAAAAGTATTCAAACTTGGAACTTTTCTTTTTACATTACATTAATTTTCAAATTACTTGTTTTTAATTTAATTTAATTTATTATTTTTTATATAGTTCACTCAAGCTGATAAAGAATAACCAAGTAGCATTTTCTTCTATTTCACTCAATGTTTGCTTTGAAATAAGAATATAGGGACATCCTCACCCCAAAAAATGAGGCAATTTGGATATTCAATAACAAACTATACATATACATTTCAACTAAGAAAAGAAAGACTCCCTTATGTTTTGCTTCATATCGAACATGCAAATTTCCTTTTGATTTCATAAAGCTGGTTCATAAAATTTAAGACTATGAGAGTTGTTAACCAGTCAATTCTTCTCTAGTCCAATAATTTTTTAAAATATGTTCTTCTCATATTTCAATAAATGACAATAATCATAAAAGTGGATTTGAGAAAAGAATTACTTTTAGAAATTGAAAAATCTATGGTTAATTAAAAATTAAAATAACTTCTTTATTTAAGGAACTAATTGATATTAAAATTATGATTTATGTTTGGATACAATAAAATCCCTAAAAAAAAAAAAAAAAGGTTTGCAATGGATAAAATATAACAAATATCATCTCTTTTAATATGGAAGTGCATACTTAATCATTTAGAAGTTAGAGCATCTGAAATGTAATTTTATATAATTATTTATTGAAAGGATAATAGTTTAATTACCAATTAAATCCTAACCTTTTATGTTTTTGATAAATTAATTCAATTCTTTCATAATTTCTTAAAAAATCTACCAATATTTATAAATATTTTTTTAAATATACTATCCAATAAAAGATGTGGCATAGAAAGCTATTAAAATAACTGAAAAAACGAGTCAGCAAAAGAAAACTCGTTGACTCACCAATCAAATAAAACAGTGAGTTTTGATATGTCAAAACTCACCGTTTCAATCAGGATTATCAAACAAATAGCACAACTGCCATTTCAACCACAACCCACCGTTACCACCACCGCCAAATCAATCATCGTTACCAAACAACAAAACCCAAACCTTGTGGCGTTCAAAATCATTGGCTATTAAATCAGTACGTTTTGTAGTTCATTCCTGTTCATCTCCATATAGGCCAAAATTAAAATCAGAAATTCAAAAGTAAATACTAATTTAGTACTGTTCTTATTATCTTCTTCAATTTCTCAAATTCAGGATTAGGGATTCGAAAGAATAAAAAGAACACCTTTTTTTTCATTAAAGTTCACAACATTTAACGAAACAAAATTATTTGATAAAAAACTAAAACTAAGGCGAGCTATGGAAGGCATGGCGATGATGCAACTCTATTGGAATTCCTCTCTTTTTTTGATGGATACTGTAATTAAAATTCTCTTGTTTGTTTGTATTGAGATTGCAGATACAGATGTTTGATTGTAGTTACTTTTATAATCTAAAGGAATTCGAACAAAAGTAAATTTATTAGAACCCCAGAATTTGTATTAGAGAAGAAGAAGAAAACAACGACAAGAAGAAGAAAGAAGAAAGAAGAAGAAGAAGAAGAAGAAAAGAATGACAAAATAGAAGGGAATCAATACATAATTTGTTTTATTTCAATTGGTGAGTTTTGATATCAAATCAAAGATTGCCATTTTGCTTAATTTGGTGACAACAAATACTTTTACTGTTATATTAGTAAAGTCACCGAATTTTTTCATCGACTATATATATATATATATATATATATATATATATTATATATATCTAATAATTCTGTAAATATCAATAGCTTTTAGTAAAATTTTGAATAAATTTATTAAAAACGTTAAAAGGTTAAATTTAATTGGTAATTAAGCGTAAGGTAATTAGATTACGGTAATATTACTACAAGTCAACATTATTATTAATATGGTATTAATTTAAAAAAATATAATAAAAATGTTCATAATTATTTTAAATTAATTTTAAAAATCTCGATTCTATTAATTTAAATAGTTAAAATTAGATTTAGTGAATTATAGGCTACAACAACCGAGAAGGTATTTGATTTTGTCTTTTTTCCATTAATCTTTGGTGGAAATCATTAATGGACAGGTGTGATATTCCCTTGAAAGGCACTTCCCTTCCCTCAACCGAAATTATATTTTTCTATTTTGGCTAAACTGAAAGACTAGAAATGCTGAGTTTTAAGCTTCTTCATCCTACCCAGCAAGTTTTTATAAGTCAACAGCACTGGACCCGGCCTACCCCCAGTTTCCTTTCAATTGAATTGGGCCAGAGGTACAGCTAGGCCCCTGAATTATGGCTCTGTGGGCCCACTAGGCTCTTGAAATTTCCAGTAGGTCCTTTCTTTTTTAACTGAAACGTATAGACCGTATAACACTAATCTTCGTTTATTTTAGGCTAACGTCGCAAAATAGGTCCCACTTCTACACTTAACATATGCAAATTTCGAAGGAAGAAACGCAAAAGGAAGGTTTTACAGTTTATAATTTTTAATATATGTGGTTTTTATAGATAAACAGAAATATATGGTTATAGATCATAATAAAATAAAAATTACTTTATCATTAAAAATTTCGATTTGTAAGAATTCAATTACTTTTATTTTGATATGTGTGACAATATTTAGATGTCAGAATTTCTGCTCTAGAGAGCTATACAGGCCAATCTAAACTCATATTATCAAACATAAAAAATATGATAATGACGACTGATTGGAATGAAAATGGCTAAAGTTCTTGCCGGTAAATACTTTTTAAAAATAAAATATTTTTTTTATAATTTTTAATCATATATCTCTTAATTAAAGAGATACATTTTTCAAAATTGTACAAATTTTTAATATATTTATCCCAATTTGGAACATAGGATTCACTAATTACTATTGATGGAAAGCTCTTTTTCTTCTTCCCTAAATAAAATTCCCAAACTACAAATATATATATATATATATATAATCTCTAATTTTTATCTCTAAAATTTCTTTCAATTCCTCTACTATAATTGCTTAAAAAGTGAATTAAACACCTTTAAACCCCTTGCAAAAGCTAAATAAAGCAAAGAAAGTTGCAACAGAGTAAGAAGAAGAAGAATCACGCAAACATGTCCTTACGTCTACTCAAATTGAAGCAACAGAAGAAGACGAGAGGCAAATTAGGAAAGAAAATAAATATAGAAAAATAAATAATAATTAATACAATGATAATAATAAGAGGTTATTATTTTTTACTCGTGATGTTTACTCTAATATATAAGTTATTTTTTATGTCGATTTTATTATATTAATTTTTTTTATATCCTTACAAAATTAACTATTACTCTCATATGTCTAAATCAATACAGTAAAAAGGTCAAATTGATAAATTAAATTACTATTTGCTATTTAGACTTCTTTATCAAGTATTAAAATTGTCAAAGATTAAGTTTTTAATCAAATTTAGAAAAAAATTTCATTTTTAGTATAGTTTAATTTTAATATTTATCAAAATACTAATAAAAATAAATATATTTTTAATTATAATTATGCATTCTATTTTAATAATTCAAATTAAATTATATACTAAATCGATAGTGTTGCTCTAAATTTAAGTAAGTAAAAATGATAAGTAATTAATTTCGTTAAATATTAAAATCAATTTATTGTAAAATTAACTATTATTTCCACTAAAACTAATAATTTCACCCTAACATTTTTTATGAGTCTCATCTTGATAAAAATTCAAAGACTAAGTGGTAAATTTATTTTTCAATTTAATCCTTAGAGTTAATAGTTAATTTTGTAAAAGTATAGGAATTTAATATACAAAAATGACATAGGAGGCAACTCGGACAAGGGGATAATTATTAATAATAATAATAAGGGACATGAAGTATTAAATAATGAAGAAGAAAATAATAATAAAATAAAGAAGAGAGGGAGTGGGATTATAAGTATTTGGACCTACTTTTGAAGCTATTCAAGATATTGGCTTTGAATATTTAATGCAGCTACTATTTCATCATTTTTATAGAGATTTGAATTTTGTTTAGGGTACTTGTATGCTATATATATGTATGCAGATTCAAGCAAGGGTCATTCTACCTCTTATAACAGGCAAAAATATAACTGCAAGGACAAGTTCTAGGAAGACTCTTGCTTTCTTAATACCGGCTGATAATGCTTGTTATATACTAAACTGATAGATGATTGACACAAATTTATTAGGTTTAAATGACGAAATACGTGTCAATCATCCAATACTAAAAAATAGACATTCATATATGTCACTGTCCAATTAGTTGCAGTATATATATTAAGCTT
Organism: Ricinus communis; assembly: GCF_019578655.1. NCBI lineage: Eukaryota > Viridiplantae > Streptophyta > Magnoliopsida > Malpighiales > Euphorbiaceae > Ricinus > Ricinus communis. The sequence continues at coordinate 13,161,718 of NC_063256.1, read as the reverse complement.
ATGTAAAAATCTCTCTATGTTCGTCTCACTTCTTGCAGTGGCATTGGCATTATTGTCATTTGCTATTCATGTGGATTTATTATTTTTTATAACCTTCCTTCTTGGTGTGCTGCTCCTTTGTTCAATTGTTTTACTTTGTACAAACTTGAAAAAATAGTTAGAGATAGAAATTAAGAATTTAGTTTTACAACTTAGGGATTTTATGTAAGGGCATCTACAATGGTGTAATGAATGGTAAATTTTAGATTCTGTATTACAAGTAGAATGAGCCACCTTTTGTAGGTCTATCCTTTTTTTTTAAGTAAAACTTATTTTGTTGTAAATTTGGGCAAATGAGCAAAAGTAAAATGGGTTGTAATAGTTTCTAAAAATGAAATAATTTTTTAAAAATAATTTATTTATTTGTGGGATATATTACAAATTATTAAAATAAATACGTGATTGTCTTTATAAGTCCATGCTATTTTATAATCTATAGTGAAGAATAATATAATGAAAAATAGTATATAATAAAGTGATTACATGGAATATGTGTTACATTCTAAAAAGAAAACCATACTATTATGGATGCTCTAATGAAGAAGAAAAACTATGTAACAATGGTAACTAAGATTTAATAATGGTCCCATATATCAAGTGTTAAGTGCAGAAAAATGGGACTTGTTTTGCCAAGGCAGCTAAAAATAAACGAATTTTAGTGTTATACTAACAGAAGGGTCTATATATTTCAATTTCTTTAAAATAAGGTTTATTGGAAATAAACAAATATCAAGAGCCTAGCTAGTCATTGTGCCATAGTCAAAGGGCCTAGTTGTATATTTGGCCATTGAATTCTAAGGAGTCCAAAGAAATTAGAAATGAATTCTAGTAAATGAAATTCTAAAAAAAGTGAAAAAGAAAAGAAATATAATATAGTTTAGCATGAATTCCTTTAGTTGTTTTTGTAACATTATAGTACTCTAAAAACAACATAACACTGCTACTAATTTGTGTTTGAATTTATTAAGATTGTTGATCATTTTAACAATTGAATTTCGAAAAAAGTTTGATTATTGTAAAATCCTGATAAAGTAAAACTTTAAATCCCTTGTTATTGTTGGAGGGGCAAGATGTAAGGGCATTTCAATTGTCCTCCAATAATGACAGATATTTTGGGTGGCATAAGTGTCTTCTGAGAGCTGAAGGTAAGGCCTGTGAAAAATATAGATGGCATGATATCTTAAAGCCTTGAAGTCATTGTCTGTGAACAATTTATTTTCATGAATGATTTTGAGGAGATTCTTTTTCCATTGGTATGGGGTTTTGAACCAAGTGAGATATTTCCATGGATATGTTCCTGCATTTGTTTCAATATTGAAGAAGTATAGGAGGTCCATGACTGGGATTTCTATAGCATGATAACAAACTGTAGAAAGGCACCATAGAAATCATAATTCACTTTCAATTTGTGGATGGGTAGGAGAAAGGTGATAAATTAAGCACCAAGGGTAATCTGGATAAAAAAAACTGGGTTGGATGGGTAACGAGAAGGTTTGTTGGATAGTTGCCAAGTAATGAAACATCATATTTTTGGCAAAATCGTTGACCTGTTTTGTTGTGAGATTTGTGGGAAGGTCTGGTGGTGAGGGAGGTTGGAGAGGGTTTCTTGAGGACGAAGAGGCCATGAAGATTATAGGAAGATTAACTGTTGAGGTGAGGAGGACAATAGGTTGGTGTTTTGGTTGTAGCTTTGACAGTCTGGATAAGAAATATGGGATGAGATTTCTCGTCCCTTTTATATGCTGAACTTCAAAATCATATATGCTAAACCATGATTTTAACCTCAATAATTGAGGTTCTGGTAAGGTCTTTTGATTGGATTCAATGATTTTTGGAAATGAAGAATTATCCATCCGAACCAGGAAGTGTTGACCAATCAGGAAAAACTCAAACTTTTTTATCCCGTATTTGACTGCCAAGATCTCTTTGTAAGTTGAGTGGTAATGCTTTTCTGATGGAGAAAATTGTCTTGATGCATAACCACACAGTTGTTCCTTGTTGTTGAGATTTTCAAGGAGAATGGCCCCACACGCATGATCAGATGCGTCCGTCTAAAAGATAAGATTTCCTGTAGATGGAATGGTGAGGGGTGGAGGATTGTGAGCCAATTCTTTTAGTCTCTGGACAGCTGTAGTCTATTCTGTTCCCCAAAGAGGATGGTCCTTTTTGAGCATTTTGAAAAGGTGACATGTGTAACTGGACAGGTGTGGTATGGCTTCCCTGACATAGTTGAGTATTCCAAGAAATTGTTAGATTTGCTTTACAGAGAGATTCTCATCTGGAAAGTAATCGAGCTCTTTTGTCAAGTGTGGACCGTATGTGTATTGGCCGTCTTTGAAATGCATGCCAAGAAACTCTATCTCTTGCTGGCCAATAATACTCTGTTTCTCTGACAGCATGATTCCATACTTTTGGATTATAGCAAGGAACTGTTTCAAGAGTTGATGATGTTCCTCAGCTGTCTCCGAGAATAGGAGAATGTCATCAATGTAGATAAGGGAGGAGTAAAGGATAGGCCCAAAGATTTATATCATTGTTTTTTGGAATTGTGAAGGAGCTGTTTTGAGCCCAAAAGGCATGACTGTCCATTGATATTGGGTGCTTGGGATACAAAAGGTTGTTTTGTATCTTTCTGAGGGATGGATACCCAATTGCCAAAATCCATCCTTGAGGTCAAATTTTGAATAGAACTGGGCCTTTTGAATGTGGACTTTTAGATTCGAAATTCGAGGGAGAGGAAATTTGTTGTCTTGCAAAAAATGATTTAGAGGCTTGTAATCAATAACAAGTCTCTTTTTCTCTCTTAACTTCTCAGACCTTTTTTCCACATAAAAGGCTTGACAGGCCCATTGTGAGGTTGTGGGCTCAATGAGGCCCTGTTGTAGCAGAGTCAAGCATTCTGATCTGGCAAGGGCTAGATCTATAGGAGACATTCCTAGATGGGTGGCCTTTGTTGGGTTGATATCTTCATTGAGCTTGAACGGGAGGCTGATATAGAACTGGAGATTTTTCCACAAAGGAAGAGGGTGTTGGAAATGTGAATGGGATTCTGGACAAAAAGTAAGGAATTTTTCTTTGTATTGTAGGAATGGTTGTTTTGTATCTGCTATAGTGAACAGATTAGAGGTGTCTGTGTATGGACAAAATTGCCTCTTGAACTTTATTCCATTGGGAAGAATTTGAAGCCTTTGAGCTTGATGATAAACATCAAACCCTATTAAGAGGTCTTTGTTTGGCAGATCTGAGCTAATGATGTGCGTCCATACCATGCAACCAGAAAAAAAACTGTATCCTGATCTTCTACTTTGTGATCAGAGCAGTCTTGAAAGTTTGACCATTTGCTGCTTTGAAAAACCGAACATGAGATTTCCGGTATTCAGATGGAAGGACTTCGGGATTCATCATGCTTCTTTAAGCTCCAGTGTCAAAGAAAGCTATAACTAGAACAGGTTTTGCATATTTTGAAGGCAAGACTTGTATAGGAACATAAGGAACTGGAGGAATTTTAGTAGCAAGCTGAGATAACTCAGGAACTGGATATGGAGAGAAAGGGTACTGTATCACATTTGTTAAAATGTCCTTCTCTTCTTTTGGGGAGAGATTGATCATCGGAATGAAATCTCACTATCATCAGAATCTGAAGAGGACTCTTCTGAGGATTCAGCAGAGTCTGAATATTCTGTAATATTTTTTTATTTAATTTCTCTTTATATTTTATAAAAATTAATATTACTAGTTTTAGAAAAAAAGTAAGTTGATAGAGAATAGGATGATAGTAGAATCACAAGCAATTGATATTAAATAAATATCTGTTATGACTATTAAATTAATGATTTTAATAAATGGATGTAAATTGTTAATAATCATAAAAAAATTATAAAATCTTTTATGTCAATCAGTTAAACCACATAATCAAATTTTATATTTTTTTAAAATCTAAATAATTCTTTTAATACTTATTTTAGCATTTCCTATAAATAAACTATCAAAAAGCTTTAAAAAAAAAGTAGGTAAAATATATATTTTTATGTTATTTTATTAAGTTTTTGTATTTTTATTAGATTTTTAATAAAATATAAAAATAAAATATAAAAATTCAATATAACAAATAAATTTTGTGTAGAATATTCTTTAATAAAATTAGAAATAAAAATAAAAAATAAAAAATTAAATATAATAAAACTAAAAAATATAAAAACATAATAATAAATATTAAAAACAAAGCTATCAAAAATATTATAATTTAAATAATATCTTCAAGTACTTAATCATTTAACAATTACATTAAACACGTTACAATTCTATTTTGAAGTTGTGAGATATAAAAACAAATCAGATATTATATATTAATGTTTTTCAGAAAACATATTTTACAAAAAGAATTCTTATAAAATTATCAATTGATTTCGATGTATAATTATTTGAAACCATTAATCAAAGTAAATAAAAAAAGAAATGCAAGTTTTACCCCTGCACTTTTACATTTTTTCAGATTGAACCCTTGCATTCCTATTTATTATATTTGTTTTCATTTTTTTGATTTTAGTAGTTTGTACATAGTCAATAATATGATTATCTTGCCAAGTTGGCAAAGATAATTCATAATTTGCATTGCAACAAACCCAAATCACTTCAAAAAATATAAAATCAAAATCAAAAGCAAAAGCACCATATAATAAATATTTTAAAGAAAATAAAAAAGAAAGAAACTCAATAAGAAATATTTACTTTCCTACTTTTCCTTTTTTTTTTTGAATTTTCTTTGTCATCCTCATAGAGGCAAAAAGAAAAAAAGTGTAGAATATACACTAAAAAAATCTCTCTACACATTGCCACGTCAGTGACATGTTTACACGTTAAACTAAAACTCCTAAAGAATGAAAAAAAGAAAAGGTTAAGAAAAAAAAGGAAAATCATTCGATTAGATTTGTGAGACATTGTCATTTTTAACCTTCAAGTCAAAAATCTACTTTTCTACCAGCACTGATCCGTTTCCCATCTCCGGGTCGGGTAGTACCCGCCAGTAAAACCAACAGCCGGTCTCCTTCTCCTAGATGCCGCATCAAGAGACAAATCGTAAAGCGCTCTCGCAGCCGGATCCGACAGAGTCTCGTAAGCGTTGTGGATCTCCATAAAATCACGACCGTCAGTTTCGACATCTTCGCGGACGGCCGCATCCGGATGATATAGCTTCGCGAGACTTCTATATGCTGTTTTGATCTCCATCAAGGACGCCGTTTGCTTGATTCGGAGAATCTCGTATAAGCTCATAGCTCTGCGCGAGTTGACCGGGACTGATTCGAGACATGTTGAGACTGAGGCGGCGGTGACGGTCATCCTCCGGAGAGATGCGGCGGTTGATAGAGGACGAGGAGAAAGAGGAAAAGGAGGAGAAAGTGGAGATTTCGGTGACGAAAGGAGTGGCGTCGTGGCGGCGGCGTAGATTGGGGGATTTAGGGTTAAAGAGGAAGAGGTGAACATTGAATTGAGAGAGAGTTTTAGGGGTAAAATAGGAAAATGGAAAGTATAGCAACAGAGTTTCTGAGGAGCTGTTTGTTTTGGTGTGTGAATTGGAGAAAGAAGAAAAGAGAAAGAGATATATAAAGGGTCAAAGTGAAATGCGGTATTATTATAGAAAGCAAATAACTGTGGGGATTGATTAAGATATTCAGGGGGCGATCAAATGTCACCGGCAACAATATCAATATTAAATAATTAAAATCAGAAATTATTATTTTATTTAAATAAAGCTTCTAGAAGAAGTATTCTTCTTCTGCTATTTGGAAGATAAATAATGATTGTAGTGATATTCTTCTTCTGCCAATTATGTTGGCTACAGGTTGAGCCGTTCTCTAAAACAGCTCGGCTTTGCCTCCGACCTCACTTTAGTTCTGAACGACCTGGATACAAACAGTAGTGCTATTTAAATTAATTTGATCCATATCATTTAACCTTACTAAAAAAGGCTTTATATACAAGTGATAAAGGAAGGAAAATTGGAATTTCTCTCCTATTCCATCCAACATTATATTAAATGCTTAAACATAATCAATCAATAAAATAAGATTAAAATTAAGAAAATATTGCACAAAACTAATCACGGATTGATGCATGACTGTTTAACTTATACAAAATGAAAATTTAAAATATTTTCACCCATTATTCATTCTGGTATGAGTTCAATAAATTAAAAAAATATTACAGTGATGCATGGCTATGAAATATTTTTTCTTTTCAAATCAAACCAAACATTCATACTTTAATAAAGTAGAATATCAAATTAAGTCTTAATTTGATCAATTCAACTATTCTTTTATAATTTTCTTCAAATCAAGCCAAAATATTCTTAAATTTAGCAGTTGAATTATTATTTTGTAATTTTTTCAAATCGAATTAAATATTCTTACTTTTGATCAAATCACCTTTGATTAATTGAACTATCTTTTTGCATTTTTTTTCTTAAATCAAACCGAATATCCTTACATTTGATCAATTAAATTATCATTTTGCAAATCTTTTTTATTAAATAAATTGACGTTCCTAATTTTGATTAAATGAGATATCAAATTAATTCTTACTTTGATCAATTGAACTATCATTTTGTAATTTTTTTTATCAAACTGAATATTCTTATTTTATTCAAATTAACTCTTAATTTGATCTATTGAACTATTCTTTTATAATTTTTTCAAACAAAAGTGAATTTTTCTATTTTTGATCAATTAAAATATACTCTTACAATTTTATTTATTTCAATCAAATTGAATATTCTTTTTTCTATTTAATTTAACTATCAAATTAACTCTTATTTTAATTAAATGAACTATCCTTTTGAAAATCGAATATTCTAACTTTGACCAATTTAATTCTTATTTTCATCAATTCAACTATCTTATAATATGATAGTTCATAAGTTATATTTAATTCACAATGATTCCATATTATACTTAAATTAATAAATACAAAAATAAAATTAAAAATCATGTATATTATTGTAATGGTTATATAATATAATCATTAAAAATCAAGTATATATTGAAAATAAAATAAAATTGTCATTGAACTACAACTATATATTACGTCTTAATTTTTGTATATTTATATATTAATCGGGCATTCATTGAAGATGCCACTTAAAAGCCAATTTTGTATGACTATCCATTGAACATGATATGGCATAAAAATATTTGTCATCCAATAAACATTGTATTCTCATTTAAAACTAATATGGGATTGTATCAATATCCAATGGAGAAATAGAGTCAAAGTTATACTCTGAAATGAAACAAGGATCTAGAAAACAAAGCAATAATGATGAAATGATTTATACTTGATTAATGAGGTAAAAGAAAGTGTTTATACAAGCTAAGTCAGACTAACTATTGGTTAATGACTAGGACTAATTAATCTGAATAACTAAACCACATGTCACATAAATATGAAAGGAATAAACCATCCTTACTATTCTTCACACCCCCCTTAATGCAATGTGAGATGTATATCACTAATGCTCATCTCGGACAACAAACTTCTAAACTGTGCAGGATGGAGAGCTTTAGTGAATAAGTCTGCTAATTGATGTTGTGTCTTGATGTGCTATGGCTTGATCAATTCATTTTGAATCTTCTCTCTAATAAAGTGACAATCCATTTCCATATTTTTTGATCTCTCATGGAATACTAGATTGTTTGCTAAATGAATGGTTGAGATGTTATCACAATAAAACTCTGCTGGTTGATCAAGTACAATCTTGAAGTACTTCAATAAGTAAAGAATCTTTATGAATTCACAAAATGTGGTTTCCATGAACCTATATTTAGTTTATGTCGAACTTTCAAAGACTATTCTTTGTTTCTTTGACCTCCAACTCATGATTGAATCTTCAAGAAAAATGCAATACCTAGTCAAAGATTTTCTAATTTCAAAGCATCCTACCCAATGATTATCTGAATATGCACTTAAACTCAATTGTGACTTGGTAGAAAGAAAAATTTATTATCCTGAAGATTTCTTGAATATAATGAATATTATAAATTCACAAAGAAAATATGATTAAGAGTAGATTTTACCCTTAAGTGGCAACCTTAGTTGTTAAAAACAATTGGTCTTCCGAGAAATTAAAAAAAGAAAATCCAACCCAGTGTAAGGGGGAAGGAGGAGTTGCCCAAGAAAAGAAATTAAGTTGTTTTTGTGTTTCCCTTCAAAGAAATTTCTTTTCCATAATTAAAAGTTTAAAAGCTAAAAAAAACTTTTTAAAATTTAAACTGTGATATACTTGTGAAATCCCAAAAACTCTAACCCTTGACACAAAATTCCTCTTTGCCTTTTATAGGCTTTTTTAAGAAAAGGTTCTGTCATTGGATGAGCGATACGTCAACTGAAAGCTGACTTCTGTCCAGGCTGAACTCGCGTGCGGTCATAATGCGGACTTGCGTGAGCTCAGGGTGGACACGCGCAAGCTTAGAGACAAGCGTGTGCGAGGTCTGATGCGAGGTTCATGACTCCAGGTCAGCTGCTAGACTCGCGCGAGTACATGCTGGTTCGTGCGAGTTCAGCCAAGTGCGCGTATGCTTTCTTCTAGACACGCGTAAGGTCCCAAATTGCGTGCTGCCTGGACAGCCTCGCACGAGCTTAGGTTGAGCTCACGTGAGCTTAGTGATATGGAACCTCCACGAATAAGCTTGAGAACTCCTTTTGACTTGCGGACCCCCAACACATTAACATGAAAACCCCAAAAACCAATTCAGTTCAACCCCTAAGAAAGTTTAGAAGACAGATTTCTTAGAAAAATGATCAAGTATTAGAACCTAAGGAAAACTAAGTCCCTTAAACCCTAATCCTAAATACGCCACAAGGATAGATCAACCCCTTGATAAGTAAGTTTTGCATTCAAACAAGAACACAAGATACAAATAATTTTGGCTTGAAAGGAAGTAGAAACTTTAATTAATCATAATCTGTCAAAGGCATATGAATTTTACATGTTTTAAACAAATATCTAAAGTCTTAGTAAGAATAGAACTCTTACTTAACTAATAAGGATTTACATCTAATCTAGGATAAAGATAACCTTCCTAACTACAAGAGATAACTTAAACAAAGTCCTAATTAGTTAAAATACATGTGCGGCCGCCTAAAATAAGCCATAAAATTCTAATTTACATAAGTCATATAGATGAGCCTCGTAACATAAGCCAAGTTAGGCCCAAAGTCTTCATATACTCCAATTCAGTTTTTGGGTCTTTTTAAGCCCAATAAACTGAATTAGATTAATGAGCCTTGGACTTAAATCCAATTCTTCAAGCCTTGATGTGTCCTTAGCCTAAATGTCTTGGATAAGTTCAATTAAAATTTCTTTCGTTGCTTGAACTCCTAATATCATTAGGACTCCTTGCAGGATTAGAATTCCTAGTTGAGTCAGGACTCCTTATTGGATTAGAATTCCTTGAGCTAATAGGACTTGCATCATCAAGACTCCTTGTTGTAGTAGGATTCATTGTGCTAGTTTGGTTAGTATCACTTAGGCTAAGCCCGTGCGAGTACAACCTTACAAACCCTCTCGCTATTGCCTTGATTGGCATTTTTGCTCATTTTAATGCTTATTACTATACCATTAATATTTTTTGGACAATTTTCCTAAGACATCAAGGTTACAGTTCTTTTTCATTTTTTTTCCAGTTTTGTAGCCAATAAAACATTCTCATCATCGAGCTTTATGTAACTCTAATCTCCAATTTCCAACAATAACAGTTCATACATAAGTAAAAAGCTAAACTAAACACTTATAAAAATTAGTCTAACAAAATTAATCAAACGGTCATTGTAATTAAGTAGAAAAACATAAAATAAAAGCTCTCTCGAAATCCAGAATTCTTCAAAGTATGAAGATGATTGGTCCTCACTTTCCATTTCTTGAAAAGCTTCTTAAATCTTTAAAGAATAATTCATAACTAAAGTAAATTGTTTATGGAAGATGAACTGTATAGAATACAAAGGGAATGGTGGACTTGTTACAACTGAACTCCTCTTCTTATATATGTATCTTCACCACTTATTTAAGCATAACACCTCTAATAGTTATCTTCTTAACTATCCTAAATAAAATAAATAATTTAAAAGTAGTTGTCCATAATTATATAGTGACTAATTAATTTCTCCTTGCGGGCCTTATATTTTTCGGCTAGGCTTGACAATTAACAGTCAATGCATATTTATTTTGAGTCTTAGCAGTGGTAGTCCATTTGTGTATATTTAACTCAATATTTTTCTTTCTTAGCTAATAATACTTCATATTAGACAACTAAACTAAAGTGAGGTGTTAAAGCCCATTTTCTCACATATTATACATATAAAACATAATATAAAGCATTAAAATATCCTATAATATGAATCTATCGGTCATAATAAGTGGGTTGCGTTAATATCCTCTCTTTGTACTCTTTTCTTTGCTCTAAATTGTATAGATTTTTTATATTTCTTATTAATGATTACTAGAATTATAATAATGTTACGATTTTAGCTAAAAGATGTTTAGTCCTATTGCTATCTTTAGTTACTAAATAATTAGTAACTCAATTAATAAAAAATTATATTAACTAATTTTAATAACAATATATATATATATATATATATATATATATATATATATATATATATATATATATATATATATATATATATAAGCAATATTTTCAACTTACTTTCTCTTTTTTTGTCAATTTTTCTATAATTTTTTTATATTTTAATGAATTTAATCTATTATAAAAAATAAAATAAATAAATTATATAACTCATTATTAACCATCATATAACTCTTCTTTAACCATCATTTAATAGTTTATTTCAATTCAATAAATGCTCCAATAATAATGAAAAAAACTTATTTTGTTGATTTTTTTATGACTCTTCATTTAATTTTTTTTATCTTTAAAATGAATAAAGGTTGTCTTTATATTTGATGAATTTAATCTATTATTAAAAAATTTAAATAAATAAATTAGATAACTCTTTATTAACCATCATATAACTCTTCATTGACCATCACTTAATGGTATATTTTTATTCATTTATTATTAAATGGTCCAATAATTATGGAAAAAACTTACATTGTTGATTTTTTATGACTCTTCATTTGAAGGTTTTTTTTTTTCATTAAGATGAATAAAGTATTTTTCTTTATATTTTTATGAATACTTATATATATATATATATATATCCTAAATTTACAGGAGATATTAAGTGAAATAATATTTTTAATGTATTTTTTAATCAAGTTAAATGAAACATTGCAATTTTTTTCTTATTTTTAATCAAACCTAATTATTTTACACGCGCTTCTTTTATTTATGTTTTATTACTTAATATATGTATGAATTTCAAACTATTTATTCATCGAAGTATTCAAATAATATTTAACTAATTAAATTAATTTTAATTAATAATTATATATTAATTATATTTAAATTAATAAATTAATAATTAAAAAAATTAATATCTATATATGTGGCATACTATTTTTATTTAATTTTTTAAATTGTGCTATAATAATATTTTCATCATTAAATATAAGATGTGACTTTTATATTATCAAGTCACCTATAACATATATAAATTTTATTTTCATAAATTATATATAAAATATAAAATTATTTAATTTTAGTAATAATAAATTTATAATTTCTAATATTATTAAGATAGACTCGTCTAGTTTGAATATTATTTTATTAAAGTTTTTTATTTTAGAAGTTATGTATAATTATAATACGCGACTTGCAAAACACTTTTCAATTAGTTATTTAATTTTGAAATAATAAAAATAATAATAATGAAAAATTAATTAGCATATTTTTTATTTTATACTGGCCAAATACTTTTTTGATACTGATATTAGATTTTCTTTTTATATCTCCTATTAATAATTAATAAAATTATAATAAGTTAAGAGATTTAACTTTATTACTATTACTAATTAATAATTAACTGATTACTAATTTAATTAATTAAAAATTATATCAACTAATTTTAAAAAATAATTATCCTTTTATATATATATATATATATATATATATATATATATAATAGATAATCGTTCCGGGATGGAAGCTATAAAATCATTATTAATCGGCTTAAAAGCTAACTTGTAGCCGGGACAAAATGCCAAAACTCTGCCTTCGTTTGGGTGATTGAAACATGCCTGCAGAAACTTAACAAATACCATATCATCATATTACTTTATGCATGCTATAAAGTGTGACCAAACACTTCCCAGAAATTATTCCGTAATGTCTCGCACGTGCCAGAGTTTCTAGAAGAAAGAAACCAAATAAAACTTCTACTAAACAAAATTCAATTTGGATTTCAAGTTGGCCCCTAGACTTTGAATCTTAACCTTTCAATTCCAAATCCAAGGCTAAACCAAAATCCATGTCTTTTTTCTTGGGATTCAAGAATCTTGTTGGCTGGCCCCTAGACTTTCAGACCCCTCCAACGGCTGAAAATGACTATCAAAATTATTAACATCAACCTCTCTGTAAAGAAAGCGATTTGGGGAATCTTCATTAGGGTTTAATTTCAATTTTTCTTATTTTATTTTATTTTCTAATTCTTAAAAGTTATTTTTATAACAAGTAAATCAACCGGTATTTTTTTAAAGATAATTTTTTTAAAAAGACAGTTTAGAAAAAATCTAAAAAATTTTAAATTTATTTTTTAAAAAATCTAACGGCAATCTCAAACACATTAAAAATTTATTTAAAATTATGTTTAAAAAAAATATTTAAAATCTTTTAATTTCATTATTAAATATTTTTATTTTTTATGAATTATAAGAAATTCAAAAAATTGTAAAAATTAAAATTAAAAGTTGGAAAAAGCAATTGTTGCAATCTAGTAAGAGTTAAACTTACCACGTGGGGGAAGCCTTCTAGAAAGTGTTGGTGTTTTGTTCCCACAATCCCACTCAGTTAGCCAGGAAGTCACTATTGGTTTTGGGAAATGAGGAGTGAGGAGGTTCATCATTCACAAATTACAAGACAAAAACGCTGATTTAAGTGTGCTCTTACTCTTGTAGATAAGGCCACAACCTAAGACACCTTCTAGAACGCCTTTTTTTTTTTTTTTTTCTCTTCTTTTGTCAATATTAAATTTTACTCTTTAAGCTTTTCTTCTTTTTTCTTTTGTTTCCTAAATAATAATAATAATAAATAAGGAACAAGTATATCAAGATATTTAATAATAATCAAAGTTTTTTCTTCTTTTGCAATTTTTTATTCAAAAAGGCACAAGTGTAACAAGATTTAATGCCAAACTTTAATTAATTTTTATTTTTATTACGAGACTTTAGGAGATAAAATAAACTACACAAATTGCTTTTGTTGTTAGATGTTAAAGAATATTTATCTTTACTTGTCTTTTATCCAATTATTTTATATAATATTTTATTTAATCTACTTTTACTGTGCAAGTATGTGTTAATCTATTTAGTTTATCATAAGCATATTATTACAAATATGGAATCACCATGCCTCTTAACATTATATTTAGATAAAATTTTATGAGATATTTATTCCATTTTATAAAAAATTAGCGAAAAGAATTTATTCTTTAAAAATAAATAAAATATATATTAAAGAAAATAAATAAAATAACTATTAAAATTTTTTAAAACCCAAGTTTTGTAAAAACATTCCCATTATACAAAAGAGATAGGAAAGAATTAGTTTGAAATTCAAGTGTTCTTACATAATGTACGCTTTAAATTAGAAAGGATTATCCATATGAATTAAAGCAAATAGAAATGATTATTCAAATGTTTTTACTTTTTATTTTACATTATGAATGAGAAATTCTTAAATAGTCACAGTTTATCATATGATATGTAGTATTATTTATTAATTATTATATTTTTATTAGTTAATTTTTAATATGTGTGATTAATAGTAAAAATAAACTAATCACTATAAATGTAACATCTAATAAATTATGTTATATATCATTATTTAATTTAATATATCTATGGATAATATGGTGTACTGACTTTTTTAAAACATTTATTAAGATTCGAATATGGACTTTTAGAAAATATATATTTAAATCGTAATTAACTACATATCTCCTACACTTCACCTAATAACAACAAAATGGATCTCCAATTAAGAAATTGTAGCATGGCTTTTATTATCTTATCTTTTTCCCAATAATTACGCTCTTAAATCTTAATTAATTTGACTCCAAAACCATATCAAATGAAAGTTATGGTCTGCCACAATGTTTCAATTGATCCTCTTTTGTTAATTAAATATTAACCATGAAGCTTTTATTTCCGCATTGACAATGACCTAATTGGTTTCTCTGTTTCCTTTTCTTGAAAAAGAGAAATTACTATTGGCGGGGTGCACTCAGAATATCATATTTGATTGGCTGAGAACAAAAGACGTTAAAGACGTTAAACAATAGTCCGAGAGAGTCAACGGTTGGACAAAGGGTTAATTTTCTCCATTAAACTTATGTTTAATGGTTAAATATATAAAATTTAATTTTTTTGTTATTGAACTGATGTTTAATGGTCAAATACATAAAATTTAATTTTTTTTAACAAATAACTCCATAAATTTTATGTCCAAAAATCAAATACATTCAATTTAGATTTTTTCAAAACATACCTCCTAAACTTGTATATAAGGGTCAAATACACCCAAATTAAAAATATTATTTATTTTATTAATTTACTGATATAATATCTAGTGAGACGCTATACAAAAGTGTGTTTGACAAAATTTAAAATTTATAATTAATTGATTAAAAAATGACAAGTTATAGATCTGTTTATTAAAAAATTTAAAATTTGACTTATTTAATCCTTAGAAAATTAAAATTTAATTTATTTAATACTTGTCCATTTTGGATCAATTAAATCTAAAATTTTAAATTTTACCAAATATATTCTTGTATAGCGCGTCACTAGATATTATATCAGTAAATTAATGAAATTAGTATTTTTTTAAATCTTTATATTTCAATTAAAACCTAAAAATCTAGTGTTATTTTATTTCTAAGAAAAGTTTAAACTATGTGTATATTTCATTATTGGACACAAATTCAGGAGGCTATCAACACTCATCTTCCAAATTTAGATATTGAGGAAATTACAAAAAAACCCGATAATAAAAATTGTTATTTCTCTCAAGTCTCACGAAGTTGGAGAATGTCAAAATTTTGGTTAGGGTTATAAGTAATTGAGCCAAATATTATATTTGAAAATCAAATTAGGCTAAATTGACTAAGAAATTAAATTTTAGGGTCAAAATAAATCAAATGGCCAAGTTCGAGGACTAAATTATAAATTTTTGTGAGTCTACCAATATTTAGAACTAATCGGCTCTGCGCGCAGCCAATCGGCTATACAAAGAGCCAGTCAGCTCTGCACATGAGTCGGTTGACTCTGCACAATGCCGGTTGGCCCAAACCTCAGGTTTTGTAGTCGTTTTCAATGTATTTCTGATTTAAAACACTCATAACCGTCAAAATCAACTTTTTAGAAGTTTTATCAATAATTATCTATTTTTTATTCTTATTATTAAATGAGTATTTATCAGTATTATCCCAAATTATCAAAAAAATCAATATTTATCGATTTAAAAAAAAAATTTGATAAAACTATTTTTATTTTTAATTAATGTAATTATCAATAATTAAATGGAGAGTATATCTAAGTCTCTAGGGTTTTTCCTAACCTTTTCTTATAAATAGAAAAAGGAAACCCTAGGCTTAGGGGGTTAGCAATTGAATACAAAACGATTGGTAAGATTTTGGGCTTTCGTATTGTAATTTCCAAAAGCAAGCACAAAACCAATAAACACCCTAGATCCATATTCCATCTTTAGATAACTTCCTCTTCAACTCTTGAGCTCAAAACTATAAAAGATTATTGAAAGTGTTGGGGGCCTTTATTGCTATCTAGTCTTTGATTAAGCTTGGTCACATATTCCAGCCTATTGATGGATTACCTGTCTCACAACAACGATCTAATTCTTGCCTCTGAAACCCATCCAATTTGCTCAATCCAACTTAAGAAATAAAAAGAACAACAGATTACGAAGTGGTCGAGCTTCGATAAGAAATTTATCTGACTTTAATTTAAACATTAACTCAGTCATGATTATCTTTCAAGAAAAAAAATACTCAATCATGATAAAAATATACTCAATGTTTTGGTTGAATGGATATGGTAACTAGCAAAGTTTAATAATAATAGATTCTAGTGTACAAGTAGAAGTTACAGCCTATACCCTCAAAAGAGGGACAACAAATGGTTGAACCAAATAACAGAAGAAAACAAACTACTGCAAAATTTCTAAACAAGAAAATCAGATAATTGACATGAATTCAGAGATTTCAATAATAATTGACAGATGCCTTATCAAGGCCTCATCATAACATGATAACTTTTAGCCACAAACGAGAGACACGAGATATTTGAGGCTTTGATTTTTCTATCAACTATATGCCTAAGAAACACCATGCATATAAACCACTACACATTAAGCCATGTCTGCTAAAATCTCAACAAAGATAGAGTATTTTGGTAGACTCAAAGAAAAGCTAAGTGCCCATTCGTATAATTGAAGCTAGATTTCTTTATTCAAGAACAACAGAGAAAATTCAAAATGCTTGCTAACATAGACATGGTAACCAAATCAGAAAGTGATAAAGATGAAGGAATCAGGAATAATCAAAGCCAACATTTACAAATACACCATCAAAGGCAGTAGTATAAAATTAAGAACAAAACCCACATATTATAAATCACTAAAGAATCAATAGTGTAAGACTAAGAACAATTCTAAACCTGCATCTTATCAACATTAATCAAGAAACTTTTCTTTAACTTATTCACCACAAAATCAATATTAATCACCATCAACATTGTATATTTTTTCTAACCTGTCTCAGATCTTCAAACCACCAAACCCGAAAGTGAAAGAGAGAAGTCAATGGTGGAGAGAGAGAAAGAGAGAGAAAAAGAGAGACAGACGAAGAAGAGAGTGTGAGAGAGGGAGGCTTACTTCAGAGATAGAGAAAAAGAGATGACTTTAATGGTGGTGCAAGGAGGACAACAGCGGAGGAGGAATTATGATTACAAATGGTGAGGAGTGGTGGTGCAAGGAGGGTTTAATTGTGGGAAGTTATGTGCTAGGGATTTGATTTTTTGATACATCTGCAATTGGAGAAAAGGAAATCGTAATTGGTGTTATGTCTACATTAGCAACCACAATCATGCTAAAGTGGTCGTGGAATCATATTAAAATGACAAGGGAAGATGGCGTTTTACTTAAACACGTGTGGTCGCTAATTTACATCGGAACGACATGAACTAGTGTCGTATGACTTTCTAGTTAGAGACCATATGGCTTGTGGTCGCTAACCACAATGAATTTTAATATATCTTTATTTTATAATTACATATTATTATAAAATATAAAATACATTTCAAAAATTAACAGTTAAATTAATATATAAATAAATAAAAATTAAAGGTAAAATAAACATTAAATTTAATAAATTATTTAATTGATAAAGTAAATTATTTTATATATTAATTTTAATAATTTTATATTTATTTAACAAATAGAGACCACCAGTATAGTCTTTAAGTGATGGCTAAATTATCCACACAAATTTAGCACTATTTTTTATGACCACATGTTGTGGTCTTTAATTTAGAGATTTCGGTGTTGTCTTTAAATAGTCGCTAATTATGTATAAAAATTGGCGCCCAATTTAGAGACCACTATTATGGTCTCTAAATGATCGCTGATTTTGATGGTTGCTAAATGGTCTCAAATGTAGTCGCAAAGTTAAAAAAATTAATTTGGTCTTCAAATGAAAGTAAAGTGGTTGGTAAATGGTAGCTAAATAGCAACCATTTTACTGTGGTCTCTAAATTGCTGTTTTTTGCTATTCAATTAGTAAAAGTGTTCCGAAAATTATTCGGATGGCGACTCCATTTCTACACACCAATTTTTGCGATTAGTTAGCATTGTCCCTAATTAGGTTAAAAAGCCTTTCAATGCTGTAGTCCCTAGAGATATTTAAGTGTGCTCGAAACCGTTGCCTACATGAGCTATTTGCTGTAAAGATTTAGATTAAATATATTTGACCATTGAACATAAATTTAAAAGACTATTTATTGAACAAGTTTAAATTAAATGTATTTAACCCTTCAATAGACCAAATTGACCAAATTATCCGTCAACATTTATATGGTGTTTCAAATTATTAGAAGAATAATGAATAAGCCATAATAAGACAGGTGTAATTTGTTAGTTTTTGCCTCATATATAATAGAAAAACACAAGCTACAGAGCAGTGTCATATTTTTCTATAAAAAGAATTGAAATAATAGTCTGTCTAGTTATCTATAATAATGATAATCGTCTACTATATATATATATATATCCCATTTATATAAGAATATCAATAAGCAAAGAAGACGGTTTTTTACCAGCTCCAATTCTATATCTTAACAAGGCGAACCTATACTGGCTCGAGAAAAGGTGATTATGAACTACTCTTTTTCTTTTTAAGATTTCAGTTCTAATTTTAGTTTCCCTTCAGACTTTAACTTTTCAATTTAATAAATTTTAAAAAATAAATGGATTTTAAAAAATTATTTACTGATTTTGATTTTAATCAATTTGGCTTTAATTAAGTTGACAATTTTGATTGTTGCCATTTATGGGAACTGTATAGGATACAAAACTCCCTCGACATCTAATCAGCAACCACATTAGCTGAGCTGATCTCACAAACAAAATCTGCACAACACATATATATGAATATAAGAACGGATTTGTTATAGAAATTCTATGATTCCTATTACTTCAAATGGGTTTGAATTAAATTTATATTCTATGACTAAATTTATTCTGGAACACTTGAGTATTTGCAACTATAGAAAAAAAGATATATAGAACATATTCTAATCCTTTTTTATTTCTATTTTACATCTTATCTGTATTAAAGGCTTTTTTATTGTAAAATTATTTAAAGAAAATTACAATATATGCCGTTTTAAAATGTTTTGTTCGTGTTCTTTCATTTTTTTTATCTTTATATTTTTTTAATTAATACATTTTAAAGATTTTTTCTTAAATGATTATCTTTTCATGCTTTTTAAAAAAATATATATAAAACAAACCTAACACAAACTAAGCATAATCCTAACCGAAAGTATACACAGATTTAACAGAAACAAATCTTTCATCTTTTGGTTTAACCCTTCAATTTGTGGAACCCTAATGTCTGAATTGGCTAACATAGATTTTCAATTGATTGCACTAGACTACTTTTGCCATGTCGAAGTAGTGTTGAAATCCTCTTGGACCGATGCAAATCCAAGCAGGAGGTTCTTTGGATGTTAGAATTTTGAGGTAGAGTTCTTGTTATTTGATTTTGATGAAAAATGAATTTTTTTAGTGGTTGGAATATAATTAGTTTCAAATGGTTGAATTTTTGCAGAATCAGCCATGCCAATTTTTCTTGTGGGTAGACTCTTCTATGCAACCAAGGGCAAAGACATTGATAAAAGGACTACTTCAAAAAATTGATAATATGAAGGAGACAGAAAGAAAGAGAATAAAAAATGTAGAAAGAGAGATAGAATATGCCCACAAAAAAGAGAAGAGAAGCTTGATGTAGTTTGGTTTATATTAAGGTTGTAAATTATTTTGCACTAATGGTGGAGTAGGGTAGTGTTACTTAGGGTGTAGAGCTTTTTGCCATGGAAGAAGGTTGACGTAGCAATAATAAGTTGTCCAGTTTAATTTCATCCATTGTCCCTAGATATTATAGGCCATTTCACAAATGTCACTGTATTTTGTAATTGATATCAATAGCATCCCTGAATAATTTGTTTTATATTTATACCATCTCTTATGTCGTTAGAAGTTTTTTGTAAGTCTGTCAAGCTTGAATTGAAGAATTAAGTTTATTAATTGGAAATGTTTTTAAGAATAAGAAAGAAATTATTGCTATAAACTAAGCAATCCACAATAAAATATTAAATAAGATAATGTTAATTGACCTTTTAAAAGATATACAAAATGAGGAATCTTATTGTCTAGTTTCACAACTGAAACAGTTGCCACTTAGAGACCTGATTCAACTTCAAAACACAAAATAACAGTTTAACTACTCTAAAACAATATATCAATTTGTCTCATAATCCATAAACTAAATATGATAAATACAAAAAGAATGGTTTCAAATCAGTTCTTGGACTTTTTTGATTGCTGCATATATATCTTGATGGCACTTCTTTTCGTTTTGGATTTCCACACTTAATTCTTTTGTCTTTGGGTTGTCTACTTTGCCTCTAAGCTTCAGATTGACCATCAAAAGTGTATGGTTCAACAACTTCAAAAATTGAACTCCTTTAACTATTACTAATCGGTAAATTAGCAGGTTATGTAAATATGGTCCTTGCATCATCATCAATATTTCCACACTAAGACACATAAAGAAATATAATAAATACCATTAAAAAAGTAGAAAAATCTCACTTTTGTCTCTCTCTACTCCTCACATTCAGATTCTGATGCAGTATGCAACTCATTGGAATTACCATAATCTGACTCGTAGGATCAACTTCAACCCTACAAGTGCTAAAGGTCATGATTATTTTTGCAATTAATCATTTTGTTCTATTTCTTCTTTTCTTTTTATTCTTTGGTCTTCTTTCTGTTTTTTATTAATAAATTTAGCTCTAGAAAAATAAAGATGTAGTATTAATTTTTAAAAATTATTTAATTTTCTTTAGTTTTTTACTTGAATGCATGAGAAAAAAGAAATTTGTTATTTTTTCTTTTAATTTTTTTAGAAAGAAACAAAGTTTTCTAAACAAATAATGCTGAAAATGGATAGAAAAAAAAAAGAAAGAAAATATGATATTATTTTTTAAAATAAGGTATTTAAGTTAATTTACTATTCAAAATAAGTCATATAAACACTTTAATATGTAAAACCGGCTAGAGACACTATATTGAATACTTTTAACAGATTCAAACACTTAATTGAATAAAAAAATAGCTTAGACATCAAAACAAAAAAATTAAAACATTAAATTTGTAAATTTCTCTTTCTGCTTCCCATCATTTGATGGAAAGATATTAGGGTTCCATGGAAAACGTGATTCCTACCTCTATGCAATTGTAGAACCTGTATCCAATCCCACACCGTCTGAGTTTATTGGTGCCTTTGGAGGTCAAGGTGATGATGGAGTCCGCACTACAATTAGGCAATTGATAGTTGCCTGTGGATCCATAGTGAACTCTTTATGCATCCTCAAATCATGAACCATTGGAAACAAGACATACGCGATTAGTCCCTTGAAATCTTTCATTTATTGATTTATTAGAAAATCAACATATTTGACTATGCATTGTCATGACTAAATGTTTAACTTAGCATTTTTAGACTTTCTAACTCTCTTAAACAATTACCTTATAATAACTTTTATTTTAGAAAGACGTGAATTTTTATTTTAGGAAGAGACGAAAGATTTAGTGTAGATTTTATCCTTTTACGATGATTGTTTAAGGTGGGGGCTTATATCATACATTCCGGACCATACTGTAATATGGTCCGATTAAGTATAACACGTGCGTGAGAATTCTGATACACACTTTTTTTGATTTTATATTCATTAATTTGTATATGAATGTTCATTAATTTATGTTCATTAAACATGTATTGAATGTTTATTACTTTAATGTTAGATGTTCATGGTTTATTAACTTTATTTTATTAAAAGAAATATTTGTACCACAATATAAATATTTTTAAGATAATTTTAGCTTGATGTTTTTTTTTAATTTACTAACTGTAAAGACGATTTATATTATGTCTATGTTATATATGTCTATTTGAATATATAAATAAATAATATTCATTAATAATAAATATTCATTAACAAATTAATGAATAATATGCCTATAAATGATGAATATTTATATCAATTATAAAAATATTTCAATATATATCACAAAAACAATTAATCTAACTTTTGTAAAGAATCAACATTATTTTCATCTGAAAATAAATATTTCATATAGTGATTTGAGAAATATATATAAAGTTATAACTACTGAATTGACAATAACAAATTAATAGATATGTAAATCATAAACGATGAATATTCTTCATTAAAATAATTAGCATTTAAAAACTAACGGAATACAAAATAAACATCGTTACAGTAAATAATGAATATTATCATATAAATGATGAATATTAATATTCCTTATAAAAATATAATATTTATGATTATGAAATTATCAATTATATATTGATAAAGTTCTTAAAATTGTCAAATGTAAAAAATTAGTTTCATTTATTAATAATATAAAATTTTAGAAAATTAAGATTTTTTAAAAACTTATATTATATTAGTTTTAATATATAATTTATTTTATCATTTACCGAAAGTATATCAATTTTTAATTTTCCAGAGTACGACTAATTGAAAAAATAAGAAAAGAGTATTACTAATTATGTTAATTCTAAAATTTTATTTACCTATATATATAATATTAAATTTTGAAATATAAGATTATTTGATATGTGATACTATATCTTGATAAATTTTGACATGTGAATTTATTTTTAACACATAAAATTTAAGTTTATGCATAAAAGATTAAGAAAGAGATTGAAAATACTTAATTTTTTATTATTTATAAAAATATTATAAATATTTATAAAATATTAAAATTCTATTTAGTTTTATTTAAAAACTCAATTTACATTAATGTAAAATTAAAATAATTATAACAATCATTCAACATCTAAATAAAAATTAATTTTATAAATATAAAAATATTTAATCAATATATATTTTAAAAAATATATAATATTAATTTTTATAATTTATTTTTATTATAAATTAAAATGTGAAAAAAATAACAAACAAAAAGAGCAGTACTCCAGCTACACGTGTGCTCTGCCTCCGGACCACACTGCAAGGTGGACCGGAGTGCAGGGCATAATTTGCCGTTTAAGGTAGTGTGTCAAAGTAGCAACTCTATTTCTACTTGTACCATTGGACACCGAGCACCCATTATATCATTAATCTTTAATAGCCTATTGTCCTGTATGCCAATATGATGCGAATAACCCATGCCTACACCGCTTATTCATAGTAATTTTAGATGAGAGAAATTGAGAAAGATCAACCTACCAAATTCCTATAATTCAGCTATATCAAATTTTTCTAAGAAATATATGTTCTTATTTTGTTAATATACATCATGGTTGACACTTCCCTTAATTCTTTCGCAAATGGAATGACAGTCAATCTCAATATACTTTATTTATTCACGGAATACTGGATTAGATGCAATATGAAAAGCAGTCTGATTATCACACCATCATTTAGTTAGTATTGAAGTTTTAAGGCCTAATTTGGTCAGAAGCTGATATATTTACATGATTTCATACTTAGACTTTGCCATACTCAAACATCAGACAACAGTCTGTTTCTTTCTTTCCCATGAAACTGAATTCCTATCAATAAAGACGTAATAGCCTGAAGTTGATCTTTAAATCCAGCCTAATCAACATCTAAAAGACATTTGATCCTAGTATGACCATGATTTCCATGCATAATGCCTCGCTCAGGTGCTCTTTTAAATAGCACAAGGTTTGCTCTATTGTCGTCCAATATAAACAATTGGAGAAGATATGTATTGACTCACAACATTGATTGAGTATGCAATATCTGGACAGTCACAATAAGATAGTTCAACTTCTTTACCAACCTTCTATATCTCTTAGGATTCTCAAATAATTTACCTTCTTTTGTGAGTTGCAAATTTAGAGCTATTAGGGTGATACGTGATTTAGCTCCTAATTTTCCTATTCCTGACAGTAAATCAAGCATATGCTTTGAGTTAAAAAGATTTCCTTCTTGCTTTTAGTTACTCTAACGACCAAAAGTTATTTTAGTATTCCTAAATCTTTAGTGTGGAACTAACTGCAGGAAAATGGTTTAAGAGAGGAGATACTTATAGTATCACTTTCAATAATAATAACAATGTCATCTACATATACTAGTAAGAGAATGATGCCATCTGTAGACTGTCTATAGATAACCAAGTGATCAGACTGGCTCTTTTGTAAAACAATCTTTTTAACAGTTAGAACAAAATTTCCAAACCAAGCATGAGGGCTTTGTTTTAACCTACATAGACTTATGAAGGTGACAGACTTTCCATACTCCCCCTGAGCAACAAAGACATGTAGTTTCTCTATGTAAATTTGTTTCCAAATATCACCATGAAGAAAAGTATTTATGATATCTAGTTGATGCAATAGCCATTTGTGAGTAGCAACCATGGAAATGAATAATATGACAGAGGTAAGCTTGGCAATAGGAGAAAGTATCAGAGTAATCCATCACATATGTCTTGAGCATAGGCTTTAGCAACAAGACGAGCTTTCAAGCGTGCAACTGATAGGGTTAACTTTGATAGTAAACACCCACTTACAGCCAATAGTTATCTTGCTCACAGGTAGATTCACCAAAGTCCAAGTACCATTGTCCTCTGAAGCATTCATTTTCTCAATCATAGCACTATGTCATCTCGTGTAAAAAAGGGACTCATTAACAGTTTTAGGAACATAAATAGAATCCACAAAGGCAATGAAAGAATAAGGGATATAAACGAATATAAAACACAAAAGAAGGCACAAGATAAGTACATTGGTGATTACCATTACTTAAGAGCAATAAGAAGATCATCCTTAGAGATTGGACTTGACAACGATGGAGATGGTGCAGTTGGTGCAGGATATGAGTCAGAAGGAAACATCATCGGAGATAAACCTGTACTATAGGCGGCTTGGGCTTAATAGGAACAAAATTAATAGGATTAGGAATTAAGGATGTGAATGTATAGATTAGCAAATAATCATCCTTCCCTTGACTTATATAAAAACTAGATGGAGAAAATGGAGTTTTCTCAAAGAAAGTGGCATTGGCGAACATAAAATACTTGTTAAGTGATGAGAACCCATATAGCACAAGGAATCATACTTCAACAAAGAATCATAATTCCACTAAAGATCATAATCCAGCAAGGAGTCCTGATGATGAGAACCCATGTAGCACAAGGAATTCTACTTCAACAAAGAATCTTAATTCCACTAAAGATTCTAATCCAGCAAGGAGTCCTAATGACATTTATTTAGGAGTTATTTGCTTCCTTGTTTATTTAGGAATCTTGACCATATCTTATTCCCTCTCTTTAAGGAATTATTTGTTTCCTTGTTGATTTAGGAATCTTGGTGCATATCCAAGTCATTCTAGGATTAGGATTATTTTGTTTTAAACTCTATAAATAGAGCTATGTAATTCGGCAAAAGCAATCCTTTGATTGAATAAAAACCTTGTTTCTTTGCTTAAAAAGTTTCTTTGAGTGTTCTTAAGATTAAAGATTATTGTTCTTTAAGTGTTCTTTGGATGTACTTATTATTCAAATATAGAGTTTTAAAGACTTTTAAAAAGTCTATAAAAATTAGAAGGTATTCAATTACAACTTTTATAGAGTAAAAGTAAGGTAGTATTCAAAAAGTTATTGATTTTTATAGACATGGACTTTTATAATTTCTAATAACTTTTTATGCATTGTTATGAATAAAAAAATTTAAAATTTCTCTTTCACTTTTCTTTAAGATTGTAATAAATATTTTTTAGAAAAAAAAATCATCTTTTTTCTTTTCAAAATCTATAAATGTCTACAAAAGTATTTTTAAGTAAAGTCTACGAAAGTTATTCATAAAATCATAAATTCTATAAAAGTAATTAAAAATTTTAAATTTTTTTTAAAAATAATTCATTTAAAGAAAATTCTTAAAACTTTTTAAAACTCTTAATTAAATACACCATGCTAAGTGTTTGTGAAAAGTTTTCTATGAATTGGTTTTTCATTGCATCTTGATCGTCATTTTTGGGATAACTCATTTCTTCGAGCTACCAACGTCACCACAATAGTAACCATTCTATCCTTCTTTCTATCACCGCCATAACCTCATCACACAGTTCATCCATTGTACCTAGAGGAAAAGCCACGAGTCAAAGCTCGAGCAGGCATTGTAATTGTAGATTTTGGAGTTGTAAATCTTAATGTTCTTTGGTTAGGAAAATAAAGAAAATAGATTTTGGCAAATTCAAAAGGAGATGACGTGGCATTTAAGAAAATGACAACCCAGTTGGATGTTAAAATTTTTATAATTTTTTATTATGCCAACTTAGCTGTAATTGACTGGAAATATCATTGGAACTTAAATTTTTAGTTTGTTGATAAAATTGAAAAACTTGAAAGAATAAAATAAAATTAAAAAAAAAGTCAAAAATTCAGAATTAAATAGATAATTAGACCAATATAACCATCTCATTCGAAAATAGTCATTAATAAAAGTAGACTTAATTGCCAAAAAAATCAAGTATTTTACATTTGTTATCAAAATTTAGCACTTATTTTTAGATTCTTTAAATCTCAACATAGTACTTTAACATTTATCTCAATTTTATCCTCCGGCGAAATTATCAATCAAATTTGTTGACGTAGCTTGAATTCTGACGATAAAAAAAAAAGAGACTGAGTTAACACTTTCGTTATTAAAAAATATTTTTAAGCACATGAACTAATAAAACTCTAAAGTTAATAAAAGAAAATATAAATTCTTTTATATGTTTAAAAAGATAATATCTTATCAATGAGATGAGTCAACAACTTTAATTGATTCTTTTTTTTTTTTGTTATTGTCAAAGTTCACGTCATGTCAGCAAATTTAATGGATAATTTTACTGAAAGTTAAAATTTAAATTAATGTTAACATATGATGTTGAAATAGAAAATTTAAGAACTGCATGCTAGATTTGATTAGAAGTTGTAAAGTGCCGGATCTTTTTGGCAATTAAGCTATAAAAGTAACAATGAACCTCAAACCAGTTTTGAATGTAACTGGACAATACTATCAAACATTTGAATGAACCAATTCAATGAGAGCACTAGCTCGTTTATTGACTCTTGGACTTGAACTAGGACGATAGTATTTAGCAAAATAACACGGCTTACATTTTAATAAAGACAAACTCTAAAACTGAAGGCATACTTTCTTTAACAAAAAAAAGGGAATGATGAATGAGTGGATCAAGAATGTGCTTCAAATAGGGTAACCACTCTAGAACAAGCTATGTGATAATAGGTCTCCTAGGAAGTGGACTGACAGATTTTCAGGAAGACTAAGACTGGTGACCATTTGAGACCAGGCTACAAATACAGAGGACCAAAAAGGTTCACGATCAACATGTGTCAGCAACATTGCAAGTTCAAGAGAAAGGTGTTGAGATTGATCCGACCTAAGAGACCCAGCCGGTCGCCTATTAACCTAACTTAAGGCCAAAGAAACAAGGACCTGAAAAGTGTCCACGCCTACACACAACAGTACTAATAGCCTATAGAGAAGCCATAACACAAAGAGGAAACAACCAATCAGGAGGTAGCAAAGGAATGCACCAACGGGAGTGAAGATTCCCTTAAACTTTATTTTTATCTCATACATATAGAATATGATGGTAAGAGCACAGGTAGAAAAACCCTAAACACTAAACCATTTGTCCTTTCCTTTTCCTAATACCTTACTGACTTGATCCTTGGAGTAGCTTTGCCGATCTCCTTACTGGCATTGTCTTCTCATTGTTGCCTTGCAGAATCAAGCTAAGACACACAAGACTAACGTCATCACTATAGATCTTAGTACTTGTGTATCAAGAATGTAGAGACTTTCAGACTCATGTCCCTTACCAATAATTTTCTTCATTGCAAGATCATAAAACACACAATAACCAAAAAGAATAAGACAACAGTTTAAAGTACGAGCGAGTTTGCTTATAGATATCAAGTTAAAGGATAGCTGAGGTAAACTAAGAACAAATGATAAAAGAAGTGATGAAGTTGAAATAATTATGTCAGATCCAAGAACATAGGTGCGCACCCATTTGTTAAAGTAACATTAGAAGGAGATATTCGTCATTGAAAGGTAAAAAACAAACTAGCTATCATGTGATCTATAACACCATAATCAATGACCCATTTGAAAAAGGATGAAACAAGTGATGTATTGGGTTTATCTAACTCAACAATAGCAGGAGTACACTGAGATTTCAATAAATCTCGGTATGAATGAAAACAAATTTCTCAAAGATATTATTAATAGTTGCAACACAAGCTGATTATGCCTTCTTATTTTGTCATTTCTTGTAATCCCGTTTCATGTGACCAGGCCTATGACAGTGCTGACAAAAAATTCCTCTCAAATCTTGTCCACGAGTATCTATATTTCTATCATAAGTACTAGATCGATCAGAGTTGCTAGAATACACCCCCTATTGCCACACTTATGTTGTTGTTTTCTAAATTAAAAGGGATTACTACAGTTGACAAAGCACTACTAGGCTGAACCGGTGGAAAGGTTTCTGTATGAAGAATTCTACTAAAACTATTTTACGGAGAAAATATTTCAAAATTAGAAAAAATTTAAGATTTGGTAGTCTCAAATTTAGAAGGAAGTCCAATAAAAAGATTCATAACTATCTTGTCTCTTTGAGTTTGTTAAACTGTCACATCAGTATTGAATGGAAGAAGCATACTGAGCTCCTCATAAGCTCTCTTAAAACTATGAAGTAGCTGGTAAGGAATTAATTGCTCTTTTCTACAAGATAAAAAGCTCTGCACATCTCATAAATATGGGAAATACTCTCCTTTTCAGAGTATAAGAAATCCAGATAGTTCAGTAGTTCTTTGACAAATTCACACTGATTAACTTGACCAATTACTTCACTATCGACAGAATTGCGTATATGTAAGAACGATCAAGCATCCTCCCTTAGCCCCTTAGGTGGATCTTCGGTCATATGATTGTCCATATCTATACTTTACAGGAAAAGTTAAAAAGTGTTCTACTCCAATCAAGATAATTAGAGCCATTTAGCTCATACTATCTGACTTTTGACACTACAGGAACCACATTGGGCATAACCATAGATTTCTTATCGATCATCCTACCAAAATACGTAGAGAAAATAGAAAAATAAAAAATTCTCTGGAATCGAAAAATAAAAAGACCCGAACCTGTTACAAACGAACACCTTCACTTGAATGTCAAAACACTAAACGAAGTGTAGATATGTGCAATAGAGAGCAAGGCGAACTAGGAGGACGTCACAGGAAAAATTTCTGGCGGTAGATGCACCCTCGCGCACCGGTGAGTGGGTCTGATAAAAGATTTTTTTTAAACGGTGCGTATGGCTCACGCAGGGCTTTTGGTCACCGGAATCTAAGGAGATGCTGATATGCTAGTGGCGCTCCTGCTCAGGCTGGTGGTGAAGTACAACAGTCACTCGCAACGGGTAACCCAGATTAGAATCCAAATATGCCTTTTTCAGCAGATTCAGAAGAAAAATTTCTACACCACAATATAGAACCCTAATTTGCAATATTTAAAGCTCTAGTACCATGTCATTTTAGATGAGAAATATTTTTCTTGTGTATTAATTCATGTATATAAATACACACACACAAAGCTAATCCTTCTTTAAGAAGGTTAACTAATCTAATTCCTATAATTCAATTATATCAGATCTTCCAAATCAATATTACATATCCTGTAACATTCTTGTTGCAAACGGATGTGCTTACATAGGATGTGTTTCTTTGCATCTTAAAATTAACATAAAAATCCTAATACCCCATAGGCAAATCATTCTAATCCTAATACTCCACCCATGACGACAATAAAGTACTATGAGAAATATCTCTAAGTCCCAATACAACTCCTGTGTGAGAGCCTTAGTGAGGATGTCTGCCAACTGATTATTTGAGCCATGATGAATTATTGTATTCTCCTAAGTTCTCTTAGCTTCTCCAGTGGCATAGTACTTGACCTCAATGTGCTTGGTCCTCTCTTGTTACAGAGTAATTGTAGCCTCCATCTGCTCGTGTCCCTAGTTAAGTATGACCTTTCAGAACCATAGGTTCTATTGCAGCAAAGGCAATGGTGATGTATACAGCTTCTGATGTTTATTGCGCAACCATATTTTGCTTCTTCGATTTCCAACAAAATGGGCCTGTTGGAGTTGCTTAGATTTTTGTTTAAGAATTTAATCAGGATTAGTCAAATTCATGTAATGTTAACTATGTTTCATTAATGTAATTATATCTCAGCAATGTAATTAGTTTTAGGTGAAAAGGAATGGTGATCCTTGTTTCAAGGGCACAAGCATAATGTTAGGTTGTAGTAGTTTTGTCTAAGAGAATTCACTTCTCCCTATAAAAAGGAGAGGCTGCTGGGGCATGAAAAAAGAGAAAAAAAAAGAGGAAGAAAAGAAGGAAAAAATGTCTTTTTTTTTTCAGAGTTGACTTTTATTTTCTATTGCAATATGTTTCTGTTTTCTGCTAAAATCTGTTGTTCCATGTTCTTCTTTTCTTCCTCCTAAACCCAACAGGGCCTAACCTAGAGAGAACCCATAACTTGAAGTGATCTCCATATCTTCTAATTTCTCTGTCATTTTCCAAAAATTCTTTAAGTTTCTGCTCTAGTTTCTACACATAGCAAGCCCCATGAAAAATTGTATTTCCTTTAAAGTACTAATTCCTATTAACTCTGGGGAAAAAGAAAAAAAAAGAAATGCACCTCGTCGGATGAATTTGTAAAATTTGAAAGTGTACTTAATCAAACTGTTGCAAGTAGAGGTATCTCCGTTGATGTTCCGTCACATCTCATTTTGTGCAATTGGACAATTAACTTTCATTAATCAATATGGAACTGCTTCAAAATGTAAAAAGCATATTTCTTTTGAGAAATGAAAATACCATGTTGAAACTAATTTGTCTGTGTCCCAAGAAACTACCTGTTCAAGATCAGACATTTCAAATTCATTTTGCATTTATGTTCTTAATTTCTGCGATGATTGAGCATCAATTCCCAAGTTCAGGAGGTCACCAATATACACTGGTACTACAACTAATTTTCCATTTATACATTAATATCCTTTGGTTGATATACATATAAATCCTTTTGTATCTCAGAATAGAAATCCTTTTGTAGCTCAGAAATTATAACTGTTGGCTTCACAATAATTTGATTTTAAGTTGCAGGATCTAATAGTGTCATGTCTTGCTAGCAGTGAAAGGTGTCTCCATAATCCCAGCTTGATGTGCATAGCATTTGACCACCAACCTAACCTTGTGGTCGAAGATTGTCCTATTAAGATTCAACTTATTTCTGTAAACCCATCTTACACTAATCACAATCCTCATAGCTTGTTGCCATTCACCGAATTTGAAGGGTTCGTCATAACTTGTACGCTCTTAATTAGTATTGAGCATTAGAGAATCAGACTCGTACTCGTAAACTGACATGCATATGAACCAGGAAGTATAATAACTTCAGTTTTCTGATATGACAGAGCATCCTTGTTGTATATCAGAACCCTTTCTTTCAATTTCTTTTCTGTCCCAGTCCCAAAAAGCATCCTAATCAAATTGAAAAAATCTATGCATATCATTACTTGTGTGATATACTCTTTGGACCAGTTTCAGTGAGGTGCATAACCCAAGAAAACACTGAATCTCTGCGTTGTCATCTAATGCTTCAAACTAGCTAACCATTGAGAATACCTAATCTTTGCAACTTAAGAAATACACCCAGGTCATCCTAGTGTAGTCATCTGCAAAAATAAAAGAAAATGAGAAATTTATTCTGGTTATGGGCTGACACACATCAACTCCAATTTCCCTTTTGCCTCCATGTCTTGTTGAAAGGAAAGACTTGAATTATATGGTTACTTTAATTGAAAACATTTAGACATTCTTATGCATGTAAACCGTAGATATATTCCTAACTGGATCATTTTACTGCATAAGCTTTGAAGATTTCAATTGAAATGCATATATCTCCACTGCCCAAACCCTCATCTGCTTTTGAACCATAAGCGGCTTGGTCAATGGTATTCCAAAGAAAAAATCAATTAACCAGCTTTATTTCCTTTACTAAGGAATTTCATTAAAGTAGAGTTTTTAATTTTACTTTATTTGAAAAGAATGGATGGTAAATGAAAAATTTAGAAGGTAATATTGAGTTTTTAAAAAAATAATGCTTAACCAAATGCTTTACTTTAAATTGGTACTTTCTTCCCAACAGGAGTTGGAGATTCCAATACCTTATATGAAACCCTCAAAAATTTTAAAAAACTTTCATCCAAACAGGCTGTTAAGGGAGTTCACTTACAAATGAATTCTTGTTTGTTATGTGCTGGATATATTCAAAAATTAATTGATATCTTTTATCTAAAAGACATAACTTTTAAGAATGTCTTTTCATACGGTCATGTTCTTTCAAAGGGTTATTATCTATTCATAACATCTTTTAAATATTGACTTACTATAGATTATTTTGGAATTTATTTTTACTGCAGAAAAATAAACTTTTTTCTCTCTGTCGACTCTGTAACAAATACAAATACTATTTTGAATTGATTCCACAAGTGCACAATGCAATCAATTGGTTTCATTTTATCCTGTGAGGAAATTTGCAGATCCTCTGTTGCACAACACATAGGGCAAATTTTGCTTCAAGTCATGACAATTGTTACACGACTTGAAGTAATCTCTTTTATCAAATCCTGATTCTAATATTATGTACCTTCTTATTCACATTATAGTATATAATAATGTATCTTCTTCAACTTTATTTAGTCATTCAAGTAAGACCAAAGTAAACAAAACTATAAAAGATCGGCATTAAAAAATTAAGATACTTGAACTAGATGTGAATTAAAATAATTATTTACAAAGTCTTGGAAATTCATTTTTGCTACTATTATCCAGATGAATTCCTCTTTTGCAAATTAAACTTGATTATCCAAATGAGTTCCTCATTTCACTTTAGGAATCATATAATACCGACTCTAGTGGTTGTACCATAATTCATTTATTCACTATTCAAAGCAATAAAAAGATATATAGACCATTTGGCATTGAGAAGGATGACAATAATTTCTCTCTTTCATCGTTCAGGTCAAACTTGACTATCCCGGTGAGTACTAGATTTTAATCTCAGAATATTATAGTTCATATGACAGTTCTTCATTTATTAAGTCTCACTATCTAAAGCAATAGAAACACATATGGACCTTTTGGTACCACAAGAGGTATCCCTTTCTTAACACCATCTTCTAGTGGCAAGATTATTGGATTACATGAAATGAATTTTTATCATTTAAGTTTTATATATGAGTGTATATAAAATCAATATTGTGAGCCCTCAGGCTTGGATCTATTTTGATTTTAAATTTGATTGGTTGGGTGGTTGGAGTTTGCTCAGTAAAAAGTACTTGCCTATTTATAGATTTTTATGGCTTGAGAGACGCTCTTCTATATACTTTATTCTTGGTTTGATTCTTAATTAACTCTCCATCTTGAGATCATTTATTATTGTTTTTCATGTTTTGCATATGTTATTAATAATGCAACTTTCTTGCTTACTTTTTTACTCTTTTTAACTTTTTGTACTTATTTCACTCAACTTCCTACTTCTGCTAAACTTCCTTATTCACATGTTATAAACGTGTTTTTTCTTTTTTGGATATGCTTCACTTCCACACAATTTCCTCTTTCGATGACAGTTGTATTCCTTCCTCACTTTCCAAGAACGTGCTTTAAGCTTTCAAAAAACCCCGTAATTGATTTTTCACCTTTCTGCTTTCTTATTTTTCATATGTCAATAATCTTTAGGGATTATTAAACCAACTATTGGCTAGTGAACTGAGGATTTACCTATGGGTCACGAATCCGGATATGGGCCAAAATCCATGGACTTCAAAACTTAAATCAATTTTAAATGAACTTTCTTTATAGGTCTGACCAAATTTAACAGACTTGAATTAGTGCTAAATTTATATATAAGTAATAGATTTAGCAAAATTTTATAAATATAAAATCTATAAAATTTTAAACAAATTTCATTTGGGTTAAACAAAAAAGCAATGAATTATCATTTAAAAATAAAAAAAAAATTGAAATAATATAAATTTATTACATATAATATTGAAATAAAAAATGTTATAACAATAATCATTATTTTAAAATTAATTAAAAAAATGAAAAATTTTAGAAAATGATGAAAATTTCTTAAGATTTATGGATTTTGAATACTTCTTTATTTGCCAAATAATAAATTTAAATTAAGTTTATAAATGTTATGAAATTTCTCATTCAAAATTCGTCAGTGGAACCATCTTTCTTAGTATATTAATGTAAAAGGGAATTTGATTTGAGGTTAAAAAAATAAGTGAGGAACAACTTTCTCTTTCCATCGACAGAAGAATTAAGGAGTTGTACAAGCTATATAAAGATACGATTCTAAGCTACACTAACTAATGACTAATTGCCACATCACTTAGCTAACTACATCAACTAACTATCTGAAACATGAATAAATAATAATAATACAATATAGTCAACACAAGGCATATGCTAAAGACACTCTTCCTCACTTTGACTTGTATAATACCAACCGCATAAACACCTCAAAGCAAAATAGTATTGATACCAAAACATCCAAATTCATAATAAACCAAAATAAAAATAATCAAAGACTAAGAAAAACATGAACTCAGAAAATGACTTAAAATTCAAATGTGGTTTCAACCTAAAAACATGAAATAATCTGAGCCATTTGTTTGCCATCTCTACCAAAATTAAAGCTAGAGTTGCATAAACTTAACAGAAAAGCAAGATGATAGTTGCTCTATTTTTTTTATAAATTATGGTATTTCCTTAACCTATATGTACAAATGCACATTTTTATTTGACACATCTCGATGTTTTTTTTTTATATATAACTAGATTTTATTTAAAAAATATCGGATAAAATCTTTACGAATAAAAAAATACTATTTGAAAAATCTTAACGT
Source organism: Ricinus communis (assembly GCF_019578655.1). NCBI lineage: Eukaryota > Viridiplantae > Streptophyta > Magnoliopsida > Malpighiales > Euphorbiaceae > Ricinus > Ricinus communis. The sequence goes on along the minus strand of NC_063256.1, from coordinate 13,126,644 downwards.
AATTTTATATTTAAGATTCAAATTCAAAGCTTTAGTTACTATATTCGATAGGTTTATATTTTAATTAATTATAGAGATGAATATTATCAATCAAATTAAAAGATATCTCAATAGGGGAGAAAGTCTTGCATGGATACCTACTGATGAATTGTCACTAAATTACAATTTATTCCATTTCCCACTCAAGAAAGAAAAAATAATAATAATAAATTTGTAAGCCTGGCCTTACCATTTAATCCTTGGCATTAACACCACCCTCCAATGTGCTAATGAAAAAGTGGCTAGATTCCTAGAAATACCATTTGTTTGGTGGCAATAACAGCACCCATTAATGTGCTAGTGAAAAGGTGACTAGATTCCTAGGCACATTATGACATGCCTGTTTGCCATGACGAAATGTGGTGTAATAAGTGTCTTCAGATAATTTTAAAATTACACCTTCTCCAAGAGTATGACTCTTGGACTCCTTCCTGGATTTTGTTTTCACCCTCAAGTTGGGTGATTTCTATTTAAATAGACTCATTTTATTGTATTAGTATATAAATTTATAAGAAATAATTTTAACATAATTTATAATTTTTAAATATATAATAAATATTACTATATAAAAAATTAATATTCTTTTAAAATAAAAATAAAAATTTATAATTTATTATAATATAAAATTTATTTTTATTTATAATTAATTAAAATTAAAAATTTTATAATTATGTAGAAATTATTTCTATATGGAATTGCACCATAAACAAACTTTAGTGTATATTGATATTTGAAGCATCAATAGTTTATAAATTTTACTGCTATCTTCAACTCGTGCATTTGATCTTTTAAGCCAACACTTAGAAATAAATAGAACTTTTGTGAATATAATAAGTAGACAGGGTGATGTAGTTTTTGTCTTTTAAAATTATTTTTAATCGAATCTATTCAGTTCTATTTAATTTTTTATAAATATTTTTATTTATTTAAACTAAATCTTAAATGTATTACAATTTAGCTTTGTTTGATTAAATTAAAGTCTCTTAACCCTAAACTAAAACATACCAAATTCTTTTTATTTTTTAGCATTTAAAACCTGATTAAATTAACATAAAAATTATTTCACAGTTCAAAAACAACTCTTAGCCGCCTCTCCTCATCAAAGTTTATCTTTGACCACCGTTGGTTTTTTTTTTATCAGCAGTGGTTCTTTCTTTTATTATTAATTAATTTTAATAAATAAATATTAATATTTTTTAAAAAATTTTATAATCCTTCGTTATGAAGGTTTTGAGTTTTTTTTTTTATAGGAGTTCTATAGTAATCCATTATAAAAGTGTTAATTTCTTTCTCTATAAGAATAGTGAAAAAAAAATTAAATCTGATAATCAAATAATCAGACTCGTCAAAAGATATCTATAAATTTGATATGTGGTTTAGTGTCATTAAATAGAGCGTTTTTTCTGCAGAATTGCAATTTACTGTTTCTCATCAACACAATTGATGATTGTTATGAGTAGATTTATGTATTTATATTTTTTGATATTTGATATTTATTTTTATCTTGTATATTAATATATATTTATTAATTTTTATTAATAAAATATTAATATTTTTTCTTAAAATTATTATAATTTTAGAATATATATGTCATTCTTTTTATTTCTGATTATATTTTTGTACATATACATTTGAAAAGAAAAACTCAATCAAATTTATTATTAAAACAAAACAAACTGAACCGTCAGACCTTTTCATTTTCAGTTGGATTTTTGTCACCATGTGCAAAACTATCAATATCAAATAAGTAACTAAGCAACTAAATTTGAATAAGCAACTAAGCACTTTTGAAAGAAAAAAAAAAAAGAAGCAAATAAATACTACTAATTCAAAGGAATAAAACAAACTCTTCCCTTCGTAAGATTAATGCTACGCAGCCGACTATTATTTATCATAATACTTAATATACCATATAATATTTTCACTAATCTGTCTTTTAATTTTAAAATACTAAATGACAGTTTAATTAAGTTATTATAAGTCATTAAAAGTGGTTTACCATTTTCAAATGCGTAAAGCAAATTGTAGAAATGAGACTGTTTAATATTAAAAAAAAAGATTAAACTATAAATTTATTTATGAGTTTTCTAGATATAAAATTACTAATTGAATCTTTGCAATAAATTATCTAAAAAAGATAAACTTGTTAAACTATTTATTCTATACTAATATAATTATTCATAAATAATGGTGGATATATATATATATATATGGTTGTCGGCTGACCTGATTGGCAAGAAGGATATCTTAGCGTATGGCTGGATTCACACGATTAGAATTCAAGATCGGATCTTAATTTGAATATCATGATTGGGAAGTGTCGTATAAATATGTAATCCTTCCAACAAAAACTTGTCCTATTTGCTTTCTTTTTTTAATTCACTTACATAAAGAAAGCTTAAACTTGAATTGCTGGAGTTAAAGACAAGCTTTGATTAAACATATAATATTCATTTCCCCTTTTAAGAATGATTTAGAAATATAATTAAGCAACAGATTTTAAAACAGAGAATAATTTATGTAACATTTAAATATTTACTTAAATTAAAATATATTAACATTTAAATATTTATTTAAATTAAGATAATATTGTCGGCATTTACTTTTACGAAAAATTGAAGAAAAAAAATGAATTTAGTTGAGTAATACATGTCGAAATCAAATTTAAAATTAATTTATTTTAAGCTATTAGAGTTATGCAAATCATAACACATGCGACAATGCTAATCACTGTATTAGTGTAATTGACTAACCACGGTCGGAAAATAAATATTATAATTAAAATATTTGGATTAGATTTAAAAAATATAATGGATTTAAAACTAAGGTTGAGAATATCAGAATAAATATTTTATAATGGGAAAATAATAAATATTTCTCTGTATATTTGATAAATTTTTTAAATAATTTTATATATTTACTAAAATATCCAAATGAAAATATTTTTATTTTTATGATATAGCCTATATTATCAACTATTTTTTTTAATTTTAAACTAAATATATTTTTTTTATTATTTTAATTTTATCTGACCCGCTTTTTAAATTTTTTAATAACTATTTTTTTTTCTAACATAGTTTTATTTTTATATTACAGCAATAATGATTAAGTAGAGAACAGAGAGATGAACAGTGTTAGTGTCCAAATGACTAATAATATTGCAAGGAATTATTGATGTTGTTGTGTTGTTTAGTGGACAATTGTCATTACCAACACAGCAGTGCTGTGCAGGTTGTCATGTTTTGATATATTTGAGCCTTTTCAGTACAAAATCTGACTAAGCTCCACGTATACATTTTGCTTTTCATGCAAATCGCTTTCATTTAAGACGCTAAGTATTTAATCAATGTTGCCCTAATTACCTACTGGATCCTTAATTTTATCATTAACTCATGTCATTAAATTCTTGCTATTATTGATTTTCAACCAGAAAAATAGGATGCTTAACTATAGTTTTTGAATTTTTTTAAGAATATCTTTACTGTGATTATTCATTATTTCTTAAACATTTAGTTCCATTAAAAGAATTTGATTTAGCTTCACCGGAAAAGAAAAAAAATGAGCAAAGGATTAAATTTCAGGCCAAATGAGTTTAATTTTAATTATTTTAATAAAATAACTCACAATTTCTATTTAAATGTTAAATAGATCTAAGATTTCACTAAATTTTATAAAATTAACAGTAACGGTGTTGACGATGGTTAGACAGAGTCGAGGATGGTAGAAAAATAGCAGCAATAATATTTAATTTTAATTTTTTAATAAAATAAAAAATAATTTTTAATATGTAAAAATTAAAAAGTATAATTTAGAATATTAGAATTAATATTTGTTCAAATTTTATTTATTTATTTAATTTAAATAAGAAGCATGATATATACACTTATAGTTTTTTTTAAAATTTTTTAAATCTGTTTAATCCTTAAATAGAAATTATGAATATATTTGTTAAAATAGTTGAATTTAGATTTGTTTGCCTGAGTTACAAGTTTAGGTGGCTGTTTAGCCCTGGATTTTGATTTTATGATAAATTAGCTATGAAATAATTTTATTATTGAAAATAATATTATAAATATCAAATTATAAAAATTTAAAAATATTAATTTATAAAATAATTAAATTACAAAAATTAAATTATAAAATATTTTTTTATCACAAAAAGACCAGAGTCTTTTAAGTATAAAAACACAACCACAATATATGTTTTTATTATTTTTTTCCTAAAAAAATCATTTAAAAAAGGAAGCATTTATCAAAATTTGCAGGAATGTAAATTATTTTATTAAAATATCTTTTATATATTAAAATAATAATAATAATACATGCGCGTAATAGATAGGATAATACAGGAATGTTTGATTGGATAAATAGGAAATTTCCAAGTCATGCACAGGTCATTTCCCTGCTTAGCATTCAAATCGTCGCCAACCGGCTTTGAAGAGAGAGCAACTGGGCGAGCGATGACGAAATGATTTAGTATGCAGTGCGGCATGCCATACAGATTGTGCCACCTCATTATTGGGCACGTGAAAATATGGGAACATGTGTAATCGCTTGCATCTTAGTTGCACAACTTTTTGCCTTTTTCTTTTTGTCTGTGAGAGCTGAGCTAATAACTGTCAAAACCACTTTTTCTTAAGTGGCTCCAGAAACCCACACAGCCGCATTCAGTTCATGATGCAGATATTTTTGGGAAATGATACAATACGTCATTGCTCCTCGTTCCTTTTTGTATCCTTTTTTTTTTTTTTATAAATGTTTTTCCTATTTAAACCTCTATTTTTCAAAAATTTATAATTTATTCATTCCCTCCAAATATTTATACTATATAAAAAAAAAATCTGTATTTGAGAAATGTAGCATTCTCTTAGCCGTTTAAATTAATTCTTAAATTTTTTATAAAGAACTATAATTTCAAATAATATCCATCTTATATATCGATAAATATATTGAATAAATTTATATAATAAATTTTATAAAATAAATAAACTGAAAGAATATTTACTTTAAACCTTTAATCATAAGACTTCATTTTAATTGCTCTTTTTAAATTATTTTATTTATTTTAATAAATATTTATTATTTTTCTAAGAATATTAAATATATATGAGAAATTAATTTCTAATGAATTATTTTTAAAATTAAATTTCTATCAATTCTTAAAAATAAATTGAGAATTGAGATTTTATTATATATATATATATATATATATATATATATATATATGTTGAAGGTTTCTAATGTATATTAACAATTTTGGCACGTATGTATAATAATTTTAATATTATATACGGTTATATAATATACAATTTTTATATTTTATTATTAATTATTTTAATAGATCATCTTTTAGCTAAATTAATAATAATAACAACTATGTGATATATGATGTCACACCAATAAATGATCAAAATAAAATATAAAAAAATATATAACTTTTCTTTCACTTTTTTATTTAATTTTTTTTTTGTTGATTAATTGTCATGGATAATCACAGTAGTTTTCACGTGCATTGATGTAATAGTTGTGATTTTGATTGATGAAAGGGTAAATTAAATGGCCCCACAAATTACATTTATATAGAAACCAACGGTGGAGACGATGCAGTTAGGTAGCACACAGTTCACATGCATCCGCTATGCTCTAATCCATCTCTTGTCAATAAAAAGAAAAAGTGAAATTTATTTGGAAAATAAAGAGGGGAAATTAAGAGAGCAAGAGAGAATTAAAAAATTATTTTATTTTTATTTTACTTGAAATAAAAAATATATTAATGGATCTTAAAACCGGTAATTAGAACCGACCCATTTTATGATCCACAATATTATGAACTGGGCAGTTCCTAAACCGGAACCGGCCGGTTCATCAACTGGAATAGGCCTATATTCATAATTTTTTTTGAAAAAAAAAAAATAATGGTAGTGATTATTTCCCGCCATCGACAACTTTTATTATTTATTTTAAGTTCTAATGGTTAATTTTCACTTTGTTTCTCATGGAGAAAAGACTTCCTTTTTTATTTTTATTTATAAATAAAAGAACACAAGAATCGAGGAAGGGCTTTACCTGCTTTTGACGGAGTCCCTGGATTGCAATATATAAACTTTGCAACTCCTTATTTTTTTAACAAAAAAAGGGTCCAATTTGTTCTTGAATTGCTATAAATACCATAATCATTAACCTCAATGTCTCATTTCAAGTTTGCTTCTTTCTTTCATCTTTCTTGTTGAACAGCACAGATTTGTTGCTGTGCTTTCTGGGTTTTCTTGATAAATATTTAGAAGGCAAAGATGACAGTAGGAGCAGGAATAACTGTGGCTGATGGGAATTTGGTGGTGTTAGGGAACACTGTTTTGCATAATGTTCATGATAATATTGAGATCACACCAGCACAAGGTGATGCTTTTATCCATGGAGCTTTTATTGGTGTTCGATCTGATCAAGTTGGTTGCCGTAGAGTCTTCCCTGTTGGACAGCTCGAGTATGTCCTTGTCCTTCTTCTTCCTCTTTTACATTTTTTTACTGTTTCTTTCTCCTGAAAAATGAAGCTGAAAGGGTTTTATTGATGATTTTGTGATGTGGGAAATGATTATAATTGTGGATTATTGCTTTGAATTTTGCAGAGGATTGCGTTTTATGTGTGTTTTTCGGTTCAAATTATGGTGGATGACACAAAGGATGGGGACTTGTGGTCAGGATATTCCTTTTGAGACTCAATTCTTGATTGTTGAAGCAAGAGACGGGTCTCATTTTGGCAATGGAAATGAGTATGGAGATGATCAATCTTCAGTGTATACAGTATTCTTGCCAATTCTTGAAGGAGATTTCAGGGCTGTTCTTCAAGGGAACGAACACAATGAGCTGGAGATTTGTTTGGAAAGTGGTATGAGCATAGACTCACTTTGCTGATGATGATTTTTTTTCCCTCAGACATTTTGGTTTTAAATAAACTAATTAAAATTGGTTTTGAGCTGCAGGAGATCCTTCTGTTGAGGAATTTGAAGGGAGCCATTTGGTTTTTGTCGCTGCTGGATCAGATCCCTTTGATGTCATCACAAATGCGGTGAAGTAAGTTTTCATAGATCATTATCTATTGTTCACTATCTTCTTGTCAATTTTCCTTTAGCAATATAGTTTGTCACTTGTCTCATCCGAATTAGTTTAGTGGTAGCTAAATTCTTTCCGTAGATCGACATTCGAATTTAGATCTACGACATGTAAATTTGTCCTCTTTAATTGTGTAAACTACAAAGTCTTAATATTAAATGTTTGTAACTTGTAGGTTTTGTTCTTAGTGCATGCTTTATCATGGAATAGGATAGTCTTACTAATTGCTGTTTATGCATCACTTATTTTTCTAATGTGCAATTCGAATCATTCACAGGACAGTCGAGAAACATTTGCGGACATTCTCTCATCGGGAAAGGAAGAAGGTAAACTTTGTGGTTTAAATTGTTTAGGTGCTATGTTATTTAAAATTTCTTTTGGCACTTTATCTATTTACATGTTGAATAACTTATGCTGTGTGGTACAGATGCCAGATATGCTGAATTGGTTTGGTTGGTGCACATGGGATGCCTTTTACACTGATGTTACTGCAGAAGGTGTGAAGCAAGGATTAGAGAGGTATTTTCTCTGTTCACTGGAGTTCCCAATACTTACATCCTGTGGTTTAGTGCTAACCAGTCAATTTTTGCAGCTTACAAAAAGGTGGAATCACCCCAAAGTTTGTTATAATTGACGATGGATGGCAATCAGTCGGTATGGATCCCACTAGTATTGAGGCTAAAGCTGATAATACAGCCAAGTAAATACTTGAACTGGAAATTTTTGCATTAATAATGTTACCATTTTTCATTGGCTGACAAATTTGGCTTGATGGTTCTCTTCTTGTCCTTCAGCTTCTCGAATAGATTGACAAATATCAAAGAGAACCACAAATTCCAGAAAAATGGCAAAGAGGGCCACAGGGTAGAGGATCCAGCTTTGGGACTCCGCCACATTGTCACTGATATAAAAGAGCAACATCATCTGAAGTATGCTTTGCTTATAAAAAATATTAACCAATTCATAGGCTGTAATAATATATGTCAAGGAACATGTGCTGATATCTTCTTCTATATATGTTTAGGTATGTTTATGTCTGGCACGCAATAACAGGATACTGGGGAGGTGTAAAACCTGGTGCAACTGAAATGGAGCACTACGAATCCAAGATGACTTACCCAATTTCATCTCCTGGGGTTCAATTAAATGAGCATTGTGATGCTTTTCAAAGCATTACCAAGAACGGGCTTGGACTTGTGAACCCTGAGAAAGTTTATAACTTCTATAATGAACTTCATTCGTATCTTTCATCTGCCGGAATTGATGGTGTCAAAGTTGACGTTCAAAATATTCTCGAAACTCTTGGAGCAGGCCATGGTGGAAGAGTTAAACTTGCTAGGAACTATCATCAAGCATTAGAGGCATCAATTGCTAGAAATTTCCATGACAACGGAATCATTTCTTGCATGAGTCACAATACAGATGGTTTATACAGGTAAATTAAAATCTCTCTTGTTCTGTGTATCAATGTTAGTGGTAAATTTGTTATTCTTGCTATTTTAAAACTTGTATGACCTTTGTGTTTATAAATGCAGTGCAAAGAGAACAGCTGTTATAAGGGCGTCAGATGATTTCTGGCCAAGAGACCCAGCATCCCACACTATTCATATCGCATCAGTTGCTTATAATACCATTTTTCTTGGGGAATTTATGCAGCCAGATTGGGATATGTTTCATGTAAGCCAACAAAACTAGTGTGGAATTCGTAAAGTATTCGACTCATTGGATATTAACATTGAATGTGTTTCTTATTACAGAGCTTACACCCAATGGCTGAATACCATGGAGCAGCTCGTGCAGTTGGAGGATGTGCTATTTATGTTAGGTAGGGTTTCTTTTCACTAACATATTGCTAATGTTTTCCTTTCCTGAAGGTGAATGAAACATGTCTTTTTGTGTATTACAGTGACAAGCCTGGACAACATGATTTTAATCTACTGAAGAAGCTTGTACTCCCTGATGGTTCTATATTAAGGGCTAAACTTCCTGGCAGACCTACAAGAGATTGCTTATTCTCGGATCCTGCCCGAGATGGAAAAAGGTAACCAACAATTTAATTATATTTTTGGACCTAGTCTATTATCTTGAATCTATTTTGCTTAAAAATTTACACTTGGTGTTGCAGTCTTCTGAAGATATGGAATATGAATGATTTCACTGGAGTCGTGGGTGTATTCAATTGCCAAGGAGCTGGATGGTGTCGAGTAGGAAAGACAAACCTTATCCATGATGAGAAACCTGGCACAATCACCGGTTCTATTAGAGCTAAAGATGTTGATTATTTACCTAAAGTTGCTGATACTGAATGGACTGGGGATAGCGTTCTGTATTCTCATCTTGGTGGTATGTTATCCTTGCTGTTAGATGTTCCTTGGCTTGGTTAAACTTTTACAGTTAGCAAATCATTTCTGTATGTGATTTCCTGACCAAGTTTTTGTGTTTTTTGCAGGAGAGGTGATTTATCTTCCAAAGGATGCAACCATGCCGATTACACTGAAATCTCGGGAGTATGAAGTCTTTACAGTGGCTCCTGCGAAGGAATTACCCAATGGGACTAAATTTGCTCCCATTGGTCTGATCAAGATGTTCAATTCAGGAGGTGCTATCAAGGAGCTGAGTTATGATTCTGACACAAGTGTAGCTGTTCACATGAAAGTTCGTGGGTGCGGCCTGTTTGGAGCGTATTCATCATCTCAACCCAAGAGGATTATAGTTGATTCTGAGGAAGTGAAGTTTGTATATGAAGAAGGGTCTGGTTTAATCAGTGTTGATTTGAGAGTTCCTGAGGAAGAATTGTACCTCTGGAACATAACAGTAGAAGTATAGAGAAGAATAGAAGTGTCATTATTCTTTAGTAGTGATTCAAACTGCTTGTGCACCTGGAGTCCCCAATTGCATCTTCTCTAGGTTTGTACAAAGGCATTGGTGGTAGTTTGCTGTTTAGTGTACTAAAAAGATGCTTAAAAGAAGGCATGTCTTTTGGGTACAGCTCTTCAGAAGACTTGCAGCCTTTGCCAATGGATAAAACAAAACCATTGACAGATCTGTATTCTTATATTATTTGAGGTCTATGAATAGAGAATTATTTGTTAAGAACAAAGCATTTATCAGGCGTAATCATAACCGAAAACGATTTTGATTTTCGCTTCTGTAAAGGTTGAATGCTGTAAAATTGCATGCTATAATTTAAGATCTTTCCTAATTCTGCATATTGTTTCCTTACACAATGGAATACTTTTTCAACAATCTCATGTAATATCCAAGCTTTCATTCTTCTGTATGAATCAAGAAAACAGGATCCTGTTTCAGGAATTGCTTTATATTTCCATTTCAGAGTGACCGAGGAAATATCCAAATCTTTTTGCAGAGAAGTGATAACTTGCATAGTAGCCACATTTTGGTACTGAGAGTAACCAATAGAAAGATTTTTCCATAGGAAACTAGCAATCTTCAATTCACAACTACACCAACGAAACAAGCCTAAGGCTATGGACCCAGAAAAGTTAATCATTCTTTTTACAAACTTCAAATTCTTGAAATGTTAATGGAGAGCCAATTTAATCAACTATTTTGATTTATAATAATATATATTAGTCCTCTATCACTTTCAATATAAACAGAGATTTCCTTTTTTCATAAATAACTCCATTGCGATATTGAAAAAAGAAATCAAATTCAATTTTTCTTTTCCATCTTCATTGATATTAATAGGATTATGAGAGAATGACTTCTTTAGGCCCTAATATTTTCTTTAAAAAAATACTATTAAAGTTGTAATAAAAGGTTCAACTTTAGTTTTAAAAGTCACTTTTTAGAAATAAAATGAAATAGTGGAAATTTTTATTAGGAATGAAATTTCAAGGAAAGAAAAAACATCTTCTTTCTACCTTCTGAGAGGCCACGTTATTCGCAAGAGTAGCCACAAAAGCAAAAACGCATCGTTTAGAGCTGTTTAAAGCTATTTGGGGGGACTGCTGCAATGCTTATTTCCAAAACAAAAAACCTTACTAAACCCTGAAAGAGAGAGAGAGAGAGAGAGAGAGATGTTTCAGAGCAGAGTGATATCATCTATTCTGAAGAGAAACAAAGGAGCTTTTAACACTGTAATTTCCAGTTTCAAAGGGAAAGCATTACCCTTTAGAGACTTGAGAGAACACCCATCAAATCATAAGTCGTTCTTCAATGGCTTCAGATCTTTACCTGAGGCAGTAAAGGTTCTCTATAATCTTTTTTTTTTCTTTCTCTTTTTTAATTGGAGTCAAATTTCTTTTTGGGTTTAGAAGAGCAAATGTGATTGCCTTTTTAAATGCGTTTGTCATCTTTGTATAGTTTCTAAAGGTAAAGCCTCATATTCTAGTGTTTATGGGTTCACTTTGATTGAAGGGATCGTTTACATTGCGATTGATTTATGATTCTTGATGTTAAATAAGAGAAAATAATGGATCTTTATCTGAGGTTTTTCCTATTTCAGTTTCTAGGTACCATTTATTTGATTGGATATTTCGGTTTTTTTTTTTTCTTTTGAAGCTTGAATTGTGAAATCTGAGATGGAATGAGCTGAGCAAGTAAGTCTATGTTTGTACTGCTTAACAGACGAGCTTATTTCTAATCTTTAAATTGAAAATTTGGCATTTTTGACAATCTTGATTCTTGTGATAGTATCAAGGGTCTTTTTCTAGGAAAGAAAGAAAAACGATTTTGAATCAGCAATGATTTCTAAATATTTTGTTGCATTATATTTCTTTTACGCATCTATAACCACGGGCTGTACTGTCATGTGAATGATTGTGATTTTCTTCTTCAACTGTATACCAAAAAGTACGTAGTAATGGTTGTTTTCGAAGGTGATTCCTGGTTGCTCTTTTCGATTTAATTATGAAGCCAATTTGAGACAGTAATTAAATATATGTTGTAAACGTATCTTTGATTGCCCTATGAAAATGGAGTGGTACATTATACGGCAGTACATTTGTACTTATTACTAAACTAAATTTCCTAAGTTAGCATCTCAGACAGGGAAATTCAAAAACTAAAAATTAGAGAAACTCCTGCCACAAATGATAGTTTACGAATTTGGCCTTCTATTCAATGAAAAGCATCTCATTACAAAGCTCAAGATGAATTGTGTTGTAGAATTATATGAAACCACCATTGTGCAATTCTTGTCTAAGCATGTTAAAACACAGTTCTGAACTATATTTCACAAATATGATTCTTATAATGTTTTAGGGCCATCGCATACCATCTATAAGGAATATGTCTACTGCAGCATCTATTGGCCTGGAAGGTAAGGAGGGACTAAAGCTATTTGTAACTGGAGGACCTCGTGCTCAAAAAATGGTTGGGATATGGCTTTTTGGTTCTGCTGCTTGGGTTTTTAGCATGGTGGTGCTTGGTGGTATCACACGGCTAACTCGATCTGGTCTTTCAATGACTGACTGGAAATTTACTGGTCGCCTCCCTCCTCTTTCGGATGAGGAATGGTTGAATGAATTTGAAAAATATAAGCAGTCACCTGAATATAAGCGGTAAGTGCAAGTCTGCAAGAGATGCTTCTCTGAATTATACCTACAGCAGTACCTGAAAAACATGGAGATGCTTGCTTTAACCCATTTAATACATGGTGGTAAAATAAGTTTTGTACCTTGATTAGGCATTCCAACAATAGTGTAAGATAACTTAGCAGGAATGTTTCTCTCAATGCAGAATAGACTCTACTGGCCACAAAAATATTGGAAGCTTACTATTTATCCATAAAGTGTTTGGCAAACCTATTTGACAGTTACATGATTATATGCATTTTCTGTTTCTTCTTTGCCAAAGTATTTCATAAGTGGAGTCGTTTTTTACCATTTGCAGTGTAAACAAAGGGATGAGTGTTGAAGATTTCAAATTTATATATTGGATGGAATACGCGCATCGTATGTGGGGAAGGGGACTCGGTATCATGTTCGCTCTGCCATTTTCTTATTTTCTTCGCAAGGGATATATAACATTGCAACTTGGACTAAGACTATCTGCTCTTTTTGCCCTTGGTGCTGGGCAGGGTCTAATTGGCTGGTGGATGGTCAAAAGTGGTCTAGAGGTAAGAAGCACTTAATCCTCTCTTGCAGTATATTGTTGCATGCAATTCATGCCTGATTATGAGATAACGAATAGGGTTTTTTGTCCCCCTTTAGGAGCCACCATCTGAATATGCTCAGCCAAGAGTGAGTCCTTACCGTCTTGCAGCCCATCTCACTTCAGCATTTGCTATCTACAGTGGCCTATTCTGGACTGCTCTCTCTGTTGTAATGCCTGAACCTCCTGCCGAATCACTTGCATGCGTTCGCGGGGCGGCAACCGTGAAGAGACTTGCTCTTCCTGTTAGTCTTATTGTAGGCATGACTGCTATCTCAGGAGCATTTGTTGCCGGAAATGATGCTGTATGCAGCTATTTCTTTCCTGGTTCTCATTTTTCATAAAATTATGATGCATATCCCCCAGTATATCATTAGAAATTTTATTATGATGATTGTACCCTGCAGGGTCGTGCATTTAACACATTCCCCAAGATGGGTGATACATGGATTCCTGATGATATATTCGAGATGAAGCCTCTAATTCGAAATTTCTTTGAAAATACATCAATGGTGCAGGTAAATCCTCAATTCAGAACTATGACATTGTATTCTGTTTTGTTCTTCTTTGCTGACAGATTTGGTCAAGAGCGCAAGTTTGTTATTTTTGTTTTGTTCTAATTATCAGAGTGTGCTTTCCACAGGCATCTAGAACTATACTGAGTCGTCAAATAAATTCTCTGGCAATATTCTTGTTTTCAAGAGTGCAATTACTAGTGAAAAAATAATTAAAGAATAACATTGATGATTGTGCTTCTTGGGTTTAACCATCAACAAATCCTGTAATTATATAGATACTTAAAGATGGGGGAAGAATTGCATTTTAATTTCTCACTAATTAAATTTGAAATGTCTTTTCTCTTGGTTACAACTATCTAAAAACAAAGCTAATAACCAACAAGTATTAATACATTTTACCAATGGTTGTAGCTTGACCACCGTATCCTTGCAACTTCAACCTTAATCTCAATTAGTGCATTATGGTGGTTCACAAGAAAGTTGGACATTCATCCAGCAGTGCGATCTTTGATTGGAAGCACTGTTGGCATGGCTGCTCTTCAGGTGATTGGCATGAAGTGTCTGTCTTTTCTCTATTAATGCTTGTTTTATTTATCCTGTTTTTCATGATGTGACAAATTTTATTGTGATGATTACAGGTCACGTTAGGTGTATCAACACTTATATCATATGTACCTGTATCACTTGGCACTGCACATCAGGCTGGAGCCTTAACACTTCTAACATTTATGCTTCTGCTAAACCATACGGTGCGCAAGCCATCTGTATCCCTTCTTAAATCACTTCCTCAGGTTGTGAAAGCGGTGTAATTGGTTAAGAAATTTGCGAGGGGACTTAGGTTAGTCTTATCAAATACGGAAGCCATTCATTGGATTCTCATTGTTATAATTTAATCAGCAAATGTTCAAGTTCAGGTCCATTATCCTGAACAAAAGGGAGAACAAGGGAAAAACCAATATTTTATAGTGATGGAGTAGCTGATGAAATACCACTGATGAAATTTTGTTCACTCTTAGTACCTCGTTCTGAAAATCTAACATCAAATTCAGAACTTCTCGCTATAGCTTCTGCTGCAGTTATGAGGATGTGTGCTGCCAATTTGGTTTGTCAATGCAGGAGAAAATGCAGAGTCCGAACTTGGGATTGCCTGGTCCTGGAACTGGTAGCATGCATATTAATAGGTTTAATGACCTGTTTAAACCTGAACTTTCAATTTTTTTTCATTTACGACCAGTTCTCTAAGATTATGCACAGAAATATATGGAGTGTTATTTTTTTCAAAAACACTTCCTGTCGAATTTTTGAGGCCAAGAGTGTATACATGTCCGCCGGAAAGCTGAGTCATAAAAAAAACATTAATGAGTCAGCTAAAAATTAAGCTGACTCATCCTTCCCCCATAAACGCCTCCGCTTTTCACGTAATCATCCTTCTGCCCTGATTTGGTTTTGTTGCAAGGGTGTATCTCACCATAGCAAACAATTCTGGTGAAGCTTGAAGATGTCGACAGAGAGTGTGGATACAGTTGCTTCTCAACCAAGTGCGATTTGCAGACATGGAGCCACTGAATTGCTAACTTCTTGGAGCTTGGATAACCCAGGTTAGATATTTGAGTTGCAGATTGTGGCAGCAAGTTGGAGATTGTTGATATTTTCAGTGGGTTGAGGAACCGTACATTTGAAGAGTGTAGAGCAAAGATTGGAGAAGAAGTGCTTAGAAGAAACTTTGAAGGCAAAAGAAGCACATTTGAAGTATGTAGAGCAAAGACTGGAGTTGACTAAGGAAGAAAATGGTGGGTTAGTTGAAGAACTGTAGAAAGCCAATGAAGCCAAGGCTATTTTTATGACTCAGCTTTTCGGCGGACACCCTGAAAAACTGACGGAAGGTGTTTTTGAAAAAAAAAAAACACACTCCATATATTTCTGTGCAAAATCTTAGAGAATTGGTCATAAATGGAAAAAGAATGAAAGTTCAGGTTTAAACAGGTCATTAAGCCATATTAATAACATGAAAATAAAATTTTGGACATACCATCTGCAAAGTCATTGTATTTGTTCTGTGATTGATTAGAAGGGACTTGTGATACTACTTGTATACTGCCAACATGTATACTTCTAACTACTTGGTTAACATATTTATGCATTGTGCGTGTATTTTACAGCTTATGTCAGCATGATTGCGCTAAATTTTAGTATTCTCCCATGAAGTTATTCTTCCATCTCTTTTCAACCGGCGTTGCACCAAGTAACATTAATGAAACTAAGAAAACAAAACTTGAGAAGGATGGTAATGAAAAGAGGGTTAGCCTCACTCTGTTTAACGTAATCATCTTGCAATAAGTGGAAAGAAAGGCATTATAAAAGAGGGTTAGGCACATTAGGAAACATTATGTACCTCTGCTTCATGGATTGCCTTCCTCTTCCAAGCAAATGAGATTGAATTTCCCAATGAGCAAAAGGAAAAACATAAAGTTAGACACAGAATAAGGTTTGCAAAAAGGCCAGCTGTCCAAAATTGAAGTGCTAGAAAAAAGTAATAATATCCATTAATAGTAGTCACTGCCAAAAAATTTACGAGAGCTGCTGTAATACATATAAAATAGACTAAAGAAAGAGTCTTATTTCTGGATTGTGAATGTGAGCAAGGAAGGAACCGTATGATCAGAATGGAGCAGCCCGTACTTTTTCATTCTTGGGGGCTTCCGCTCGTGAGCTTCACATCAGGATCAACATGAACTTTCAGTCTCTTCGAAGGCAATCCACTAATCATGTTGCTGATTTCATTACTGGGTTCCCCACTGCTGCCACAGCAATAGTCTTCCGGGCTTCTCTTACTCTTCTCAACATTATTAGCATTACTGGGGAGTAATCCCATGCTCTCCAATGGTCTGCTGCACAGAACTAACTCGTCAGCATCTCGACTATACATCTTCCGGATCCCACAATACTTGAAGCTTAATTCATTGGAAAAAAATGTCATCTTAAGGCAATCACTTTCTTCCCACTTATCCAAACAAGTTAAACAGCTGCGCGGTATGTAGTTGACCCAGAGTTGATCCAATGTAGTGTCCAATTCCTTAGAGATTTGTACAGATGAGCGACCGAGAAACAAGTCTTGATCAGGAGCGATGCGTGCATGCAAATCACAGAAGATGGTAGAAGTATCGGCTATAGGCTCACGGAATTCAAAAACTATACAAAAAGTAAATCCCATCCACTTGTTAGTCCACCAATATGGAGGCAGCTGCATTTCTAGTGAAGACCCTGGTGATTGATAGTTGAACCAACCAGGAATTTCACTTCCAGCTAAACAAACGGATACCTGAGTGCTTGGATTAAAGAATCCCTGCAACAAATTCATTTCTTTATGCTATTAACTTTTGCATTTAGAAGTAGAAAACGAAATAAAAAGTTTACAGCGATCGTGTGTGAAGAGAGATAGTTGGAGGAAAAAAAGAGAAGAGAGAGAGGGATACCAGAGAGCTGTGCCTGTGCCTTAACAGATAATGTAGATAACCTGACATTCTTGCAACTAGTGGAATATTTTCACTTTGAACCTCAACCGACTTCAAGATATTTATAAAAGTCAACATGGAAGGTTTTGAAGAGTGCGTTACGAATAGATTCGGACTGGTTTCTTTTGAAGAAAAACCTTCCACGCTTATTTTTAAAATACTTGATGAAAGATCTGGCAATAGCTGAAGCCTCTTGCAACCTTCAGCACAGATGTTAAAAAGCTCAAATTGGCTGCTGTTACTTTTAGGTAGCAAAGTTTCCAAGGCACTGCAACCTTCCATACTAAGAAACAAAATACTTGATGGAAGATTTGGAAATGACTGAAGTCTCTTGCAATTAGAAAATTGGAAGTCTTCAAGTTTCGAAAGTCGGCTAATGCTTGAAGGAATGCTAACAAAATTATTCCCACTCAGATTAAATGTCTTCAACAAAGGGAAGCAGCTCAGATCACTGGGAAGTGCTCCATCCGTTAGGTTGCAGTAACTTAGATTCAATGACCTCAAAGATTTTAAGGAAAACAAGGCAGGCAATGCCATGGCCATTGGATTTGGATCCTTCTGTGTCAAAAACCGTTTAGGAAATTTTTGCCATGGAAGAAGAAAATCCCATAGCTTAGTGGATGGAAGTTGTCTCGGTGCAATTTCCCCTACATTCAGCTTCTCCAAACACGTCATGTCACCCAACCTTTCTGGCAATTGCTCAAGTTTTGAGCATCCATGCAAATTAAGATACTTGAGGGACTTCAGATCACATATGCCATTTGGAAGACTCACAAGGCTTTTGCAGTCCTTCAAGTTCAATGAAATGATACATTCTCTTAGAACTCCAATTGATTGGTGAACCTCAAGAAGCCTTGTGCAACCTTCAAGGTTCAGCTCTTCAAGATTTGGAACATCCTTGAAGTCCATGGTCTTGATTAAGTTAACAGAGTAACTAAGATCAATGACCTTCAACATCTTTAAAGGCTGTTGCAATAAAATGCACAAAAGAAAGGAGCTCTAAAGTCAGCATCAATATTCTAATTAATTATGAATTTAAGTACATATTGGACATAAGAAAGCATATAAATACTTACTTTGATTCCCTTCCACATATGTTTTATGTTACTACAACGCATATGGAGCTCAATAAGTTCATTTGGCTGAAAAGTAGACGGAAAAGATTTGAAAGGATATCTATCCCATTCAAGGTATCTCAACTTATTTGAAAGATACTCAAGACCCTCTGAAAGGTGAAGATTTCGAAGTTTGAGAAATCTTAGCCTTTTCATCTTGGTGAAAGCTTTAGCACTCAATTCTTCATCTTCTTGTTCACATGAATCTAGGACTATGGCTTCAACCTGTTCTGTTCCCTGAACATAATTATAATGAACAGTGTGTTAAAACAAAATTAATTAGGAGCCCCATGTATACTGAAAAATGTATCATAAGAGATAAGTTAGTCACCGTATCATTTGACAAAACATGATACACATCCTCATAAAGCCACAATCTACTTCTTTTTCCAGGTTCTTCTTGTGATTCTTGTCGAACAATTTCTCGACCCATTTCTTGAAGTAAATCATGCATCCATATCCTCTCTTTTGAAATGGTTATGAGGGATTTATTGATGAGGTCCCTTATTCCAACATGTGGATAGAAACCACGACTTTCCAACACTTTTATCACATAATCTTTATCCTCTCCATTGAAAAAACAAGCAATATCCAAAAATATTTTCTTCTCCACTTCCTCCAACCCGTCAAAACTTATAAAAAGCTTTTCCAAAATTTCTTGATTAGGAATTTGTTTCAATCTACGCAGTGCACTTGTCCACTCGTTTACAGATTTATCAAACAAAAAGGAACCAAGAACATCGAGAGCTAATGGAAGGCCATTGCAATAATTCACAAACTCATTGGAGAGCTCCACATAATCATCTGCAGGATAATCACTTTTAAAGGCTCTCAAACAAAAGAGATGAATTGATTCATCCTGACTTAATCCCTGAACCTTATATATTTTATCTACTCCATGGCATTTCAGCAAATGTTCATCTCTGGTAGTTATTATTATCCTGCTTCCACTGCCAAACCAATCATGCCTACCAGCTAATAGCTTTAATTGCTCCAATTGATTGACATCATCAAGAATGAGAAGAACCCTTTTCTTACACATCCTATTTACGATCTCACTGGTTCCACAATGAGCATCCCAAATCGCGATGTTTCCATCCATTAGAATTTCAGAAAGAAGTTGTTGCTGCAAAGGAACTAAACCATGCTTCTCCTTAACTTCTCTAACATTAGCAAGAAAGCTGCTACCCTCAAATTGAGAAGCAAGTTCTTCATAGACAACTCTAGCAATGGTTGTCTTACCTATGCCGCCCATCCCACTAATTCCTATAAAGAGAACATCATTCAACCGACCCATATCCAAATACATGCTCATTTCCACCAAACGTGAATTCATTCCAACAAAATCCATTGCAGCACCTGACATTAAACTTGATTTTCTCAATTTCCCTAGGACGTCCTTAATGATTTCTTCAATAAGCTCTGACTCGGTCCTGCATAAGTAACAATTTACTAGTATTATGACATGGTATGAATGATAATAATGACATCAGCAGCAACACAATCCAACTAAAGACAGTTAATTGCTTAATTTCTCTGCTGAATGGTAATATAATTCGGAATATGAAGATTAAAAAGACCTTCAGCTAGTAAACATAATTTATATTTCTTATATCATCTTCATCACAAATTTTGTTGTACAAAGACATGGAACGAGGATCTGTCTGTTTACCACTTAGCCTAATCAACAGATGTAAGTGCAAAAAAAAATAAAAAATAATAACAGATGTTGATCCCACAGCTGAACATAATAACCTTTCACAACACAATCATCATAATGCAATCTTGATCCAGATATACTTCACCTAGCTACTACTCCTTGCTATAACAAGAAACAAATATCTAACAATTATAGTAGCTAAGATGCTGGATCAAGTGTGCTAACAGGAACCCATTTCTTACAAAAATAACAATAAAAGAAAAAACCCCAAAAGCAGAATGATAAAACATTAAAAAAACAATAAAACAGAAAGGCATACCGTTCAATTCACAAGGTGATCGTCAAGCCTCTCTTTAATTATAATTAAGATATAGTATCTCTGTGTAAATGTTTACAATTTCTCAATTTGTAGTTTTGTCTTTGAAGAGATGATTTTAAAGGCGGAGATAATTGGCGAAAACCCCAAAAAGAAAAACGTGATAGAAATTGGACTCCTCGTCGGTGGCTAGCGTCAAGGACGGTGTTGCAAAGGGAACACTATGGGGAGAAGGAAAGTTTTTAAGTCTTTCTGATTGTGGAATCTGTTGGCCGTTGAATTCTAGTTTTGTTTTTTATTACTATTATTATTAATGCATTAAAATAATCATTCTCAAAAATTATATTTTATTCTCAGTTGACAATCTTAATATAATAATAATTATACATCATTTTCTTCATCTCTCTTTCTATAATCATCGTCGTCGTCATCATATATATTTATATTATTAATATACTTTCTTTACCTGCACAGGAAAGAAAGCATACATAAAAAAATAAAAATAAAAAGAGCCATAAGTACACACTTATGGCTACTGAAAGCTGAAAGTGATCAAGCTCACCATGCATCTCTTCAAAAGGCTCGAGTGACAGATCAACATCTGAAGAATTTGAACAAACTGATGATACTTTCAATTGTAGGAATTAAGGAGATTTGCAGCGAAACTGGAGAAACTTCACTCCAAATCAAAGGATAAACTATTACAAAGAAAAAGGACGAGGAGGAGGAGAAGCCTCCCATGTTTGGACATCAGACCAAGAACCCGATGCTCATGAGCAACCTGGTTCGTTGATTTCCTGACTCTGATAAGATCTTAAACATTGTGATCTTGTTTAGATTAGGGTTTGGCATTATTTAGTAACGTTAAATTTAAATTTTGAATAAACCTAGAATCGAACATATTGATTATCTAACCCACTATATGCACGATTGCACAATTTTATTTAATTGAAATTATTAGGTTAAAATATAATATACAATACAAAAATACACAGATAAATATGTTTAGTTAAAATAACATATAAATATTTAAATTTATATGCTAGTATATTCGTTTATTTCATACATTAAATCATAATCGTATTAAATACGTAATTTTGTAATATGACGTGTTAAAAACATATAATGACCTATATAATATTAAACAAACTTTAGAACCTTATTAATAAATATATTTGTGCTAAGGTTTTAGAATTCTAAAAAAGAAAAAAAAAATAGTTATATAAGCCATGTTAGGATTGAGCATTTCTTTATTATAACCATATCTTGACACACCAACTTGAATTGCTAGTTGGAGAGTTTATTTATATATATTCATAAACTGTTCTACCGTAATTTTTAGCGGATAGCCCCAATTTAGGTTTAATAGTACAACCTAATAGAAGGCTACTATACTTGTTCAATTTATTTATTTCAACTTGGATGCTATGAGGCTGCCCTTGGAAAGATTTAGTATAAGCAAGAGAGATTTGCAAATCCTCCATATGTAGGGTGCATAGGGTTTTGAACCCAAATACATTTACCCGAATGGAAGTAAACATGTTAATAACATAACATTTTTCAAAAGGTCTAAGGAGTAAGCTACATAAGCAATAAATTTTCTTCTCACGCAATGGGCTCAATATGGTAGCATCATCCTTTATAACAATTAAGGCTAGTAAGCCCATCGGTTCACCCAGTTATCCACCATATATATATATATATATATAAAATTTTGATATATAGGTATAACTTTAACACATTATACAATAATGATTGGTAATTTTTATATTTATTATATTTAAATTATTTTTAATTAAATTATAATTATAATTTTAATATTAGTATAATATAATTAAAAATAAAAGATATTGAATTTGATATAATATTATCAATTATGTCCTTTATTAATTAATTATGTATATATATATATATTTAATTTATTATTAATCAGATTTTATACATATAAATCTTTAAAATAAAAAATATATGTTTTTTAATTTTTTAACTCGATAAATATTTATAATAAAAATAATAACAACAGTTCATACCACAATCATTATATATAACTTAAGTAACTCCAAAAATTAAAGATGAAATGTGAATTAATTGTTACACTTAATTTGATGTGATTATTTGAGAATTTAGCCAAAAGATTATGTAGGCATTTTATTCACAGAATGCATGAAAACAATATGACTTGTTATGCAACAATTATATATTATATATACCAAAAATAAATATTACACCCGATAATCAAATGACATGCAAAAGTAAATTGAAAAAAGACAAAAAAGAAGAAGAAGAAGTTTACCTTTCTTGTAAATCCCAACCAGAGAGACTACCCAATTGTGTCAATGCAAGCCTCCAACGCTGCACCGTAAGAAGATTGTTCCTGAAACGTAGCTGGTGCTCCCCAAATGCCTTTCCAAAATCCCCCGTCTGTTTCCTCACCTCATTCGGGTTCACATTGTAGAAAACAGGCACTACCATTTGTCCATTCCCTTTGGCACACTCAGCAATTTCCACAGCCTCCTCCAAGCACCATCTAGAGAATGCATAGTTTCTTGAAAATATTATCATCAGTATCTTCGAAGCTCTGATCGCCTTAACTAGTTCCTGAGAAATGGTCTTCCCTCTCTCGAGCTGCCGGTCATCTTTAAAAGCGTTAATCCCTTTCTGACGCAGCGCAGCGTAGAGATGGCTGGTGAAATTTTTCCGGGTGTCTTCTCCTCTGAAGCTAATGAACACATCGTATTTCCATGAAGGGTTGCTGGAATTAGCCATGGAAATGATATGCAAAAGAAATTGTCAATTGAACCAAGTGTAAGCCTGTGAGGTTAAATTTGCATGGCAGAGTAGATACTGTCGTGGGGTTTATATATAATAACGCAAAGGTGTGAAGGTTTTGATAATTACCAAATCCTGCGCGTTTTTTAAGAGATTTTAAGAAGTTTGTCTGTGCTGTGGTCAATCAATTGTTTATAGTCTTTATTGTTTTTTCTATTTTTCTTTTGCTGGGTCCTTTTGATGACGCAGTGCTGTCACTGTCCAAGTCTCATTCTTTCGTAAATGTTTTTAATTGTTTCTCTTTGACTTAACCTCCTAAAAATAATATTTGAATTTGTCAGTAAGGACCCACTAATCAATTTTCTATTTTTTTTCAATACCGTAATCAATTTTCTAATTTTACCAACTTAGAATTCTCTTGAGAATATTTTGTCGTCCGTACGAATTCTAAGTAATATATTTGAAATATATATATATATATATATATATATATCAAAATAATTTTTAATTGTCTAAATCTCAATTTTAGAGATGTTGTTCAATGTTTAAAAAAAAAAGAGGTTCAAAACATTTTAACTTAATAAATTAAAATTTTTAATTCTTTGATAAACATATTTTTTAATAATTTATAAAGTATAATGTTATTGAAAAATGTATGAAAAATATTTAAAAATATGAACATGTGATGTGTTCTTAATTTTAAGTACTGAATTTTTATTATAATAAATAATAATATGTGGTTTAAATTATTAGCAAGTTTTAGTATACGCACGTCATTAACTTATTTTTAACGTGCATTTGAATTGAATGATAACAATGCCTGATATTTGTCTCATTTATAACTTGCATCGAATAACAAGCTCACATATTTTTAGATTAATTATTATATTTTATTTTTGGATAATTAAAAGATAATGTAGAATAAATGATAGAAATTCACAATAGATATCAAACTATAAGCTAAAATCCTTAACATATCACAGGTTCTTAATATTTAAATTTATCATTAAGAAATGAATAATCAATTTCTAATTTAATGTAATTATTGAATGGAATCTTTTTTCTTTTAGGAAATAAATGAAATGTTTTTGCTTTTAAGGAAATGAATGAAATGATAAACCTTTGATTAATATGTTTCACATTTAAGGCAGAATATCTTCTTTAAGGCAAGATAATTTCTTTGATCTTAAATATCTTGCCTTTCATTTAGTACTACTGTAAATGATCTGCGTCGAATTTTCGATAAATTTGAATTTAGTTTATTACTATTTTGCATGAATATAAATGAATGAGTTCAATAATAATAAACTCAAATCAAATTTGAGTTTATTTCAAACTTAATTTATTAAAATTTTATTTTTACTTTGTTTATTAAATTTAAATTTAATTTTAAACTTATTTGGTTTATTTAATAATATAATTTTTTATAAATATTGAATTGATCAAAATATTAAACATTTAATATTAATATAAATTGAGTAAAAAATAAAATTATATTCGCATATTAACTTCTAATTAAATTGATGAATATATGTAAACATACATGAGAATAAAATAATTATAATATAAGGAGAATTTTATTTTACTTTTTTATGAGCTTATTAATAAGTGCATTAATTAATTAACTTTATGAGTCTAGAGATGAGTAAGCTCGATTTTTTTCTCAAGCAGCACATCACCGCATATAGTGTGTGGTTCGAATACGTCCACATGACCTACTTTTAAAAGTTTAAGTTCTTATATACTAGTATTATTCTATATATACATAAATTATTATTATTATTATAAAAATTATAATATAAAAATATTTATTAAATATATTTAATTATTATATAAAATATTATTTTATCATATAGTAAGAACTCATGTATCATTAAATATATTATAAATTTAATAAATAATTAAATTTCAAATAATTTTATGTATCATCAGACATTCAAGTATTTTTTTTATTTAATGACTTAGTATCAATATTAAGTTTTATATTTTTATATTATTTAATTGTATCTTTTATATAATTATTATTTATTAATTGAATAATTTTTTAATTATTTTCATAATAATTTAATTATTTTGATGGTTATTTAATATAAAATATAGAAATAAGATCTCCATTTTAATAAAGAAAGAAACAAAAAGAATTAATGCTGAATTTACAAGAAAAAAGAAAAGAAAGAATTAAAAACCAAAATGTAAATTATAAAAATACATGATTAAAATAATTTTTTTATTAATCTATTAATTAATAAATTACTAATTCTAAAAAATAATATTTAATTATATTTTTAATATTATATTAACTGATAATTTAATTTCTAATGATATAATAATATTTTAATTTTGAAAGATAGTATTATTGGCTATACTTATAATATTAATTTATATAACACTAAAATTAGTTAATAAATATTTTTAAAATAATTATTATATTATTGTACTAATAAAATTTAAAAAATATTTAATTTATTATTATTTTTAAAGTATTATAAATAGTTTTAGTAATTTTTTTATCTGTAATTTTATAATCGAGATAATAACAGCTACACGTGTAATTATAACTAAATTTAAAAGGTTAAGTTGCTATTTAATATATTTTTAAAATAATTCAAAAGTACTCAAATCATATGCTGTAAATATATTTAATTCTAATTGTGTCCATGTTATCCTTTAATATAAAATATGAAATCTTCTAACACGTTCACTTCACTCCTGAAGATTAAGAATTGCGGTCCAACAATGGCGGTCTTAGGGTACCTTTGAAGTCCATGGTCTGGTCCGCTTGACCTCAATTCTTCTTAACCATTAACTCTATTATAAATTTGCCCAAAAAGTTTCCCTAAATGCATATCTGTATGTCTGGTTTTCATTATTATTTTTTAATTCTTTAATTTTTTTAAAAAATTTAGGCATTTCAATTTTTTATGATATTTATTTCAGAAAAATAACTGTTTAGTTTAGGTACATGGCTCTATTAATACATCGAAAATAAATGATTAATATAAATTTATTATTTTTAAATAATTAAATATGTGTTAATTATCCGATCTCAAAATATAAAATTTATATATATATATTACTTTCTTACTTATTACAGTATAAATAAAAATATCCTTTATTTTATTCTTTAACAGATAATATAACTTTGATATATACTAATGATGTGAAAGTATTTACTAAGAGCACCTTTTTTTTATAGAAATATAATTAATTTAAGAAACAAAAGAAAAAATATATCAGTATATGCATTCATAGATTTAGCCGAACAATAAAGTTTTAAGTTTGAATTCCACTCTCTTCATTTTTAACTTAAAGAAAATGTTTGATCACAAATTTCTAGTACAAGGAGAGATTAAATTAAACATTTTTATCATTCTTTTAATTTTAATTCTTATTACTTTTAGTTGTTATTATTTTAATTTTATCTTATAATAACTTAAATAATTTTTATAGAAAGTAGCTTTTTCTTCATACCTCTTAGAAATATTAATTTAAAATTAAAAAATAAACTCAATTTTATTTCCTTTCTATTATTGTTCTCTTTATGTAATTGAAGTGATAAATAATATCTATTTAATATTTTTCCCCATAAATAAAAAAATGACTAATTGTATAAGTAAAGTCTTTTAAGTATATAATAAGATATGTAAAAATGTTCAATTTATTGAGTTGGTAATTTAACATGAGATATTGAATGCATTTAAATTTATTAAGACCGATCCATCTACTATTTATATAAACCTTTTTTTCCTTTCAAATTATAACTAAATGAGTTTGGAACTTATTTATATAAATAGATAAGCTATAAACTAATATTATAATGGAATTCATGTAATTGATGAAAGAGTAAGTTCTATTTGGCATAATTTTATCAAATTAATTTTTAGTTTTTAAAATTTTAAAACTTTTTTTTGTTTAAAATCAGTTTTTAAGAATTATTTAGAATTAATTATTGATCCGCATATTGCACGATTGTTATTATATATATTTAAGTAAGAAGGTAAAATAAATTTATACAAAGATATATGAAATTCTTAATATTTATAATTATTTAGCACATTTTATAAAATCATAATAAGGTAAAATATTTTTATCTGTCTTGATTAATACAATTTCTAATATTTTTAAGAATTAAATAAAAGAATATTTTAAAGATATTTATTAATTGATTTAGTAATTATATAAAAATAATATTATGAATATAATTAATATACTATTTTTAAGAATTAAAAATTATTTAAAATATTAATAAAAATAGATACTAAACTTTTCACTTAATTTTGTTTTGATTATAGAATTTTAATTATTTTATTTCAATTATTCAACTTTAATTTTAATTACAATTTAGTCATTTTACTAATAAAAATTTAACATCTCTTTTATTGGCTATTTTTACCATGTGCCAATCTTTTATTTAGGAGATAACTAAATGAAAACACAATTAAAGTTGAATAATTAAAATAAAACATATTAAAATTTAACTAAATACAAAGTTCAGTGATCATTTTTATCATTATTCTAAAATTATTATATATTATTTTATATTTTAGAATTTATATACATAGATAAATAAATTTAAAATCTTTTAAACTATTACTTTTAGAAATCTAAAAAAAAGAAAATACATGTGGTAATCTATGCAAAATTAGTAGGCTATAGCTAATCCTAGCCCCTCGTTCACGCCATATCGGTTAAATTATATCAAAAATTAGAATTTAACAACAACTGACTAAATGATTAAAACTCATAGAAATATAAATATGCATTCGGCTAAAATAATAATGAATTATGTGTCTCTTTCAGTGTATTAATTTATATCTCACCCACATTCTTGGCACAAAGCTCTGTTCATGTTGTTAATTAGCTTTTATGATGATGCTATTTCACATCACAGCAGCATCAATGGCAGCTCTGGTCTTTTCTAGTTTTCAATATTCCACTCGTCTTGGTCCCCATAATTCATAAACCCTTCCCTGACAACCCAGTTCAAATCCACACTTATTAGACGGCTGATATAGGTTACTCTAAACTCAGACTTGGAAACTTTCAGTTTCTTTTACTTCCACTCCAAGCAAAACAAAGAAGGAAACCAAATGTGGAGGAAAAGTTAGAGAGCGATTCTCTACTCTCTCTTTTTTCCTTCTTTTTCTTCTTCGAAGAAATTCCCCAAATATAAGGTTAGTAACATTCATTGAACTCTCTTACCAACATTATCTATACAAACTAAAATTCAACTAAAGAAAAGAGTGTAGTCATCTTTCCTTTTCATCTCTCGTGTTTTTTTCTTATTCTTTATAAATTTAAAATAACGGTATAAATAATTACTGAATTTTATAATTAATATTATTTTAATTTTAATTTAATTACTGCTTAGCCAATAAAAAATTAACATATCACATTTTTTTAATTATCTTTTTTATTAGTTATTTTTTACCATATGTTAATATTTTATTTACAAATTGACTAAATTGAATTACAAATTAAAATTGAATAATTAAAAATTTTATCACTAAAATAAAAATAAGTATAAAACTCAATCATATTACCTCATTAAAATTTTATACTTTAGCCTTTCACCGTTCATTTTTAAATTATCGGTGTTTTTTTTTTTTTTTTATCGTCAAAACATTACTGCTACCTCTTCTTTTCTACTGTTATCAAATATTGTAGATATTCAATTTTCTAGATTCTATTTTCTTTTAACGTACAGAAAAATATTAATTTTAAAAAAAAAATTCAAAGAAAAGGTTTGGCTGTAGAAAATTTGGAGTTTTAAGTTGTGATTCCAGTAGTAAGGATATTAGTCCTTCCCAATTTGGATGTCTGGTCTGTTTGTTCACACGTATTGACTGTCTCTCTTTTACTTTTCGGTCTCTTTTTATGTTGGCGTATTCTCCGGTTTTGAATATTTCAACATTCCATTTTCAAGATTCCTTACTCTTTTAGTCATATTTTCACATGTCTAGACTTTGATTTTCAATATTGGGTTAATTACTAAATAAACACAAACTTTTTCACGTTTTCTCAATTTTACTCAAGATTTTGAATTTCGACAATTTTACTCTAATTTAAAAACTTGAATTCAATTGTATCCAACTAAATTAAATTGAGAATTTGAGTTATGTGCATGGTTGACGTGTTTGCCAACTGGAAAAAGCGTGGCATGTAATATAAACTCCTCTTATGAAGTTCCGAGCTACTGCAATCCTCTCTCAATTCATGATATCTCTAGAAACACTTTTTTTTCATCCAAAACTTAAAATTTTATATTGATAATAAAATAAATAAATTTTAAATTGTACTCTCTTTTTTATTACTTTTCACGTCAGAAATAAGATAAATAATTAAAAAAATTATTCTTTATCAGGTGGCAGACACATCAACCATAGACACAAGCTAATTTATCAATTTAATCCGGCTAAATACAGTTAAAATCAATTTTTCAAATTAGAGTAAAATTGTTAAAATTAAAAGGTTTAAGTAAATCTGAAAAAATGCGAAAATATTTTTAGATTTATTTGGTCTTTTAGCCTTTTTTTTTTTCGGTTTCCAACTGAATGAGAGACGTTATTTTCCAATTCTTCACATAATATGAATTCATTTATTGTGTTTGGTTGAAATTGATAAAGTTTATAAAATTCATTTACAAATTTAAAATTTACGTACTTTGAATGAAGTAAAATTTAATTTTAAATTCTATATATTTAAATTTATATAGAATTAGTTATAGATAAACTAAGTTCTAACAAAATAGATAGAATTTCTTGATGAATTCTACATAAGTTTGTCAATATATTCTAAAAAATATTAAAATATCTCTTTTAATTTTATCATTTTTATTTTACTTTATCTCTCGTATATTCTTTTCAAATAAAATAAATTTTTTAATAGAATTCAATCGGACATAGTATTACAAAAAATTCATGCAAAATGAGCCGCAATGTATAATAAAAAAGATAGTCATTTTTTTACACTCATCATGAAAATAATAGCTAAGTTATTTTTTATTATTTCTGTTTATGCAGGCTTAATGAGTCCTGAATTAGACGAGTTGAAATAATTATTTTTTTCACTCATCATAAAAATAATAATTTATCTAATGAAAATGTGAGAATCTAAATTCAAGACTCTATTCTACCTCTTAAAAGCAAATATTTTTACGATTTGAGTTATGTTACTATAGTATTATATTAAATTTATTTTCTATTAAATGAATCTATAATAAAGTTATTAAATTTTTTATAGAAATATAAATCTTTCTTTAATATGATTTTAGAGTTAAAATTCTAATTACATATTAAGATGAAAAATAATGAGCTAAGCTGACATTAGATACTAGCTTAATTAAATGAATGTACATCCACAAGAAATAGTCATATAGATATGGTCTTTCACTACGTCGTATTAAATAAGAACAGTAACTTTCGTTAACAAGCATAAATTTTGTATGTACGACCATGGCTTCACCTATGTCCCTTGTCCAATGGTGCGACAAGTATGGTTTTCCTCTCCATTGGCCTACTCTCCCACAACATCTGAAGGGATCTCCTTTACGGACTCGTGGGAAATAATGATGAGAACCTGGAAAGGTCCTAATCCGGTTGACATCCTAACTAGAATTGGCTTCATGCTATGGGCTGTTTGGAGAGGGAGGAATGAGCTCATATTTTCATGGACTCCTTTTATTCCTGTTAAGATTGCTAAGATTGGTGATTTTCTTGCTAACGAGTTTTTATCTGTGCCTAGCAAAGCTACTGTTATTAACTCTGAAGCTTAATATTCATCAACTGAACTCAACCAACTTGCAACAATTTGCTTTTCATATTGCAGTTAAGTTTCATGAAATGTCAGATTCAGCAGCTGTGGCTATCTTGTGCAGGAAAGCTACTGGGTCCCTAGTGGATGGTGCTGCGGTGATTATTCCATGCTTATCTAAGGAGGCTGCAGAAGCCAAAGCGATCCTCTTATGTCTCCAACTTGCCCAGAATTTGAAGCTAGGATCTTTTGATGTATTTTGTGAAAAACAAACTTCTTGTTAGTGCTGTTAATAGCAACTCTCAAGTTCCTTGGGAAGCCCTGAGTGCTGTTCACCAAGCAAAGGAGAGACTCCATTATTTTACGTTTGTGAATTTTGTTTCTGTTTGTAAAACTAGGAATTCTGTTGCCAGATGGGTGGCAAAGCGCTTATCGAAGGGGAGTCTCTCTTGTGCTTGGTTATCTAGTCCTGAATTCTCATCTATTGTAGCCAACGATTGTTTCTTTCTGTAATGAATGATCTCTTTGCCCCCAAAAAAAAAAAGAGGCCTAATAGTATGCACGTGGTGCATTTTACACTTATAAATCTAATGTGGTATAGTAGATGAACAAAAGGTAAATATGCTATAATAAGAGATATTTGATAATTTAACTTATCATTTAAAATTAAAATTTTTTATTACTTAATAGTTTTAAGTTGATTTGATAATATATTATAGAACCTATTTAATAGTTTCAGTTAAATAAAAATATTTAACTTCAAATTTATACTGAATGCACTCAACTTTCAAAATTATTTATTAAAGTGACTATTATACCTTTAATATATTCTTAAATTTTATAATGATAAGTCAAAGATCCTGAATTCTTAAGATTTTATAATCATCAACAATTGGCTTGGGGTCTTAAATTTTAGGAAAAATATTAAAAATATTCATTTTTTATTTTTTATTAAATTTACAATGTTGATTTTTTTTTTACTGTCTTAAAATATCAAAAATATAATTTTAAAATTTTTTTCTTTCAAAAATATGGTTTTGGTTTTTCTTTGATTGCTTTTTTGGCGAAACAATAAAAAAGAAACTAAAGAACAACAAAGAAAAAAAACTAAAAAATAATTGCACCATAATTTAAAAAAACAGTATTTTTGAAGAAAAAATTTATACAGCAAAAATGATATTTTTGTTGATTTTCGGATATTTCTAAAAAGCTTTCTAAATTTTATAAAAAAAAAACTGTAAAACTGTTAAATTTTATAGTGACTAATTATCCAAGTTAAAGTTGACATGTTTAATTCAATTCTCTTATATGAATAAAACCTTAATTTATTAGTTTCTTTAGTACTTATTTAAAATTCAAATATTTTGTTAAATATTCATTAGAAATACTATCTTCATATTACAAGTTGGAGATCTAATGACTATAATCTAATAGCTAAAAGTATTCATGGTTTAGTTTGGTGGTTTAGAGTAAATATTTTTAACTAAATCAATAAAATCAGTTTTTAAATACTTTAGCTCTTAACCAAACTAAATAATACTAAAATATATCAAAAAAAAAAACTATTTAGATTCGTTTCGGATAGTCAGTTTGGTCAGTTTGATAAAAATAATAAGTACATAAGTTAAAGAAATTTAAAGAGATCACATAAATTTTGATAAATATTAAAATAAAATCATATTGCCAAGTAACAATTAACCTTAGCAATGCTATAAAAAATACAAATGTTATCGTATGTATTTGAAATTCTTAGCATAAACAATTTCGAATGAAATATCTCCAAATTAGTAGAGATCAAAATAACATAATAAAAATTTTCCAAGACATAGAATTATATATTAGTAACTATACAACCAAATATTATCTATATGACTAGATAATTAGTTATCCTATTATAATAATAAATTAAATATCAACGGTTGTAATTTTATAAAGGTATTATGCACCTATGCTAATTTTGAAGGATTCAAAATCAAGAGTTTGAGATAACCTTTTATGTCAACTTCATTCAAAAAAGTTTTCCATATTTTTCTATTGTCTCTTGATAAATGTAATATTTTGAATTTGTTGATGATTGAAACATGAGGCATATTGAAAATTAAACTAAAATGACTATTATGCAATCTAAATTAAATTTCAGTCACTTTCATGAAATAAATTAAAATTAAGAAGAGTGTATTTAATTGAAACTTTTAAAGACTTTTTTTTAAATGAATTACTTTTAAACAGTTTCTAAATTTCTAATAATTTTTACAGAATCTATGATTTTATAAAATGATTTTTACAAACTTTACTTAAAAATACTTTTATAGACATTGATAGACTTTTATTGATTTTCATATACTACTATTTATTTATTATTTAATTATTTAACAATGAATTTAATCATTTTACTTTTATTATTTTTTCATCTTTTTTTTTCTGTGTTTATGTTAAACATTATTTCACTTAATATTATATGCAACTTAATACATAAATAACAAAGTTTATTTAATTATCGTGTTAAATTTATATCATTTTAAAATTTTCTACCTCATAATTTGAACACTATTTTTTTTGTCAAGAGAATAATTTTTTTTTTTAAAAGAAATTATCATAATACATCTTGTCTCCAATTAAACCACCAAATTCATGTCATACTCGTTATATTTTTTTATTACTTATTTGATAAATACTTAAACAAAAAATAATCACGTTTACTAATTATTAATAAAGAGAAAATTATAAATTTACTGTCTTCACTTTTCGATTTTTCTATTTCAGTCTTTGAATTATTTTTTTATTCAATCGATTGTCTAAATCTGATAATTTATATATATTATAATGTCTTTTACAAGTTTTGCATATTAAAGTCATAGTTTAACTCATTTTATATGAAATGACTTAAATATCCTTATTTATTTTTATTTATAATTTTTTCTATTTCTTCTTTCTTCTCTTTTTTTTTTTTAATTTTTTATCCTTTTCTATTTTCTATCAAATTTTATTTTAGCATTAAAGAAAATATTGGATTAAATTATTTTAATTTTTTAAATTTTGCTCATTATTTTATTATTTTAAAATTTATTTTTTTAGAGCACTTGATAACTTCATCCTTCTTTCCTTATTGTTTTGAGGTGAAAAAAATATACTTTATTTTTATTTTTTTGAGGTGAATGCACAAAGTTAAAAGAATAAATAAAGACATTTAATTTATTTTCAGTTTTTGTTAGAATGAATAAGAAAAATAAAATAAATTTATTTTAAAAATAAATAAAATCTTAAAAAAAGTGTTGAAAATGGATAAAAATAAGAAAAATAAAAAAAATAAAAGAAATAAAATATCATTGTAAATAAGGGTATTTAAGTCCATTTACTATACAAAATAAGTTAAATAAGTATTTTAACCTGTAAAACCGGCTAGAGATACCATATTAAATATTTTTAGATACCAAAATAGAAAAAACGGAAAAGTTAAAACATCAATTTTGTAATTTTCTTTTGGTAAATATCTAAGTAAGGGGCCCTGAATAATCAACTTATTTTCCCTACTGATAATCACGTTTACCAATAAAAGAATTATCTAAATAATTAAATTTAAAAATTTATATATGGTGGGATTATTTGTTCAAAAAAACTCATTAAATGTTTCATTTAAAATTCATATTTTTTATGAAGGCCTTTTTAAAATTAAATTAAAAACTTTAATTAATCTTTTATATGTGTGAGTACAAGAAAATATTATTAGTACATAATTTTTAGCTTCTGAATTTCATCTAATTTCTTATATTTCTTAGAATAAAAAATATAGTGAAGAGAAATGAAGACGATAATGCATAACAATTTTAAAAGAAGAAAGTTGAATTTTAAAAAAAAAAATTATTGAAATCTCAAAGAAAAATAAAAGAGAAATCTTGAGAACTTTTATTCATAACAATGCATAAAAAGTCGTTAAAAGTATATAAATTCTATGTTTATAAAAGTCAATGACTTTTTAAATACTATCTTATTTTTAAAGATTTTATAAAAATTGTAATTGAATGCCCCTGATTTCTATAGACTTTTTTAGAAGGCCTAATTACTAATTAGATTCTAAATTTTATACTTTTTAATAATTTGATCCACTTGTTTTAAGATTGTAAGATAAATACTTATACTTTTAATTTATTTTCAAAAATACTTTTCAGTAACAACTTTTGAAATACTACAATAAGAAAAATGACGTGGCAAGTTAATTCTGCTTATTAACATAAAAATTAGTGAGTTAATAAAAAATTTGTTGTATTTAAATATAAAATATGTGAAAAATGCACATACATGAAAATTTTTAATGGTTATATTATTAAGTTTAGAATAAACTATTTGCTCTAATTCATAATTATTATTCTTTTAATAAGCACAATCAACTTCCTACATCATTTTTTTCCTGTGAAACTTTAAAAATTGTCATCGGAAAGTATTTTTAAAAATAAGTTAAAAGAATGAGTACTTGATTTAAAATTTTGAAACAATTAGATAAAATTGTTAAAAAGTATATAGTTCAAGATTGAATTTGTAATTAGGCATTTTTAAAATTTTTAAAAGTTTATATTGAAAAATCCATATGACTTATACAAAGTTTTTCAAAGTTATACATCTTGACTTTTAAACTCCACCAAAATCTTAATTGAATATATCCTTCTAAGTGACCATAAATTTAAGTATACAAATTAAAACTAAATGCATAGTTAGATGATCACTGATATTATTATCCCATATTACATATATCTTTTTATTATATCTAAACACAGTAATTAAACAATTTTTATATTATATGATATTGGAATATTAATTAGGCCTAATTATAAATCAAATTTTAAACTTTATACTCTTTAATAATTTTATCTAATTGTTTTAAAATTTTAAAACAAATACACATTCTTTTAATTTATTTTCAAAAATATTTTATGATGATAATTTTTATAATTTTAAGGTAAAAAAGATGATGTAGGAAGTCTATTATACTTACTCAAAGAATGATAATTATGAGTCAGCAAAAATAATTTATCATAGATTTAATAATATAAATATTAAAAGTCTCATATATTTTACATCTATTTTGTTATTGGTTCACTAATTTTTATTTCTGCTAGCAAGCAGAATTGACTTGCATGTTGTTTTTATCATTGTAAAATTTCAAGAATTATTATCGAAAATTTTTTTTGAAAATAAATTGAAACCGTATGTATTTATTTTAAAAATTTAAAATAATTTAAAAATTGTTAAAAAGTATAAAATTTAGAATTTAATTAATAATTAGGCCTATTCATTATCTTACATAATTAATTAAGTTATATTTCTTTATATCATATCAAATACAGTCCAAGTTTTTTCCATTTTACATAAATGAAAGGATGAAGCCAATCAAATTATAAAATGACTACTTTTTTCCTAATAACTCTTTGAAGTAAAGGCTAAGTAGGCCTCTACCCTTACTACGATGTCCTTCAAAAATTTCTTGGACAATTTGATTTTTTTTTTTTAAAAAAAAATTATCTGGTATAAGTGTATGTCTCAATTTATTCATCAAACTGATAAATGATAACATATATTTATTAATTTTAAATAATAAAATACGTGTCAATTATCCAATATCAAAATATAAAACACTATATATAAACAAGTGGATTAAAAACAATTGAAAAGTTAATAAAGTAATAATAATAATAATAAAAAAATATACTAGTATAAACATAGTTTATATTTCTGTATCGAGATTATTTACTAGTGTCTCAATGAGAAGAGGCAGCACAAATGGTACAACCCATGTAGCAAATATCAGAATGGAAACAGCCATCTAGAAAATGCAAACGAGAGGAAGAAAACACTCTGCAAATACAACAGTAAATACATAACTAAGCCAATAACCAACTTTCAAGCATTTCATAAATGAGAATAGAAACCATTGCATATATAGCCATCATTAAAACCAACAACCATCCAGAAAAACATAAGTTTCAAAAGTTATTTGTGAATTCTAGCATTCGACCTAAGGTTACCAGCAGAATAAATATTAAATGATGATTTACTTTATGGATGGAGTCTCTCATTCAAGTCCAGAAGGGCCCAGCTGCGTTGAAGAAAATCATACATTATAAATAAATAAATTCTTTATTCAATTATGACTCCTAAGATCTCTGAGAATGACCCATCTATAATAAAGAAAATCATACATTATGGACAAATAAGAAATTCTCATTTAAATTATGAATCCTAAGAAAGAATATTCAATTAATCATTGAAAAAATATAAATGTATCATAGTACTGTAACCCATCTCTAATAGCATAATTTGGGCTAGAAGTTTGGGACAGCTCCAGGCAGTATTTCAGGGGGAACACAAAGTAGGTGATTAAAATGGCTCGAAAAGAATTTTAAACTCCAGCTGCTGTGCAAATAATATTTAACGATGTGGCTGACATAGCCTTTGAGTTTACTGCTACATCTTTTAAGTTTGTTCCTCTATGTCAAAGGGTGTACTTGAAAATGATAAAGTAGTGATAATTGAATTTGGAGTTTACTGAATCAATTCTGAGATGAGTTCGCATAGGCCTTGGTCTGAACAAATCATGTGCAAGAGTTAAATTTAGTACATGCGAATCATGTCAGCTATGTCATAGTGTTTGGGAAGTCTAGAAATGCAGAAACAGACCATGCCAGAAATGACCCAGATTAAAAAAAAAAAACAACAACAACAAAGGAACACAAACCCTAGGCCAATTTCTACCAAGTAAAAGTGCGCCATGGGAAACCAGTCTCCAGCTCTCTATATATTCTATCCCATGAGCAGGATCAGCTACAGATTGAGCCACGTCACTCACTATCAATCCCATTCTGGTCTTTATTGTTGTTGCCTTGTAATTTAAGTTCTACTTTGTGCCTTTTGTAATCATAAACTACTACTATAAACTTTATTCATATATAATGTCTTTTTTGAAAAGAAAAAGTTATGACAAAGTAGAAAGGCATGCTAAAATAAGAATAGAAAAAGGAAACATGTAAGTATGTTAGTTCAAAAAGGAGATGATAAATAAGATTGTTCTAAAAAATATATGATTATTAAATATTTTAATATGATTTTATATTTATTGTAATAATAAAAAAATTTCTTAGTAAAGTTTTAACCAGACATATTCAATGTAATAGACATTCAATAATAATTTTAAAATATTTTTTATTATATTAGATGTCTATTATTATGTCTATAGACATATTTTTTTTATGTAAATAGAACTCTATTTCTGTAACTTTTATACATGTAAATAGGTGTTACAATTAATGGAATGATATCGAAAAATTACTCTCTTATTTATTTATTTATTTTTTTGAATCTTTATTTCACAAAACTACTTATTCTTCTTACTGTTCTTTACTTTACAACATAAATTATATACTGTAAAATAAAATTTAATAGATGACATAATTGACAAAATCAGGGATGACCATAAAAATGGATGCTTATAGCGACAATTAACTGGCAAGACTTTTAAAAGTGTCGTTAATATTGGCCATATGCCAACGGTTCTCGTTAATATTGGCCACATGCCAATGGCTCTTACCTAAACATTGTTGAGTTATTTTATGGGTTAATTGCACCGCTGGTATCAAACTTTCGTACTTTTTTCCAAATGGTACCAAACATTCAATTTGTTTCTTTTTTGGTACCACTCCTATTATTTCTGTATCTTTCGCCAATACCAAAGAGGAATCCGGCACTTATTTGTTGATGTGGCTGTCGAATTTATGAAGGATAACACACCACTTGCTACATTTATTGCTGACTTATTTGCTCTCTCCTTCCTTTCCTTCAATCCTCCCCTCATTTTTTTTCTCTTTCTTCCCTTTCTCTTTCCTTGTCTCTCTCCTCTCTTTCCTTTTCTCTCTTTCTTTCTCTCTCTTCCCTTCTCAATTATACCCGAAATACTCTTTCAACTTCAAGAATAATTATAATAATTACAACCAACCAATTTTCTCTATCTTTTCAATTTCATTATCCCAACACAAGCTTCCACTTTCTAAATCACTCCTCCTTACTGTGGTTTTCCTATTAAGATTTCAAGCTTTTCGCTTTTGCGGACTGCTGCTATGATTCTTGTCAAACCTCTGAGTTTTTGTCGCTTTTTATTGGGTTATTTTTTTTATCAATTAGTTGGGATCAGATTGATTGTTTTCCATTTTCGACGTCTTTTATTGATAAATATAGATTTACTCTGTTTCTTAGAGATGTTGCCTTTTTCATCTGGGTTTTTGTTGCTGAGTTGGATAACTGTTTGTTGAGTCAGCAACAAATGTGGCAAGTGGTGTGTTAACCTTCATAAATCTGGCAGCCACATTAGCAAATAAGTGCCGGATTCCTTTTTAGTACTGGCGGAAGATACAGAAATAATAGGAGTGGTACCAAAAAGAAACAAATTGAAGGTTTGGTACCATTTGGAAAAAAATGCAAAGGTTTGGTACCAGCGGTGCAATTAACCCGTTATTTTATATATCAACAGTTTCTAAATTTGTGTCGTAAAATACAAAGGTAGATCAATCTAGCAACGCTTTAACTAATGGCGTCGCAATATGATGTTTAACTTAGTGACGCTTACTCACTAAAGAGAATTGATAAACAATGTACACAACGCAACTTTTATTATGCAAACTCAGTTGTGTCAGTGGGCATTTTTATTCAACAAGAACTCTTCATCTTCCCTCTCCGTTCACCAACTTCATTAATCCTAACCTCTACTCTATCAACCCTCATTTCTTTTCCTTTTTCTTTGCACATTCATAAACTCTGATCAATTTTGGTGAATTTTCTTTTAATCATAAATCCTCAAGCAAGGGAAAGAAAGAAAAACATTTATGTGTATCTTCTTAAATGGAAATGAAAGTGATATGATGAGGCCATAAACTAGCTAATTGACTCTTGTTGATGATTTTGCCTTGTTTTAGTGTCAGCTACTATGGGTTTTCTCATTTGATCTGTAATTGTTGTGCTTTTTTCAGTGTATATTGCTAAGGATTTTTTAGCTGCAAAAATGCTTTTATTTTCTTTAGATCCACTGTTTTCGTTGAGCTTATGCAGGTTCTGAATGATTATTGTGTAAGCATTCTTTTGGATTGCAAGTTACAAACTGACATATTCATCGGAATCCAATCAAATGTCTGATTATAGGAAAATTGCTTCATCTTTTTTAGAGAATCAAGTTTAACAGTGCTCTGGTTTTATGATGAGTTAGCTATGTCAGAAAAAGAAAATTATATGTTAATTGTTAAACAATTTGGTTCACTAACATAACCTGTATAAGAAATGATTGTCTTTCAGCATGAACAGTAGCATTAAAGTTTATCTTTTCCCTCTATTTTAATTAAACTTTGGTACGTTACTGTTCTTGTTGCTGCTTCGTTGAGCAATGCTAGTCAGATATTGCACATACTGTTGAAGAGCTTTTAGAGGTTTGATCTTAAGCTTAAAGTGAAAATAAGCCATTTAGATGTGCATTGCAGAATATTATTTTAATGATTCATAGTTCATGTGATAATATAATTTTCCATATATATTAAATTGCTCCAAGTTTTGAGTAATCCCTTTTTATTGATTTAATGCTTCAATTTACCAGAATGATATAATCTATATTCCTTCTTTTCATATATATTATCTCTTTTTGTGTAGCATATGAACATTTAGTGTGTAGATCACAAGGAATCTATTGAAAAGTTGACAGAAGTATAGAATAAGACTTGCAGCTAAACAAATGAATTGAAAACTCTATGGTATCTATATAAATACTGTTTATATTTTGAAATATTTTTGTCTAGGTTTGGTTGTCCCTACATATTCATCAAACCGATAAATGAGTGACATGTATTCATTAATTTTAAATGATGAAGTATGCGTTAATCATCTAATACCAAAATATAAAACACTCATATATATATATATCATTTTTCTATTAGTTGTGGCGTATAATTTTAATAATAAGTAATGGATGTTGTTATTGATTATCTTACTTAGTGTGGATTGTGGATCCATTTTGATTTGTTGACTTTATTTGTAGGTGTATATAATTAATATAGCTCTCACTTAATTAATAATTTATTTAACTATTTTATTGAAAGCATATTAGCTAAGTATAATATGTGGTGCTTCATCAAACTATTACTTTTATGGGCTAAATATTAAGAATCAAGTTCAAATAAGCTCCTGAACATTGTGGGTGAGTTTAAATAAACCTCTTTGTGTCGTTTTAATTCAAAATCTAACATTTTTGGATCATTTTGACCCTTTAGATCAAATACACGTTTCAAAATAGTTTTAGAAATTTAAAAAATATTAGAGAAAGATGAAATATAATTAAATATCAATAGAAATTTATATATATATCAGTTCGATTAAAAAATAACAAAAATATCATAAATAAATAAATAATAAAAATAAAGAAATTCAGTGATTTTAAATATGATATTACAAAATATACTAACAGTGTAAATACTCACAAACTAACATGCAGAACATATAATATAGATAACCTAATTCACATCAATTATAAGGATAACAATTTAAAATTTAACGAACCACCTAATTCACATTAATTATAGAGATAACATTTTAAAACTTAATGAATTTGAAATGACTTTTTAAATTATAATAAGATAAATTATTAAGAAAAAGAAAATAATGCAGCTTCATTTAATAATTCATTGT
This sequence comes from Ricinus communis, assembly GCF_019578655.1. Lineage (NCBI taxonomy): Eukaryota > Viridiplantae > Streptophyta > Magnoliopsida > Malpighiales > Euphorbiaceae > Ricinus > Ricinus communis. Next base: position 13,085,029 of record NC_063256.1, on the reverse strand, counting down.
TGTTCTTCTCATTTAATAATTTATGCTTACTTCTATAGAGTTATGAATATGTAATCACCAAGCAATTTTAGCAGTAACATGGAATGATGAACTTAAAATTACTGATGTTCTCAAATTTAAGTCAATTTTGCAAGCACAAGTTTAATATGAGGAAGGGAGTATTTGAGATTGCATTTGATAAAACCTCTTTGAAAAAGACTCTTATATTTATACTTTTTCTACATTGGGAAAAGGTAAAACAGGAAATCCTTTAAACTTTACCCCAAAAGACAATTATTTAGAGAGATAATTACTATTTGCCTCCTTTTTTTCATATTATAATATTTTATAATTTTTTTTTATTTTGTGATTGTATATAAAAAACTTTTTTCGTCAGAATTTTTATTAGATAATCGTTAATTAGGTTTGTTTTTATACAATTTACCTCTTGATTTTCTGTTAATATATAAATTTCTCCCTATATTTTATTTATTACATTAAAATTTTCTTGTATTTTGAAAGTCTATGCATTTAAAAAACTAAATTGATAAAAGGATGTAATTTGATCCTTAAACTTTTTATCAGAATTACAGATCAAGTATAACAAGTTTAATAATAAAAATAATATTTATTTTATTTTAATAATTTAAAATTAAATCATATAAATTTTTAATATTTTGATAAACATAAATACTTTTAAAATATTTTATATTTTACTAGAATTTAAGTATGCTATCAATTAAAGTAATTCAAGAATACTAGTTAATTATTTTCTACATACTAAAATTGATTTATACAAAAATCAGACAAGGGGGTTATAGTATAATAAATAAATTATAAGGCAATTTGTATATTACACCAAATATCATGGGACAAATGTTATAAAACTAAATCTAGTTAACGGTTATTTAACGGAAATTCTGATGGAATGAGTTTTTAGTATAAAATTACAAAATAAAATGATGAAAAAATATAATTTTTAAATGTTCGGAGATAACTAGTATAATATAAAAAAATACTCATGGAAAATAGTAATTACCCTTTATCTAGAGGAAATTACACTTTTTTTTTATAAATATAATTCATACTATAGTTTTGTTTCTTATTGATTTTTATTTTATTAGTATTATTTTGTGCATTACTTGGGCGATGCCTACTCCTCCGCACCTAAAGGAAGATCTTTTCTTATCCACTGGACAAGGGCCTACGACATAAGGCTCCTCCTACGAACCTATTGACCTATGAACCTTCGAACCTAAGGAATAGGACTTTTGTCTTTTTATTTATATGATACTTTCTCTCAAAAGAAATATTTCTATTATATCTCTTGAAACATGAATATTGATCTATTTTGACATTCTCGTATTTTTCTTTTGCATTGTCATCACGACGGTAACAATAGTAAAGAAGAATACCATAACTCTTTTTCCTCTTCTTTTTCTTCTTATTCATTATCATCATCAGGTATTGGCGAGTTTCAGTGAGTATCAAAGATTGAGATTGTTCAAATTATATTAAGAAAAAATTGATAATTTAACAGCTCCAAAGCTTAAACTAAAGCTATATAATTATAAAGAAACACGAATTGATGATGGAGAGGTATGGGTGTTTGTTTGGCAAAGGCTCTTACAACTTTTATGAGTTGTATCTTTTTTTATGGTAAGTTCTTGTCATCTAAGTTGGTTTGATTTGAAGAAATAATTAACAAATAGTTTGGTCTTAAGATTATTTAATCTTTGATTTGTTTGAATTCTTTTAACTGATGTTTGATTCAAATTTTATATTGTGGTATTGTTGAATAAAATGTGAATAAGATGAATAAAATGGTAAACTTATGATTGTAAATTCTCTTATTTTCTACTCATTTGTTAATGTGCTTGAACCATAAATTAGCTTATTATTAACTCTTTGTTTTTACAAAAATGTACACAAATTTTTTAATCTAATTTTTTTAAATTTTTTTTAGTTTTTGATATATAATGAGGAGGACGATAGACCCATCACAATCTTATCCGTGCACATTAGAAAATAATTTCTTTTTCTTTTTCTTCTCTCTGTTTTTTTTTTTGAATTAGTGATTATTGAATTGGCTTAAAATATATTTTATTTCCCATGTTATCTATGTACAGACAAATAATGAGAGGACCATTTGAGCTGAATTGGATTAAATAGAATTATATTTTGCACTAATGATATTTGATAAATATATTTTTTTTTAAGAAATTAGCAAGCTTACTGGTGTATAAATACCAAAGTTACAAACAGAAATCAAAATCACAATTTCAAATATCATATATATATATATATATATAAAACATATACCATGAAATTTGTACTATTTACTATAAATTTTGCTTGTGTTTTTCTAAAGCTATAAACATAGTAAATATATTATATATAAGGAATATATATTAAAATAATTAAAATATGTTCCATTATATTGACTGAACACTAGTGTTACATCCTTTGTACTGAAAAAATTAAATTTCAGAATAAAAATATATTAAACAAATTGAAATTGTGGTTAAAGTTATATAACATATATATCACATATATATGTTATATCCAATATTAATAAAATAACTGTAACGTATATTTTTCCTAAGAGTTTATCTTTCGATTTTTATAAATCTACAACCTATATGTATTAAAATAGTTACAAATATCAAATATATATATATATATATATATATATATATATATATATATATATATATATATAATGTTATACCATATTTTACTGAATGTATACCATTTGCTACTATTTTTATATTATTTTAAGTGTAAATATTTAAAGTATATTGTAAATGTATGCAACAAATACTAAAATAGATGTAATGTATACTATTTTTAGGAGTTTATCTTTTATTTTTCTCTAATATATATATATATATATACACTAAAATATTTTATATATTATATCTATAATTAATTTATTACATATTTTATTGAATGAATCCTATTTGCTTATCTTCTTTTATTATATTATATTTTAAATATGCAAGATATTTAATAACTTTATAAAAATATAGAACAATAAAATAATTATCATAATAATATTTTTTAATTTTTAATAATAACGAGTGTCATTATATACAAAGTTTAACTAATTCAATCAATAAAAATTGATATTATATTTATTGTTACTGAAAAAAATTTAAAATTTAAATATTTTAATTTTATAAATTGAAATATTAATTAATATTATACCGAATATATACCTAATTTATACTTTCTATTTTATATTTATAAAAAGGTTCTATTTCTGATGATTTTTTGAATTCTTTTAAATAAAATTTACTTATAAATAGATTATATTCTTAATAAATTCGGTAAGATATATATGTAATTTATAAATTAATATTAAATGATTTATAATTCATTTTAAAAAAATTATAACCTTTTAACATATACTATTTTTGTATAAAAGTATTACCGTTTCCGGTATATCTACTAAAAAATATATACTATTTTTTTAGCTTCGTTTTTAAACTGATTTTCATATATGATCTTTGAAAAAAAATCTCTTAAATTGATAGAAAACTCCTGCAATAGGGTTGATTTATCAACTTTAACCTAAAATTGATCAAATCATATGAAGATTTATCGAAATAAAAATCTTAATTATTCATAATCAAAATCTACTTTGAAAGAATTGGAATATATATGTTATTTTTTATTCTCTTTATATAATTATTGATTTTACTTTAAAAATTATTATTGAAATTAATATGAAACTGACCGATTAGTGTTTTCTTTTTTAAAAGAAATTAGTTGAAGATTATAAATATAAATTTGGTTTCTAAAAGAATACGTATAAATGTTATTCTCAAAGCTAAAATGATTTCTTTTGATATAATTCTAAATGACAGTAAAAAAGATATTTTATGTTTTTTTCTAATTAAATAAAAAAGAGAATAAAAAGAAAATAATAAAAAACTAATCAAATAAAAAGGAAAAGAAAAATCTTCCACCGCTACTTCTCTCCTCATATCAAATTCTGTCAAATATTTTTGGTTAAATACTATTTATTCTCAGAAATTTAGTTTAATATATATTAGTTTTTATCATGAAGGAGATTATGATAATTTTGTATGTTAAAAATGAAGCTTTTTATCTACTATTGAAATTAAATTAATATGAGTAAAATCTTTATTTTTAATATTAGTTTAATTTTAGTGTACAATAAAATAATAAATTTAAATTATTTATTTTATTTAAAAATTTAAAATTAAACTACATAGTAATTTAAAAATATTAAATAAAAAAATATTTTTAATACATTTATATATTTTAGGATTAAATTATGCTAAGTAATAAAAGACATAAACAAGTAAAAGAATATTAAATTTATTATTTTAATTAAATACTAAAATTAACTTGTGCTAAAATAAGATTTTATTCTAATTTAATAATAAAATTAATTTTGAACGAGTTTAATACATGAAAATGAGTTTAATGATTAAATTGTAATTTTAAATTGTCAGTTTAGTCTTTCGACTAAAATGAAAAGAGGTGGTAATCAATTTTTTTAAAACTTAAGAGAATTTTGACGTAATAAAAAAAATGTAGAGACCGACTTATGTATTAAATCAAACCATATAGATAAATAGTATTTAACCCATTATTTGTCTAGTCTCATACATAAATATGATTTTCAAAATATCAATAATAAAATACCTTCAAATTGAGTTTACATAATTATCTTTTTTAGTTATAAATATATCTTTATCATTTAAAATATCCTCATTAGATTTTTTTTTTTTAAAAGAAGAAAACTCATTCACTAGAAAAATAGAGAACACAAGAAAATAATGTGACATTTTTTTAATTTTTTTTCTCCTCAATTTTGAGACTCTAAAAATTGTAGTTTATATTATGAGTATATTTACTTTTTTTAATTAGTCTATATTTTAAATTAACTAAAGATGAAATTGATTTCATGAAGCTCTAACTAAGTTTGGTACATATAATAAAGGTTGGATTAATAATTTTAAAAGCTTAACTTCTCATGCCCCTGAAATCGGTCTTGTCTAATACCAAACTTCTCATGCCTTTTGTAAGTCATCTTCAATGAGATTATTAATATCATAAATAATAAAATTTTAATTTCAAATAGCATTACTTTTTTACTTTATTTACTTAAAATAATTTTATAAATTTCACTTTCTTTTTTCTTACTTTTTAATTAAAAACTTAACTTAAATTAGTTTTTTCACCAAAATTTATGTAAAATCTTTTATTACTAATATGACTGTAGTGTTTTAATTTTAAAATCTATTTTCTTACACTTATATTATAAGTTTTCTTAGAATAATTTGGAATTTTTTTAATTTTATTTGCACAATAAACTTGAATTATAATTATTTATAAGTTTTGATCAATGAAATCAATAAAATTTATTCAATAAAATATATAAAAATAATTAAAATAAAAATATTATAAAAACTAATTAACACTAGATGATTTAAAGACTTTCTGAGAAAAAATAAAAGAAAAAAGTAATTAGGAAGATATAATTTCATATATATAGAAAATGATGTTTAAGTAATATAATCATTTTAGTAATCTATGTCATTGGCTAAACTATTTTACCAAATATGGAACTACAATAATAGAATTAATAGTACTATGAATTAGAATGTTTATATCAAATAAAGTTTAACATAAACAATCCTATTAATTAAGTTTAATTCTAAGGACTGTAAATTTGTGAATCGAATGGACTGTAAAATTGTTAAAATGCCATGCTTTAATTACTTTTTATCTCGGAGTGTTTTTTTATAATTCACTTACTTATTAAATCTAAAATTTAAATAAATATTTTTTCAAATTAAAGCATTAAATTATGAAGCAAAAGTGACACATATTTTTAGATTCCTAAATAATATAAAAGCATTTACAGTAATTAATTATTTCTTTTTTCTTTATCATCATTTTATTATTTATTGATATTTTATTTTACAAATTATTTTACAGTTATTTACCGTCACAATTTAAATTTTGTTACTTTTCTTACTGACAATCTTTTCTTATTTTCAATTAATTATAATATTTTATAATTTTTCTATAACTATTGTTTCATTTTATGATATTAATAGCATGAAAAATCTATGCATATCATTTTCAGTGATTTTACTATTTTTTTCTGCTCTAGTTATTTTCTGCATCAACATAACAAGTAAAGGACCATCATAATTAAGTATTGGAAAGGTAAATAATCTAATTAATAAAATATAATTTTTTAATAAAAAAATTAATTTCTAGTATATTAAAAGAAAAATTATAGAAGCTTCTTCGTAAATCTAAAAATCAACCAAACATCAACTATATCCATCTTAACCCCAAACATCAACTAAATATCCATAAAATTATTCAATTATAAAAAAAATTTTAAAAATAGCTTATTATTTTACTCAAATCTCATCATTATTCAACTACTAAAATTTCAAATATCATTATTCGACTGTCCAAATTTGAAAATTTTAAGCTTTAAAAAAGAAAAACAAAAGATAGATACGAAAGTATAAAGAAAAATCAAACTTCCAAAATGTAGATTAGAGTCTACACAAAATTCTACTAAATACGTCAATTTTTACACTTTCTTGAACAAATATATTAGAGTCTGCAGTCATAACTTCACTATTTATTTTCCTTCTTTGATTATTAATATACATCTATAAGTAAATGAAAAGCAATCAAGCATAAAATAAAATAAATCTAAGCATTTAAACATAATTTTTTAATAAAAAAATAAATTTATAATATTTTAATTTTTTAATAGAAAAATAAGAATTGAAAGAAAGAAATTAAATATATTTTTAAACCAATCATCATCTATACCCATCTTAAAATATATTTAATTGCAAAACAAATAAAAAACATAAATTGACATAAAAAAATCAAACCATAAATATAGTAAAAAATCAGAAAACTTTATATATATTAACAAAAAATCAAAATAACTTTTTTACAAAAAATTTGAAACAAACTGGACCTTTTGTAGAGATTAAAATTCAACTAATTTTAAAAATTCTTAAAATAATAATATTCTTTTACATAAGAAAAAGAATTTAAATGAAAAAGATAAAAAAATGAGATAAAAATTAATAAATTAAAATAAATTTTATAAAATATAAAATTCAATTAAATATCAATTATAATTATCTTAAAATTAACTAAATAAATAGTAAATAAATAAATAAATTATATAAAAAGATCTTATTATCTCATAAGATAAAACATAGCTATGTCAGTTCCCAACTTATAATAATACAGACGAAACGAAACAGTATTCATAATTTACGACAAACAGTCAACACCCACGTGCTCATGCCTTTTATTACGCAATTTGGTACCTTTTTTGTATCTCTTTTTTCCCACCAATAATTCTTAAAATCATTTATTTTTGTCACTGGTTTAAAATAGTAATTCTACTCGTCTCTGCTAATAATTTATTAATTGTTAAATTACATTAAATAAGAAAATAAAGCTAACTTTTACATTTATTTGATTATATTTCATCTATTTTAATAACTTTGAAAAAATATGATTCTCATCCATCACCTTACTAGTTCTAGAGCCCAACGAGAAAAAAGATCGCGTCTAAAGATTTTATTATCACCGTCAACTCTAAGAATAACAGAGAAATATATATCAATTATTGATCAATTTGATATACGGATAAAAATAATATATTAAAATTTAAATAAAAAAATTTCACATATAAATACCTAATCATACATTGCAAACATTACAAATATAATTACAATCGACCTTTGTATATTTAATATTTAATAAATTAATAATTTTATTAATTGGTAAACTTTTAAGACACCAACTTTCTTTTGCTTTAGATTATTGAATTTAATAAATTAATAATATTTTAAAAATATAAATATATTAATTATAAGAGAGTCAGATTGCATATTCAAATGACCACTTAAAAAGAACTAACAAAATCACAGATTTTATGTGATGAAAAGAATAATCCACTTGAAAAGAAAAGAAGATGGCACAGCTGCAAACAATGCATTTCTAATTCTCCATATGATACTAGTACAACAAAGCTATTTCTACATCAGGGCAATCATATTAGGTGAAAATGAGGGTCTCAAATGTAGCTATCTGCTTCAAATCCAACCCCAACTGCAATTCCATGAACCACTAGTTCCTCATGTCTGCTAATTTCCAGATTGTATTGGACCAATCTGCCATCAATATCCAGTAGAGCTTCTCCATTTTTTCGTCAAGCAGTGGCTTCATGCATATATATATACGAGAGGCTGATAATAAGCCTAGTCCACGACTCGCCCATTCCATATTCATACATTCTTAGGAAGCCATCCATACATTTGACACAGAAACCAAAATAGGATTTGAAATCTTATGTTTGCAAAATCCTATGTATAACTTTTTTAATTAGTAGCTGTTTTTTTTAAAAGCATATGAATTAAAATAACATTTATGGATGACCCATTAATCATTTTATCTAAATTTATCTTTTTTGATCTTTTTACTTTGAAAAGTGGTTACTAATCAAGAGATTCCTAACTCTTTTTTATCCCTAATTTTAAATTTTATCATAAATTAATTAAAATAATAACTATAAAGGATCGAATTAACCGATTTTATCTAAGCAATTAGTAAGATTTTATTGAGAAATTGATTTTATTATAATCTGACAGCACTGCTACGAAAGCTTGAATACATATAAGCCCAAACCCATTGAAGGAAGTCGTGCCCTCACATATCAATCATCAATGTCGAAGAAACTTCTTGGAATCTGATCTACAGCGAGAAAATTCTAAATTAAAATATCTCATTATTATTGCTTTTTTTTAAAATAAAAATCTTTTACAAGAGAAAAAATCGGTAAAAGATAATTTAGGAAAAAAAATAGAATAAAACAATGAGAAAAATAAGAAGAGAATTTGGATCCGCTCCTGTGTCTGTCTTGTCCTAAATAAGCAAACGCTTCACTAATAAGCTCTAGCGCCCAAAAAAATCCCAATTCTGTTTTTTTTTTTTTTTTTTTTTTTATTTAGGAAAAGACGAATTAAGCGGAGAAATCAATTATCAAGAAAGGCACAGACTTCTCTAGGTATACAAAGAATCGTACGGTCAATTTTTGTTTTGATTTTATTTTGATTTAATTTATTTCCTTTCCGGCAGAGCAAAAAAAATCTTGTGCGTTTTTGTTAGGTGGGTGGTTTGTGCTTTTGGATTCCCTCTTACCACCTTTTCTGCAACAGTCAAAGGTTTGTTTTTTTTTTTCTTTTTTAAATTCTTTTTCCATTTCTCTCAGATCCCATCTGCATGTAGCCACCAGTTTTTAATGGTGTTTTTGATTTCTTGATTGGGTTTTTGATCCCATCTCTATGTTCTCACATGATCTGTAGCTGAAATGGGTTTTGTTTCTTCTGGCAATGTCTTTCTTTTGAATTAGAGGATATAATCAAATAACGGGTAGTTATGATTCCAACTTATTTTTTTTGAAGGCAATTGGGTTGTGTTGAATATTATGTTTTTGTATAATTATATCTTTTTGTTTAGATAGAACTTAAAAAAAAAAAAAATAGAAAATCTCAAACTTTATCCTAAAGGTTTAATGTTATTTTCTTTTTTAAATATCTCTTGGAGGGTTAGTACTTCCTACATTTATGACATTATTGATAAAGGAGGTTGTAAGGTATTGATATGACATTTGATTTCAGAGACGTAAATAGGCTGCTAATGTTGTTTCTTGTTTTCTTCCATCAACGTGGCTTGCAAATCTAGGATCCTGTTTCTTTGAGATTGAGAAACTGCTGTGAGCACTCAATGTGCTGGTAGAGCATTCATGGATGCAGCAAAAAGTTTGTTCTTGTAACTTCAGGGTATGGACTACAAGTTACATGCGGTAGGAATTCAATCCCAACTTGAAGTAAGTTGCATATTCGTTTTCTTTCATTTGGAAACTGATTTGAAATCCTTGCCGCATTTGATATTGAAACTCTTATCTAGATATGCAATCTTTTCTATTGTATGTTTTAAAAAAAATTTAGTTGCTAAAAAGTTTCTCTATTTTTTTTTCCATATTCGATAAGCAAAAGTGAAGTTAATTAGTTTCTACTTTATTTGCAATATCCGTTAGCTGGTAGAAATGGCGACTTGTAATTGCAAGAGATTTTGTTGTTGCAGATGGGATCAATAACTGAGAACGGATCTGTGCATGAGTTTGAGGATGAGAGTCTTTTCTCCCCTGAGTTGGGAACCCAGAAGATGCAACCTAATCATATAGCTGAATATGGATCTGTATCTGGTGGTTTTCCACCTGGTGGTAGTAAGAGGTGGAGGAATGGTGTATATAGGAGTATAAAAACTGTAGTTTTTTCAAATAAACTAAACTTGCTTATGCCCTTTGGGCCTCTTGCAATCCTTGTACACATATCGTCCGGGCATAATGTGAGTTATAATTGTCTGTATTCTGCTGTTTCATATTACCATGTGTGCTTAATATATTTCACTAATATGCTGAGGTCAATTGCAGGGATGGGTCTTCTTTCTTAGTTTATTGGGTATAACACCTTTGGCTGAGCGTTTAGGTTATGCTACAGAGTAAGAATTCCTTCTTTGTCTCAATTATCATGTCGTATTTGGTTGTTTGGCAGTTAACATTGCTTGCTTACTGCTGTGATGTAGGCAATTGGCTTTTTACACGGGGGCTACAGGTATAAAATATCTTTCATAATTATTTTTACTTGCAATGTGTCACATCTAGAGAGATTGATTTTTTTCTCCTTGCCCATCACTGAAATGTTGGATGGTAATTGCAGTTGGTGGTCTTCTTAATGCTACATTTGGAAATGCAACAGAACTGATTATTGCAATTTATGCACTAAGAAGTCGGATGATACGTGTTGTTCAGTTGTCTTTACTAGGCTCTATTTTGTCAAACATGTTGCTGGTTCTTGGTTGTGCATTCTTCTGTGGCGGACTTGTGTTTTATCGGAAGGAACAGGTCTTTAACAAGGTGTACATAATATGATTTCTTTTTTATTCTGCTAACCATCTAATGGTTTCCCAGCTCTTTATCTTGCCGCTTTCAGCCATGGCTAAGCTAAGTTGACATACAGGCAACTGCTGTTGTGAATTCGGGATTGCTGTTGATGGCTGTCATGGGGCTGCTTTTTCCTGCAGTCTTGCACTATACTCACACAGAGGTGCATTATGGAAAGTCAGAATTGGCTCTTTCAAGATTTAGCAGTTGTGTTATGCTTGTGGTATATGCTGCTTATCTTTTCTTCCAGCTAAGGGGTCAAACAGATTTATATGTTCCCCTTTCAGAGGTTGGTTATTTTCTATAATCAAGCTTCTTTTTATCTTCTACATCTGCTTGGGATTGGTGCCATTAATCGTGTGAACTCAGGAAGTGAGTCAGAATGGGGAGGGTGCAGATGACGGTGATGAAGAAACACCGGAGATCTCTAAATGGGAATCACTCATTTGGCTTGGAATAATGACAGCTTGGATCTCTATTCTATCAGAATATTTAGTTGATGCCATAGAGGTACATTTGATCTTGTATGCCGTCTTTTCCCTTATTTAATGAATGCATACTTGGTGTATTGTTAATTATATTTACTGGTAACTGCTTGATTTCTCAAGGGCATCCTTCTTACATACTTTCTCTTTAACCACAATCAATCACACTGAGATTTTACTGTAAATCATTTGTGCCACTTGGGTTGCAGTTATTACCTAATTTAGGCAATGATTCTAGGATAATATCTATTTTCCAAGAGTTTGGTGTTATTTCAGTGACTTTCCACTGAGTTCTTTCTGGTGGGTGATTGTTTTACAGGGAACATCTCAAGCATGGAACATACCAATTTCGTTTATTGGTGTTATCCTGCTTCCAATTGTGGGGAATGCTGCAGAGCATGCAAGTGCTATCATGTTTGCAATGAAAGACAAGCTTGTAGGATTACTCTAATCTTTTCATTGCTTGTGACTTCTTATAGTTTGATTATGCTGTTTTTAACTGTAAGCTCGTGTTCAGGATATATCATTGGGGGTGGCAATAGGTTCATCAACACAGATATCTATGTTTGCAGTAAGTATCATATAGTGTAGAAAAAATTGATCTTGAATGAGCTCCAGGTTATGGGTTGTTCTTACACAAAATGAACTAGTGATGGTATATACTGTAATGAAAAAAATTAACATTTCAAATTCTTCTTCTGTTATGGAAAAAAAAGGTATTCTGATATTTACAATTTTTTTATTCCCTAGGTTTGTTACTGTGCTGGCTATCATCTCTTTTAATAGATAAATTTTCATTTTCGGCATATATTCATAATAAAACATGTGGTATTGCTATTACTGCAGATTCCTTTCTGTGTTGTTGTTGGGTGGATAATGGGGCAGCCTATGGACTTGAACTTTCAACTTTTTGAAACAGCAACTCTTTTCATAACAGTCATAGTTGTAGCCTTCTTTCTTCAGGTTTGTATTCCAAAATATTGAAGTAATATCTGGTAATGGAGTTCTTTTTATGAAGTTAAGATGTTAACTTTCCAATCATTGAGTGAAAAAAGAATAGAAGGAAAACCTTTCTGGTGATCATTGTTGCCAGGAGCAATTGACTAAACCCTTAAACTTTCATGTTATGTTTGCAGGAAGGAACCTCTAATTACTTCAAAGGACTAATGCTCATTCTTTGTTATGTAATTGTTGCTGCAAGTTTCTTCGTGCATGAAGATCCTATCCAAACAGGTTAAACTCCTACACACTCGTTTGTTTGGACACATAATAGGGGCCGGCAAACAAGTCCAAAAGATTAAAAACCTGAATCAGAATAATATAGGATATCTTCTCTATTAGTAAAAGAGAAATAAAAGAAATTGTCATGATGTCTTAAAATCCTCTAATCCCTCATCTGGATCCGATGGATAACACTAATGATCATGTGTCTGATGTGTGTGCCCACCCCCCTACTAAGCAGGCTACACTCTGCCTGCTTCTTGGTTTAGCTTAACAGTTAAATATGCCGATTACGTATTGGCTTTGCTATGAAAATATGATTGTGAATCTGTATTTCTGCAGACGGCAATGATCCGAAACCATAGTCATGGTCGCAGCTACTTCATCACCAAAAATCGGTTCTTCATGTTCGGTGTGTGTATATATCATCGCGCATATGCCAGTGCTTGTTCAGATAAAGTTATTGAACAAGTGTGTTGCCCAAACGTTTTTTTCTTTTTTTGTTTCTCTCTCTTCTGGTGCCCCTGTTGTTATGCTCAGTGTTTACTTAGATGACAAGTTAAAATGTCAATATTGTAGAAAATTTGAAGTAAAAAAAAAAAAGAAGAAATTTTTGTAGTGCAACTGTTTTTATTTTTTTATATATAATTCTGAGCAGTCTGAATGAATAATAGTTAATTGATTTTAATTTAGGGGACTGCTGCATAAAACTGTCGATCCATTTGTCCTGAAAGCAAATGAGAAATTGTTGTAATCTCCTCTTCTTCTTCTCTTTGCCATATTACTCCAGCATTCTTAATAAAGAGCAAATTTACACTGTTTAAGCTTGCTTTTTTTTTTTTTTTTAATATATTAATATTTTTATGCTGTTTTTTGTTTGTAATTTGACCTTTACGTTTTTTTATTTTTGGTCATCGTTGCCGTCCAAAAAAAGCCCAAGAAAAGACGGGATGAATGCCACCAATTTTAGCTGTTAACGTCGTGGAAGGAGGAGAGTCGTCGTTTTGAAGCTTTGATTGCCGAAATTTCTTGAACTATTTTTGCCGCCGTTAGTTGCCCTCCATCTATTGTCACTATCGAGTTCATCAGTGCTTTCTCTGTCTGCATCCAAGCTTCCAGCCTCCCTCTCCCTCTCCCTTTGTAACATTGTTTGCCATTAGTGGCAGCTGAGAGAAGAGAGAGTTTCTCTTTGATCTTTTTTTTTTTTTTTCATAAGACTTTTTATTTCCCTATCTTCATTTCATTTAAGTCCATAATTATATAGATTTAGGTTAGATTGAAATTATTAAAAATATGAACTTATCTTTTTAATAATAAAATTACCAAACTACCTTTACCGACTTAATTAATTGCAAAATTATCAAAAATAATTTTATCATAGTAACCCCTCAATTATCAGATTGTCATCATTAAGTTTATTTATATTAATCGAATGTAGTTACTGTTTTAATTTGATCAAATAATTCTAGTAAATTAATTACATATATCATAATTTAATACTAATTATACTTAAAATAAATCTTTAATAACATAGAACTATATATTCCATTTTCATTAATGTTACTAATTCTATATTTATTGCTTAATTTAGTTTAATTATATTTTAATTGTTAAAGTTTTATTAATGTTAAGGTGGATATAATTTATGTTTGGTTGTTTGATTGATGTTTTTATTTATTGTCTAATCCATATTTATTTAGATTTTAATTTTATATTTTTTTTTGTTTATTTAATATTTTTTTTTATAACCGGATGATTTTGTTGATTTTTAGTTGAAGTTTAGTTGATGTGCAATTGTTTTTAAAGATTAGTATGGTTAATGTTTAATTGAATTTTTTTAGTATACATATATCTAGAGTTAATTTAGAGTGTGCCAGTTATGACTCTTACGGGTGGTAAAATACTAATTCTTGACCCTTATGGGTGGCAAAACACTATTTCAAGAATTTTAACACAGCTGCATATCTAAGGCTCAAACTCGAAATCTATAGTTAAGTTAGAAGAGACCCTTAACATCTTATCTATATACTCTTAAATAGTGTTTAATTAATTTTTATGGTATATGATTTCAGCGTATTTTTACAAATATGTTTCCTAGAAAAGCATGTAGACTTTCTTTTTGAATAAAGATGTAATTATTATTATAAGAGGAGCATTTATGTACAAAACCCTTTAATAAACCAGTAATAATTGGCTAAATAGCTAATTAGTGAATAAGAAAATTTATGTCGGGACAACATGAATCTATGGCCTCATTTCTTTTATTCTCTCTTTTTTTTTTAAAAAATAATTATAAGATTTACCTATATAGTTTTAACTTATATAAATAAAAGAAAGCTATATATGAATTCAATAATAATCTAAATTAACAAGATATGTTAAATTAATAAAATAATTAAAAAAATAATGCATTAACTTATTTAAATTTAATGGTTAAATACTTAACTTTTAAATTTTACTATTTAATTTAATGTGGAAAGTTAGTATAAATTTATAATTAAATATTTATGTAGCAAGTCAACAACAAATTGTTCAAAATCAAATGGCAACCTAAAACATCAGAGAACCCATATCATTGGCTTGGATAGACTAAGAAGATATAATAATAAAATAATATTAAAGAGTGTAGCAGTAACTAGGCCCACACGACTGTTTACCAAAAACACAGATCATTGTAAGGTTATAAGGACTATCAGATAGATTAAAGAATTATTTAAACTAAAAAATTATCACTTAACATAACTCATGATACGAACCAAACTAGCACAACGAATCCTACTTCAACAAGGAGTCTTGATGATGCAAATCCTATTAGCTCAAGGAATTCTAATCCAATAAGGATTCTTTACTCAACTAGGAATCTTAATCCTGCAAAGAGTCCTAATATTATTAGGAGTTCAAGTAACGAAAGGAATTCTAATTCAATTAGGAGTTATACTTCGATTGAAATTGCAAGTCAATGAGTTTATCCAAGACATTTGGGTTAAGGACACATCAAGGCTTGAAGAATTGCATTTAAGTTCAAAGCTTATTAATCTAATTCAGTTTATTGAATGAATTTAATTGGGCTTAAAAAGACTAAAGAAGCTGAATTTGAGCATATGAAGACTTTGTGCCTAACTTGGCTTATGTTATGAGGTCCATCTATATGACTTATATAAATTAGGGTTTTATGACTTATTTTGGGCGGCCACATATGTATTTTAATCTAACTAGGACTTTATTTAAGTTATCTCTTTTAGTTATGAAGGTTATCTTTATCCTAGATTAGATGTAAATCCTTATTAGTTAAGTAAGAGTTCTATTCTTACTTAGACTTTGGGTACATCTTTAAAACATGTCAAGTTCATATGCCTTTAGCAGATTATGATTAATTAAAATTTTTTACTTCCTTTCAAGCCAGAATTGCTTGTATCTTGTGTTCTTGTTTGAATGCAAAACTTACTTATCAAGGAATTGATTTATCCTTGTGGCGTACTTAGGATTGGGGTTTAAGGGACTTAGTTTTCTTTAGGTTATAATTCTTAATCATCTTTCTAAGAAATCTATCGTCTAACCTTTCTTAGGGGTTGAACTGAATTGGTTCTTGGAGTTTTTATGTTAATGTGTTGGGGGTCTGCAATTCAAAAAAAGTTCTCAAGCTTATTCATGGAGGTTGCATATCAACTCATGCGCTTTATATTCGCTTAGAGTTCACTCCAAGAAATATAGCCATCATGGAGGCGCAACAGTTGACTAGACATGTAAAATACTGTTTTGGTGCGACCATTCAATGATATATGAGGTAGGGGTGTAGAGACAACCATAAGGTGTTTTAGAAACAACCACCCTTGGAAGAGTGCATAATAGCTTATTGATCTAACGCACTTGCGCCGAAAATGATTGGAACGAAGCGATTTGCCAAAGTTATGCATTATCAAATTCCAGAGCTAGATAAGCGTCATATAGTAAGATGAGTAGTTATGAATCCTGTAGACCATCGATTTTTGTTGAACCGTATGCATCGAAAGATACACATACGGTTCCTAGAAAAATAAAAAATCAATCTTACATTTGCCTTACCACCACCGTCATTACACATACTATTATTATATCTTCATTAAACAATATTGCATCTTTCATAAACCATCCACCATCAACATCAAAATAAGATCAATTATTATTGAAACAGATAATCTTATCTATGCCTCATGATACACACACCACACACACACACACACACACACATATTTGTCTATGCCTTTTTATTATCTATTTTTGTATTTTTAGGATTTTAAGAAAACTATCCTTTTATTTTATTATCCTAAATGTAGGAATTATTTTTCACTTTAAAAAGTATCATACAATTTACTATATATACTAAATCATAAATATATATTAAATTTATACACTATATTATAAATTTTTATGCACTTAATTATTAAATTTTAATAAACATACATCATTTTATAATCATCCATTATTTAACTTAATTATCTAATAAAAATTTCAAACACACCCTAAAATAAAATTAATCCTCCTTATATTAGTGGGCTTTAGGCCTTTTTCCAATCTGAAGCTTATATTTTTATCACTTTTGAGCCCATGCCAATTATATATATTAAAAGAGAACTTACACTATATGCCATATTTTTTGAAAAAGTAATTATTTATATTGTATTCTTTTTATTCATTTATTCTTATATAGTATATTATTTATATTGTTTTTTATTCTCAACTTTATTGTTTTGGTTCGTTCATCGTCGAGGAGCTGATGTCAGAGGCGGGCTAGCTCAGGTCGGGGGTTTTGGGGGTCGAATAATCCATTTCCAGTATTGGATCCATGAGAAGAAGCCGACAACTAGGTGAATCAACGTTGGCAGCCATAACAGAAGTTGTCTTCCTTGTTTCGTCGTTAACCGGTTGTTTCCGGTGAAACAAATGGCGGCGAAAGGCTAGCGACGTCAAGAAAAGCGACTAGTATGAATTTGGCAGTGAGACAAAAAATCGAGCGACAGTGAACAGTAGGGAAGAACTGTCAAGGAGAGGGCGTGGGGCGGGGACTAGAATAGTAATTTGGTGCAGTAAAACACTTACATACATTTAAAGAAAAAAATCTAATTGAAGGGGAAAATCATCCTTTTCATAGAATTCATGTACCCAACTGAAAAATAAACTTTCAATGTATAATTCTGGAGTCTAAAGATAACTTTTTATTTTTTAAATACAATCTAATAACATTTATTAATTAAATTAATATTAAAATAAATATCAAAATAATATAATACACATGCAGTAAATTAAGTTCATAAAAATAGAATAACACAAATAAATATATTAAAATAATTAATCAATTTGAACACAAATAAATATGTTATTAATTCTAACGAATGTATACTAAATAGATACCAAAATATATGAAATTGATACCAAAAAATAGGCTTTAGAAGTTAATTTCAGATATCATTTTTAGATAGTAGTTATATACCTAATATATATTTAATATATATTAAACTATACATATTTGAAATGGATACCAAGACATAATTTTAAATACTAGCTATATATCAAATATATATGTTGTATACAAAACATATATTAAAATATATGAATTGGATATCAAAAAATAGTTTTAGGTACTAATTATGCATATCAAATTAATATTATCGAATGGATACTAAACATATACTAAAAACTAAATAACAAAAATATTATGAAAATATATACCAAATTGCTAATAACAATATACCATTTTGTAAAAAAAATTTATACCTAATATATACTGTAATTTTGAAACAATTTTTCAATTTTCGGTGTTTTTTTTAAATTTTGACAGTAAAAATAATATTTTTAGCATTTTTATGATATTTCTGGAAAAAGTCCCTATATTAAAATATAGAAAAATGCTAAACATTCTATATTTCTTTTCTTACCTTTTGTCCATCTGATGTGGCATCTAATACTTTTATAAATTATTTTTTGATTTAAAATATTAAAAGATAATTTTATAAAAGTATTAGATGTTACATCAAGTGGACAAAAAATGAGATAAAAAAGGTAAATTATGTAGTATTATTCTAAAATATATAATAGGTTGGACTCGTATAAATAATACTGATTTTATTTTTAAACAAAATAACTCTTATTTTATCGTCAATAACTATCATTTAACAATGAATATAAAATCACACATCTATAGAAAAAGTTCAATCAAGGAAACAATGAAAATATTCATATTTTAAGACATCTTTTCTTGCGGTAATGTGTATTTAATATTAATAAAATTAATTATTTATTCGTGTTGATGACTGTTGTTTATAATTTAATTATAAATAATTATATAAATAAAATTTACATAGATAAGATTTAAATTTTTAATATTTTATAATTATTATAATATTTTAAAATAAATGTCTTGTTAAAAATTTAATATTTAAAATTTTATTAGTGCAATAATATAAAACTTATTTTAAAAATATTTATTTACTGATATATAGTATTTTAAAATTAATACTATACTTATGGTTGATATTACTTTTTCTAGGACTAGAGATTATTGTATAATCAAAAGACTAATTTATTAGTTAATATAAAATTAAAAATATAATTTTTTTAAATTTATAATTATTGTCTAATTTAAAAAATTAATTTATTAGTTAATATAATATGAAAATATAATAAAACTGTTATTTTTAAGATTAAAATTATTATTTAATTATGAAAATAACTTTTTAATCAATAAAACAGAAAAAATTATAAAGTTATACATGATTTTGAATTCTATATGTCAAGAATAATACACATGTTAAAATAAAAAGTCTATAAATCAAAATAACAACACAAATGTCAAAAATAATATCTCAAAATTTAATATATATATATATATATATATATATATATATATATATATATGTATATGTACACTAGTGAGACATATAAAAACATGTAAGAATTTTATTATCATATATAATCTTACAAATTTATCACCCATTGGTCCGAGTTGGAAACGACTAAAAACTATCACTTTATTGTAGTATTTTAAAAGTCGAATTAGAAAGCGAATCGATCAAGGTGCTATTTGAGTGAGAGTCGTATTTGGAGTAAATGTGCTTTTACTAAAGAGCAAGACGGGAGCTTCTCTTGAAGCAATAGCGTGTTGATCTAGTTGGTCCAATTGCTGTTTTTGTTTATGTATTCCTGATTTATCCACTAGGTCAGTCTGGCGTTATAACTCAGATAAGAAAGCAGGCTTTCCTAACCAAAGGCTTACTACTGGCTTGTGGAATTGACTGAAATTTCTTGAAATCTCTCTTCTGATTCAAAATCGCGGTCGTCCACCCTGCAACCACCCCCGAATATATGCTTCAACAGGAATTACACAACCCTTTGTGTCAGGCTATTGTTCTCCTGTTCCCTAAAAGTAATGGAGTAAGATGTGAATCTTTAGGAGGAATTCATCGAATTCTAATTCTACCAATTTGATTGATTGAACTGTTGGTTAGATCAATTTGATAAATATTGATTATATTTTATTTATTATACTTTAACATTATAATTAAAATAAATTAATAGTAAATTTTTAATTGTTAATATTATATAATAAGACTCAAATATTAAAATATAATTAATTAAAAAATAAATTTAAGTGGACACATCAATATAGTTATATTAATAAAAATAAGACATATTAGCCGTAAGAAAATAGATTATAAATAATGAAGTGTGTAACACCCTTAGTTATAATAATAATTATATATATATATAAAAAAAAAAAAAACTTTTTTTTCTCCCCTCCCCCTCCTCCTTTTCCTTCCTCCCTTCCTTCTCCCTCCCCCCGTCGACTGTCTTCTTCCCCGCGCCGCCTACGTGCCGCCCAGCTCGCCGCCGCCGTCGCCAGCGCCTTCCTCCCTTCCCGCCGCTCTGCAGCAGCTCCCCTTCCCCTTTCCTCCTTTCCGCCGACGTTAGCCGAAGGTAGGGAGTTGTCTTCGCCGTTCGGCCTCTTGCCGGCTTGTTTTCGGCGATCTGGCGCCGGAATCGGACTCCCCACCCCCGAAAACCCTTGAAGCAACCCTCCTCCGTCGGAAATCCTTGCCGGCAGCCTTGAAAGGTGTCGCGTGAGCAGCGACTTTCCGGCCCCGATCCGCCGCCTTCCGGCCACTTTCCGGCCAAAACTCTTGTCCTTCCGGACTCTCCGCAACTTGAGCTTCGCGTAGGCGCTTCCGGATTTGAATTCCGACACTGTTGGCGGGACCGGCTTCCGGACCCCAGTGTTTTCTGGACGCGCGAAATATTTTAATTTTCAACTCGGTATAATTTTATTAGACTCTGAAAAATTTTGTTATAATATTAGAAAGTTATTGAGGCTATTAATTGCTTGTGTTGGGTAGTTTAAAAATAAATCAAATTGAATTGTTTGGATTGTGGTGTTTTGGAGTCGGGAAAATATTAATGCAGTTCTTGTGGCCCGGCTCCTGTTATTAAATTCCAGCATGTCTGATATGTTTTTGGCAGGTCCTGGACCCGTTTTACGGGGGGTAAATATCCGTAATTTAGGGGAGGTTCTGTCAAATTTTCGGCAGAATCCTCGAGTCCAATTTAATTCTAGGCAGTCGACCTTAGGGTCTAAGTTTAGGAAAAATTTTCGAATGTCTATTAATTGTATGTCTTTTGTTATTAGATAATTCAGCCTTCCCGCCAGCTCCACCCGAGGCGTAGGAGCGGACTGTGGAACGCATCAAATCTGTGAGTTAAAGTCATTTAATCTTTGCGCTATTGCTAGTCTGATTTTAATATGCTATTTAGAATTTGTGCTTAATATGATTATTAGTATCGCAAGATAAATGATTTCACTTGATTATTAATATTTGAAATAATATAAATATTATTATTAGTATGTTATAATAAGATAAGCGTTATTATTTTTCCCCTCGCAAATTGCACGTTGTTTTACCTTAAATCTTTAATCTTTATTTCGATATGTGTTGGTTGAGTTCATCAGATAATGATATTTATTATATGTGATGATTGCGAATTGAGAAATGTGGCTTGTAGAACATGTGCCGGTAATGATCATGGACATGTAATAAGATATTTATGGGTTTGCCTGGTCGAGCATGGCTCTCTGGGCTGATTTGTGTTAATTCGCCGGAGGTAAGGTCCCTGGTCGAGCATTGCTCTCGGCTTATTTGGATATTTAAGTGACCGGAGGTAAGGTCCCTGGTCGAGCATTGCTCTCGGGGCGCCGGCTTATTTGGATATTTAAGTGACCAGACTGGAGGTAAGGTCCCTGGTCTTATTGGATTAAGAGAGCCAAAGTGGCTGTTAGAATTTGGGGTTAGGGTTCTACTTAGCCACACGTCCCGTGAAAGTAAAAATGTCTTTATTTATTTACACTCTCCTTTTATCATTTTATTATTATGGTGTATGATTTTATATTATGACTGCAATTATATTCAGAAATTGGTATATTGTTTTGAATAATTAATATATCATGTGAAGGTTGCAAAAGCCCTTAGATTATTTGATTTTGACTCACTCGGCGATCTCGGTTGTAATTTTTTCGGTGTGATTAAAGACTTTCGCCTTCGCACATTCGACAGTCCGACTTCTTCTTTTTCGGACTTTTGTAATTATCTTGTACTTGTATACTTGTCATTTTTACTCTAGAGTATCCACAGTAGGGAATTTTAAAATTTGTATAACTATTCTGACTCTTGTTGGTAGTTTGATGATGTATTATGCAAGACAATTATGACTATTTTATATTTGGTTAATTGTATATTTGGATTTGCGGGTTGGTAAGGCTTACTACGGGTTTCGGTGGCCTTAAGCCTACCCATTCCCTAGTGCCGGTCACGGGCCCCCAGAGTGGGTCGTGACAAAGTGTAAAAAATTATTATACTTCTTCTAAATGTAAGTCACAAGCTGGTTCAATCTTTAGTATTATAATGTATTTTTATTTTTTTAATTATATTTTTAACAAATATATGTGAAAATCATTATTTTTAGTTAGTTTATCCGGTCCAATTTAGTTCAACCGCAAATCTAATCTTTTGAGACATTATACCAGACTGACAAACGATTTTCGATTGAACTTATCGGTCCAGTTTAATTATAAAAATATTTCTTTATTATGTTATTAATTCATCGCATATCAATTCATTGGAATTCTATTGTATTATTAATTGAGTTCGATAATGATATTATAAACATTTTATTTACTGTAAAATTGTAAGTTAAATTTGGTAAGAGTTCAATTAACTAAAAGAATACCAAATATTTGAAAGTGCATTTTCCTATTATCCATCTTTGGATAATTGTATAAGACAAGAATGAGCGTCATTCCTTACATCTCATGTAAGTTAGTCATCCAAGTAAAATCATATAATAATTTCACATCTGTCTGTTTCTTATATATGTCACGTTACATTGTTCACACTGCCATTATTAATTCAGCAACCACCAAGAAACATCCAAGTAAAATGATGAACATGGAAGGTGAAGACATTCATATATTTGCTATGCAATTTTGGCCTGTAGCATTGCCTGATTGTAAAAGTGATTGAAAATCCCAATCAGTTGATACTTAACATCAAGAACTAATTTGATCCTTGTACCAAATTTCTCATTACCCTATGTTAAGAGGTTTCTTGCAATCAAATTCTTTTCCCTTCCAAGTATAAATGATCTTGCATTGAGGATCTGCTATTGCATGATTACTAATTGACAGTAAAAGGTGATGAGAAGTAAGGAAAAAAAAAAAATCATGTCATACACATTTCTAATCCCTTTCACGAGAAAGAAAAAGAAGGAAACAAACTTTTTCTTCCTATTGGGCAAGGGATTTGTTAATTTCTTTCAAAGATTAAGACAAGTGATTGCAATTTGCAGGTATCGTTTACTTAGTCTTTTTTCTTTTTCTCCGTAGAAGAAAGCTAGCCACCCATTCACATATCTGCTACTACTGTAGGGCTGATGCGTGCTGCTTGTCCATACTAAAAAGCTTTGAAGTATCAAGGAATTAAAGTGAATAAAGAGGGTAATGAAAATGCCCCCACTGGAGATGCATACATAATATTTATGTAAAAGCACTTGGCTTGCTAGGATCAATCAAAGTTAGTAATACAGACAACCCAGAATATTGGCCCAATTAGTAGACCTTGGAACTATTACATTTTCTTCTATGCTGTTTTCCTGCATCTTATGATTGGAAGTTTCTGGGATTAGGGAATCCTTTATATGAACCTTTGCTTTACTAAAGTTACATCGTTGTCAAGAACTGCTAGCCGCATGCTGAGGATACATATGTCTGAGTACAAAAAGTCAGAAAGTTTTATCCCTAGACCTATTATTGTTTTCCGAACGTGGCGTACGTTACTGTCTATACACTATTAGTCTTAAATTATAAAAGCATGTGTCAATCATCTAATACCAAAATGTAAAACATTCGTATGTGTCATTTTTTTCTGGGTTCAAATCTATAGCCTCACAGCTCTCAGAATCGACTATAGTACTGAGCCACAGCTCAGGATTGGTTAGGATATCCTCTCTTTTAATAATTTCTGAGGCACCCCCAAAGTTGAGTTTAGATGTGCACACGAGAAACATCTCTTTCACAAGTTGTTTTTGGAAGCATACTGTTTTTATAAAGTTGGAGTTATAGACTTTATTTTGGGTATATAGGTGTTAACTGCTAGAAACATTTCATCTCCTGTGAATTGTATAGTGATGGCAGTCCAGCAGCAAGTTATTGATGGTTCATATGATGATGATGGGAAGCCATTAAGAACTGGTAAAGAAGCTTTCAGTACTAGAATTTCAATATACATGTACTTTTTTTCTTGTATATCAATCTTGAATTTACTTCCTGAGGGAAACTCAATTCACCAGGAACTTTATGGAGTTGCGTAGCTCACATAATAACCGCTGTGATTGGTTCCGGAGTTCTTTCCTTGGCTTGGAGTACAGCACAACTTGGATGGATAGCAGGACCAATCTCCTTGCTTTGCTTTGCTATTGTCACCTATGTTTCTGCATTTCTCCTGTCTGATTGTTACAGGTCTCCTGACCCTGTAACCGGAACACGAAACTACTCTTACATGGATGCTGTTAGAGTAAATCTTGGTAGTCTGAGATTTTTTTTTCTCTTCTGCAATCTTCTTTTAAATTCTTATCTAATATTTTAGTTAACAAATCCTTATTATGAACAGGCAAGACGCAGACATGGTTTTGTGGTTTGCTTCAATACTTTAGCATGTTTGGCACTGGTATTGCTTATGTGATTACTACTGCAACCAGCATGAAGTATACTTCCAATTATAAAACCTTTTATCTTTTGATTATTCACAAGGATCCTTGGCGTCTGTCTTATGCTTTTACATTTTTGTTTGACTAATGCAGAGCAATTCAAAAGTCAAATTGTTACCATAGAGAAGGGCATAGAGCTCCATGTTCATATGAGGATACTTACTTTATGCTTCTATTTGGATTTGTTCAGATAGTTGTGTCACAGATACCAAATTTTCATAACATGGAATGGCTCTCAGTAATTGCAGCAATCATGTCATTCACTTACTCTTTTATTGGGTTTGGACTTGGTTTTGCAAAAGTAATAGGTATGATTGCCAATTATATTGGCCTCTTTTTTCTTTTTCTCTCTACCCTTGCAATCTAATATATGTATATAATATATATATATTATATAAATCCCTGTCCCAAACCCAACAAGAATTAGCCTTTCAAGTTCATTTGTGCAATTTGTAGAGAATGGGAGGATCAAAGGGAGCATAACAGGAGTTCCAGCTGCTAATCTTGCTGATAAATTATGGTTGGCCTTTGAAGCACTAGGAGATATTGCTTTTGCGTATCCATATTCACTTATTCTTCTTGAGATTCAGGTATTGTTTCTTTCCTTTTCTAAAAAGATAAATTATTGGAGCTAAAACAAACTGATGGAAGTTCATAAATTAATGAAGGATACATTGAAATCATCCCCGCCTGAGAACAAAACCATGAAGAAGGGATCAATGATTGCAATCTTTGTCACAACTTTCTTTTATCTCTGCTGTGGATGCTTTGGATATGCAGCTTTTGGCAACAATACGCCTGGAAATCTCTTGACAGGATTCGGATTTTATGAACCTTATTGGCTCATTGACTTTGCAAATGCTTGCATTGTTCTTCATTTGGTTGGAGGATATCAGGTATATATACACAACAGACTTTTAATATCAAACTCTTGTTTTCCTTGTGAATCCTTTCTTCGTATCCCACATTACCATTTCTTTCTTCAGATATATAGCCAGCCAGTTTTTGCATTTGTGGAAGGTTGGTTTGGTAACAAATATCCAAGAAGCAGGTTTGTGAACAAATTTTACACCATGAAACTCCCATTTTCTCCTCCTCTTCAGGTGAATATTCTGAGGCTATGTTCTAGAACTGCTTATGTTGCAGCAACTACTGCTATTGCAATGACTTTCCCTTACTTCAACCAAATTTTAGGAGTCCTGGGGGCATTGAACTTTTGGCCTTTGGCAATATATTTTCCTGTGGAAATGTACTTTGTGCAGAAGAAAATTGGGCCTTGGACAAGAAAATGGATTGTTCTTAGGACCTTTAGCTTTGTTTGTCTGCTTGTGTCAATTGTGGGTCTAATTGGGTCAATTGAAGGGCTTATAAGTGCCAAGTTTGGCTGACAGGACAAACTTTCTCCTGACCAATATAAGATTACAGTTAGTTCAGCCTGTGAACTGCTTTTCTTGAGTAAGCAAGTCCATTATATTCTTGGCTTCTTCTTTTGTTGTGTGGGTCTGAAGAGGTTTCCAATTTAGGACAGTAACATTCCAGCAGCAATGTCTGCAGGAAGATGATCTTTAAGCTTGTTTAACACTTTAATTAATTGTAGAAAAGAAAAAGAGGTGTAAAAGATCATTTTCCTAGAATTCATTTTGACCATTTATATTTTGTTTCAATGAACATTCTCTTCTTTATAATCATAATTTAAATAAGAATTCTTTATTCATTTATAATGTGTGACAATATATACCAAGTTGAGTCAGAATTTGACTAAATCAAATTTGACTAGATCACTCAACATAATTTATATCTTTTGGGAAAACAAGAAAAATAATCATTGAATTTTAAGCCCTTAATAAATGTTGAAAATTCTAAAGGATTGAATTTATTAAATCTGTTTACTAATAATAATTACTGAAGTTCTATGGAAATTCTTGATTGGACATGTGTAAATTGTAATATTAATTTCTTTTTAAGTTTTAGTAAAATATTACTTGAAAGATAAAAAAATTATAAAGAAAATATTTAGAAAAAATAATTATATAAGGAAAACATTTTTTTCCTTGAAATAAACCATATCAAATTCTAAATGAGTATTACAAGAATTGATAAAATGAATATTACTACATCACTGTTTAATCTAATCAATAGTGAAAACACACTTATTAAAAATATAATAAAAGCATAAAATTACTTTAATAGAAAATTATAAAATTCCAATGACTCAGTATGTTAAGTAGTAGTAAATATTTTAACAAACTATTTTCAGTATTTTTTAAAATTAAAACTTGTAATTAGATTGGAGCTATATTGGATTACCGATTTATTTTAAATTAATAAGTGCGTAAAATAAATTATCCACGAATTACTTATAATATGTGCAAGTATATATATAAATAAGAGACAATAAGAGACAAGAAAATAAATAAAAAAATAGCGATAAATAGAAAAAAACTGGAGTTAAAAAAAAAAATAACAATTCCATAAAAAAGTTGCACTATTTTTAATAAAGTAATTTATATATAATTTTCTCTTGTATTACCCTTCTTATGCCCTATCTATTGCCATCTCTAGATAGGGCATAAGAAGGATAGTACGAGAGAAAATTATATATGAATTATTTTATTAAAAATAGTGCAACTTTTTTATGGGATTATTATTTTTTTTAACTCTTTTTTTTTTTAATTTGTTCTCTTGTCTCTTATTGTCTCTTATGTGTACATGAAAAACACAAGAAAAATGAAGATGGAAATAAATACAAAATCCTCTTTTTATTTATATCTGTACATACAACAGCTCTTATTGTTTGTTGCTTCTCTTTGATCATATGGGCAAGGATAGAGAATGGAAAAAACGCACACAAAGGGGCAGAAAAACGACGACGTTGACTTCTGGCTTTTGGGTGGGATTGGAAAAGTATTAGAGAGGAAAATATGCATAGAACAGAGCAGCAAGAGTTTGATGTTTGTTAATTATTTATATAAACAGAGAAATAAAGTTAAAAAAGAGAGATGGGTATCGCTTTACAAAGAAAATAATAGTTTTCTGTCAATGAGAGATTAAGTGGTGTTTATGGTATTAGAGATCATTTAAACCAGTTTGATATGGCTCCTGCTAATGCGACTGAAGAAGTTAGATTTCAATGAGACATGCATGTGTGGGTAACTCCCACTTTGAAGGAATTTGTGAATCTCTTTTATTATTGATTAATAGTAGAAAAAAAAAAGATATATTTGATTTTTTTTTTTATTTTTTTTTTTAAATATTAAGTTTTTAGTAATTTGATAAAAGGATGAGAAAATATAGAGAAATAAGTAATTTTAATTGATATTTGAATGCACTTAAAGCATTTGATAAATTTTCTAAACAATATTACCGATAATCTTAATGGCTGTGGCGCTGATGTATGAAATAAATATGCATATAAATATTATTCTTCATACAATTTTAAGAAGAGAATAATATTTTTTGTAACTTTGTTATTTTGATACTTCCCATTCTATATTGTCTTTTCCTAGTTTTAATACTTTAACTTTTCTATTTTAACTCTTTCTTTTAATATGAATAACTCATATATATTTTTCTCATAACACTTGTTGATAAACAAAATTTTAAGATCGACTAAATATAATATATCTAGTCTTTTACTTTTTAACTTTTGTTTAAATGTTAATTTAATTAAATATAATAAGGATAAATTTAATTTCAATTTATTTAAATAAAATTATATTATCCAATCTATTTTATTTTAACTACAATTATGCAAAAGCTTTCGAGAAAAATAAATAAAAAATAATTATTGTTTTGTCAATAATATTCAATATCAATTGCTAAAATTATATTCTAAATAAATGACAGTAAGAACAAATTGAATTCAAGTTGACTCTACAAGTTTCAAATATAAATGATAGAGCTACACTATCGAATGCATGCAAATTAGAAAAATAAAAACTCTAATAGAAGATAAAGACAAACCTAAAATGAGATTGAGAATAATATTTAATCAAAATTTAGAGCATTGAAGAAAAATGAGAAATTTGAGTGGAAATGGAAAAGTCATGTAAAGACATAAAAAAAACAAATATAAGTTTAAAGGTATTAGAATAGAATACAACAATGCTTTGTTCTTTTATTTATTATATTTATAATATCTTTAAATCAATAATAGAGAGAATGTAAAGAGAATATAATAAATATAAAGTTGTTATCGCTCTTTAATTTTTAAAATATAATAGATTGCTATATTTTTAATTTTTTTCTCGTAACAATGATTGATAGTGAACATCATTTTTTGAAAGGAATCATTTTGATTGAGTATAAATAATATTTTTATTTTCTTTATAAAGTTTATTATTTGAATAATACATGTGTCTTACTCCCACTGGACTGCCTTAACCTCTATAAGGCTATCAGTGATAGTTCTAGTGTTTCTTGGGAGATAGACTCCATTGGGTAAACTATTAAGGAGGAACTGATTTTTGTATCTTCTTTCTCTTTTGCTCATGTGCCTTTTGGTCTTCCACCAAATATGTTGATCGGGTTGCTTCAGCAACTGTGAAGAGAACTCTCCCTAGTTGCTGGCTACCTCCCTATTTCAATAATATTTTTACCTTCAAACTAAATAACTTGCAAAATACAATTTTCATTTATAAAAATAATTTTTTTCTTTAAAATACCAATAAATTTGCAAAAAATAATATGACGTGATATATTTATTGAAAAATAAAAAATACAAATTTTTTAATTTCCCTCCTTCCTATTGATTTAATATTTAGGTAGAAATATATGGATAAAAAGCTTTAACATCCCTTCATTCTTATTATTTTTCAATATAAAAAAATAAGATGAAATAAAAAACGTGATCCTATTGAAAACTGAATTATGAAATCCCATTTCTCACGCACCAAAAGTTTCCAAATAAGCATTGGGCCTAAAAGTAAAAAGGAAAGATAATGCCAAATCTTTAACCAGCCAACAAATATGGAGGCCACAGTCTAAGTAGAAACTCGTTAACTAATTTTCAATACTCTCCCAAAATGATACGTCAAAACCTTTACACAACAAGAAACCGAACATAGACTTTGTAAAGGGAAAATTCTTGTCAAAACTTCCTCTCTCTCTCTCTCTCTGCAGAAGACAAAACTGCTTAAAGGCCATGGGAGAAGAAGTAGAGCCACAAGAGACACCGCTGTTACAGAAACAGGCAGCAGAAACTGCTCTCGAAAGAACTGGTTTGTCTCTTCCTCTTCATTCTTTACCTCTTCTTCTTCTTCTTCTTCTTTTTCTATTCAAGAACTGGTTCTTAAATCCACCCTTTGATTCGCATCCAGCTATAAGCTTTTCATGAAACTTTCAAATTATCATCAATCAATCTTTTGTGATCAACTATTAAAATATTACAAATTACGATTCTGATACATAAGAGGATCTTTTTTCTTGGGATTTTCTTTTCTTTTTCCTTTTCTTTTGGGTGGGTTCCCCTTCTTCAATTGACTGCTCAAAGTATTGTATAAATTTCATAAAGTGGGTACTAAAGTAATGGGAAATGTTATGAAGGGACATTATGGACCGCAGTAGCACATATAATAACAGGGGTGATAGGCTCAGGAGTGCTGTCACTAGCTTGGAGCATGGCGCAGTTAGGGTGGATTGCAGGTCCATTAACGATGATGTGTTTTGCATTGGTTACCCTTCTTTCTACTTACCTTCTCTGCGACTGTTATCGCTTCCCTCATCCTGAACTTGGTCCTTCACGAAATCGCTCTTACCTTCAAGCTGTTGATGTCAGTTTAGGTAAAATTTCATCCATTATATTCAATTTTATCACGTTATTTATAATTATATTTAATAGAAATGATTTAAGCATTATAATATTTTTAATTAGTATAATTTATTTTTAATAAATATATCTATAAATAACACAGGATGTAAAGAATTTATTTAAAAAAATTATATTTTTTATTAATTAATAATGTAAAATCATTTTCTTGATGAGTCATGAGATTATCTTGTTTGTTAAAAGTAGCTGAAATTAAAACCATACACTCATTCCATTAGTGATACTAATAAAATATACTTTCATTATTTACACAGTTTATATAATTGAAAAATACAACAAACAAAACCTAGAAAGAGATTGGGTAGTCCTACAACAACATTAATTTAAGATATATTAATATATTTAGTGGGACAAAAGTGGATCCAATGCCATATTATTTTGATTGAGACATATAGTAATTTTATTTATTTATTATTAGTTTGGCCAGCTTTCAATTTTAGAATTATTTAGCTTACTTCAATGTAAATAAAAGGATAATGATAATAATAATTATCCTTGAATTTTGTATTTATTTCTGTTTTGGTCACAAAATTGAACTCATTTTAAGTATTCAATACTCTAATAATGAATTAAAAATACTCTAATGGTTATATGGTTCAAATATATCAAGAAAAATAGAATATTAAGATTAGGGAAGGTTACAAATTTGGTGTTTTAACTTTTTTATTTTTACTATTTTAGTATTTAAACAATTGTTTTTGCTTAATTAAGTGTAAAAATGCTCGATATATAGGATGTTTGATTTAGAGGTCTGATACAGCTGATAATTGTTTCTCACTGAATAACTATATTAAAGTGTTTAGTAAAAACTTAAAAAATAGCGGTTCATAGTTAATTTAGTTTCAATTAGCTGTTGATTATATCAACTATATTTTTAAATTTTTTTTTATCACTTGATAGCTGATTTGATTTACTTTTTTAGTTTGACACTATTATTCTTATTAAAATTTATTAATAAAAAATTACTTTAAGTTGATTTCATACAACTAAATTTTTATATTTTATAATAAATTATTATTATTTTTAAATTATTTTTAATAATTATAATATCTATAATTATGGTATTTGAAATTAGAAATTTCTATTAGGAATTTAAAATTTAATCTCTACTTTTAAAATAACTTTTATTAATATTTTTAATAATAGATACAATTGATCTAAAAGTTTAACTATAATATTTTTAATTATTATAAATTATTTTATTAATTTATATTATTGAATATAATATAATAAAATAACTTATATTTAAAGATAAATTATGCCCCAATGGTCATTTAACATACTAACAACAACTTCTAATAGAATTTTATCGAACGATTTAATTTATCAGCCATCAGTTACCGACTATCAGCAGTTGTATTGATAAGCTGAACCAAAAATACTCATGTTACTAACCGATTTTACAAGTTAAAGTGCTTATATGACTTAATTTGAATAATAAATTGACTTAAATACTCTCCTATAAAATAACATCATATTTTTTTTCTTTTTTTTTAATCTATTTGTTTTTTGAGAAATTAAAAGAAAAAAAATGAAATTCTTGTTTACCTCATGTATTCAACCAACAAATTAAAAAAAAAAAAATTGTTTTCTTATTTTTTAGTTTTCTTGCATTCATTTAAAAAATAAAAATAATGAGTAAAATTATTCTTAAAATAAATGAATAAAAATTAAAAAAATTCATTCAAACACTAAAAAAAAAGAAGTTAAAGATATAAATTAATGATTATCCCTTAAGATTATGGTACTGCGAGAATAACATGGTAAATTTCTATTTATTTATTTATTTATTTCATAGCTTTGAATGAAATGAAGGATTTCATTACAAGTATGAGAAGGTAAAGTGTGAATGGTTGTTCTAAATATTAAACTCATTGCCACATATATCCATTTTATTACTGCTTTTAATAATTACTTTTTCATTTTTTGAAATGCCAAATAGAATTACACTTCAATCCCTATATAATAGTTTAGACTGAAAACCCCATAAATCCTTCAAACTTATATACTTTGTATTAATCCTATTAAGTTTAAATAACACTAATTAAAGTGTATATTTATTAGATTAAATCTTAACTTCAGTAATTAACCCATAATTGTATTTTCTAAGAATGAAAATAATAAAATAAAACAGATTTGGGTTCTTGCAATAAAAATTAGGAAAAGTTTGCCATTAATCCCTTGTGATTTTAGGGTTTAACACTTCCATGGTTGTGGTGTAATTCAGTATTTTAAGGTCTATTTTAAATACACTTTTTTTTTTTGAAAGGAAAAGGAAAATTATATTAACATCAATATTCTATTTTAACATTCAATATTTTATTTATATAGTTCACATCTTGCAATGGACAGATTTTTAGTCCTTAAATTCATTATTTATTGTATTATGTTGTGATCATACCATCTCAGAATCCAAACAAGTGGTTTTTAGTTGTAATAAATAATATTTCTTGAAAATTAACACCCTATATGATAAAATTAAAACAATAATGGTGTTTGAGATTACTAAAATAATTTATTGATATTAATTAGCTTTTATAATATTTCATTAAAATGAAGAACATAAATTTATTAAATATTGGTTTTCATAAAAATAATCAGAGCTGTTCTCAAAAGGCCGAAAAATCAGAATTATATTATTTATTCTATCATATTTTGTATTATATTCCATAACCATATGCAATTTAAAATTAGTACATAAGCTATATATAAAATTTTCAGAAAAGCGGTTCAATTTCTAAAAGAATTTTCTTTTATTTTTTAGTTTCAAAGATTAAAGAAGAAAAAGAAAATAAACTTATATCTTAGAGTATTATTGTATATTTTTAGAGTATTTTTTTTATTTGTTTTTTTAATTCTCAGTGTATATCAATTATTACAAGGCTGAAAACTATTCTTGTAATTGGGTGTTATATTATGCTAAAATCTACACAAAATTATTATAAATCCGAATAGATTTGATATTTAATTTCTCAAATATATTGATGACTACAATAGAAATATAAAATTGCCAAAGGGTTCTTGGATTAATTTTGTTTAAGGAATGGAAGTGTCAAAAGTTTTTGGCAACCAAACAAGTCTTTATCTTGAAATAGTAGAAGAATGTAAAGAGATTTACATGCTTAAATATTTTCCACCTGTAGGCCAAAGATGTTTTTGAATGTAATTATGGGAAACAATGTTTCAACTCAAAGGATATTGAAATTTTGTTATATCTTCTTTTCTACAAATCCTTATCATAGAAGTTGAAAGTTAGTTGCACACATGCATCAGTATGGTCAGTGCTAAAAGGACAAGGAAGCATCAATTTTAGGCATTTTGTGGTTAAACATCTATCAAACTTATGCTAAAGATGTTTATTTAGTTGATGATCACTTCTTAACCATTCATATTTTCCTTTTAGGTGGTTATGCTTTGACACTATAATTGAAATATGATTCTTGATGTATGGTTTAATTTTCTTAGTTTATTTTATTCTATAAATGAGAAAAGAAATTAAGTACCGGTGATTAGCTTTATTATTTATAATATTTATAAAAGTTTATTATTTTTATCATTTTGGGCTTAAATTTTATAAGGTCAGAGTTCCAACTTTACCACTTCTCAATAAATATAAATAAAAATGAAAAAGGATATTTTTTAACAGACCAAACAATTAAATTGGTATTATCATACACTAGAATAGTACAAATGTACTCTTGGGCTGAATTGAGCATTCAAGAAAGTGATATTATGTTTACCCATTTGTCACCTTTCTGTTATTGTTTCATTCACTTTCAAGTATTGGGAGCTGTGACACTTGGTGCTTTACATCATGAAATGGTTTCAGGGAAAAAGGCTTCTTGGATATGTGGCATCTTTGTAGAATTAAGTTTATATGGGACAGGAATTGCTTATACCATTACATCTGCTATCAGCATGAGGTATATATATATATATATATATGTTCTTGAACCTCCACTGTCTACTCTTTTCCTTAGCCATAAATTAGACACATGTCTGGTAATGAACATTTCCTTTGTGTTGTTTAGTAGTATGTTCTATAAAATATCAGCTGTTATACTGCCTTATATTGCCTGACACAGTACGATATGATATACATTTTCATTATGGAGATTAAAATTTGAGTCTTCTTTATCATCTTTATGATGAGCGTAAGAAGTTCGCTTCCACTTGTTGTATAGTTGTGCCCTAATGGACCTCCAATAAATATTAAAAGAAAAAAACAAAAAGAATATGCAAATTAAATTTGTGCTAGAAGAACTTATCAAGGTTACCCATAGGAGCCTTCTCATTGTAGAAGCTCAGGCAGTAAGAAATGTTAGGATACTAAGGATTTTCCTTTTGCCCATTTAAACTTTATGGATAGAAATAGAAAGTATAGCACCTTCTCTGTGATTTTTTACCTGAGAATTTGATTTTACTCTTTTCTCTTTTCTTTTTCTTTTTTCTATTGATAAAGGGCGATTAGGAAATCGAACTGTTACCACAAAGAAGGGCATAGCGCTGCCTGTGAATTTTCAGACACTTCATATATGCTAATATTTGGAGCTTTTCAAATTATAGTGTCCCAGATACCAGATTTCCATAACATGGAATGGCTATCAATCCTTGCTGCAGTCATGTCCTTCACATACTCCTCCATAGGATTTGGACTTGGCCTTGCACAAGTTATAGGTAAAATAGCTTATCATCCACCATTTATTTCATGATCCTTATGTTTGAGTTATAAATGTCCTTGCACTGTCTATCTAAACTTGCAGAGAATGGATATGCAATGGGTAGCATTACAGGAGTGTCTGCTTCTAGTGCAGCAGATAAAGTGTGGAATATATCTCAAGCACTTGGGGATATCGCATTTGCATATCCATATTCCCTAATTCTTCTTGAAATACAGGTGTGACTAACAATGTTGGATAGAGAAGGTTCTTGTTTAATGCAGCAATATTACTTATTTCAAAGACTAATATATATGAATAATGGAACTTGGAAAACCTGAAGGATACATTGAAATCACCTCCAACGGAAAATGAGACCATGAGGAAAGCATCCACAATAGCACTAGTTGTCACAACGTTTTTCTATCTATGTTGTGGAGCCTTCGGATATGCAGCTTTTGGAGAAGATACACCTGGAAATCTCTTGACAGGATTCGGATTTTATGAACCCTATTGGCTTATTGACTTTGCTAATGCTTGTATAGTGCTTCATCTAGTTGGAGGTTATCAGGTATTCTCAATCTGTGTTCTCTTTAGTCCGACCTTCATCCACAGCATAACCAATGATGTCAGGAGTTCAAAACTCAAATCTCTGCATCCCCTAACACTAGCTATTTTCACATTTAGTCTGTCAGCATGGAGCTTTATTTTAGTTTTTTCCTCAAAAACCAAAATAATGATAGCTATCACTTCACTTTCATCTTTCGGAATAAATCTTTTTCAATGGTCCAGTGTCTGCCTTGTAGTACAAGACATCAAGGAGTTCAAAACTGAAACCCTGCATCCACCTGATACTAGCTATCTTGACATGTTATATATCATCTTGGCAGGTCTACAGCCAGCCTGTATTTGCAACAATCGAGAAATGGTTTGCAGAGAGGCATCCGGCCAGCAGATTTATAAACAATAACTACAGCTTGAAACTCCCATTGTTGCCAGCTTTCGGGTTAAACGCCTTCAGGATATGCTTCCGAACCCTATATGTAGTGTCGACAACCGCAATCTCAATGATCTTTCCTTACTTCAACCAGGTAATTGGATTGTTAGGAGCCTTAAACTTTTGGCCCTTGACAATATATTTTCCAGTGGAGATGTACTTTAGGCAGAGGAACATAGAAGCTTGGACAATTAAGTGGATTATGCTTCGAGCCTTCAGTATTGTGGTCTTTCTAGTGGCAGCAATTGCTTTGGTTGGATCAGTTGAAGG
Source organism: Ricinus communis (assembly GCF_019578655.1). Taxonomy (NCBI): domain Eukaryota; kingdom Viridiplantae; phylum Streptophyta; class Magnoliopsida; order Malpighiales; family Euphorbiaceae; genus Ricinus; species Ricinus communis. The sequence continues at coordinate 13,048,266 of NC_063256.1, read as the reverse complement.
AGTTATAAGTGCAAAATTAAGCTAAAAAGAATAAAAGAAAATTGCAGAGGTGAAGATTTATCAAGAATTAATTAGCATGAATCAATTTGTAATAGAAAATATGTCGGAAATTCTTAGGTAGATTTTATCTATCATCTTATTTATAGATAATGTCCAAAAAAAATAAACCAGGTAAATTAATGATGTCACATCACTTCGAGATAATTGATTTTAAATATTCTTTTTACTGTGTATATATCTATGTTATAAAATCAATTATCTTAAATGATGTGGCATTATTAATCAATATAACTTATTTTTATTAAATGTGTATATAGATAATAGAATAGACAGAATTTATCCTAGAATTTCTCCACATTTTACAGCTCAAATACCTTTATCTCTCATTGTAATTATACCATTTGGAGTCAATAGAAAATTAAGAGAAACAAAAACAAAAACAAAAAGCAAGGATGACGCATGCATAATTACTGTTAGATCAGGCATTGAGGTGTTGGATTAAGTACCATAAACAAGTTGGTAGTGTTTAGAAACTACCGAGTCTGAAAACTTCAATGGAAAATAGAATCATGAGAAGAAATGCCCAAATTCCAGTTTTCTTTTTTCTATCATATTCTTTTGCATTAGGATCGTTTCCTGATGATGGGTTTTCTTTTATTATTCAAGAGAACTAGGGCATGACCCATTTTATCTCAACAATAATTTCTTTATAGAACTGCTGAAATTACCTGCCCTTGGTAGTATTGTCTTTAATATAAAATACAGGCGTACATTTATACATGAAGGTAAATTGTGTTTTTGTTTTCATTTACATCAGTAAGATTAGACAATGTACAAGGCTTACTAAGTTGCAAATGGCAAACAAACAAACAAAAAAAACCTGCACACATGTAAAACCAAGAACTGGATCACTGGTGGAACAATGGAAAAGGTGAGGCAGGAAAGATGGGTTATGTACGGATATACAGTTGAAATGGTACTGCAGAAGAGAGACAGGTTAAGTTAGTTATAAATGTATAAGGTTGCAAGAGAAACTGTGTTATGATATGATGATGACCCGCACGAGTAAGTCTTTTCTTTCTCTCTTTGCTGTAAAAAGACAGTAGAATTGTGTGACCAAAGCAGAAAGCCACCCAACATTTTGCCATTATGTAATGCTCAAGAGGCAGTCAATCAACAAAAGAGAGAGAGAGAGAGAGAGAGAGAGAGAGAGAGTTGACCAGGTGTCTTGTGGGTGAGCTACCGGCCAAACTCTCACACGCTCAATAGCGTTGAATTCTTTAATAAAATCATGCAGCTTTGATGCCAATATAAACCCAAACCATGCAATTGGCAATACCCCAATTCCTTATATAAGAATTACCCACTAACCATTTCTTTTCTCACTTCTACTTGTTTTCTTTATTCCATTTGCCTATTTTCCTTACCCCCAAAACAAAAAAGTAAGGCAGTAGAGAAATTCTCTTTTTACTGCATTGCTTATTTTACGCTTCTTTTCATTATTCATCCCTTTTAATTACTACATTCTACCCTTAACTACTGGCATTTGTTTGTTTTTTCTTTTTCTTTTTTTTGGTTTGTTTGTTGGGGAAAAACCTACCTTGCAACCCACATAAAGATGGGCAGAATTCCATGTTGTGAGAAGGATAACGTAAAAAGGGGACAATGGACACCTGAAGAAGACAACAAACTTTCTTCCTATATCGCCCAACATGGAACCCGCAACTGGCGGCTTATCCCCAAGAATGCCGGTTCGTTCACAAACTTCTTGAGTTACATGATACATTACTAGTGTTGCTTTTGACGCATTCGAGATTTCTTGTCTTCTTGCTTACTTGTCTTCTTGCTTGCGTGATTTAAGGTCTCCAAAGATGCGGGAAGAGTTGCAGGCTGCGATGGACAAATTATCTTCGTCCTGATCTCAAGCACGGCCAATTCACCGATGCTGAAGAACAAACCATTGTCAAGTTTCATTCCGTTCTTGGCAACAGGTGACTTCTTCTTTAGTTGTGATTGATATGAGCTTTAATCTCTTTTAACTGCCAGTAAGTTTTTGTTCTACATTTCATGACTACTTTCTATTCGCATTGCAGATGGTCAGCAATTGCAGCTCAGCTTCCTGGACGGACAGACAATGATGTCAAGAATCACTGGAATACTAAGCTGAAAAAGAAGCTTTCAGGTATGGGTATTGATCCTGTCACACACAAGCCCTTCTCACACCTCATGGCTGAGATCGCCACCACGCTAGCAGCGCCACAGGTGGTTCACCTTGCAGATGCAGCTCTAGGTTGCTTCAAGGATGAAATGCTTCACCTCCTCACTAAAAAGCGAATCGACTTCCAGTTGCAACAGCCAAACTCCAATGTGGCACCGGGGAACGCCTCATCACCTTACATAGTTGGTAAACACGACGAGAATGATGATACTATTGAGAAAATCAAGCTTGGTTTATCAAGAGCTATGCAAGAACCTGGTATGCTACCCCAAAACAAGACCTGGGACTCTACAGGTGCAACATCTGCAAATTTTGCAGGGGACTGCAGTGGTTTCCCTGCATCAATCAGCGGATTTCAATGCAGGCCAGCTTTCGGCAACGAAGGGGCTGTATCACCATGGAGCCAGAGTATGTGCACTGGAAGCACATGCACAGCCGGAGATCAACAAGGTCGGTTGCATGAAAAACTAGAGGTTGAGAATGGTGAGGAATCTGAAGGTGGAAAAGAGATTAGGAACAGCTCCAGTATATTTAATACAGACTGTGTATTATGGGATTTACCCTCTGATGACTTGATGAATCCTATAGTTTAAGCACTTTACATGACAGAGAGGAGGCAAAGACAAGGCACCCTACTTACCAAGTAACAATAAAACTTCTTATTGCAATGACAAATGAAGCAAATGTAAATAAAACTTCATTTCTAGATTATACAATATGAAATCAAGAATTACACTATTTCCTGCTAATCTTCCAATCATTATTCTAGCAGTTCTTCAATCATTGAATTCCTATTGTATATATTTTCTCTTCCTAGTATGGTAACTCTGTATCAAGCAAAATAAGATGATGAAGAGGATGTATCAGCCAGAACCTGCAAGTGTCAAAACAAGAGAAGTTATACACATGGCAAAAAAATTAGAATATCAAATTCAAAAATAATTAGTCTCCAAAAATTATACTATGCAGCTACCTCAAGTTGCTCTTCAGTAAATGAATCTTTTTGGAAATTCCATGTATCTGCATGAGTCCGCCGAAACTCGGCAACAGCCTTGGTAACAGTAGATTTCACAGGTGATGGCTCTCCTCCAAAACGAGCCAGTAAAGTAACATGCTCTGGCAACCACCTGTATGAAAATGATTAATTTTGTGCAACATACTAAGAAAACATCATATAATAAGCTATCAAGCCAATTAACACAAGTTAGAATAACAAAATTTAATCATCTTATAAGGGGCATTTAGCTGGGTAAATCTGACACTATACCTAGCTCTATTGACTCAAATCCATGTATAGATATATATACACACACAAAAACACATCTATATATATACACACATAAATATACATATACATGGCCAAACTATTGGTGAGAACTTATTGTCTTCCCCATCTAAAGTAGCATCATATTTCTGAGTACTATCCCACGTTTGAGCACATACATCACTATCATGAGTCTCCAAGACATTAGAATTACTTCGTGGAAGATGCTTAGAAGTAAACTCCCTTTTCTTCAGATTGCTATGCACATGAAAACATATCTTCAGAGCAAATATCAAAGGCCAGATTCATGCCGCATCCTCATACCAAGCCTTCCTATACCTGGCATCTGCAACTCACATTTGTGTTTCCATGTAAATTCTGAAAGGTACATCATTTTTAAGTCTCCAAGCAAGTCAACCCAACTTTCTTTAAGTGTAATTTGAGTTTTCCCATGGTTAATAAAAAAATATATAAATAATAATTAACTTACTAAAAAAGGCAAAAAGTCAAAAAAGAAACAAAGCCCCTAGAAAAGACTGAAATTTTAGCACAACTCTATAGAAAGAAAATCTGTGTATGCATTACCATCCATACACTGAGCAAAACACCTCCTCCTTTCCTTCCCAATATTGCCCAATAATCAAAGAAATGCCATAAGAAGAAAAATCTGACTTTTACTGGCTTATTTAGATAAACTCTAGAGCTCTCTTAATAAGATTGCAAAGGAAAAATCTACTTGTACCAGTTTGAATCAGAAACCACAATTTTAATAAATCACGAAAGATTGCAGAAGCTAAAATATACCCTGTCTATTTGAGAAGCCGTGGAGATGATCCTTTAAATTCTAGGCCACAGCAACTCAATTCTCAGAAATTCTCTCCCAAAATAACATTAATATGATGGATATATCATATACGAATAACTGAAAAATCTCAACAAATCCGAGTAAAGTGAGATAAGATTGCAAATTGGAATGAAATTGTCATGCGAAGCATTAATTCATAAAACTTGTCAAGAATATCAACTGAAGCCTTATCCCCAATGAGTTAAGGTTGGGCATTTCCCCGTCGCGCTCAGTCTTGGACTATATCTAAAGAATGTCTAATGTTTCCACCTTCATTCACTGCACCCTAAGTTCTCCCTGGCCTATCCTGTCTTCTTTTCTCTTCCAACTCGATTCAACTTATATATCTAGTCAGTCACACAATCAAAGTCAAACCATCAAAATTAAAACTTAAGACTTGAGGAAAATGAACAAGCTTTCTTGGCTGATAGCATATAAAATTAACTGCTAGCCCCAATAGCAATATAATTCAAAAATAATACTTAGTGAATTGCATAAGTTCAGTTAATAACTAACCTTAAAATGATCAAAATTGATGCTACCATCAACATTTATGAGTTAAATGACTATACACTTATTGTCATTCATTGCATCACATCATTACTTCATACAAACACCAAACCATTACATCACTCTGAAAATGCTAGATACAGCCAATTGCCCATTATCAAATATGTACTTACCCAGGCATATCATATGGAACAGATAATACAGAAGCTGCCAAAGCAAGCACAGCACCATGGATAGATGCTATAGATTGACCAGATTTTAAATTCCTGTATTCATGAAGTAAAATTGTCAATCAAACATTGAACATAAAAAATTATACCAAGACATACTATGCAATTCAAGAAAGCAAGGTGTGAACATGGAATAACAATGTTAATCTTATGCATAACAACTGCAGGAGCATTTTATGTCATAGATATATTCAGCAAAAAACTCTTAAAGAAACTTTCTATGCAATGCTCTACATTCATGCATTACGTGGGAACCCTGGGAACAATGCACATGCTGCTGATAACATTGAACATGAAATTTATAGCAAAACTTACTGTGCAATTGATAAAAGAGTAAAGTGGAAACATGGGATGACTATGACGATCTTATGCACAATAATTGCAGGAGCATTACATGTCATAATTTTCAGCAAAAGAAAAGAACTCGTACAGAAACTTTCTATGAAATGCACACTCTTCATTCATGCATTACATAGTGAACCCAAAACCAAGTACACGAAGTTGCACATGCAGTCACATCCTTGATGTATTTAACATGTAAAGAACACTAGATAAACCAATAACCTCTGCTTTCTCTTCCTTTGAATGGTATTAGCCTCTGTATAAGCTCTATCGCGAAAGTCTTTAGCAAGATCTTCATCCCCACCCTTCATTAGACCTGCTAGAACTGCCGCAGCATGCTCTCTTACCTAGAAAAGATATTAGTTATTAGAAATTGGAACAGAGAAAGGACAAAAATTCTAAAACAAGGACTCTTCCATGACAGAGGTCCACAACCATTTGAACTCCTCTGGACAAAGGACTTCTCCAAAGAATCAGGTTGCTGATTATATTTTGCTTCTGAAGTCTCAAACTTCTTTACCACAAATGTAAGTCATTGAATTCATTAATTATCATCAAACTATTAATACAGACAAATTTTTCATCAACATTTAAAGTCAACCAGGAACTTGCCTCTACTTGATTGTCTCTCAAAAGATTCTCAACTGTCTTCCAAATTTGTTGTTTCTCTGCCCTTGAGAGAATATAAGTGTGCCTGTTACAGAAAACAGAATTCAAAGTCATTAGACTCTGCATCATAACAAACAGTGTGTGATACAGGCTCCAGCAGATTTGCCCAAAGTAGTTAACAAGTCTGTATTCCCATCTATGAGATTTGGATCAAAGTAAGAGTACTATCTAACAGAAAGTATTAAGCATAGATTGACTGTATTGTACACATAAAAATTAAAATTCCTAGAATTGAAAGAAGATTGAGATCCGAATAGAGTGTATTAAACTATTGACTTGCCAAAACGTAAGACTCTAAAAACAACCAGGTTATCCAACAAACCCTTGTGCAGTTTAGAAAAGATTGCAGCATAAAAGAACCCTTTAAATAGTGCTATACCTATACATAAAAGTGCGCAGATATGTCAGAGTAGCTGATCTGGTCCGCCAGTTAGAATCATTGGCTGAAGAGAGAATCACTGAAACAACCCTCTGAAGATGAGGTTCCCAAAAGATCCTCCATTTTAGCAATTCAAAAGCAGCCTTTGCCAGGATTGACAAATCTTTATTTGATGTTTCCTTCAATAAATCAAACACATGCATCAGATAAAGATTCTAATAACATCATAGGCACCTTCAGTTATTTAAACTGATGATAAAATAGAAGACAATTAAAAATATGTTTCTTCCAATACAGAATTGCTTCAAATAATTAAAAAAATCTTCCAGAAGAACACAATCAACTTGGCATATGGAGTCACGGAATTAGCTCTGACGAGTGTCATCAGCATCCAAAAGAGAACAGTTCCACGCCATATCAGACACCCAGAAATTTGCTTCCCAGATTTTTACCGTTTAAATATGAAGATCAAATCCAGTTCAAGGGAAAAGCAAACTTTCAATTTGCAAATTTGAATCGAATAGAATATATTACAAGTATATGTATAAAGCAAATTGCAACTAGATTTGAGTAGCTCTGAAAGAAACTAGATAAATAAATAGCAACAGTTAAATTTAGTAAAGATGTAAGGGAAGTCATAATAAAAGAAAATTGTGCTAGTACCTGTAAGGAAATTACTGGATAGAGAAATCCTACAATAACATCCAGCAAATAAGATGATCTTCCAGATTTCAATGTTGAGATGATAAAATGAAATAGCTGCACCAGAAAAATAAAGAATAAAATAGTTTAGATAGTGTGTTTTTGATCTATAGAAGGAATTTTCAAGTTATTCTAAGTTTTAGTACCGTCTCCATCCACTTAACGTCATCTTGGGCATCACCATTCAAGGACCCATTTTGAGGAACTGTCCTTGTTGGTATCTCCAAATTGTCTGCAGGACTAGTTTTCTGAATATTTGTAACCACATCAGATGCTCGTTCTGTCAGGACTAGGACCCAGTTTTCCTCTTTCAGCTGGTCATCAACCTGGGACTTTGCTCCTTCACTTGAATGATTTTGAGCCAATGATGAATGGAGGCGAATGTTGGAGCACAAAATGGAAAGGGTAACACCTATAGCCTCCCTGACCTGTCACACAATATTAACATCAAACATGGCGAAGAAACAAGATTCATAATATAGGTAGATAAACACGGTCGTGGTTGATCCTTCCAAAAATCGTTTGCTAGGATGATAATTTTTCCCTCTTCTGTTTCATTTTTATCTTGTTCATTACAAGACAGCAGTCACAAAAAAAAGGTCAAGTAAATTGACAAAATAATATGAAATTAGCATGCTTACTTGGGCTGAGGAATGACACATATTAGCCAACAATTCATTAAGAAGTTTACTGTGGAGCTGTATCTCAGGTGGTGGCATTTTTTGCGGAGATACTTCTATGAGTGCAGCTGAAAGAAAAGTGTAGCGTTTTGCAATAATGGTGGTAGTTACAGCTGCAGGTAAAGGTGTCATCAAGCAGTCCAAGACTTGTTGCCTGAGAAGAGGAACTCTGGTACCATATTTTCCCTTTCCTGTAACTGCATAACGTATACAAGCTGCCCACTCAGGTAAAGATTCAACTGATTGAGAAAGAATAATTCTCTGCAACTCAGCCATGATCCAATTGTCCCATGCTCCTAAAAGACCATTCACATCAGAATGCAGCACTCCTGCTAATGCTTCAGCAGCAACGCATTGCTTAGACCTTTCCTTAGCATTTGAAAACTCCTCCAATGAACTTTTAAGTGCCAGTAAAACAGGCATACCACATTCTTGTATTAACCGCTTAAAAATTCGTGCGAAGTTTGAGTAAAAGGTATCATTTCCTAATAGAGAAATCCAACTAGGTGTACGTGGCCATGAAGATGAAAAGTCGAAATAAAAACGGGTGATTGATTTGTCTGCCAGGCTTTGAAAAGAAGAATTTCCATGACTCCCTCTAGATGTGCTATCGACATCAGTGATTATATGAACATTCGAAAGACTATTCAAAGTTTCACTAAAAAATCCATCTTCCTGGAAAATTTCATTTAATGCCCCTTCAAGAGATGATTTGGTATTTGTGTGTAGCTCCCCACAGGATGCAGATTCATTCTCAGCCAATTTATATGGTGATTCTTTTAATAATGTATTCAGAGCTGAAATTGCAAGTATCCTTGTCTGAGGAAGTTGACTTTTCAAATTTTTTAGGAAGTGGCCTGAAAGGGTAGGAACAAGACAACATTCTAAAAGCTAATTTCTCTGATGGAAAGAATGATAATAGAAACTAGAAAGCAAAGAGGCAATCCAGAAACCAACAAGACAATTGCTAACCTGCAGTTTCACTCAAGATTTTTGAAGAGAAGTTTGGATCATTTCTAGATGTCATAGCCAACAAAAGCAGAACCCTATTAGCCATCAGGTTATACCTGACAAAAAATAATGAGAAGGAATCAAATTGAGAAAAAAGAAATCCAAATAAAGGAAAATAAAGTCTACATCAAATAAAGCCAATATCAAAAATTTAAAGCAAACAGCCTTTTATATTTTTTTTACATGAAAGCCAAGAGTTTGCATAATTTATATTCTGGATATATAGATGTCTATTAATAATTAACTGCATTTGAAAATTAAAGGTACACCGTACACCTTAATCACATGGACTTCTATACGTCCTACAACTCAAGAGTATTCACCAACAAACCAAAACAGTTCATTATTGAGTTAAGATGTACAACAAGCTCACAATCTACAAGTAAACGAAGTAAACAAGAATTAAAATATATACCGCCAGTGTAATCCAGTAGAATCAAAACTCATAGATCCAATCTGTGAAACCAAATCTGCAAAATCTGATCCATCCCTGAGATCGTCTGATGCCTTGAAGATGGCTCTAGATACTCCAGAGAAGTGGATGTTGTACTTGACAAAAAGCTGTTGATTCTCAAAATATACTTAGAGATTAATAAATTTAAAAATACAACATCTATATCAATATATTGGAGAAGATATTACCTCATTAATTGCTTTCTGAGCTTTCAATGATTCATGATGTGAGCTGCAACATAAGGAAATGAAGAAGTGAGTCTATATGACATACTAAAAAGAATTAACCAAACTGCAAACCAGGAAAGAAAAAAATAAATGAAGTCAAGTACTCCCAAGAGATTAGAGAAAACAATGGGTTTTCAAGCAAGACCTTGAAAGAATTCCAAGAAGAAATGAAGATAATGCTTTTGCATCCTGAAATGAAAGATGATATATCAGGAGAAATATTTATTTCCAAGAATTTATATCAACCAATTTGAGCAGAATGACTACCGTTGTCAAATGCTTGAGAACTGCCTGTGTTGAAAGGACTGCACAAGAACCTAGGACTGCATACTCTGGTGAGTTCGGGTTCCTTAAGTTTTCAGTAAGAGAGAGCACACACTTTGAAATCATAGATGGCCATCTCTTGAGCATCTTTAGCAGCGATTTTCCAGCAAGTCTAGACACCAAGTCAACAATGTAACTCAGATATATCAACCACTAATTATTTGCTAACATCAAGTCAATTGTAGTGACAACAGGGAAGAACCAATTAGGATTCAACATGAAACCAATTGCATAAAACCCGGAAAGTCATAAGAAGTGTTAGAAGTTGTATTTATCCCACATCGCTAAGTTACTGGCCTTCTATGGTGTATATATGTGGATTGGGCACTCTCTTCCTTTGAGCTAGCTTTTGGGAATGAGTTCTACCCAAAACAGGATCCTTACAGATAGAACGAGACAAGTGACAATAGTTGAGCAAATGGCAAAACAGGATCCTTACAGATAGAACGAGACAAGTGACTGCACAGTAAATAAGTTCAAAAAAACTGAATAAAACTACATGCAACCATGTTCCCTTTCAGCCAGATAGAGCAAGAGAGCTCATGAGGTAGACTAATCTGATCATATAAGGACCACAGAACAGTGGAGAACTTACGCACGAACAGTTTCATAGCTATGCAAACAGAGGTTCAGTAGATCTTCCATTAAAAGTATCGCATGGTCTGATGGAGAAAAACTCCCACTTGTACGGAACAGATGATAGGATGATTGTGATGACCTCCATGTACTATGCATGTATGCCTTGTCAATAAGAGCCCACCTAGGCCTGAAAACCATGAATAGATTCAATGTCTAACTGATAAAATGCATGATTGTACAAGTAATTACATGGAATCTCATGATAAGGTTTTTTACCTTTTCTTTCCTTTAGAATGAGATGACACGATGAAATTTACGGAAGGCTCTACAATGGCAGCTGATTCTAGCTTCCAAGCCTGCCGATGATTTGACCACTCATCATACTCCAAACTTCCTGTTTGAAAAAGGGGATGCCAAAAAATAGGCTCAAAGGAGACATTACCAACAAAGACAAGGAAATTCAAATCATTGTCTTACCATAGTTGCCCAAGGCATCCATGATACGAACAATGAGAATCAATAGGATGCTGTCATCTGATTTTTCTTCCAACAGGTACCTGCCAATGTACAAAACAAAATTTAGAAACTAACAGCCACTTCAGTTGGAAAAATGGAATACAAATAAATTCCAAAACTTAAATTACTTGCAAGCCGTATGGATAATCTTAGCAGCTTTTTCACGAAGTTCAATGCTGCCAACAGTTGAACCAGTTGCTCCAGCTATCAAGAAAGGAGTGTGACTTGAACCTTCAACATTCCCATTCCTGGAGGATGGGCTGAAATCAGGTAAGCAAGATAAAACACCTTGCAATGAAGAATCAATACGCAAAAGAGTCACTTTTAAGTGCTCTTTCTCATTTCCTGCTAGCAAGTTGCATGTAATTAGCAAAACAATATTAATAACAAAGAAATTAAGCCATGGCACATAAATATTAGAATTGTGGTTTTACATAAGAAGTTGCATAACCTAACATACAACTGTTAAACAACTACTAAACCATATGCCCATGGAGTTAATATCTGTAGATCAATACCGGTTCATAAAATATTTTGATTCACTAGAAAAGACAAATAAAAATAAAGGGGGTATCATTATAGAAGTTTTCTAAAAACCTACAGTTCATAGATACTACCATTTTCAGAAAGAATTTAATTTAAGGTCATCAAAACACATTGCACTATCCACTGTAAGAAGAAAAAACATATAAAAAGAATGAATTCATATTACCTGGATCAGAGTGGATTTTATTTTGGCATATTCCCAAAAGATCATCTAAAGCTGATTGAAAATGAATGTTTAAAAGTTCATTTGCAAACTGAATTTCTTCATTATTTGGAACATGCCACTTGGGACCTGTAAATTGTTCATCACTGACAAAATCCTTTGTGCTGATCCATTCTTCTAATGCTGCAGCAGCAGGATGGCGAAACATGCACCTAGGAAACCAATATCTTTTAATTATTTGAAAGCGGAAGGAAGAGTTGTAAAAGAATTGATTGCACCTAGAAGTAGAGATAAAGGATCCAAGCTTACTTGTACTGATCGATAGGATAGTAGAGAATCACACTTCCAAGCAGGGACCGAAGGAGATGATCACCGGCTCCATTAACCTGTCATATGAGGGATGGTTTCAGCTATAAGATAATTTTAGGTATGTGTGGCAACATATATAATGAGCATCCTACACAAAATATATTTCTAATGTGAATGTTCAATCTATGCAGTTAACAAGCCAACAAGAGCAAATTGAAACCTTCCACGAGGGAGATTCAAAAGCAGACACAATTGCTTCTTTGAATAGTTCCTTGTAACGAAGAAGGGCAGGACCTCCATAGCTGATGGTAACTGACAGTATTTTCAACTGATAGTCAATTGCAGTTTCAAGAGCTGGAGATAGTGTTTGTTTTGCCTGGAAAAGAGTCGATCAACTTTCACATCAAGAATCTTGGAGAAAGATAAAGCTAATCATGAAAGCCATATAACAAACTAAACCTTGGTTGAAATTGAGGCATCAAGAATCCCTCTTCCTCCAAACCCTGTAACAGGAGTTCCTTTCAAAGATGATATAACAGATGACAAAATTGGCTCAACAAGAGAACCAACTGCCTCATCTGGGTTTGAATGAACACATGCACAGCAAAGCAGTCCAACTTCGGCAATAGCTCCAGGAAGAATATTTGTCCTAACAAACTTTGAAATTTTCTTTAAGGCCTGGTAGAACGAAAGAAATAGTTTATAAAATCATCTCCTCACAAAAGAGCATCTACTGAGCTTTCAATTTGAAGAAACCAACTGAAACCTGATTGTATAGCGATTTTGAAAGTCTTCCAAGTAAGATTTCAAGCATGCAATAATAGTATGGACCATCCTCAACCAGAAAAGTCCCAGATGTTGCTGATGAATGCAGACCTTCATTCCTATCATATGAATAACCAGTCATGTTGAACTCACAGGCAAAGTTAAAATGCAAATGGGAACTAAATAAGCATTTCTAGATATTCAAAAGGAGCAAAGTGACAGGAGATACTGCCATTACTTACAGAACACTACTGGATTCCAAATGTTGAAGTAATGAAAATAGGCGACATAAGAACTCATCCAGCCACTCAGAAAAGCGGCTCATTGGCATGAACGACAGATCATTATTGTCATCATCTAAAGTAGCAATCTGCAATTATAGGTAAAATTAGCAAAAGACTGAATTCACAAATCATTAACATATAAGACAATTTTTCTATTATTATCAGGGAATCAAGTTTAGAACTAACATTGGAAAAAATGGAACCAATTAATTGCAACGTTGCCGAGGTTTTTGGAGGATCATTGGCATCCATACCAAGCAATGCATTAGATAGAGAAATCATCAAAAGATCAAGGAATGCTTCATTGCCGCCACCAAGATCAACCTGTTTTGCTGAAGCGGATAGAGATGTGAGAAACAGTGAACGTCCCGCAAATGCTACAGACATAACAGCCGTTTTCAACTGGTGGGTGGCGGTCATCTGACTAGATGTAAACATAGATAGTAGAGAAGTTAATTTGATAGAAGATAAGATTCAACAACTGAAGATAAAGCATCCAATCAATTAGGCAGACTTCCCTTGATAAATGCAGCTTTAAACAACCAGTGATAAAAATTATTTTTATATCCAAGTGTTTCTAATCCTAGAAATCCATGCAACAATACTAACCGTCTCCAGTGCTAGATGGAACCGAGATGCTATAAATGGAAGAACCAAAGAAGGCTCCACATACGACAAAATGGAAGTTGCTGCAGCAACTGTCTCAGAAAGATGTTCATTCTTGCTATATTGCCCACGATCGATCAACTTCAGCAGCACATTAACAAAATTAGTCCTTTCCAATCTCCCCAAAAACAATTCAGCTGGATTATTGTTATCTGTACTCCTGTAAAGCAAGCATTTGATAGGACTATTTTAAAACATGTTAAAGAAAATTCATGACTCATATATCAGTGATGCTGGTATATGCTTACTGTTGCTCGTTCTGTAAGCGCTTCTGGAATGTGATTACCAAATAAAGCAAAAACCGTTCCAATGAATAAGTCCAGCGACCACCATTTGAGGGATGGTAATATCTACAACAAAAACAGTTAAAAAATGATAATTAGATTTTATAAGCAATTCATATGCTTCAGAAATGCTGATTAGAGTATCAGAATGTGAACGAACTGTTCTAAGAGGTCGACCAATTTCTCAAAATGTTCCAGTGCTGAACTACCAGGTTTTAATAGATATACCTGCAATTGCAATTAAAATACAGCATCACAAACTAGGAAGCACAGACATGTTATCAACCATGAATTCAGTCAAATGCGGCTACAAATGAATCTTACAATTGATTTTGCAATAGCCTTTGCTGGGGTGACTGTTTTATTGGAGAACAAAAATCTTGTATTTCTGGGAACATCAACAGAAAAGGGATATGATCCACTTCCATTTGCCACAGGAACCTGGGGTTTCCAAATTTAAGCATTAAAATCCAACTTAAGGGGGAACATCCAAAAATAGATGGTTGCAGACAACAGAGAGAGAAGAAAACAAGGACTGAATATAATTCTCTTATAAAGGGAAAATTAAAATTTAAGTCACATTTAACATAAATCATGGGATTGAATTATTTTCTTTAGCACTTGATAGTGAACAATGAATTTATTAAGAATGCATATAGGAGGCATTTTTTCCTTGTGTGATTCTCATCTTCACTCTACAATACCGCTCTCCTCACCCACAGGCTTCCTTCTTATTTCTTTTATGCTTTTTTTTACCTTTCTTTCATTCTCTACTGCCAGAAAATCGAGGCAACAAATTCTCACAACACAGCTTTCTTTTGCCTGAAAGCTCGCCCATTTCAGATATTATCTAAAATCCTAAATAATTCAAGTCTTGCTCACTCTTAAAGCACTGGTAGGCAGATTGCGCCATCTTTCCTACATCACTTCATTATAGAGTCCCAAACAATAAGACAGTTTTATTGAAACTAGTCTCGATAGCTAATATTAAATGCTTAAAACATAGCTGTTAAGAAATGGAAATAACCATAGATGTACTAAATTTCAGTAATCTACACATCCAGCGAAATCATGTTCAAGTTCAACTGCAGGGCTTGGAGTTTTGGATACCAGGAACAGTGGTTAAAATAGCTATGTAAGTATGGGTATTTATAAACTCACCTCAAACATATTTAAGTATCTGGTGAAAAGTGTTGGTAAGAAGCATTCCCAGTTGATAAAATTGCAGTTCTTTATAACACGTGCTACGACAGCTGCCCACTGGCTATTCCAAAATTGGCAATTTGGTATTGAGTCCCACAGTTCCAAACTCTTCTTAACCCAATCACTACCATGTGAATGATAAAAAATAAGACTTGCACCAATGTTACATCCAGAAACCATAAAATTAAGAGTTCCTAAAATTAGGTTCCACTTACTCTGTATAGAAATCCTGGTTGTCCGTGTTGGTGGGTAAAAACAGTCTCACAAACCCAGATCCTTCAAATGATGAGTTATGCCATGGATTTTCCATTAGAGAACTGCAAGTTTGTTTTTGAAAAAATAAATATCAAGTTTTGCCGCCACCTAGCTACTGACTCTGTTCACTCGAGTTATCCAACAATTAAGAAAAATGAAATCCTAATACAGTCAAATTGGGAACTCATTTTCTTTTCTTTTTTTTCCTTTTGACTCGTTGAAAGTCACAACAATAAGCCGCTGTGAGTGGGTTTTGCTGATAGTGGGTTTAGTAGCCCATGAAAAGCAATGGATAAGGCACAATGAAAGTTGAAATGGGAGGAAAGTAGATAAATTCTCTTAAACATAGACTAGACTTAGTAACCTACTAGAACATCACTGATATGAACAACTCCATCTTTGTTGACTTATTATGAATCAAAAAAATGATTGGCAAAATGAAAGAGAGTCCAAAAATACTTACATAAACTCGGACCATATCTCCGAGGCAGAGCCTGGTGGAAAGAATCTTCGGCAGGATCTAACAAGAGAAGTAACAGTCTCAAAGTGACGTTGTCTCAACCTCCATCCTTCCGGACCAGTATTTCTATAATTGAATGGTTATGAATCAAACATTACTTCTTTATATACTTATTAGTGTTGCAATCAAACAAAGATTCTTTAAAGTGCAATTAATCTATAAAACATAGAGAAATGCAACTACTAACTTACCTGGTGAAATGGGTATAAACCAAAGTATCATACAAAGGCCGCCATTGAACTTTCAAGGAATGCAACTTCTTTCGATACTTATTTAGCACTCTCACTAACAGAGTTCCCCATCTAACCTAATAATCCACCATATAAAGAGAAACAAACAATTTAACCATAAAACACAACAGAAAGGGAAATTGAAAAGGAAAAAAAAAGTGTAACTAATACCTGTGCGTAAAGTTTGTCCTGAGATATATTAAACAACCGAATCCCAATTTCAACAACCTGAGCTACATCTTCCAAAGCCACTTCACTTTTTGCCTTTATAAACCTGCACGGAAACTACCTTTCCATTAGTATGCACACACATCCACAAAACACTACAATTTCACAAATTTTAAAATTAAGAAAGGAATTAACCAAAAAAAAAAACTTAACAGTTCAATAACGGAAATCCATTTGAGAGTAGCGTAAACAGATTCAGGATCATCAGGTTTGTAAAACGACTTCACGAAGTTAACCACTTGACTAAACGACTCTCTCTCTTTCTTCGTCTCCTCCGCTACCGGTGGCGGTAACCAAGCATTGCAAAGATGCATTTCTTTTTCTTTAATCTTTTTTGTAAAGGGAATTGGAAATGAAATGAATTGGAGGTAGAGAGAGTATTTATAGTAAGTAGATTGGCTTTTCTTTTCTTTTTAAACAAGAAAGAAATAGAAACACAAAAAGGATCGGTTCAGATTTTTGGAATAGACTGGCCGCTTGCAGTTGACTGGCTACCGGCGCCCGGTTTTCTCTTTTATTCTTTTTATTGTACAATTTTCAATCATCTCAGCATTATGGAGGAGTAAATAGGCCAAATAAATTCTTACTGATCTGTCCTCAATTTGATAGATCTTTTAATTTATTTTTATAATAATTTTAATATTTTTAAAATATATCTTTGTAATATTTAAATATTATTAAAAATAAAATCTAAATATATATTAAGCTAAATTGAAAGTTAAATATTAAACTGACTAATTAATATAAATCTAGGAGCATAAATATGTGTTTAACCGAAAAAATATTAGCCTCGATTTATCTTAAAACTACAGTTTTCAATCAAAATATCTTTTATAAATATTATACTTTTATTTTATTTTAAAAATATTATTAGCAATAATTTTTAAAATTTGACAATAATAAAAATAATTTGGCAAGTCGGTTTTAATTATTAAAATAAAATTAGTAAGTAAAAGATTTATTGTGTTTAAATATAAGATATATGAAATAATGTACATATATAAGACTTCTAATAGTTATATCATTAAGTATATAACAAATTATTTATATTGATTCATAATTATTATTTTTTTAGTAAGATATATTCAACTTCTCGTATCATATTTATTATTATGAAATTTCAAACATTATCATCAAAAAATATTTTTAAAAATAAATTAAAAGCATGAGTATTTATATTAAAATTTTAATTTTAATTGATAATTTGAGCTTATAAATATTGTTATCAAAGTGATCGGATTAATAATACTGTCACTTATAAGAATTATGGAGGTTTTAGAAATAGAAACCAGTTTGTTTTTCATGATCCATTTAAAATCGATTCAATAAAATTTTATTTAAATTTATTTATCAAAATTTATTTAATAAATAAATGAAATCCAAATTAACAAAAAAAAAAAGCACAAACTGAATAGGTTCACGAGTCTATTAATATTTAAAGTTATGAGTAAGCTCATAAAATAAAATATTAATAATTTGATGGTTGAATGTAAAATTCACATACTTTTAATTATAAAAGTTACAAAAAAACTTGGTTAAATTTATTTATTAAAGAAGTTTATAAATGTACTAAATATATTATAGTTTTTGTGATAAATATTTTAATTTATAATAAATTAATTTTTTTAATTTTATCATTAAATTTATTTAGATTCATAAAATGTAAAAAAATGATAATGAGCTGCTATTTGGCTAAAAGGATAAATTTAAAAAGAAGATTTTTCACTTAACTAAAACCCATATTCTGTCATCCTTTGCCTTAATTATCTTTTCAAGTTTCAGTGGGTTTATCCCACAATACCAACCACTAAAAGGAAAAAGTCATCTAAGACACCTTTTCTGTAATCCTTTTCTTATCCTATTTTTTATTATTTTTCAAATCAATAAAAATAATTTAAGAATTTCCTTCCTGATAATTACATACAACACTCGCCTATTTTAACTAGGATGGGGAGATTCGAACAGTACGAAAGAACAATAGATCTGCATCCAAGTTATGAGTAGACATAAATTCCTCGCCAAAAAGGAGTTTCAAACAACATGTTCATCATGAGGAGCATATCCGAATAGATAATAAGACAGAATCCAATTAGGGGACTAATTCCCTAATTGCTAGAAAATGAATCCTATTCATATATGAATAAGGATCGACTTAATTCTATATAAAGAAGTTATGACCCATGGTTTGAAGTACGTTACATTCACTTTGGCAATTCTGCACTTACCTATTTGTTCTCCTAAATCTCTAACCTAAGTATCAGAGTGGATCTCCATTGTTTACTTGTCTACAAGTGTACTCTTTTAGAGATCATCGTGTCAGGCGTTCATCAACCCTGCTAGGTGATTCATCAAGTGGTGCAGCCTGTTGGAAATAGTTTCAAGAAAAATCATGTCTTTCTATCGCGACTGATGTGGTACTAGTTGATGCTTTTTGAGGAGTTAATGCTACTTCAGCACCTCCTCCACTACAATCATTCCATTATTAATGGGTGCTAGCAATTCTAAATAACCGAAGGCATCACAACCCATTGCCTCATCTCAACCCATAGGTTCATCTCAACCTATAAATCCATCTGCACCAATGATCTCGTCACCACCTGCAATTGTCACTACTCAACAAAATATACTACCAGCACCACCAAATCCATTGCAGACACCACCTGTTGAGATTTTCCAATTTTTATAATGCTACTTGGATAACCCTCTAGTGGTCTCCCTACCTTCTTTACTTGCCAAGGCAGTTTCTGATTTGGGAATTCCATTGTTCCCCTAGTTCTCTCCTGCTCCCCTTAGTCTAGCACACTCATATATACAAATTCCATATACCCTGCAAACATTCACTCTAGCACTTATAAATTTGCTAACAGTCTCTGGTACTCCAATAAGCTCCTCTCAACTCTCAACCCATCCAAGTTCCTTCTCTTTAGGTCATTATAGCTCAATATAATGCCCAGATGTAGGTAATGCAACAACACTACCAAAATCTTGTAAGTCAAGCTATGATAAGTTGCCCAACTGCCAGCTGCATCAAACAATCAAAATCAATTATCATCTTACCAAAGGACCATAAGTTTAAACAACACGATCCAACATTAAAAAGGAGCAACACCACAGGTGATCAACCCTATGGGAGAGCAGCATAACAGAATAAACCAAATAATAAGGGATCAAAAGGCCAGCTCAAGAATGGAGGCAAGTTCTCTAGGATAATATGGACAATAGGATTTATGAGGCTTTCAATAGATGAAAGGGACAATGCGTCAAGGAGCCATAATACTCAATGGAGGCAAGTTCTCGAGGATAATATGGACAATAGAATTTATGAGGCTTTCAATAGATGAAAGGGACAAAGCGTTTCTAACAAAAAATATCCTCAAGGATAAGTTCCCTGTAGGATTCAAAATGCTTGTGCTAGGCTCGTACAATAGTCCAGAAGATCTTGAGAGCCATGTCTCAAACGTTCAAACCAAAATAGGACTACAAGATGTGTCTAATTCCACTCTATGCAGAGTATTCTTTACAACACTTAAAGATGCTGCTCAAAGTGGTATCAGAACTTGGCCAAAGAGTCTATGCAAGATTTTAAACAACTAGCTTTAGCCTTCCGAACACGCTTTATTACTAGTGTACCCCCTAAGAAGAGGTCTAACGATCTTAGAAAGTGTGTTTAAGAAGAAAAAGAGATCTTAAAAGACTATATGGAGAGGTTTAACAAGGAAGTTATTCAAGTTGTAAGGTCAAACCACGACATAGTAATATATGTTACGACCGAAGATACCAACATGAATAAATTCAAAAACTCTCATTACTGATCCACCAAATACATATCAAGAACTCATGGAAAGAGCATAAGGCTTTATAAGACTGGATGAAGATTATCGAACAAGAGAAAGGATGTGGACAATAGAGAATATAGAAGCAAAATGGAGCACCCAGAAGAGCAGCAACATGGCAAGTAGATTTTATCAAGGATCAGATAGTAGAGCAATGTATAAGTTTGAGGAGCCCATCTATGTTCCTTTGAATATCTCCCGATCAAATATTGTGATGCACATTTAGAGGAACATGAAGCATATATAGTGGCCAAGATCCATGAGAGGAAAGTTATGATAGGAGAAGTAAAAGCAAATATTACAAGAAAAATAGAAGATCGTGCAAGGAGGGACAAAAAAGACAATGATAAAGACAAAGGTGAAGCCACAGTTAAGGAAGATAGAGAGATTAAAATAATATGGGGAGGAACAATATACATTGCAAAGACTGAGAAGAAGTAAAGAAGAGGAACAGGGTGCAAAATGATAGAAACAAAAAAGTCTAACCCTGCAATGGTCTTTACTGACGAAGACACTAAAAGAGTAAACATACCTCATTCAGACCCAATGGTGATCTCATCATATTGAAAACTTTTGGGTGAGAAGAATCTTGATAGATCATGGTAGATCAGTGAACCTAAACCCCCTTGAGGCGTACAAAGCATTGGGGGAGCAATTCTAGATTTAAAGCATGTCCCTACTCCCCTGCAAAGGTTAGGAGGATAGCCAATTCGACCAAAAGGATAAGTTTGGCTCAATCTGGAGATAGGATCAGAAACATGAGAAAAGTAATAGGTTAAAAGGCCTAACAAAGAGGACCAAAATTCAGTTCATGGTGGTTAATATCTCTTTTTTCTATAATACCCTCTTAGGACGACCTTTCTTAATTGAGACAAGAATAATGACATGTGTTTCCAACATAAAGATAAAGATGCCTACACCAAAAGGAGCTGTCACTATAAGAGGAAATTAGAAAATGGCCAAAGAGTGCTATGTGTCATCTCTATATGATGTATGTGAATGACTACTAGTGGAGAGCATGATTGAGCAGCCAAGTTAGAAGGGTGTAAAAGCAAAACCACACGGAGAACTAAGGTCACTCTCGCTTAGAGGAGAACCAGCAAAGAAGGTAATGATCAGGATAGAATTACTCGAGCAAGTCACTAAAGAAATAGAAGCGATTCTCCTAAAGAGAAGAAGTTTGTTCGCCTCAACTCCAGAGGAGATAAGAGTTTATTCTTCTATTATGTTTCACAAACTGAACATAGATCCAAAGTACAAGCCAGTCATACAAAAGAAGAGGAACCATGCACCCGAGAGATAGGTGGCAATTGCTGAAGAGGTGAACAAACTATTAAAGGCAGGCTTAGAAGACTTATGTACCTATAATGGGTTGCCAATATAGTTTTGGTGAAGAAACCCAATGATAAGTGGAGGATGTGTGTTGACTTCACAGATCTCAATAAAGCTTGCCCTAAGGATAGTTATCCTTTTACCAAACATTGACCAACTTGTAGATTCGACGGGTAGGTATGAGGTGTACAACTTCCTAGATGTTGCACAAGGCTACCACCAAATACCCATGTTTAAGCAAGATGAGAAGAAGCCTTCCTTTATCTCTAACACTAGGCCTTATTGTAGCAGAGTCACACCATTTGGTCAAAAAAAGGCAAGGCTACTTATCAAAGGATAGTAAATATAATGTTTAAATACCAAATAGGTAAAACCATTAAAGTCTAAGTTGATGACACGATCATCAAATCAAAGAAGGTAGAGAATCATACGAAAGACCTAGAGGAATCATTTGTAATTTTGAACAGACATTGTTTGAGACTCAATCCAGATAAGTGTGCCTTTGGAGTCCGAGCAAGAAAATTCCTTGGATTTATTATTTCTCATAGGTATAGAAGCAAATCCCGAGAAAATCCTAGCAATAATAGACATGAGAGCACCAAGCAATGTAAATGAAGTATAAAGACTCAATGGGAGAATCATAGGTCTAGGGAGATTTGTCTCTTGCTCAGCTAGAAGATGCTTGCCATTCTTCAAGAAATTGAAGAAAGTTAAAAATCTCCAATAGACAGAAGAATGTCAAAAGGCTTTTAATGATTTGAAGCCATTCTTGAGCTCCTCGCCTTTACTGAGCAGACCATTAATGCTCGGAGAAACTCTATACTTATACCTGTCAACAATTAATGAGACAATAGCTTTTATTCTGATCATGAAGGAGGAAAATGTGCAGAAACTAATCTACTATGTGACCAATGTTTTGAAAGGAGCAAAAATAAGATATACCAGCATAGAGAAGCTGGCACTTACAATCATCATGACAATGACAAAGTTACGATAATATTTTCAATCTTACAAGATAATTCTCAGAACTAATCAACCTCTAAGGAAAGCTCTCTAGTGACCAGATACCTCGAGGAGGCTAATACAATAGTCAGTCTAGATCTAAGCATTTGATGTTAGATTTGAGCTCCAAACTGCCATGAAAGCTCAAGTCTTGCAAGACTTTATGGTAGAGATGAGAACGCCTAAAATCTAGGAGCACCTAGCAAAAGAGTTAATCACTTGAAAGTTGTATGTGGATGGAGCTTCAAATATTGATTAGCAGGAATAGGAGTAGTCCTAAGAGGACCGGATAATATATTATTTAAATACCCAATAAGGTCTTCAAGGCATCCAACAATGTTCAGTAGAGTATGAGGCCTTACTTGCAGGGTTGAGGATGGCAAAGGTAGTCCGAGTAGATGTCTTAAAATTCAAAGTGACTCATAACTTATAGTCAACCAAGTTATGGATTCCTATAAAATAAAAAATGAGGACTTGAAAATGAGAGTAGAAATAGAAGGAAGATGGGAAATCAATCAAGTCCCACGGGAAGAGAATAAAGAAGCTAAAAAACTTGCTAAACAAGCCTCCCAAGGACTGAAGGCTGAGAATGTCCCTGTGGAAGAACTAAAGGAGCCAAGCATAGCGAAACTAGAGTAAGCATTTGTCATTCAAGGTTATGACTCATGGATGCTCCCTATTATAAGATACTTAAATGAAGGGCAATTACTTGAAAATCAAAACGAAGCCATTAGAGTAGTCAAGAAATCCTCCTTCTATGCTTTCCAAGAAGAAGTTCTATATAAAAAGTCTTTTTCACACCCATCATCTAGACATGTGAACAAGAATAAGGGAGAGTATGCCCTAAAAGAGATCCATGAGGGCATTTGTGGAGCACATAAGGCAGCAATAAAATTACTAGAAAGGTTATACTTTAGGGATATTACTAGCCCACTATGCACAAAGATCTATCATTATTCAAACTTGCACCAAATGTCAAGAACATCAAAATGTAAGCCACTTACCTACTACTCTTTAGTCCCCACTCCTAAGTCCATGGCCTTTCACAATTTTAGAAAATGGATATACTTGGTCCTTTTCCCCTAGCAACAGGATAAAGGAAGTTTTTAATTGTAGTAATTGACCACTTTACAAAATGGGTGGAAGTAGAATCAGTAGTGAGCTTAACTGACATGAGGATCACAAACTTCTTCTAGAGAGAAGTTATTTGCAGATATAGAATCTCACGTACCTTAGTAACAGATAATGGCAAATAATTTGATATCAAGAACTTCAAGGAATTTTGTCAAAATTTGAAGATCAATCACCGGTTCACCTATGTTGCTCATCCTCGGTCAAATGGACAAACATAAATGACTAACCAAATGTTTTTACAAGGGCTGGAGAGAAGATTGGATGAAAGAACATGAAGGTGGGTAGAGGAGCTCCATGATGTGTTGTAGGCATATCGAACAACTCCTAATCAAATACTAACTCTCAAAGTCAAAGTCAAAGTCAAATACTTTGATGAACAAACTAATGAGAATAACATAACGTTATGCTTGGACCTCTTAAAACAACAAAGAAGAGATGTTGCTGCTAAGAATGAAGCATACAAGTGTAAGATGGCCAAGTACCACGATCGAAAGGTCAAACTGAGGATATTCGTCCTTGGTGACCTGGTAATGAAAAGAGCAGACATAAGAAAAGGAGATGCTAGAGTTGGAAAACTATAATCCAATTAGGAAGGACCACATCAAGTTACTCGAGTGTTGAGGGGATGAGCCTATAAGATAACTAACATGGCAGGAAAAGATCTCCCCAAGTCTTGGAACATTTAGGTACTCAAAAAAAATTTCCAATAAGTTATATATCAAAGTATCTTTCTTGTTTTGTCTAAGTTAAGAAGGTTAGGCTATGATATATACTAGAAAGCCATATACTTATCATTTTTTTTCCATCAATAAAAGGCACATTCCTTTTTGCCTAAATAATCTTTTTCTGCTAAACATTTCATGCCATGAAATATAAACCAAGTAAATCTCCAATCCGAACAACAAAATAAAAAGCTTTGAGATGAGCAACTATAAGCTCGAAAACGAGCAATTATGAGGAAAGCTCTAAGCCGAGCAAAACTTTAAGATGAGCAACTATAAGCTTGAAAATGGGCAATTAGGAGAAAAGCTATAATCCGAGCAAAGCTCTAAGATGAGCAACTATAAGCTCAAAGCCGAGCAATTATAAGGAAAACTCTAATTCGAGTAAAGCTCTGAGATGAACACTATAAGCTTGAAATTGAGCAATTATAAGGAAAGCTCTAATTCGAGCAAAAGTTTGAGATGAGAAAGTATAAGCTCAAAATCGAGCAAAAGGGAATCTCTAATCCTTGCAAACCTAGCAAATTTTTTATCGAAGAAGAAAAGTTTAAAGAAAGCCTTCAAATGTACAACCTAACTAGTTAGAATCATAGAAAGTCCATATTAGCTAAAGCAATGACCAAAGATGAACAATTAAAAGCTCTAGAGTGAGCTGAGGAGGAAAGAAGACAGCCAGCGAAAAGGCGTAAAAAATGACTAAGTATAGAAATCAGATGGCAAAAAATTTCTTCATTAAGCAGGTCAAAATTACGGTACAAAAGCTTAAATATTTAGTATATCCCGGGCCTATCCCCTACTTATATGAAGATCAGAGCCATCCTTAGGCCAAGCAGCAATGGGATTGGAAGGTCCTTCAATCCCAACATCTGAGTAACTTCCTTGGTAGACTCCTCCTTTTCAACTTCCTCATATTCATTGGCAAACATTTTTTTCATGAGCATGCTCACCAATTTCTTCAATATCAAGCTCAGAGAGAAACTCTAGATCTACATCCCTTAGTTTCCTTTTTATAAGATCCTTGGCAGCTTTTTCATAACACTAGAGAGTGAAGGGAAGCTCTCTTTATAAAAAGTTGCTTGCTTATCCTTAAGGGACTGGACCTCCTTTCACTGTAATTTTATCTAACCAAGAAGGTTAGAATTTTTAGAAGTAAGGGTACACAATTGCTAAGCCAACTCTCATTCTCGACAGTGAGAAGGCTTAATTGCTTACTCGCTTGCTTAGATTGTTCATTAGCAAGCTTCAAGTCTCTCTCCCACTTCTTTTCTTTCTTAAGAAATTCTTCCTTCAACCTATCCAGCAAGACTTCAACATTGCAAGTCTTAATGGTGTCCATAAAAGCTTAGGTTGTAAGTTCCTGCTTGTATTTCTCCCGAACTAAACCAATCGCCATAGCTAAAAAAGAAAAAAGACCATAAAAGATAGATATAATAAATAAAACCATTAGGAGATATACCGAGAACAATTGAGCAACTCATCGAGAGTAGAGCAGACATTTGATGATGGTGAAGTTCCTTCGGATGTAGAGTACCCCATTTAGATAAATCTTATGGAAACGTGATCAACCGAGCAATCTCCTTAGTTAAAGGAGGAGTTTACAGAGTTCAAGCATAGTTATACTTATCCTCTAGAAAAGGCCGAGGATTAGGACAGTGCAAACATGAGCTTTCTCAACTTTCTCCATTTCTACGACCTTGCCTTTGCACTTTTTGCTCGAAAGTGGAAGATCAACTTCAGAATCATCAATAATCTGATGATTCTCTTTCTCCACAATAAAAATCGTTTGAAGTGGAGGCTTATCCTCGATAGTAGGATCCAACTTCGGACAATGAGAAGCTGCTTGCCTTGCCGATGAAAAGCAACAATTTTCTTTTTTGCCTGACGAATCTTACTATAATCAATCACTGTAAAAGAAATTAAAAAAATGCCAGCGCAAAACCAAGAATATGCTAGAAAAAATAAAAAAAGAAATGGCTTACTAAGATCAGCTCATCTTTCATATTTGGAGGAGTAAGATAACTAGACGTTTTGTCAAGGTAAAAATTAGTGTTGAAGGAGGATTGTGCTCCAAAATCTTGGACAATCGAGCAGCATCAGCCTCCTCTGTGGAAGAGAGTTCTTGAAGAGAAAATGCATGAGGTTTATACCAAAACCCAACAAGGGAAGAGAATAGTGAATGATAAGTCCAATCCCTTAGAGATTAAGGAAGATCGTCAAAAATTTTACTACTCGTTTGATCTTTTATATACACAAGTCGTGCTCAAATACTCGAATAGGAGAATAAGACATGAGGCGGATGATGGCACTAGCAACAATGTTATGCTCGGAGCATAACTGCTTAAAAGCAATAGCTAACCTAATTGAATTAGGGTTGGCTAGGGCAAACACCTGGGGATTTGTATAAAGACTCTGAATAATTATCCAGAGGCAACCTAAACCCATCCTTAAGATGTTCTTCATAAAGAGCATTTTGTTATCAACACGAGTAGTATTGGCAAAAGAATAGTTGGGGCAAAAAGATAAAGTATAAACGTCAAGTATTTTGTACAAAATTTTTTAAACATTGCTAAATCTACAAAGGTTATCAGAGGATGATCATTTTCTAGAGAATTGCTAGAATTTGAACCTAGACCAAATGAGGTACTTTCCCCAAATTCATTGAGAGTGCTAGCCATGATATCTAAATGACTAAACACATAATAAAAGTTATAGAAAGAAGACTTACTATTGACAAAAGCTTGCTACAATCAACCACAATAAGCGAGAAGAAAGTTGTCAGTAAGTAAAACCTAGAAAAGCAAAGAGCAAAAGGAGTTACAGAATGCCTAGAAATACAAAGAGAAAGAAAGGATAAAAGTTGAGGTAAAAGAAAGAAAGAGGTAAGGAAAGGAAGATATAGGAAAAAATGAAAAAAGGTGAAAAGATAAGGACATTAAATGAAAAGTGACATTAAAAGTCATATCGATTATATAAACGAGGCAACTGTCAGAAATAAGGTGAAATGATACGTCTCTTATTCAAAAATTCAAATTATTTTATATCGAGCAACTTAAATGTTAACAACATGAAATCTAACTTGTTTGAAAGAGATCAACATAACCTCACATTTGAAGTTGCGAAATATTTCACTTGAAGAAACCTAAGAAACGTCGAACATAAATATTCGGTGTATACTTTGGGGGGACAAGTGATAACTACACACAAAACTCTTTTAGTCCAATTAGGATAAGGAGATCCGAACAATACGAAAGAACGACAAGTCAATATCTAAGTCATGAATGGACATGGATTCTTGACTAGAAGAGAAGTTCCAAATAACATGCTCATCATGGAATCATGAGGAGAAAATTCGAACAGATAAAGAGACAGAATCTAGTTAGAAGACTAATTCCCTAATTGCTAAGAGATGAGTCCTATTCATATACGAATAAGGACCAACTTAACTCTATATAAAGAGATTATGACTCATGGTTTGAGGCACGTTACATTCACTTTGACAATCCTATACTTGACTTCTTGTTCCTTTAAATTTCTAACTTAAGCATAGGAGTGGATCTACGGAATTCATCTCCGATGATTATGTTATTTACTCGTCTACAAGTATACTCTTTTGAGGATCATCTTATCAGGCATTCATCAATCATGCTAGGTGATTCATCACTTCCTTAAATCTACAATTAATATTAACCGAAATCTAAGATCACAACAATAAAGAGCATTAAAAATTAGATTGAGATAAAATGATCTTTGACATATAATGAAATGGGTATTGTTATTGGTAAAAGTAGAATACTTTACATGTTGAGTAGATATTGTATTTGAAGAGTGGTGTCACTACCTGTCAGTCCATAACATATCCTCACCAATTGGATTGGTTAAATTCAGAATCATTTTTTGGTCAACAGTTTGGTTCATGAATTGGCTCGAAATCTTAAAAGGTAAAGTCGTGTTAAGGTTTAATGTCATGAATTAGTTTTGAACTGAAAGTACTTATGTACACTGTTCAACCGTTAAAAAATAAAAAGAAAAATATTGATTTAGAGAAACTAAATTTAAGTTGATGTTTAATTTAAATTTGACCCACTTATAATTTATAGTAAAAATATTAAATATATAAAATTATATTACTTGTTATTGTTCAAAAATATAATTAAATTCAAATTTAGTTAGCATTTTAAACAAAATAACTAAACTAAATTATGATTTATATTTTTCATATAATAGAATATTTTATTTTCAGTTGTTGTACCTAACCATTGTTCACTCTTTTTTCTTTATGTGTCTCAATTCTTATTGACTATTTAGTTATTTATTAGATCATTTACATTTTTTTATCTCTGCAATAAATCTCTCACTCTCCTATTCTCTTATTGATTATCGCTAGAACTTAATCAAATCATCACCTTGCATGTACCAATTTCTCTAATTAAAGAAACTCAAATTTAATAAGTATAGAAATTAATATTCCTAACTAATAATTTCTTATTATTTTTTATTTATTCCTGAACTGAATTTCAAAGCAGAATTTTCAAAAGTGTGCAAAGTAGAATGTTTCAAGAGTGTGATTAACAATTCTACCAAATTTTAATTTTCATGCTAGTTTTGTTTGGTAATTGTTTTTTGTGTGAAAGTATTTAACCAAAGGAATACATATAATTATGTTAAAATATCACGCGGATTCACTTTTTAAAAACTTCAAGTAACTTTCTTTTAAAAAAGATATAATAATTATAAATCATAATAAAAATAAATATCTCGTTGAAAAGTTATGATTCACAAAAGTTCAATCATCTTATTTTGATGATTATTTATTATTATCATATTGTCTATGTATGATAATTTAAGTTTAAAGTTTAACAACTTCTAAATTTATTATTTGACTGTCAAATCACAGTAAAGAAGTCATTGATCCGATGAGTTAATTTAATGATCAAACAATAACATTTCTGAGTTATTAAGCTACAAATCTATGTTACTAAACACGATAAATATGATAATAATAGCTGATCGAAATGACCATTATATCAAACATAAACTTTTAACAATAGAAAATTTAGAATTATATTAAAATCTCTTTATAGTTATGTACTTGAGACTAACTAAAATTTATAAGGATGTTGAGTACTATAAAATTTTCTTTAGACTTAATATTTAATCTTATTAGTGAGATGCTAGAAACCAGAGATAAGATACATTAATA
This sequence comes from Ricinus communis, assembly GCF_019578655.1. Lineage (NCBI taxonomy): Eukaryota > Viridiplantae > Streptophyta > Magnoliopsida > Malpighiales > Euphorbiaceae > Ricinus > Ricinus communis. Next base: position 13,018,641 of record NC_063256.1, on the reverse strand, counting down.
TCTTGTTATATTATACAAATAAAATTGATGAGATAAAACAATATATTACAGTAAGATAAAATATAGCATATACCATATTTTTTAAAATTATATATACAAATATTACTATATATAAAAATATTTTCTTAAAATAAGACTTAAAAATTTATAATTTATTACAATAGAAAATTTATTTCTATTTGTAACTGGTCCAAATCAAAACTAAAATTTTCTATTATTATATAAAAATTAATTTTATATAAAATATAACTATATTTTTTTTATAAGTATTAAAATCTAACAGGATAGTATTGATGATTATAAATATCGGAATTGAGGTAGAGTTGCTAACTTGTTGGACAGGGTACAGATTTCTTGGAAATTTGGTTGTTCACTTAAGAGTTTTACACGTGGCATCTATTTTGGCCATTGAATTTCCTAATAAACTTTTTTTTTGGCTCCATCATGACATCACCGCTAACAGAAAACAGATTAATTATTAGCTGATTAGTTTGCTTAATTTGCTTCAAAGGATTTATTTGTATTTTCTGACTCTGGAGAAAAAGAGATATTTAATTACACATTTATATTGCATGAATGCCATAAGTTGTTAATCTATGAGTTACCATAAAAAAAAATAAAAGAGTAATTTCATAAAAATTAATTTGATAGCGATATCCATAAATTTACTCTAAACTATAAAATCAATTTAAAATATATTAAATACTAACTCAATTTATTTTCCGTCACGCGCATTACACACATTGATTATTTATATTTATTAATAATATTTAATCATTTAATTATTATATTTTTACAGTATAATAAAACCCAAATGTTATTATATATTTTACAAACTTATTAAATAATTAGATTTTATATAAATTTATATTAAAAAATGATATTGACCACTTAGAGTAATTAATAATAAAAATGAGTAAGATATTAATAAAAATATCAAATAATAAATAATTCTATAGATAAAATATTATTAAAATAATAAACACATGAATTACTATATTAATAAAAAATAACATATATTTTTTCTTCTTTAATTTTTTATTTTTATATAAAAATTCATATTAACTTATTTGAACTTCATCTTACATATACTGCAAAGAAAAATAATAATTAAATATTTTTTATAAATATTGTATTGTATAACAATTTATCAAATATTTTTTGTATAGTATAACATAGTATTTTTTATCAATTTCTTATGAAAAATTATAATTGAATTAGATTAATCACTAATTGGTTTTATTAGAATTAAGAAATTAAATTAATTATATGTATTATAATAAAATTAGTAATTATTGATTAACTCTAAAGATGTTTTAGTCAGTTCAAAAAATTCTCCTTTTGTGCTTTCATATATTAGTTTTTTTCCTCATAGTTTAACTTATTATTGATGAATTAGAAAAGTTTAAAATTAATATGGTAACTTATTTAATATTTTAAAAATATCATTTTTATAACTAAATTTTTAATTTTTAATACTTATTATTTTAATTTCAATTTTTAGTCTGTTCTTTTTATATTATTTTAATTTAATATTATTTTCTAATCTCAAAAAATATCATAATAAATTAAAGTATGTCTTTACTTTTTATATTAATATATTAATATTTTTATGTTTATTTTGTAACTATTGAAATGCATTTATATAAATATAATGTCATATAATTAAAATTATTCTAATTTATCACAATCAAATTAATTAAAAGGTCATCAAGATATAACTTATTACTATTATATTCATGAATAATATATTTAAATTAAATTAGTTATTGATTAAAATATAAAAGAATTAATTTATAGTACTTACATTTATTATTACTATTACAAAAACTTAAAATTCTTAAATATTATAAGATTTAATTTAAAATCTTACACATAAATTATTTATTTTGTTTTAATAAAATAAAATATATGAAATACTTTTAAAGTAATAGGGAACCAAGTTTTTTAATTATAATATTCTATTTAAGTTTAGATATCTAAATTATATTCAAATCATCATCAAAATTTGAGATAATTATAGTATATTTTTTTAGATAAAAAAATATTTTTGTATTTATATGCATTGCATATAGATTTAAATAATTTAACTCGTTATTATTTAAATTTGCATTATTTTTATATATAAGCGGATATTTTATGACTGGTATTGCAATTGCATTATGAATCAGCAATATAAAGACCTTGAAAGATTAATAAATAATAATACAACTGTGATTAGGTAGTGCGTACAAACTTAGTGAATATTTAGTTTAAAAGTTTTGTGCAGTTTCCATAACTATATTAAATCCGTCTGATAAGACTAATAATTAGTAGTTAAATATAGGTGATAACTAATTTATCAGCTTTATTTTAGAGCTTTTTCTTATCAGTTATAAATTATTTATTTATTTATTTATTTAAACAATATTATATTTACTAAAACTTATCAATAATAATTTACTTTAAGTTGATATCATATAATTAATTTTTATAATTCATAATAAATGATTATTATTTTAAAATAATATTTAATAGTTAAATAATTATGATATTTATAAATATAACATTTGGAACTAGAACCTTTTTTTTATTAGTGAGGTTTATATTTTTAACATAATTAACAATATTTTCTAATAATAAAAACAATTAAATTAATCAAAATTAACTATAATATTTTTAATTATTATAGGTTATTTTTATTAATTTGTACCATTAAAAATAATATTTTAAAATAAAATCTATAAAAATTTAAATTATATTATTGACAATCATTTGACATACAAACAACAACTATTAATAAAATTTTACTAAAGTTTAATTTATTAGATGCTAGTTATTAGTTATCAGCCATCAGCTACGAGCTATAAACTGCTAGTCACCAGTTGTATAGATCAGTTGAACTAAGCAGATTCTTATTGAAGCTGTTTTAGTAATAACTAATTTTTTTAATCATATGCGTTACACGTAAATTATAATAATTTAAGTCGTTATTATTTATATAATAAAAATAAAATAACTTTAAAATAATAATTAATATGATAATTTATTTAGTAAATTAATACTATATTAAATATATAATCAATATTAAAAATATAATTAATATACTAATTTTTAAAATTAAGAATTATTATATAATTAGAAATCTCATTTATTAGTTAATATAATATTAAAAATATTGTTAAAATGCTATAATATAAAATTGAAATTATTATTGATTTAAAACTTTAATAGAATTAGACTTTTAAAATTAGTGATGTACTAAATAAACTATTAGTTGTAAATATCATATATTATTAAGTTAATAAATAAATAAATTAAAATAATAATTTTGTACTATGTATATTAAATTAAAACCTAATATTAAATAATTTACATAGTTCTTAGGATTAGAACACTACTACTACTACTATTTCAGGGCAGCAAAATAATAAACTGGCCAAAAAGATTGAAGTAATGTGCAAACATAAGGAATACAATTTTGCCAATAATACAATGATAATAAGGAAGGATAGAATATTGCATTATATGTAATATATATTATTTATTCTAATTCTTGCTTATTTAATATGATATAAATAATGTTTTTATTAAATTATTATTTTATTTGCCGCATATTATCACCAAAGTTGAGCAACTTGACTTGCTTGCTTTTTCTACTTACTCCCATTTTTTATTTCTTACAAGAAAAATCACAATTTTTATATTTTAATCTTTTATTTTAATGTCTAAATAATTTTTTTCCAATTAAATATTTAAATTTTTTTAAATATACTCAATATGGTGTCTTTAACCAGTTTTAGTGTTTATATGATTTCTTTTAAACAATAAATTGACTTAAATATCTTTTTTTTTATAAATAATGCCATGTTTTCTTTCTTTTCTTTTCTTTTTTCTATCCATTTTCAATACTACTTTTAATTTTTTTGTTTCTTAAAGAATTAAGATAAATAATAAAAAAATTTCTCAATAATATTTTTAATTATTTTTTTACATTCACCTAAAAGTAAAAAATATATATATTCTTTCACCTCAAAATAATAAAAGGAGAAAGAAATTATTAAATTTTTGTAGAAAAATATTTTAAAAAAAGCAACATGTATACTATTTTAGTATTAAAAAATATTTAATAAAAAAAGAAAAAAATTAAAGAAAAGAAAAGAAAGAAAAAATAGAAATAAAATGTAAGTAAAAAGAAATAAGGATATTTAAGTCATTTTATATGTACAATGAAGTAAATTATTATTTTAACTTATAAGATTTGTAAAAGATACCATTATATATAATTAGCATATTTAGACACTTGATTGAATAAAAAAAATTAAAAAATTAAAATACTAAATTTATAATTATTACTTTTTTATATTTATATTGGCAGAAATGTATTGGTCCATTCATCATTGATTGGAATTGAAATATAAATACAAGACAGTAAAAGATATATCACATGTTGTTGTTGTTGTTGAAATGGAAACTCTAGAATCATACATGTGAACAAGATTATGTTATTATCAGAGAAAGGACCCTAATGATAATATCATTAATCTTGGATTAGATGGCTTCAATCTCTTTCATGCCTTTCTCCAATTAAAAGCTCCTTCCTAACTCATTTTTATTTTTGAATATATGACACCCAATAGTAAACTAGTTTCAAGCCCAATGAACAATTCCTTCACAGTCAACACATTCCATCCATTTTCCCTCCAAGTTCAAAGAGTTTCTTCACCTTTTATAGGACCACAGCTTATGATCATATCCAACAAATATGATTGGCTCAATTCCTTCAAATTACCTTCCTATAACGATTGATTATATACACTCAAATATTTTCGTACGCATAAATTATAGTTTTTAAAAATCTTAATACTTCATATTAATTTTTTTTATTTGAAAATATTCACATACATTATATAATAAGATCCAATTTGTTTAGATTAACTTATATAATAAGATCCAATTTGTTTAGATTAACTTTTTTTTTTATATGGTAATGGCTGAAGAAGATCTTTACGAATAATAAAATACTACTTCAAGAGTTTTAACACAGTTAAGTTATATATCCAAGGTTCGAATTTGAGGTTTTAGACTCTTATCGTCTCATCTATATGCTCTTAGATAATGATCTTATATTTTTAATGAGAAAGAAGGTGATACAGAGAAAGTCGGATCGAGGGATTAATCTCATGACTTTGTCATATGATGATGCATGAGTAATTATTATTAATCACATAAACCTTTGACCATATCATATGAACAATTATTATATTTGTTTTGGTTATTCATTAAAATTGAACAGACAGAGAAAGAAGATTTAAGGATGCATTAGTAAAACATGAAACTCACACAAGTTTGTGAATGGGGAGAGCCTTAACATCTTAATAAAGAACTCTCTGGTACACAAATCACTCAAATGCTTGGTTTCTTCCCAATGTATTTCCTTTAATTTTCATGTCCATGAGTACACTTTTGAGTATCATTTTCTCATTCATAATTATTCATTTGAGAATACAAACATATGTTTTTAATGACGTCTTGGAAAAGAACTCAAGTCCACTTGTAGTTTTCATTTTCATAAAGAGGACCTTACTGAAAAATATGAAGCCTCAAAATCACTCTTTAAAACTACCATTTTCTAACATAGTATTTATTTAGATGCCTAAGGGTGAGTTTGGTATTGAGGTTGGAGAAGTGCTTTTTCAACTTTATTTTTGATCTTAAATGATTTTTTGATTTTTAGAAATTACTTTTGCTAAAACCAGATTTGAAAAAAACAGTTTATGAAAAGATTAAAAAAAATATATATATATTAAATCAAAAAATTTTGGAACTTGTTTTTTGAACACCCAACAACTATTTCAAACACACCCTAAATATGTAGGTTCAAAATGGTAGCATTTTAACGCCAAAATTCAAGTAATACTGTCTTGTAAAAACTAATCAGAAAATATTTTTGGAGGAAATTTAGATTTCAATTATATGCTCATTTCGAATTTCCCACTTTTTACCACCAACTTAATGCAAATCTTATATTATTTCTATAATTTAACAAATAAAGTATTTCCAAAAAAACATAAGTGGTCAAAATAAATTAAATTAAAAAAAGTAACTAATAAAGTTCTCTTTCTTAGACCTGGCTACATGCCGATTTGGAATCAGAACTGAACCGGAACCGGACAGAACTAGAATAGGTCAAATTCGGAACCGGAATCGATCAAACTCATAAATGGCTCGAACCAGAATCGAAACTGAAAGGGCTGGTTCAACATTAACTAGAACCGAAACCAGCGGTTTCAATCCCGAACCACATATTTTAAAAGAGAATTAATAACAATAGATAGTAAATTTATTTATTATAATTTAATTTCTTATTTCAATTAAAAATAACTTCTTGTAAATATTAATAATACTACATATAATTATTATTATTATAATCACGTAAGTATTATTAAAAATATTTAATGAATAAAAAATAATAATAAATAAACAGCTAACAATAATAATAATAAATAAAATTTATAAAGGAAGAAGATGAATATTTATTCAACCACACAAGCAAATAGATTTCAACTTCCAGCATAAAAAGTGATTAGGAGGTAAATAAATTTTTAAAAAATAGATTATGTGAGCTTTGAATCCTCTAAACCACCTTAATTCTTGATAAGAAAATTAAGTTCAAGTTTTTTTTTTTCTTAATTTTCTCTTAGAAAATAAAAAAATATTTGTAATCTGTCTCAACTAGCTGAACCGGAACCGGCTGGTTCCATACCAGTCCTGAACCGCCGAAGGGGCGGTTTCGGTCTGATTTCAATTTTCATTGAACCGTGAACCGGCAATTCTTGAACCATGGCCACCCAACTCTTTCGCTTTCTTCTTTTTTCCTTTTAATTATAAATATTGCGGACGTAACTACGAACAAAATCTTCATGCATATTACATATGCTTTGTTAGTGCTAAAGTTGCTCTCTAATGGATAAAAAAAGAAGTCATTGGATAGATCCTAAACAAACGAGAATTGTTCCCTTTACATTGGAGGAGTTTTTAGTGCTTCATATAAATATTCTCTTTGCTAGTTAGGTCCCCAAGCCAAGATTGAGAATCTTGGACAATTTATTTATTTTTTCTATTTTTAAAATTATAAATAAATAAAAAAGACTAACTCAAGTAGATATATTTTTACTATTCTGTTTTGTTTTTTTAACATATATATTTGTCATTGATATTCCTTGGACTTGTTGAAGTGGAAACAAGCTAAAAGAAATAATAATAAAAAAAAAAAAGCCTTACTTTTGTTTGTTCATATTTCTTTCTAAATTCTCTCTTTTGATAATAGATACTTGGAGTGCAAAGCATTTTGTTTAATATATTTAAAAGAGGGTAGAAATGTTATTTATAAGAATCATAGTAACAATGTAATATTATTTTTTTATATAGATAAAAAGGAATATCATTACCCAATTGGGAGCCTAAATAAAAACATTTCAAGTGAAACACAAAAGAAAAAGATTTTGAGAGGAAAAAAGAGTACCCACCATAAGTACTACTGCAAATTCACAGTACAAAACAAGGCAAATCAGCCAATAAAATAGTGATGGAGTTTAAGTATTAACTGTTTCTTTGTGGCATTTTTCAATATTCCATCAATATGTGGATCAATATGATAAAGGACCTTTTATATGCTTTTTATGATCTGGGAGTTTGCCATCTCTGTTGCTTTTTTTGTTAGTTTGGGTTTTCTAATACCATTACTATAGTTTTACAGTAACTAGTAAAGATAGAGAATTTAAGTTGGTCTAATTATATGGGTTTCTTCAGGGTTCAACACTTTGAATTGGATGAATGTGTAAGATTAGGGTAGTGTTTGTGCCTTGCAACATCAGTTTATTTGGCCTTTTTACTAAGCAAGATCATCTAAGCCTGAGAACTATTGGCCTTTCTTCTTCAGGGTCATTACTTGATTCTACGAGTGTTATCAGATGGTTTAAATAGTAAGGGTCCTTTTCTGCAATTTTGATAAAATTGATATTATCTTGCATCTTTAACATGTTTCTGAATTACCAATAAGAACCTGTGTTTGAAATTTTTTTTCCAGTGTCCTTTCTGAAGTTATGATAGTGCAAAAGTCTCAATTGTAGTTAACTTAATTGTTTACCAGACCGTCATTTTTCTTGTTTTATACTCTGGAAACCTTTTCTTGGTTTTTTTAGGAATAACTAAAAAAAATTTGTGTGATTTTATCATTTGACAACTTTGAACATATAGTATTTTTAGCAAGAATTTTGCTATATTCATTCCGATCGGCCGTTATTATCATATTTTTCGTATTTGATAATATGAGTTTAAAGTTTAACAATTCAAAACTTAATTGTTTGACTGTTAAATCGATCTTATCGGATCAATGATTTTTTAAATTGCAGTTTAACGCTCAAATAATGGAAGTAAGAGTTTTTAAATTTCAAACTCATATTATCAAATACAAGCAATAAGATAATGATGATTGATCGATGTGAAGGTGAGATACTTTTCTTTATCACAATTTGTAACTACATACTGAAAAAGAAAACAACATTACTAAAAATTATAAATCAGTAAAACTATATATACTTTTTTATATTTATCCAACTCAAGTTGAGTTCATTTTATTACATAGCTTACAAAACTAAGATTTAGTCTCCAATCCAGTCCATTTCTAGAGTTAAGGATATGCAAGAGGGCAATTTTAGGTTACTGGTTTGGTAATACATGAATTGTTTACTGAGGAATTTTGTGTTGCCTTGCTGTTTATCTCTTATAATTTTGTTTGAGTTGACTGCTGCTTTCCCAAAATTTCTTTTCTTTCTTCTTTTTGCCCACTTGTTGTCAGGCTATGTGCATTGGTACATCTTCATTTTTGGTGTTGGATTTTAATTTGTTTCTTTGATTGCCAATGTGATTCAGTTTGATTTTGTGAGATATTTTGTTTCAGTTCGCAATTTTGTAGACTGTATTCTTGATTTGTTAGATTTTAACCAAACAAGTATTATTGTAGAGGTGTAGAACTAAGATGTTCTATTTAATCTTTTTCTTTTTTCCCTTGTATGTATTATTTTACTTTACTAGTTTCAGCCCTCAGGTTTTTAATTTTTTTCACACTGGCACATTCGTTCATTTCAGCTTCACTAATAATTAAATTAGCTTTGTTGAAACTCATATTACGACGAGTGCCGATAACCTATAAGTTCGAATATCATAAGTATTTCTTCATAAGAATATCTACAAATCTGATTAATTATTTTTTGTGTTTTATGAATGGACATATATATATATAATTAAAGACTACATTTCCGTATATAAATTTTCTCTTTTATTTATCATACATTTTATTAACCTCTTTCTAATGTCATAAATAAATAATAATTTTAATGAACAAGAAAAATCAAAACAATTTAAATTGTAAAATGAAATTAATAAATATAAATATTTAAAATTCAAGGAATTAAAAGTATTCAGTAGTCACGTCGTTCCAGCGAATTTAGGTGAAAATTTAACCAGAACTGAGATGTTCTATTTAATTTTATTTTTTTTCATTGTATGTATTGTCTTACTAGTTTCAGTGCACTTCATCACAAGCTTACAGCAGCCATCTCGTGCTAAGAAATGGCTCCACCCCTGGCATAAATACCTACAAAGTACAGCCAATTTGCCATTATGAGGCCATAAAAGATTAAATGGGACCAAAGAGCAACACAAAAACATCTACAATCCAACCCAAGTACATGAATATAAGAAAACTCTGCTTTCCAGGTACAGTTTTAGTTTGATAAAATACTGCAAAAATTTGATAAAGAAAATGAAAAGGTATGGTTTTAGCAGGGTGTAGGTGAAATTTTTTAGTTCTCTTTTGGGAGAAGCTTTCAGCCAGTCCAAAAACTCCCCCTTTTTTCCCCTTAATATTCTGTTACACTCTTACTTTGACTAAAAATCATATTTCATCTAAATTCGCTGAACAACATGAAACTAGCCATATTACAAACACTGCACACAGGCATTGGCCCCAACAAAAGTCACCAAAACTTGCCAATGCATGAATTTTCTTGACCGACTAGCCAAGAGGTTTCTTTTTTGGGAAGCTAGATTCCAGTTTATGACCATCTCAAGCAAGAACTATCTCCAGGTAATTTGATATCAAGACATTGCTCAAAACACAGTTCCAGGAGCACAAGACTTCTTCCACTCACATCCAGTGCAGTAAGGTATATCATAAAAAGTCTCACCCCTCAGCTCCATCCTTGATGATCGGATGTCACTCAATTCTTTGTCCTCCACATGCGAATAGCTTTGGATTTGCAAGATCTCCATACACCATTAGCTCACTCTGATAACTTGCAAGCATGAGAAATCTCATTTTGAACAGACCTCAACCATAAGACGCAGAAAATTTTATTTTATATACACATGTATAAGAAATTGTAATAATAAATAACTTATAAAGATAAAAACAAAAGAAAGCAATTAAGAGATCCCTGAGTAAATTATCAAACTCATAATGTAACTCAGATCTGGTTCCATTTAGAATTAAGCAACCAGAAGTGGAAAAACTACTAGCATTACAATCTGCCATAGTTTTACTACAGATGAAAATCATGCTCTTACATGGGAGGAAGGAGAGCTGTTTAAGAGGCAAATAAATGAGGTGGACCCAGCACTTCGAGCACAAATAGCCCCTTTCACTCACAGTTCATGGAATTACAGAGAAATACACCGTAAATGAACACAAAGTTACCTGGATAGAAATTGCAAGCTTTCCACAGTTCCAAATTTTCAAATTAACTTTCATGGATCTGTTTCTACCCAGCATAGGAAAAGCCACCAAGTTTTCAATTAAGCACTAGCAGCTGCTAATACAGTCATGAGGGACCTTCTGCTAGCATACAAGTACAAAATCCTCATTGCTTCCACCAAGCCGAAATAGTATATCATATTCTTGGTCCACATCTCTAGTTACATATCAGACACAGACCAAAGATATGCTTCCTTTTCTGTAGCCTGTTTTTCATTCAACCTCTGGAACATTTTTTTCTCAAATCCATTACTCCGATCAACCCCATCCCAGTGTCTTCCTGGCTTTATACCATATCGATTTGGGGCAGCATCTAATCCTCTTTTTATCCAGCTGTGATTAGGAATCTCCTGGGGAACTATAAACCCTGATTCCTTCATCTTCTCGCTGTCCCCTAGATCAGCAAGAACTGGTTCAGGATGCTTTTTCTGCAACATGTGCAAAGAGTGTCAAAGAAAATCAAACTCAGTACAAAAGTAACTGCATTTTCATTTCTATATGTCAAGCTGAGTCCAAAAAACCACATATCAAACTCAACACAAATTATCCATAATATCAACCAATCATAGCAAGTCAATTGAATTACCTTGACTAAATGTGCCATAGGATCACCCCATCTTAGTCTTTCCTTCAGCATTTTATCAAGCTCAGGATCATCTCTGCAAAATGTAATACAAAGCATAGTGTTTGAGCCAGCAGAAGCAGAACAAGGGTAATAATTCAGCTCTAATACAAGTCTATAAGCGTTATCATCATGGGGGCAAGAAGCAAACCAGCTTGAAGACTTAAATCTGCTAGTTTATTAGTCTATTTCTTGTTATTTGTGTCTTTGTCTGTTGTAGTTGATAACTGTTGTTAGTTATTGAAGTGGAAGTTGCAAGTCTTTCATATATTGTGAACCTGGAGGTAGTTATCTAGTAGTGGTAATGGGTATTAGTTTATTAGTAGTTATTTAGTAGTGGATATATTCATTATCAGTTGTGTCATGTAAACATTTAAAGAGAAGAACGAAGAGAATGAAGAAGCAATTGATTTCCACCAAAAATATGTTCAAGAGGTCGTAAGGTTCTCTCTACGGAGTCCTTGTGTGTCAATCATAGGTCACAAATGAAGAAAAACAAACAAACAAAAAGAGGTCCTCAGGTGAGATTGTGATTTTCTTTACTTGGTCCCATAACTTGATCTAGGGCAAAGGGCCGTAACACATAAGTTGCTATACTTTGATCTAGGGCGCAGGGCTGTAACACATAAATTGCTATAGACATGAATATGAAGGCCAAATAAGCACTTCATTGTGTTTATATTAATTAGCCGAATGCATTTCTTTCCCCAGATTCTATTGGTATTAAAGAAATATGTTTATGGCCACTAGCAGATACAACCACTTCATCTTTTCTATTTTTATTTCCTTTTTCTAACCATTTCTTTTTCTCATTAAAACAATAATTTTTAGAAGAAAAAGAGCACAATACATAAAAGAAAGGATGATACGCACCCGAGGGAGACAGAAAAGGGGAAAATAACCCCTTGAACAGAGGTGACAAGTTAAAAAGAATTACCTTGGGCACTTTGTTCATTAAATAGGGTAGTTAGCCTATTGCTAATCGATCGACTTAAATCGACTTTTCAATTTCAAGAAAACTCGAGCTTTCATTTCAGTTTCAAGACAAATACATTGTGTGTCTGCAACAAAGCATTTTGTGGACAAGTACCAAATTTTTAAGTGCAATTACATGTAAACCATTCAAGGAAAAAAGAAACAGAGGTTTGGCTTCTCTGGTTGTTCACTTTCTGTATTTTCCTTATACCAGTCTCTTTGTGGCACTAGATAATGAACCAGATAAACAATTAATCCCTCCCCACTCCTACCTGTTTCCTCCCTATATTTGAAGTTTCATCCACTACCTCGAAATCTCAACATAGTCAATAATATTCAGGGCTAACTTGGTTTGGAATAAAGGTACTAATTCTTATTGACCACTACACATTTGCCATAGAATAATAACAGAAGGTGAGCTGGTTGATTTATAAAGTGATGAAATAGAACTGAAAAGAAACCAGATAAACAGATGCCAGAGAATTATGGTATATTAGATGAACAATTTTTTTAAGGCATCTAATAGATCATAACTTTCAAAGTAATGCTTCACAAGCATCATTTAGTATCTCTAGTTTTACCTGGTCCTTGCAAATGGCTTTTCCTTCTCAAGCTCTAATTCTTGCAATCTAGCCTCAGCTTCCCGCTTTTGAGCCAAGCCCTTACCCCATTCTAACTTCTTCTCCTGATGAAATAACAAAGCAAAGGAGCATGTTTCCATGCTGATAAATAATATTTATGATGATAGTAATAAAACAAAAGATAACACAAAATACTCTGTATATTAGAACAATAAAATACATAATGGACACTGTAAAACACTGAGAAGAAGGAAATCAGAGCTTGAGCATCGTTTTACTTTTTCCCAATTTTAAGATTCCCACAAAACAATACATCTATAGAAACCGCAAAAATGCCAAGTCCTAAAGAAAAGACTATATGAATCCTCAGTAACTGCTTAATATCAAAAAAGGCTCACTCGTTACGAATCATCATATAAATCACAAGAAAACTACAATCAGATTCTAAGTCATCAAGCTAAAGAATACAACTGGAACAATTTTTCCTGTGATTAGACAGGAGCACCATCCAAGTGCAACAAACATGCATGTAGAATTCTAAGAAGTACCTTAGGCTTTTCTTCTACTTTTTGCTTCGATTTCAAATACTCCTCCTTCGATATTCGCTGTCCTGAAATTTTGATGATTAAATAATTTTATAAATATGTACATATCAAGAACTTAAATAGGCTCATTCAACACACAGTGGATTTCCAAATTAAATTTTCTTCTTTATCAATATATTTATGATCAACCAATGATTGTATTACAATTATTTGTCACATCAATTGTACAATTATAAGTTATTCTCCTTAAAATTATCTTACTTCCCAGATCATTAGATTTTTATCTAGTCAACTTTCACCTCAATGTTTGATTTCTTTCATTTAATGGTCCAAGTAATTGTTCTTTGTTTCACTTTAGCATCAGCATGCATCATCAGTTAGATATTAGTTTCTTTTCTTATCTTTCTTTTCACTAACCTTTCTTATCACGATATACAGCTTCAGCACCTCGTCCACTCATAGAAGGATCCATCTGTTCAAACCTGCATAAATGCTAAATTAGAAAGGATACTCGGATTTGCTAAACTAAACCACATGTAAAAAAAACCAGTTCCCTTTCATCTGCACTTAATTTAATAATAGTTTCATGCAGTTGAATGTGAAATCAATTAAAAGGGAAAGAAACTGAGGTATTGGCTATACAATATCAGTTAGAAATTCTCCTAGTCCCTCACCAAATACTAGCCCAAGAACACAAACAAGTTAAGGTTTCAACGAACTGACACCAATATAAACAGTCGAGCTTACCTCAGCAAATCATTCTTCTTAGTTTTTGATATCTCTTCTTGGATATCATGGCCAGTGATCAAACCAGTCTTTGGCCGCTCCTTTAAGGATATTGGATCAGATGAATCCTTCTGGGTTTTCCTTGTTACTGAAGCATCTTTATCCGAATATGCACGTGAAATACCATCTGCAGTTGAACTTGAACGCCTAGGCAACCGTGGAGGAGAAAGATCCGGCGACCCTGATTTCTCAATATTTGCCCTGTTTTTCCTAGGAGGTGAAAGATCTGACCCGAGGAAAGTATGTGCATCAGGTGCTTCAAATTTCCTCCCAGAGAATTCTGAATTTCGAGCATGAGATCGACAAGGAGGGGACGTATTAGAATCATGGGGACGTTCTGGAGATGGGGTGTAATGTCGATTTTGCCTACGCTGTCGAGGCAATAAATCAGCATCTTTCATTGATGGGTCTGGTGACAGTGTATCATTTCGAGCCTTCTGCTTACGAGGAGGTGACAAATCATCATTCGTCATTGATGGGTCTGGTGGAGGTGTATCATTTTGAGCTTTCCACTTGCGAGGAGGTGACAAATCATCATCTTTCATTGCTGGATCTGGTGAAGGTGTATCATTTCGAGCCTTCTGCTTATGAGGAGGTGAGGAATCAGGATTCGCATCAGGTGATTGTGTCCTGTGATGTCTCCGTCGCTGCCTTGGAGGTGATAAATCAGCATGTTTCCTACCAGCATCGAAATCCCTCTCTCCAGGTTCAGGTGATGGTGTGTCATTTCGTGCCCTCCGTCTACGAGGTGGAGAAATATCACCAACATTTTCACCGTTGGAGGCAAGTGAAACCCATCCACTACCATCCTCAGCTATAACATTATAACCCCGTCTCAACCTGAGATGCTCCAGCCTCTTCATTCGCTTAACTTCTATATCTTCATCAACTTGAGGTTTTTCTTCATCTGTACAAGATAAGAACACACACACCCATCAGAAAACACAAAACTAGACTTCACTAAAAGACAAATCAAATAATTATTGGGTATTGATTTTCTTTACCAGCAGAATCATTATCTTCTTCTTCATCGAGTTTTATGGGTTTCTGCCAAACAGGATCTTCATCCACGACTAGAACTCCAGGTCCATCAACTTTAACTTTCTGCTTCTTCTTCTTCCTTTTCTTTTTATTTTCTTCATCATCCTTACTTTCATACCTTTTCAAATAATCTTTCAAAGATTTGGTTCCAGAAGTCATACTTTAGTATGTAAAATTCCCTCCTTCCCTAGTTGCCTGTAATCACAGTTAGAAACAAAAAAATTTCACTATGCAAACACAACAATAACAATAATATTGACAATTAACTTTCACTCTTCACTAGTGTTCATACCTTGAAAATGTAATATTTGCCATCAAATTAGCAGAAGCAAATAATGAGCTATTAAAATTGAAAATTTAATTAAAGAGTATAAATTTAGTAGACTAACTTCTTGATTTCTAACTTGCGGATTTCTAATTGAAAACGGACGAGAAAGGCTATTAATATAGCTTCGAAATATGAGATATTTTCAAAATACGTTTTTCCTCTCCTAGCCTGCGGAGCGGCATATACTGGAAGAAAAAAGAAAAAGAAAAAAAGAACAAGTATACAATCCTACCCACAGGAGATGACTTTGGTTACGCTGTTCGGTTGGCTAGTAAAGCCTCCCTACATCTGCGGTCAGGTATCCTAGCTATCGACATATTCCATTTTTCTTCACAAAAGAGATGATAAAAATACTAATAATAATACCAGAAGAGAGCTCAACTATTAGCTAGGAATTGGTACCCCACGCGGATTTTGCAAATTGAATTCGACTCTGGGATTTCACTGCATCTGCAATTAGGGCTTCAATTTTCCTTTTTTTAATTTGTTCTCTGTAGACTGGCTATTATGTTTGAAGGATGAAAAAGCTGTGCCTTTCTTATAATGGTTTGCTTCCTGAGTTGACACCTATTAGTTCTGGATACGTTGTCGTTTTATAGTTTTTTTCTTTTCCATTTTGCATATTAAATATTTTTGTGAACTCTTGCGTATTAAAATTTAAAACCCCATCTTCCCTCTACTTTTAGCATGCTAATTTATTTTAATAATATTTGATTTAGAAATTTTGTTCAGAATTTGATTGTTCTACTTATTTAAATAATATTATTTTATTAATATGACTAATAATAATTTATTTTAAATTAATATTTTTATATAATTAGTTATTTTAATTCATAATAATGTTGTTTTGAATTTATAGTTAAAGATTAAATAATTATAATATATATAACTATAATACTAGAATTAATTAATAGATATTTTTAAAATAATTTTTAGATTATTGCACTAATAAAATTTTAAAATTTAAAAAGGACATTTAAAAATAGTAAGCCTGCTATTATTTCTTAAAATATTATAAATTAATACAAAAAATTAACAATTTTATTAGATCATATTTATGAACTTGATTTTATAACCGAAATAATAATAATAGTCACGAAACGGACGCATGAGTAAACGACTAGTTTATATTAATTTATAAGATCTAAATGTTTTTGACATATATGCTTAGTGTTCGACACATAAAGCTTTTGTTTTAACAACTTATATATAGTTTTATAGTTTTTTCCATTAATTTATTAATTAATAAATTATATTTCTAATTAAATACTCACTCTAATATTGAAAATAGCATATTAATTATATTTTAATATTATATTAACTAATAATTAGTTTTCTAATCAGATAATAATACTAATTATATTCTAAGAAATAACATATTAATTATATTTTAATATTAATAATTCTAATTCTAAAAGTAACATCTTAAATTATATTTTTAATATTATATTTAATAATAAATTAATTTTTAATTATATAATAAATTTTTAATTCTAAAAATTTAGTAATATCACTTATAATGATAGTATTAATTTATATAATACTAAAATTAATTAATAAATATTTTTAAAATAATTATACTATTGCACTAATAAAATCGTAAAATTTTAAAAAAATTAAAGACATTTAAAAATAATTAGTTTGCTATTATTTTTTAAATATTACAAATTAATATTAAATATTAAAAAAAATTATTAAATTATATCTATCAACTTGATTTTATAATCAAAATAATTGTAACGATCGTGCAACATACGAATAAATAACTAGTTTTACTTAGTTTGAGTAATCTTGTGTTTGCTTAGATAGGGTTGGACGAATTTTATGAGTTTTTATTCTTCTAAAGAAGTCCTTTAATAGTTAGAAGTTTAATTTTAAATTATCTTTTTAGTTTATAAATTCTATTCCTAGTCTTACTGTTATTTCTTTCATTTTCATTAAAGAATTAGAGTTTTTAAAACCTATATAAACTAGGACAAATTTTTCAATGTAATGAAATAGTTGAATATTGATTATTTAAGTTAATTCTCTTCTTTTATTCTTTATGAACTTGTTGAATTATCAAGTGAAGATTTGGTATTTTATAGACCTAGTTTAACCTAAACTTATGTTTATGTTAAATTTTTTTTATTATTTATAATTAAAATTCTTAAGTACAAGTTATTTAAAAGTCTTATTAAGAGTTAGAGTTTCTTTGCTTGATTATATAAACGATCCCTAGCAAAACATCAACATTAATTATGAGTTTGACACAAGTTAGTCACATCCGTATTACCATTATTTAATACAGTATGGAGCAAGCTTCAATTCTATAAAGATAAACTAAAACAATTATTTAAGCTAAAACCCAAAAAGATAAGAGCCCATATAAATATGAATTAAGCCCAAAAGCTTAATCATGGCCAAATGGCTTTTATGCTTCATTATAAGGTTGGACTCTTGTTTTCATGCATGAGTTGCATTTCCATTTTGGACTTTTTGGTGCATGGCTTCGCAATGGAATCTCATGACAGCCTTGATTCATATCAAATTCTATTTGGGAATGTATCTGACATTTATTCCTTTACATACCTGGAAAGCATGCAATAGCATGGACAAGAATGCTTTCAGGGTGTATCCAAAATGAACTTTTTGCTGACGCTACCTATTTGTTCGTAGAGATGCTGACTCAAGGTGTTAGTCCCTTAGTTCTACATATGCTTTACTTTTTAGACTACAGGTGCAATGGCATCTCTTGACCAAAGGAGGCAACTGCATTTTGTGCTGATAAAAACGTTTTCCAACAACGACTTGATTCTTGAAAGTTCTCTGATCACATCGACTTTGTTCCATGATCATAATTTTCACACCATGAGCTAGCGAATGAAGCCTTAGAGGTCTTTGAAGGCATGGTAGATTTTGGTACTCATCCAAATTTTATTACATTTTTTGGTATCCCCTCAGCATGTAGCCATGCAGAGATAATTAGTGAAAAAAGGAGTTACTTAATGCAACGAGTGATGTTTTTGTAGTTCAACCAGGTGTGGAGCATTACATTTTATGGTTAATCTTTTGAGGAGCATAAATTGAGGAAGGAGATGGGTTTGAAGGATCTGAAAAAGGTTCCTCGATGCAGTTGGATAGTGCTCAATTTAAGGATTATTTTATTAGATATGAGTTATATGTATTGTGAGTGAAGTTACAAAATGAATGCACATG
The DNA here is from genome assembly GCF_019578655.1 of Ricinus communis. Taxonomy (NCBI): domain Eukaryota; kingdom Viridiplantae; phylum Streptophyta; class Magnoliopsida; order Malpighiales; family Euphorbiaceae; genus Ricinus; species Ricinus communis. Next base: position 12,999,770 of record NC_063256.1, on the reverse strand, counting down.
ATTAATTGTTATTTGGGAGTTATAAATGAGTGCCATCAATGTAAAAACAGCCACTTTTAATGAGTTTTAAAGAAAATTAAAGGGAAAAACGTAGAAAAGCTCAAAAGACATCAATTTAGGTTTCTTTATCTTGTTTTGACTATAAATATCAAAGCCAAATTCATCTGCCAAGATCGTTTGATAAATGATAATCTTTATTTGCTCTTTGGGAGTGTTTTCCCTTAAATTCTTGCATGAACTTTGAACTTATCAAGCTATTTTTTAGTTTGTGGCATTCTCTAACCAAGATCTTATGTTTGATTATTAACTTATCAAATCATACTTGGTTTGTGGCATTTGGAGTTGAATTCAAGTGCTAGTTTCATTGTTGGAACTAGTTTTCCCTAACTTCACTTGAGGAGATCCTTGGATTTTGAAATCATCTTGATTGGATGGTGTTTTCTTACATTTCGTATGTATCATAACTCATTAGTTATTAGGGTGTATAGTTGTTAAGATGATGATTTTCTATCAGAATTTTTTATTCGAATTTTCACTCTGTGGTCGTGCTTTACCGAGTGAAGGTTCCTCAGTATTAAAAAAAAGATAAACAAATAAATAAATAGACATTTGATTAATCAGGCTTACAATCATCTGTTCATATGTAATGACCATAATAATGTAAAATCTAACTCGTTATTTCCATTTTATCAAGAGAAGGGATATGTACTATTTTTGCCCAATTAGATATTTTGTTGTTATTCTATACGAATTAAGTCAACTAAAATTTTGATAGATTCTAAATGAACTAGTTAGATAAATTCAAACAATCCTGAATATAGATTAGCATTAATCATAGAACAACTAAAATTTTTTAGTGTTGAGTCCTTTTTCATGAAGGAGAAAGGAATAAGAAAATTATTCCTCATGTCAAAATTAGAATATGGCTTCATATGACACTTTAACTTCTGAGGTGATTGATTATAAGAAAATAGCAGCCAAAAACTAATTTTAGGTCAGAAGCATTATAAGTACAATAAAAATGGTTTCAAGAGCTCTTACCAATGAGCATATGGTTTGGAAGGAAGAGGTCCTCCCTATGCTCCTTCACAACTAAACAGAAAGCTAACTTGCATCAAGATTTTTCTTCAGAATATGAATCTAGAGTATGACTTCTGTAAGCTACCAACAACTCCTCTGCATCATCAGGAAAACTAGCTATAAACTTCTGCACGAACTCCTCCTCTGTCAAATTTAACACATTAATAAAGCTAGGCTGTTTTTTTAACAGCTTCTTTAACTTCATAATCTCCAAAACTTTGTATCGAGGAATCACTCTTTCTTCCATGCTCAGCATTAGACATGTAGGTCTATAAACCAACACTTCCCTTTTAAACTTAATTGTGTTAATAAAGAAATCAAGTCCCAACTTCAACTTCTTCTCAGAAGATCTTAGCAAACCTGGTTGCTTTCTGAACATCTCTGTGCATTCATACTCTGAAAACCCAAATTTCTTCAAAATTTCAATTTTTTTACCAAATGTCTCATGACTCATGCAACTAACAGTATATAGAGCATAAACCAACATCCTTGAATTTACTGAGAACCCCATATTTAAAACCTGAGAAACCAGGTCTCTAAGTGCAGATTCTTGCATAATGAAAAGTCTAGGCTGCCTCCTTAGTAACATGGATAGCTGAGACCCAACTATCCCACAACTCTCCAAGAATGCTACATTGGATAATAATCTTGATTTGGGGTTTTTTGAGATAATCCAATTACATCTAGTTAAAACTTTTACCAAATCTTTATTATTCTCATCATTCAACAAAAGTCTCTTCAGAATTTCCACACGAGGAGACAACTTTTTATCCAAACTAGCAGTTAAAAGAGTAGAATTCTTGGAAATGAACTTACCAAGATCATAACCCACAAGTCCCAGATCTTGAAAAAGCTTAACTTTTGGTTTAAGGCACTTGTCTACGTTAGCAAAGAGAATTTGCGGTGCACCATGGATAGCAGATTGGATATGGGAATTGGATAAACCAAGGTTTTTAAGAAAGTAATGAACAGATTGTGGCTTTTCAGTAGATTTGATATGAGAGAAGCGATTTGAAATAGTAAAGGCTTGGGTTTCAGAGAATTTGAGGCTTTTTAATAGGTAATGGAAAAGGGCAGGATTTGCTGCTTTTGAAGTTTGGGCAAGTGAAGAGAAGACAGCAGAACTGAAGGGATATTTGGTATTGATGAGGAAATTGTATAAGGGGGAAGGTGAAAAAATAAAGAGAGACTTAACAGTTTGCATTTGAAAATTTAACAGGGTTTAGGGTTTAATAATAAGGTCATAAAATTGTTTTCTTGATCACAGCTGAGCTTTTTCTTATCATTCAAACAACACGACCCACTTCAAGTTTTGAAATTCTCCTGTACCAAAAGAATCCAAATCAACAACCTAAGAATTTAGAAAGAAAAAACAAAAATATCAAAAGAATAAAAATCTGAAGCACAAATTATTTCTTCTCATTTTCTAAATACAGGATCATGAACAAAGCAATGCACCGGCAAAACTAAAGTTAACCAACCCAACCACCACTTATGGGTCTGTTCGAGTTGGATTCCTTAACATACCCAAACATCTTGTATTACTAATAGAAGGAAGAGGTGGATTTTCTCAACAACTTGTTTCCAGATTCAAAGTAGAAAAATCATTATCTGAATAAGGCCAGCGACATAAAAGACATGGAATTTCAGGCGGGGTTTCGTTCCGACATTTCAACACACTTTTTAATACAATTGATCAAACCACCGTAAGAAAACAATACAGAAACGTTATAGATTGACAAAATATAAAAAGAAATAACACCAAATTTTCATACCTTGTCTGTCTGCCTGTATTTTTCCTTTGAGCTCGTGATGACAGCGCTCCATGCCTCCATGAATACAGAGTAGAGTATATACACTACACATAGTCCTAACGACACCGTTTTGTTGAATTATGTGCAGGCAGGAGTTAACTAGTTGGGCTTATAAATTCTATAGGCCCAAACTAAGCCCTTCATAAAATATATAACCGTTGAAACAGAAAAATATTAAAAATAAATAAAAAAAGGAAAGAAATCTGACCGTTGGAGTGAACATGAATGTAACCGTTGAAACATTAGAAACCCATCTCAGCCGTTTTTTTCCACAGCAATTTAAATATCTGTAAATCTCCGTCTTCTCTATATCTCAACAAAGCTGCAATCTTTACTTTACTCTCGCTCTGTCAATCTCCAATTCTCTCTGAATCTTCTTTTTGTTTGTTTACTTGAATCATAACATTATCATCAGCTTCTTGTTTCTGTTAGCATTATTTCTTTGATTATTTCTTTATTTTTGTTATTTTATCTTCAAAAATGGCTGAAATGAAAGATGCCCATATAGTAGAAATCCCAGTAAACGAAGAGCACCAAGAAAAGCAACTTTGTGTAATGACAGCAGCACTTCAAAACCACCCATTAACAGAAATCTCAAGTAGTCCAGGCCATCTACTTCTTCTCAAGCTCTGGCAAAGAGAAGAAGATCTTTTCAACCGAAAAATTGGTGTTAAGGAAACAAGAATGGACTCTATCAAACGCGAAATCTTCCAACTCTGTTCTTTCTTTTTAATCTTTCATGGGATATTTTTAACCATCTTGTTTACCTCTAGTAGTGATAATAAAGAAGAGCATACTTGCAAGAAATGGTGGATACCTTCTCTTGTTTCTATTTCTACTTCACTTGTGTTTGTTTCTTTGGCTCAGGTTAAGCTTTTCAGGTACTGGAAAGTGTGGAAGCAATTGCAAAGAGAGAGGAATGATAACAGGGCACTTACGAGGTGTATTCAAGAACTGAGAATGAAAGGATCCAGTTTTGATTTGTCAAAAGAGCCACAATGTGGAAAGAGGATGAAGAGTTCTAGTGTTGAGATTAAATGGAAGCCAATTACTTGGTGTTCTCAGTATCTTGTTACTATTTGTCTTGTTTGCTTCTCAGGATTGCTCTTTCCTGCTTCCAAATTCATCCTCTGCGGGGTCTAATTTTTGTCTTTCAAACTAGTTCCAAGAGCGAATTCTCTTCAGCGTGAGAGTAAAAATTCAATTCAAATTCAAATCATTGACTCTATGAAAAACCAGTTGGGGTCGGCTCCATGGGTCTGTTTCCTCATTAATCAACTTGAAGAAGAGTACTGATTGCATCAATTACTCAAGGTACCATCATAATGAAACTGGGCCTTGTTTTGTACAACAATTCCAATTTGATAATTACTGTTGGTTGAATTTTTCGCAGATGCATTGTGCTGCTTTCATCCAATAAATGAAATCTCATACTTCTTACATTATTGATCATTTCAAGGGGATGAAGCATCTCGGTCCGATCTGATCATATATATTTTTCGTTTCTTGGGCTACTTTTGGGGCTTTGATGGTTGTTGTGGCTAGCAATGTCCATGAAGTGCGGTTGAGTCTCTTCTACCCAATCTCCACTGTCATAAGAGAAGAGTGATTTGCAGCTTCCTCCTTGCATTCTCATCTCTGGCAGAATTCTTCCCCTGGATTAGAATTTTTGAGTTTTTGCTTTCCAGAAAATTGAGGTTTCTTCACATGTATACTCCAATTCACAATAACAATAACAATAACAATAAGATAGTATAGATTGTATATATGTATGTATAAAACCTGAATGGGGAATTTAATGTAGATAATCCTGAAAGTGGAATTTATGAGGCTCTTCTTTTTTTCTCCTTTCATTTTGTGGGTGAAAATTGTGGACTCCAAATTCTTTGTCATAAGGATTCATATCCTTTTTCTAGTCAAGAAGAATGGGTTGGAGTTTCTTGAAAGGCTGTCTCTATGAATATTAACATCAACGCCAGAAAGTCTCCACGTAAAATACCCAACAGATTTTCTCTCAAGCTTTTTATCAAACGATCATGGCAGTTCTCTCTGATTACGAAGAAAGGTCAACACGACCAAACCCAGAAATCTCCCTCCTCAAACTTAGCAAATAAGGCTGAAGAGAATGGAAAATCATTCATGGAATTGAATACCAGTCCCTCCTGGCACAAAACCGAGGCATATTTTATGCGAGATAAAGAAAAAATCTTTGAAACTCGCACTCAAGGGTCAAGCAGAACTCGAACGAGGGCTTTTTGAGACTGCCAAACTTGCTTTTGGAATTTAGAATATCAGAAACTGATATGTGTGCTTCTAACGAAAGTTGACAGGCTGAACGGGTGGAACTCGTTACTCAAAGGTGGCCCTGAGATTGATACTCAAAAAGCTGAACCTGAACCAAGCCATCTTGCAGAGTTGGACTCTGAATCTAAGGTCTGTTGTTGAAAAATTAATTTTGATCCAATTATGAAATTTTTTTGATTATTTAGATTTTCACATGATTAAGATTCATAATTTGTTTAGTAGATCTGATATTCATATGGTAATAATAAGCTTGTAATTTTATTTAAATAGATATGTATATTTCATGATTTGTTCCCTTCTTAGATCTACTTTTAGTTGATTATCTGTTTGCCTAAAATCTGTCTGCTTTGCATATAACATCGGATTTATATTTTATTCTTTGGTAAAAAAATTAAATTGCGAAATTTTTTTCTATTTCTAGAATACCCAATATATGTTTTACATCGTCTATACGAAAATGTTCAATTTTCATAAGATCTTCTTGACTCTTATTCAAAAGGTCCGATAATGTATGTATATTGGATCTTTTGAGGCAATTATAGATCTTAGGAGTCAATTCTGATTGGTCAATAAAAACGTATTTTAATGTTATTTCGTTTTGATTTTTTTTTAATTTAGTCAATCTATCATAAAAGGTAAAAAGAGATAAAGTAACCTTGTGTTGATTTTTTTCTAAGTGGAAGTTTTCTTCTTCTGCATGTAGAAAAGGAATAAATAAATCAATCAAATTTCGGGAGGCTTCATGAAGTGCTTCTTTAGGAGTTAAACTCCCATTTGTCCATATTTCGAGAAAAAGTATATCTTGCTTTTCATTCCCATTTCTATAAGAATGAACACTATGATTCGCATTTCGAACACGCATAAATACAATATCTATAGGATAACTTCCCTCGTGAAAGTTATTTGTCGGTTTTATACGATAGCCGCAATTTCTCTTAGTAGATTAGCTCTTTTACATGATTATTAATCTTTTTTTCGTGTTAATTTTTTGAATTTTATTTCTTTAGTTTTACTATTATTGTTTGATTCGGTTACTACACGTCCTTACATGCTGATAACTATAGTCTGCCTTTTATCTGACTTATTTTCAGCTTTATGTCATTTCACTAATTTTATTCATATTTTGATGTTTATTTACTGAAATCAAGCAAATTATCAAGATTTTCCCGCAGCATTGCACAACTTGCAATATCTGAAATTTTTAAATTTAAATTTTATTTATTTTTCGGAGGTGTTTTAGTAAATAAATATTTGGGTGTTTAATTGAGCATTTAAGTAACATTTAAATTTAGTATTGTCATAAATTTTTATTATATTGATTTTCGATGAAATTAAGATATAGTTTTGTGATTTTGAATAAATGAGTCAAGTTCTATTTAAATTAGTTTTTATGTGTGTATATATTTCTAAAATAAGAGGGAAGATTTAAATTATGTTAAATATTGTCTATTTAGCATTAAAATTTATACTAATTTATTTCATCATAACTAAATATTATGTTTATGTTAAAATAAATAGAATAATTGTTGTAAGGGTACTGTAGCATGGTCATTTTAAATGAGAGGGTTTATGAGCAATTTTCCCAAATTTACAAATTTATTTTTGGGAAAAAGCTCAAATTTGCCCCTAACGTATAACCACTGGTGCAGATTGACCCTTCAAGTTTATTTTTAACCAGTTGCACACAATATCTAGCTAAACGGAGTTTTTAAGCCCCTCTTTAGAACGGAGCTGAAGAACAGAAGAAACTTCCGTTAAATACAACTGAGGTGGCAAATAGTAAACTCTCCATCATCATCTCCCCTCCTCTTTCATCACTTTCCTTTTCATAGAAAATAAGGAACTCTAAATTAACTAATTAATTTCAATTAACCCTAATGTAAGTGGGTGTCTCCAAGGTTGTAACCGATTTCTGTTTCTTCCATTTTTTTCTTTTTCATTTTCGTTAAAAGAAAGTTTCTTAATTTTAGTTCTATCAAATATGGTCTTTTGGTTGCTTCTTTAAAGGCTTAAAATTCATCTGCAAATTGCGTGCATTTTGTTTTTTAAAAAAGAACATTTTTTATGCTTGTTTTCCTTATAATTTCCTCAAGTTCAAATATCCTTGCTTTGATTTCTATTCCACTCTTCCTTTTCATATGTTTTTGCCTTTCTCCATCTTTGCTTGTATTTTACAAACCTGTGTCTATTTTATATTTATAGTGTGTTTTTAAGGCTTCTTTTGTTATTACCTTGTTAAACAAAAGGAGTTCCATAAGGGGTTTGAGAATAGAGTGCTAATTCGATGTGTAGTGGGTCAAAGAGGAAACCAACTCACCTCGGTTTCATCGATGAGTTGCAAAAAGAAGATTGTTTTTGCTATGATCTCTCTATTTTGCTCGAATTGTCTACTTCTAATGATCTGATTGGGTATAAGAGAGCAATTGAAGAAGAAGGTCGTGATGTGGTACGACCGGAGAATTGGCTCAAGAAAGATGGGACTTGAGGAGAGGACACCCCTAATGATTGCAGCCTTGTTTGGAAGCAAGATGTCTTGAATAGTACTATGGTTGCTTGTAATATATGTCATTCTTAAATATTATTGATGCTATGATTGTAACACCGGGATAAGACGACAATAGAACATGCCACTTGATGGGTTGCATTAGGACCGCATGCGCACTAGTATAGATTAGAGACAGGTAATAAGAAAATATTTATATGATGTGCCCTAGTCGAGCGTAGCTCTCTGGGCTTACAGAAATTTTGATTTGCTGGAGGAAATGTCCCTGGTCGAGCATTGCTCTCTAAGCACCGGCTGTATTGGTAATTAAGCGACCAGGCTGAATTTAAAGACCATGTTCGAGCTTTGCTCTTTGGACATCTATTTTATTGGGATAAGAGAGCCGAAAGACTGATATTATTGGAGTTTAGGATTCTACTGAGGTACTCGTTCCGTATATGTTAAAATTGTATTTTTTTGAATTATGATATGACACGAGTTTTATTATTCTGTAACATTCTATATTATTTAAATAATTATTTTATATAGATGGTTGTTTTTATTTTAGACTATATGATTTTAACTCGCTTTCGAGACTGATAGTCTCAATTTAATTTTTTAGATGTCAGCTAGGTCTTCTGCAGTCCTTCTCCTTAGCAGCCCGAGTTCCTCCTTCGACGGGCTTAATGTAATTGAATTCTATTAGTATATTTTACTATTAAAAAGAATATAGATTCTTTGCAGTAATGATTCTAAACTTATTATTTTATTTCGGCATGTTAAACCTATTCAGGTATTAACTAATGGTACTGATGGACCGCTTTAATTATGTAGTATTTGTGTGGTTAAATCATAGAATTGAAACATTGATATGTTGGATAATATTATATTTTATTTGAATTATTGATTAGCCAGGCTTGCTACGGGTTTCAGTGGCCTTACGTCTACTCATTCCCTAGTATCGATTACGAGGCCCACAGATCGGATCGTGGCAAAGTTAGTATCAGAGCCTAGGTTTAGATTTTCTTTGACCTAGGTTAATTTCCTTAGCTATTGCAGAGTTAGGATCGAGTCTATCCTTGCGTGTTTCATTAATTCTAGTATCTAAGCTGCACACTAGAGTGTCTGTTATCGTTTTAACATTTTGTTTGCTTATTTCAATTTACGCGCCCAAGAGTCCCAGGATAAGGTCTTTAACCAATCGGCCACACCAACACCAACCTGTGATACTAGGAGGTGAGGTAGGCCTTGAGCGGCAGCCTAACTAGATTAGGGCAAGGCTCAAGAGGTACCCGGTGCTAGTGGAGTTCCAGTTGATGCATTTCTAGCCAGCATGACGATGCAGAGAGCTTTGGAGCAGTTATTGGTTCTTCAATAGTAGCAAGCTGTTCAGGGTTCAGGGAGCTGCGACAATAGGTCCAGTATCAAAAATCCAGATGAGGTTCCTATATTCGAGTATACCAAGTTGAGACCGATGGAGTTTGATGGGGTATCAGGAGACCTTTTGGACTTCCTAGATGAGGTTGATAAGAGAGGATCCGAGTTGCAATGTTCAGATAAGAAGACCATCAAGATGATAGATTTTTCTTTGAAGGGGATAACATCTTAGTGGTTCAGGGATTACATTCGTTCCTTTCTGAATGTATGACCTGGAGGCAGTACGAAGATAGGTTTGAGGAGTACTTTATTCCCTTCAGTGTAAGGCATAAGTATAGAGAGAGATTTAAAGATTGGTTAAGGGAGATTTGTCAGTGGTTGAGTACACTAAGCCGTTTGTTCAGCTAAGCAGGTATGCACCCTATTTTGTAAGGACAGAGGAGCAGAAGAACAATAAGTATATTTCAGGTCTTAGTCTAGAGTTTCTCTCTTTGGTCCAGTTTGGGAGGAGCAGCTTCCTAGAGGTAATTGACATGGCTAGACAGATGGAGATGATCTTACGAGGGTTTGGCTAGAGGATTGATGAGGGCAAGAAGAAGAAGACCAAGATTGAGGGTCAGAGTAGTGCACAACCAATATTGTCATTTTATAGTAGTGGAGGATACTCCAAGGATTTTGACCAGCAGGCCGGACAAAGAGGCTACCGTACTCACAAGAAGGGTAGACATAATCAGAAGGGTAGTCGAGGATTCAGGCCAGGACAAGGATTTAGTGGCAGTGGACAAAGTTCTGGTTACAATAGTTCTAGTTCTGGAGCTAGTGCATGCCAGCTGTGTGGCAGGTCACATTAAGGATCGTGCCTAAAGTCTAGTGGAGCCCATTTCATGTAGTGAGATGGGTCATATGGCTTGAGCATGCCCTTGCTATTTCAGTCAGCTAGCTTTTTCTCAGGGCTCATCTGCTAGCATAGCCTGACAAGCTTATTCTGCAAGTCCTGGTTATTACCAAGTTGGATCTCAATTGCCGGCCAGCAGGGCCATGGTTTCGAAGGCATAATTGTAGGAGGCAGATCGGAGGGTAGAGTTTAGAGGCAGGCTTCGAGTTCACAACAGTTAGGTCGTGGACAAGCAAGAGTGTTCACTCTCACCCACTAGGATGCCTGAGCTTCCAATGTTGTGGTGTCAGGTATTATTTCAGTATGCTATTCTGACGCTAGAGTCTTGTTAAACCCTAGGGCTACCCATTCTTTTGTATTTTCTAGTTTGCATTAAGATTGGGGTCCTATGTCTGTGACTACACCGTTGAGTGATGCCTTAGGGACCAATATTGTGTTTCAGTCGTGTCTCGTGTCAATTGAGGGTCGAGATCTAACTGCCGATCTGATTTTGTTGGACGTCATAGACTTTAATGTAATTTTAGGAATGGATTGGTTGGCTATGCATTATGCCATGTTGAATTGTCTTGAAAAGCAAGTAACTTTCTAAATTTCGGGAGACTTAGAGTTTCACTTTAAAGGTGAACAGATACTTGCACCATCGAATCTTGTGTCAGCCATTACAGCTAGACGGATGCTTCACCGTGGGTGTCAAGGATATCTGGCTCTGGTCAGGGATACCTCAACAGAAAAAGATAGAATTGAGGATGTTCGTGTTATCTGTGAGTTTTCTAATGTTTTTCCGGAAGAGTTGCCAACATTACCGCCTAACGGGGAGATAGATTTTTGCATCGATGTGGTACCGGGTACAACTCCCATTTCCATGCCACCCTATAGAATGGTATTATTGGAGTTAAATGACCTAAAAGAGCAATTGCAGGACCTTCTTGATAAGAATTTTATCAGACCCAGTACGTCGCGCTCCAGTAATAAGTATTTGTTTATTCCCTTGCGCCTCTATATTGATTACCGATAGTTGAATAAGGCGACAATTAGTAATAAGTATATGTTTCCTCGTATTGATGATCTATTTGATTAGCTCCAAGGTGCCGCATGTTTTTCCAAGATTGATTTGTGATCGGGGTATCACGAGTTGAAAATTCATGAGGACATTCCTAAAACGGCGTTCAGGACGCTTTATGGGCATTACGAGTTCTGGGTAATGTCATTCAGATTCACTAATGCTCCTGCTGCCTTTATGAATTTTATGAATCGGGTGGCCAAATCGTTCTTGGATTGCTTTATCATCATATTTATTGACGATATCTTAGTGTACTTCAGAAGCGAAGAGGAGCATGCATGATATTTGAGAATGGTACTTCAGACCTTGAGGGAGCATCAGTTGTATGCTAAATTCTCTAAGTGTGAGTTTGGGTTGGAGAGTGTGGCTTTTATGGGACACGTGGTGTCTAGAGCGGGTATTCAACTGGATCCCAAGTAAGTGGAGGCAGTGACTGATTGGCAGAGACATACTATAGTGACAAAAATTCACAGCTTTCTAGGATTAGCAGGCTACTACTGCCAATTCGTGCAAGACTTCTCAAGAATAGCAGTGCCTTTAACTAGGTTGATTCAAAAGAATGTGAGGTTCAAGTAGACTGATGCTTGTGAAAGGAGCTTTCAGAAGCTGAAAGATTGTTTCACTTTACCTCCAGTTTAGACCTTACTATTAGAACTAGTAGTTTCACCGTGTATTGTGATGCTTCCAGAGCGGGACTGGGTTATGTTTTGATACAACATAGTAAGGTAGTGACCTATACATCCAGGCAGTTAGAGAGACACGAGCAAAATTATCCCACTCATGACTTGGAGATGGCAACACTAATTTTTGCTCTTAAGATTTGGAGGCACTATCTCTATGGAGAGACGTGCAAAACATATATAGATCATAAAAGGTTGAAGTATATATTTCAATAGAAGGAGTTGAATATGAGGCAAAAAATATGGTTGGAGCTTTTGAAGGATTATGATTGTATCATTCTTTACCATCTAGGTAAAGCAAATATAGTGGCAGATACTTTAAGCACGAAGTCATTAGGTAGCCTTACTCACATCAGCACGGAGAAAAGACCTTTGACTAAAGATTTGTATGAACTGTACGATCAAGGATTACAAATGGAGATATTGGAATTAGGAATGATGTTAGCACATTTCAAGATTCGGTCTGTACTTGTTGATAAAATTAAGTCGCTCACAGTCAATGACCTACAGTTAAGAAAAATATGGGAAAAGGTGCAGTAAGGTCAAGCCAATGATTTTATTATAGATGATAATGGTACTCTCAGGATGGACACTCAGTTGTATGTTCTCAATGTGGATAATCTGAGGAAGAAAATTTTAGAAGAGGCTCACTATACAACTTACAGTGTCCATCCAGGTTCTACCAAGATGTAGCATGATTTGAAAGGCATTTATTAGTGGAGCGGGATGAAAAAGGATATGCCAGAGTTTGTCTTTAAGTGTTTGACATGTAAAAGGTTAAGCTTGAGCACCAAAAGCCGTCAAGGTTGTTACAACCACTTCTCATACCATAATGGAAATGGGAAAGGATTACTATGGATTTTATATCGGGTTTTCCTAAAACTTCGGCTGGATATGATTCTATTTAGGTAAGTATGGACCGGTTGACTAAGTCAGCTCACTTTTTACCCATAAAGACTACTTATTCTCTGGTTAAGTATGCAAGGGTATATCTGGAGAGAATTGTAAGTCTTCATGGCATTTCTATCTCTATACTGTCCGACAGGTGACCACAATTCACTTCGAGATTTTAGAGGAAGCAAAGCTTGATACCAGATTGGACTTCAGCATAGCTTTCCATCTTCAAACTGATGGACAGTCAGAAAGGATAATTCAAATCTTGGAAGATATGCCTCAGATGTGTGTTATGGACTTTGGTGCTCAGTAGGATTGGTATCTACCATTAATTGAGTTTGCTTATAATAACAACTATCATGCGAGCATCGAGATGGCTTCTTATGAGGCATTGTATGGCAGGAAGTGCAGATCTCTTGTGTGTTGGAAAGAAGTTGGTGAACGTAAGTTAGCAGGATCAGAGTTGGTTCAGATTACTTCAGAAAAAATTCCTATTATCTGTGATAGACTGAAGACAGCTTTTAGTAGGCAGAAGAGTTATGCGGAAGCACGTGGAGTTCAATATTGGAGAGTATATATTCCTAAAGATATTGGTAAGAAAGATAAGTTGGCCCCACCTTTTGTGGGACCCTTCGAGATTATCGACATAATTGGAGAGGTAGCATATAAGTTAGACTTGCCATCGAATTTCTCGCATGTGCATCCGATATTTCATATATCTATGTTGAGAAAGTATATTTCGGATCCTTCGCACGTGTTACAATCTCAGTATGTGAAAGTGAACGAATACTTGACTTATGAGGAGTAGCCAGTTCGCACGTGAATACTCAAGTTTGTCAGCTTCGCTCTACAGTTATACCGATGGTTAAAGTGTTGTGGCCAAATCATTCTACTGAGGAATGTACCTGGAAAACCGAGCAGGAGATGAGAGATTCCTACCCTCATTTGTTTTAGTATTGAGGTAAGCCTTAATCCTTTAAAGTTCGAGGAAGAATTTTCTTAAGGGGGAGAATGTAATACTCGAAATTTTGAATTTAAATTTTATTTATTTTTTGGGGGTATACTAGTAAATAAATACTTTGGTATTTAGTTAAGCATTTAATAAAATATTTTAAAAATAATAATTTATTATTATAAGTAACTTTTAAATTTAGTATTGTCATAAATAATTTCATTATATCGATTTTCGGTGAAATTAAGATATAGCTTTGTGATTTTGAATAAATGAGACTAGTTCTATTTAAATTAGCTTTAATATGTGTGTATATTTCTAAAATAAAAGGGAGGATTTAAATTATATTAAATATTATCTATTTAGCATCGAGATTATCTTAATAAGCTTAAAATTTATACTAATTTATTTGACTATAACTAACTATTATGTGTATGTATCTATATATATGTGTTAAAATAAATAGGATAATTGTTATAAGGGTAGATAGAATAATTGTTGTAAGGGTATTGTAGCATGGTCATTTTAAATGAGAGGGTTTATGAGCAATTTTCCTAAATTTGCAAATTTATTTTTGGTCCCTAGCAAAGAGACCTGAAAATCTCCTCCCTCTCCTCCTCTCCACCGACGACCACCACCTCCCTCTCCCTTACACCTTTCATTTCAGGCCACCACCCTCACCACCCTCCGTCCTTCGTCTAGTATGAACCGCCCTTAACGTCGCCAGCCAGTTCCCGTCGTCCTTGCCGCCTTCAGCCTATAAGGAAGAGGTGATTGAGAGGAGGAAAGCTTTCCTCCTCGCTGCCACCTTCGGATCAGATTTGAGTTCCTCACCCTCTAAAAGCCAAGAACAGCCCCTCCTCCCGCCGCTATCGTCCCCGATAGCCTTGTAAAGCCTCACCGCAACTGAAACTTTTCTGCCTCGATTCGGTGGCTTTCATGCGTAGATATTTGCATTTTCGGGCTCCTTGCTACTTAAGCTTCATGTAGGTGCCTCCAGATTTGAATTCTGACATCGTTGACTATATCGGCTTTGGAATCCTGGTGTTTTCTAGATACGCAGAATTTTAAACTTTTAGCTTGGTAAAATTTATTTGGACCTTAAAAATTATTAGAAAAAATTAAATCCATCATTGTTAAATAAATAATTTAATTTAATTTAGTTAATTGATAGTTTAATTATAAATATTATGAATTAATTAGTGTGATTAATTATTATTCGGTTTTCTTATAATTGTGGCTATGAATAATTAAATTAGATACTAGCAAATTATTTGTGAGTTGATTGTAGAATAAATATTTATACCGAACTGTTATTTATTACTTGTGATTTAAGTTGTGTTGCGTAGTCAGAAAAATAATATAGTTATGGATGATATGAATTTTATTAAATATTTGATGAATATTAGAAGTTTTTCTAGGAGGGTTTGGACCCGTTATACGGGAGGTAAACGTCCATACTTTAGGGGAGGTTTTGCCGAATTTTCAGTAAAATTTTCAAGTCGGGATTCTTAGATAGTTGAATTATAGGAGTCTAGGCCTAGGTTAATTATAAAATATTTTTATTGATTGAGTCATTTTTGTAAATAGATAATCCGACGGTTCAACCTACTCCGGCCGAATCGTAGGAGCAGCTTGAGGGAGTCCTTAGAACTATGAGTTAAAGTCGTATAATCTCAGTACATGTGTCGTGTCTAATTTAAAAGCAATGTTATTTGATTAATAATTAGTATGATTATTATTCGCACTATTATTATTAATTTTATTTCCGTTATTATCGATATCACTATTATTATTATTTTTTTCCTTCATATTTATTATTATTATTATTGTATATAATTTTCATGTCTGTTATACTCGAGGCTATTTAATTTTAATACTTAATATGTTATTGAATAATACTATGATTACTTGTAATCTATGCCTTTCTTAAATATTATTGATGCTATGATAGTAACCTCGGGATGAGACGACAGTAGAATATGCCACCTGATGGGTTATATCAAGACCGCGTGCGCATAGGTATAAATCAGAGACTAGTAATAGAAGAATATTTATATGATGTGCCCTGGACGAGTGTAACTCTCTGGATTTACAGAAATTTTGATTTGCCAAAGGAAAAATTCCTAGTTGAGCATTGCTCTCTAGGCGTCGGGTGTATTGGTAATTAAGTGACAAGACCGGATTTAAGGATTCCGGTCGAGCTTTGCTCTCTAGGCGCCAGTCTTTTTAGGATAAGATAACTGAAAGACTAATAAAATTGGTGTTTAAGGTTCTCTTGAGGTACTCATCCCGTATAATTATTTTATATAGATGGTTGTTTCTATTTCAAACTATATGAATTTAACTCACTCTCGAGACTGACAGTCTCAATTTAATTTTTCAGGTGTCAGCTAGGTCTTTCACAGTTCTTCTCCTTGGCAGTCTGACTTCCTCCTTCGGGCTTAATGTAATTAAATTCTATTAGTATATCTAATTATTAAAAAAATCTAGATTTTTTATAGTAATGATTCTAAACTTATTATTTTTATTTTAGCATGTTGAACCTATTGATCAGGCATTAACTAATGTCATTGATGGACTGCTTTAATTATGTAGTATTTGTGTGGTTGAATGTTAGAATTGAAATATTGATATGTTGGATAATATTATATTTTATTTAAATTATTGATTAGTTAAGCTTGCTATGAGTTTCAATAGCCTTACACCTAACATTCTTTATCGCCAGTCACGGGCCCACAGATCAAGTCATGATACAACTGATCACTATATACAACCAATCGGCACTACAAACCTGATCTGCCCATTGTTCACAGTTTTATATATTTTTGCCCCATTTTTCTATTCCTTTTTTTTTTCTATCAGTTATAGAAAGGTTACAATTTCTTTTATTTTTTTCTTGCTTTTCTTATCTTTATATTTATATTTTGTAATAATCAGTAGACAATATGTGATTAATGATGTGAATGTTAAAATAAAATCAATTTCCTAGATAGCAATTCTAGAATCTGACTTTTGCTTGAAATCAAGTAGTTTAATTAGAAAAAGATGGTAAATTGGATAATACAATTAAAATTGGATTAGAGTTATGTAGATTTTGCTCTGTTGACCCATCTATATTAGATGCTAAAATTTGACTATGGCATGAAAATAATAATTCAATTAGGCTAAAGGATGGTAAATTTAGGTCAAACTAACAAATATTGGGCTAGATCTAGTGGGCTAATTATATGAAAAATAATAATATTTTTAGGTTAAGGATGGTAAAATTGGGCTAGATTAAATAAAATTGGCTAGAATATAATTAGTGGACCTTTTGCTATGTTGTATTATTTACTCTATATGCCATGTTGTATTTATAGGTGATAAATTATTAACTAATAAAATTAAAGATTTTTACACAATTAGAAAAGTTGATGTTAGAATTCATCTCTGTATAGGTGGAGCTTTTTCTTAATTTTGAATTTCTGAATATAAAATCTCTTGTTTTAGGATAGAATTTTGTTAAATTCTCATTGTATGGTGGTTTCAAAATAAATTTATAATTTAGGTGAATTTGTTGAGATGGAAGGAAGATAATAACGATTGAGTAGAGGCTAGCGGATATGAGCTGTCCACTGTACTAACTAGTGGACAACAATAATCTTTTTAAAATAAAATTATTAAAATTATTATTACTAAAACTATTTTTATTAATACTATTATTGCTAATATATTTTATATTATCTAATTAATTTTTAATAAAAATAAATTATATTTATTGGTTTATAAATATAAATATTTTTCTGAATTTAGGTTTAATTCGCCCGATTTAATTTATTTCTTAATTTGAATTTGATTCCATTTAAGAAGTATAATTATTTATTTTATTTTTTAATTTGGATTTGGTTCAATTTTTTTACTCTGTAATTTCGATTCAATTTAATTTTTTAGTTTAGATAATTTTGACTTTTTGGTTTGATTAAAATCTTAACACTACTTATGATACTACTACCCTCACTATTACTATTATTATATTATATAAAAAGTATAATAATTATATTATTAATGGATATAAAAACTAGAAAAATTATTCAAAAAAAAACTCTCAAAATGGATTTATAAATAAGGGAATATTTTAAAAAAGAAAAACTAACGGAAATAATAAATACACCGCTTGCATAGTACTCAGCAAGGGAAATAATAAATACCATGCTTGTATGGTAGTGAGCATTTTGTGTCCGCCTTATGGACAAGTAAACACATATCTTAAAAGTTGTCCGCCGATCAGACCGACGGACAGAGATAAATTTTCACTTTTTGGATTTGACCACCCAAAATAAGAATTTATTAAAATTGTATCCTAAAGTTGAAATTTTCTTTTTAAATCTTAAAATGAGAAAAACAAGTCCTAGTAATTGTCTAATTAGCAACTCCCTTCTTCATAGTAGTCTATGTGACTAGTTAGCATGTTGCCATTTAAGTTGAAAAATTTTATAATACCACAGTCGCTAATATACTTGGGTGCTCGCATGAACACGCCGCCTATAGTAGCGACTTCGTTCGGACAAGAGAAATTGATTGCAATGTATTTCTACTTTTAGTTTTATTATTTAATAGTTTGTTCTTGTATTCACTACACAATTTTCATACATTATGCATCATAGTCCTTATAGCCGTGGTAGCATTGGTTAGTAGTTTTTTGGTTCCGCTCGAATCTTGAAATCACGACATTGGCTAATCATCACTCACAATCAAATAAATTTCCTTTGTTGCATGGCTATTGAGTGGGGAAACGAGCCAATGAAGTGTATTTATTATGGGAGCTTTTTTCCTTATTCAAGACTTAGCACGGTAATAACAGTAATAATGTCCACTAGGTATCCAATTGCTTACTAGTTGAGGTATTTTCCTTTTATCCAATTGCTTCCTTTTATAACTAAAAATATCGGGATAATTATACCAATGGTCACTTAACTTTACATTAAGTTTCAATTTGGTCATATATCTTTTTTTGTTTCATTATAGTCATTTAACTTTAAGTTGCATAACATATTAGTCACTTATTTAAAATGTAGTGATTCAATTTGCTATAATAATGACATGTCTAAAGCATTCAATGTTAGATTGACTCGTGTTTTAAAAATTGACAAGTCACTATCCTAGTCGTTAAACCATTTAACCAAACCATTAACTTAATCTAAAATTAAACACAACTTTAGACTTCAGAAATCCTTTAGGCTTTGATAATAAATCTTGGGTGTAGTTTTTTTTTTCTTGTCCTCTCATCTTCTATTCTTTTTATTTATTTACTATTACAATTATGTTTTCTTTTTTCAGCTTAATTAATCAATATTAATTACTTTTATTTATTTATTTTTATTAAGATATTATTTTCAAAGTAAAATAATAATAATAATAATAAACAAGAAAGAAAAAAAGTGAAAAATAAAAAATGGAAGAGTGTCAAACCACTAAATTAGTAATATTTTTGCACTTGTTTGTATTTAAGCTATCATTTCCTTTATTTTTTTTACATATCCACATGTCTATTTGAGGATGTACGATTAGTTCCTATTTGGTGCAAAAAACTCTAATATTAAACGAGTGCCTAACCACCAAATTAATTGAATCTGAATACTAATTGTAAAATAACGAGTATGTAGAACTTACAGTATATGAGAGCATTTTCCCCTAGTTGTCTACGACGCTAGTCCATTAAAATTGATTTTTAAAAATTGAAATTCAATGCTTCGCTTCAAAGCTTCAGAATTAGGTATTTTATTTTATAGCATTAGAGATTCTATATTGTAGATTTAGGAGATTTAGAGTTTTCATTTTTTTCGAGAAATAATTCACGAGATTTTAAACAAGTGACCAATCTGTTACCCTACTTAAAGTTAAATGACTTTAATGAAATAAAAAAAAAGTTATGTGACAAAAATAAAATTTAGTGTAAGTTAAGTGACCATCAGTATAATAATCCCTGAAAAAAACCACTTTATTTTTTATTTACTGCTTTCAGAGAATTGGCATGCATGTCAATTTTTTTACTATCCCATATTGATAGCGAAGCTCAAACCAAAATTCTAGGAAAAGATACTCGTCATGAATCGTATGCAGGAGCAACAAAGTTTGAAGGAATGATTGTATATTTTATGTGAATTTTCTTTCTTTGTTTGTTTGATATATAACATGTACATCATACGTGCATCTCATGCATCAAACATATCATGCATCACTGTAACTCCTTGTTTTGAAGCCATTTAGATTCATCGTCTTTGGTTTGGAAGAGACAATAGGGTGACAAGCTAGAAAGGATATCAAAAGAATCCATTTCACTAGTAATCAAGGCAATACTAGACAAGAGCCCAAGAAGCCCACTACTTTCAAGTAGTAATTCAGATTCTAGTACAAATATGGCCTATAAACAAGACATTGATGCTATCAATACTGCAAGCATGGATGACCTAAGAAGTGTAATCCAAGAGAAACTTCAGCAAGCTTTGGTTAAGATTTTTTAAAAATTAGCTATCTAAAAAAACTACTATTGCATTTACAACTACTGTTGCTACTACTCATGATATGAAAATAAAGCTAGCACGTGGTAAGCATCTCTAGAATTAAAATGACTACATGTTGGAAGAAGTTAAGAAAGAGTTTGTTCTTATTGCAAAAGGTGTTGAGGAATCTGATATTGTGCATAGTCTGACTGAAAAGCTCGATAAGATGCAGGATATGTTGTAGTATCGGGGTTTAGATTCAACCTATGACTTTGATTAACTGATACTGACTAAAAAAGACAAGTTACCTCCCAAATTTCATATACTAAAGAATTTAAATGCAATTGGAAATCTAAAGGTGCACTTGAAGTAATATAATATATTATGAGTGATACTCATTTGGCTAGGACACAATTGTATTTGAACTTTCATTAGAAGGGCTAGCTGTGAACTGGTACCATGAGTTAGAAAAAGCCTGTTAAGTATGATTGGGAAAAGTTTTATAATATTTTTGTGAAGCAATATGACTATAATACACATCTTAAAGTCTCTATAAGGAATTTGGAATTGACAAAGCAAAAGCCCAATGAGTGATTTTCTGATTTCTTAACTAGATGGAGAAACAAAGCATAGTTAATGAAGAACAAGCCATCTAAAAAGGATCAAGTTCGAATGGTAGTATGAAATGTTCTTCCATCTTGGGTGGAAAGACTGTAAATGATAAATCCTAAGACCTTTGCAAGCTTGTTTGATGATGCTTTACAAGTAGAGAAAATTAAAAATGCTAGAGTTGGAGTAAACATGGCAAAACTATCAAGCTAGAGAGAATGTAAACCTACCATCTAAAGTTGTTGAAGGTTTACAAGGTTCAGTTATTGATTTATTTTAAGACAATGACATGACTTTTCTTCTAGGATCAATAATATAACTCTCATTTTGCTAATTTTATAATGTATATTGATATCCTTGTTATTACACATGTTTGCATGCTTGATTGTGAGTTGTTTTTAGGATAAATTATATATTTTTGTATTAGAATCACCATGTTTTAATTTCCTTTGTGTCTCAAGTGTTTTTCTAGGTACATCATCAAAGTTAGAGACAAATCGGAGCAAAATCGGGAAGAAAGCAGTGAATCGGATCACGTTAGGTATTCAACAGAGGGCGCGGTCAGGTTCGTCTGAAATGCCATACCCATAGCGAGAAGAAGCAATTTGCAACACGGTTTCCGAGAGTGACACGGCCTAGGAGCATGCCTATGCTAAGTAGCACGGCCCAATTCCAAGTCGTGCTGAAGAAGGCCAGATGTACAATGTTAGCTCAACACGGCAAGGATGACTAGCACGGCCCAAATCCAAGCTGTGTTACATTCCGAAATCTAATTTAAAAGAAAAGAAAAATTAAGAGAAAGGAGGATATTCGAGGAGGCAAGGGATTTTAGAGAGAGAATGTTGGAGTATTCAAGATAAATTTTGAAAGCAACCTTCCAAAGGATCAAGAAGAGGAAAACGGAGATGAATTCCACTTCAACATTATCGAGATAGCTATTTTTGATGATTGGATTAAAGATTCAAGGGAAAGAAGAAGGAGATCTTGAGCTGTAGAGATTGGATCCAGAGTTATTCAAGAGGGGATATCATTTCCACCATTTGAGAAAAGGGTGTTCATGTTCTTTTTGATTCTTGTTTACTTTATATTTGATTCTTGTATTAGTTTAATCATGAACATGTGTAACTAATCTTATTAAACCCATTTGTAGGCGATCTTTAACCATGTTAGACTTCTTTTATGCTTAACTCATTGGATTGTTGATTTAAGATTGTAGTTTTCGTTCAAGTATAATAAAATCTATTGTTTCTTATTTATTATTGATTCAATTTGAGAACTCTTTTGTAATTGAGAAATTCAATTGAGTTTGGACAACCGCTTGTGTGATTAAGTGATTTGCATCTTAGAAATAAGTGTCATAACTTACTGGAATAAGAACTAGACATTCTTATTAGCGGTAATTTAGAGATTAATGCTATTTTAATATCAATTGTTAGGAAAAGATTTCAACTTTAGATTTTTAGGATTAGAAATTGGTTAACTCGAGAGAGAGGCCAATTAATTTAAGAAATTATCCACATATCACAATTCTTAATCAATTAATTCATAGATTATTATTTTAAGCCGGCTAGCTAAAAGGATCTTCAATTAGGTTAACTTATCTCATTGTCTTTTTCAAACTTTCATTCTCTTTGTTAAAATTTAATTTTCATTTGCATTCTCAATCATTTTTAGTTAATGATCTTCACCATATTTTGATCAGTTAGATAATAAGAATAGCATAGTAGCAGTATCTTCTCAGTTCTCGTGGCATATGACATTGATACTTACTATAGCTAGATTACATTCGATAGGTGCACTTGCTTGTAGATTGCTAGTTGTGTTTAGCACGCATCATTTATCCTAATGACATTCTTTGTGAAATTATTCTAAGTGTTTTACTTTATGTTTACACGCCCTTTTGCCCTTACTACTTAGTGTTTGAGAGTGCTTTACTTAGTGTTTTGTGCTGCTAAAAAAAAACAGTCACATTCTTGAATCAGTTTCAAACTTGTGCGTTCTATCTTTGTTCTTTTATTTGTTCCCTATAATTCAAAATACTCAAACTCATTCCAAAACGGTCATATTCCTTTTCCACATCAATTGTGCATTGTGATTATTACATGTGCATATTTGACATTAATTCTATTTGAATTTGTTAATTTAATCGGGGCACAAACGATAATCTTAGATACATTCTATTGCACATAATATAACTCTTAAAGATATAAAAGTAAGAGAATGAGAAAAATAAAAGAGAAAAGAAGATGAAAAAAGATGGCACTTGATACAACATGCTTGAATTTAAGGTAGCAAAATTATTCACCATATTGGAGCAAACCAATAAGAGGATCGAGTTCATCCTTCGTCACATAACAACCTTAAAATAAGGACCTAGATAAATGAGATTAAAGATTGGTGCTCTAAAACATGCAAGGCCTATTACATTTTACAACAAAGAAAATTTAGATCGAGTTAAAAAATTCCATATAAAAAAAGAAAAGATTTTTTCTGAAGATGCTTGAAAAGAGTTCAAATCTCGAGGGCAATAACTTCATAAGTCAATCTAGACTGTTTCTGATAGTATCTATAAGAAAAAAAAAAGAAAAATATAAGAAAATAGGAAAAAGAGAAAAAATATGTCATGCTGATTAGAAAATCTATACAAGCTAGTCAAGCAAAAATTAAGGAAATAAAGTAAGAAAAAATATTCGATTAGAGAATCCAAATAGACTAGTTGATAATAAGAGTGGTATTATATGAAATAGAAAATGTACATGTTTGTGCTCTTATTATATGAACAAAATTTATTAGAATTCTTATTAAATTTGCATATAAGTTTTCATTACTTATGCATTAACAAAAGCAAAAACAAAATAAGAAGCAAAATCTATTATATCGAAATAGAGGTAGGATCATTTTCGTTAACTCTCTTGCAAAAAAAAAAAACCCAAGTATTGGTAGCACTCAAGTCTCCATCAGTTGACATTACGAGGGCCAGAACCTTTTAGCTTTAATCCAAGAAATCTTGTCTCACAAAAAGTTTTGAGAATTATTAGAATCATCTGCAGCTTGACAAAAGGGACTACGAATACTTCAGTTTACACTTCTCATGCAACTGAATCTCAAAAAGAGAAAAAGAAACAGAAAAAAGAAAAGCTTACAAGTCAAAAATCTAAACCACGACTTAAGCAAAAATTAAGGCAAAAAAAGAAAAAGAAAAAGAAAAAGAAAAAGAAAAGCTTATTAAGTCAAAAACCTGAAAGGTAGTTTAGGCAAAAATTAAGGCAAAGACAAAAAAAAAAGAGAGAGAAAAGCATATTGAGTTAAAAACCTGAAAGAACAGCTTAGGCAAAAATTAAGCCAAATACAAGAAAAAACAAAAGAATGACAAAAAAAGAAGAAAAAAAGGAAAGAGAAGTCTGCTAAGTTAAAAGCCTGAGGCGCTTAGGCAAAAATCAAGCCATAAGAAAAGAAAAAAAAATTATTGTTATTTACATGAATTTATAGAAAAACACAACTGTCATTACACAAGTATCAGTACACTCAAAGCAAAACTATTCAATCATTGCATGCTTGAATAATCTCTAGATCTATGCTTCTTGTTGTGACTATAACTTTCAGATCTCTCATATGCATCAATGACAACATCATTGTCTCCTTCTCTTTCTACAAATCGTTAGACTCTATGCCCTAATGATCGAAGGATAGACAACCGACTTGTCAAAGCGACGATCTTCTACTGATGGGCATCAAAGTGCCTTAGTCCAAACTAAAAGATATTTTTAGAAATGCATATCAAATACCTTCACTACTTATGCTTGATGTGGTCTCTGTATGATTATATATATCACTAACTTATAATAGAAAAATGAAAAAAAAAAGTTCAAAAGAAAGAACTTGCTAGATGAGCAAAAATCAAAAAAGTTCAAAAGAAAGAACTTGCTCGATGAGCAAAAATCTAGTTGCAAGGAAGTATTAATCTACACTCAAATTTACTTCTAGAAGTAGAAAATCCTGAAGTGTAGACTCAATTTACTTTCTGAAGCGGAAGCTCATAAGTTTATTTATCGAAGTAGAAAATCAACATACATCCCGAAGTAAAACATCAGTTTACTTCCTGAAACATAATATCACCAGTTTACTTCTCGAAGTAGAAGATCCCGAAGCAGAAAATAGTTGAAAAACTCTAGACAATCAATGATGGAAGAGCCAACTAACCAAAATTTTAAAGGAACATTGATATGGACGTGGCCAAGCTTAAAGATGGACTTGATGGAGAGGACAACAAGAAAACCAAAGATAAAGCTAAGGATCCATTGAGCATGCTACAAGGCCCAATTACAAGGTCAAGGTCCAAGAAGCTACAAGAAGCTACAATAAGCCTTAATTGGCTATATGCAAGATCGGACTAGTCAAGGAAGCCCAATTGGTCATGCTAGGATAGGCCCAAGTAAAGACACATCTGAATGGGCTTTATTTAATATTTTGCAAGTCCAAATACATGAAGACTAATGTGGGCTAATATTTGGGCTGAAATCTCTTCTTTAAGTTCAAAACAATGTTATTGCCTATTTATCTTATGTGGCAGCTAGGGTTAATAGTTTTACTAGGGTTTCTTATGTTAGGTGGCTATAAAAACACACCTTAAGTTGTGTTTTGAAAGGATTGGAATTTTGATAAAATTATAGTAGTTGTTTCCTTTGCATATTTGCTTGAATTCTTGAATTCTTGTTGAATGCATAAACCACTTATCAAGGAATTGATCTATCCTTGTGGCGTGTTAAGGGTTAGGGTTTAAAGAACTTAGTTTTCTTTAGGTTCTGATCTTGATCAACCATACCTTGCAATCTGATTTAAGCGGTTCTTGGGTTTTGAAACTCAATTTGTTCTTGGGTTTCTAAGATAGTAATTCACGGGTTCATAATCATTAGGGTTCGTGGTTTTAATCCTTGGAGGTTCTTAACAAACATCCTTAATTCTTTAGCAAAAAGACTTTTATAGGGGAAGTCCTTAATTCAGCAATAGAAGAAAAAATTCTGCAATTCTTATTAAAGAGCCAAAGTGAGGTTTCTTCATTAATTTTGAAGGGAAGTATTTAAAACACACTAGATCATTTTAAAAAATTTAAAAAGCTAAAGGAAAGTCTCCACAATTATTTTGAACGGAGGTCTTCAAAATATCACAAGCATTAAGGAAGGAAGTTTCCATAACAATATATATATCCTTTGATATTTATGCTTTGTCTCGGTTTATTTACAGTTCATGTTTATAAATCTCGACAAACCGAGAGCAAACTGTAAGCACCAGATTTTGAATTTAGATATTAAAGAATTTTTGAAAAGCTCAACAATGAAATTCGTTGTTTTTATCGAATTTCATGAAAGTTTGAAAAGTCAAAATCCGAGTTTAAGGTTTTTTAACTTCTCATTATGAAATTTAAGAAAATATTAAGACTATAAGTCATTTTACCAAAAGACTTCAAAAATTCAATAATTCAACGTGTTCAGTAGATATTTTATATTAAATATCTTTACTTTCATTTTAAGTAATTAAGTGATATTTGATTTATTTAAAACTTTTAAATTAGGTAATAATATATTATCAAAGAAACTTAAAATTAATAAGTAGCAAAAGTTTTAATTTTGACGATAAGTTGAATTATTAAACATAGTGTCACAAGTCACATTTAATTTTATCTATGAATATTCCAATAATTTAAACTCCCTTAAAGATTTCTTCTAAACTCATGCTACATGTAAATAATCAAATATCTAAATACCTATATATTCATCACATAGACTAATATTCTTTTGGAAGGAATGCATAGATTAATAAGAGAAAACAATATATTCAATTGCCAAGCTAAAACTACAAATCAGAAAAATAAATTTTGTGCAAAAAATATTAATAAATCAAGATTATTAACAATATTTATCATGTAATTAATTAAAACAATGGTTGTACTCCTTATACACAAATTAAGAAATGGGATTCTTTACTTAAATAGAAAAAATTTACCTATGTAGACTTGTTGAAGAAATATTTCTCTTTACATATGCATTTTCTTGATAGATGGCATGAGGTTGAATTCTAACTACACAATATTGATAATTAACTGTTGAATTGTGATAGGTCCAAATTATATATAGTTATTTAGAGTATTTTAGAGCTTTAATGATATATTTTGATATATAATATGGTGAAAATATGTATTTTTACCTCACTTAAGCTCTATTTTCAAGTAATATTAGTCAAGAGAGGGAAATATGAAGAAAAATACTAAAAAATGAGCTTAAATGGGATTATTGCTGTTAAAAACCCAAGATAAAACGCGTGAACTACTATTTGCTGGGTTAGCCGAAAATTACTATTTATCTAAAGGACATTTTAGTCATTCTGTATTATACTAAGAGTTATTTATGAAATAATATTTTATGAGATAAGAATACCTATAGTCTTATGTATTGGATAAACTTATTTTAGGTATACTTTTTTAGAGAGACTTATATTAGTAGAGGACTCTTATCAATATATATATCTACAAATTTAGTTCTAAAAGAAGAGGAGGAGGGGTCTCTCCTATCTGCTCTCCGCTACATCTCCCAACTGCATCTGTCTACTATTTTTATATCTATAATTCTCTACTATTCTTCATTAACACTTTATTTTTAGATTTGTTATTCTTTCAAGATCTAAGAGTAAGAACTAATCATCTTCCTACCTTCAAGAAATTCTGGATCTAGAGGGAGCTTTAATTTTCAGTATCATTTTATGTATTTCTATTTAATACCATGATTATTGGGTTAAATATATTAGGCTAATTTTCATAAGTGTTTAGTTTAGCCTTTTTATTTATGTATAAATCTTGATATTTATTTATTTGATGAATGATTCTCCTTTACCTTCGTATCTTTATTAGTTTTAATTATTTTTGTTAGTTGACCATCATATTAATTTAATATTTATATTTATTATGAATAGGTTGAATGTATTAAAAGACACCATCTCTACTTCAATATATGTAGGTAGAAAAAATTTAGTTGTATCATTAGTTTAAATAATTAAAGAAAGAGGCACATAACTGTCTCACTAATTAGATATAAGCTTAAAGTAAAACAAAGGGATAACTAAATAAATAGCTAGGCTAAATACTGTCTTTATCATATAGTTGTAAATCATAAGTATTTTCATTGCATATTAATTTTGTAGTTTATTATATTTATTTTATGAATAATTTATCCTCTCAAAATATTGGTTTAAAATGTTTAAATTTACTTTTATATTGATAATTAGTCTTTACAATAAGTGGCCTCATAGTTCCTTGAAAGATCGACCTCGTGGTGAATTTACCATTTTTACTATAAGAACGGTTCATGCACTTGCAACTACTAATTTATAAACATCACATTGCGCTACAATATCCGACCATACTCAAAACAAGGTTTGGCTCTCTATAATAAAAGAAGGTTATCATTTCCAAGAGCATCTAGAAAAAGATGGTAATGTCTCTTTTAGCTTAATTATAGTTTTGAGTTAAAATCTTGAATATGCAATTGTGTTAAAAATTTTAAGATAATATATTGCCACCAGTAAAGGTCCTATGTACACGCTCTAGATTAACTCTAAATATATGTAAGAAAATATTTTATTTTTTGAAAAAAACAAAAACAAAATGGTCACTGATTTAACAAGCAACCATTGTCTTTAAATTTCTTTTATATAAAAAAAATAATATTATTGCTTGTTTCTGATTAGTTGTATTGGTGTTCAATTAGGATGTCTCACAAAAAATCTTAATAAAGGAAAAAGAGTACATTATTCATGTAGAAGTTTGCACCAATACTGCCTCGTTAATAACCTTGCTAGGAAAACCCAGTGGGATAAAATCTAAACTAAGAAAAAAAGAGTACAGTGTATCAAAATCTCCCTCTAATGAAAACATAACTTCTAACAAAGATCTCTTAGTCGGTGCATGCCAATTTTGTTCACCAACTTCTCAAATATTGTTGTAAGGAGTGTTTTTGTAAATAATCTGCCAAATTATTAATAGATCGAATTTGATGAACATCTAAAAACACCTTGTTAAGAACTTTGGTGAAATATGCTTGGTTCTATCTCCGTTAATATATCCTTCTTTGAATTAGGCAATACAAGCAGCAATATCTTCATATAGCACTGTTGGACTTCTTTATCAAAATAGAGATTACATGTTTCTTTGATATGTTTGATCATAGATCTCAATCATATACATTCTTTACTAGCCTCGTGCATTGCTAATATTTCAACATGATTAGATGATGTGGCAGTTAGATTTTGCTTAGTAGAACGCTAAGATATAGCAGTGCTACCATATATAAACAAGTAATTCATTTGTGGTCGAGCTTTATATGGATCAGATAAATATCCAACATCTGCATATCCAAATAATTCTGATTTTGAGTCTTATGGATAAAATAAGCCCATATCTAATGTACTGCGTAAATAACGAAAAACCTGTTTCACACCATTCCAATGTCTTTAAGTTGGTGAGAAATCTATATCTTGCTAGCAAATTCACAGAAAATGTTATATCAGGTCTTATACAATTAGCAAGATACATTAATACTCTAATAGCACTAAGATATGGTACTTCTGGACCAAATATTTCTTCACGATCTTTCCGATGATGAAAAGATACATTTTTCACATTCAGGTGTCTAACAATCATAGGAGAACTCATTGGATGAGATTTATCCATATTAAAACGTTTCAATATCTTTGCAATATAAGTTGACTGATGAATACAAATCCATCCAAATAAATGTTCAATCTGCAGGTCAAGATAAAATTTTGTTCGTCCCAAATTTTTTATTTCAAATTTATTTTTTAAATAATTTATTATTTCTATCAACTCTTCAAGAGTCCTAATGATGTTTAAATCATCAACATATACTGTAATTATAGCAAAACCAGAATTTGTTTTCTTAATATCCTTCCTTCAAAAGATATTCACTTAGACATTTATACCACATTCGTTCAGATTGTTTCAATCTATACAAATACTTTTGTAATTTAATTGAATACATTTCTCGTGATTTTGAGCTACATGGTTTAGGCATTTTTAGTCCTTCAGGAACTTTCATATAAATATCATTATCAAGTGATCCATATAAATAAGTTGTAACGACATCCATAAGATGCATATGAAGTCGTTCTAAACTTGATAGGCTAATTAAAAATATAAATGTAATTGCATCCACTACTGGAGAATAAGTTTCTTCATAATCAATACAAGGTCTTTGTATCTCATAATCTCATTTTTCTCATTGCGTTTACGCACAAAAACCCATTTATATCCTACTGGCTTAATATCATTAGGTGTTAAAACAATGGGCCTAAAGACTTGACATTTTTCTAATGAGTTTAATTCTGTATGGATTATATTTTTTCATTTAGGCCAATCATTTATTTTTCGACATTCAATGACAGAGTTAGGTTCAATGTCCTCACTTTCTTTTGCATTATCAATTAATACTACATATGCAAATACATTGTCGACAACAGTTTCACTTTGGTTCCATCTCTTACCTCAAGTGATATAGTTGATTGATATCTCATTGTTTTCATCATCTTCAACCACTTGAACCTCTTCTAAGATTACTTGTTCTTCTATATCTTTTGTTATAGACTCTTTATGAACATTAATTTTGGGACTGTCACTTCGTCTATTATGTTCCATTTTCTTTCTTGAATTTTTATTATTGGAACCATATGGCCTACCAAGCTTTTGGTATGTCATGGACTCATTTGCTATAATATTAACCTGTTTTCTTACTGGGACATCTATTTTAGCTGGTGTATGAGGTTTAGTAACTCTTTTTATATCAGAAAATGCTTCTAGCAATTGGTTTAATATACTTTAAAAATGAATGATCCTTTGAACTTCTAGTTCACATTGTTTTGAATAAGGATCAAGATGATTTAATGATGGCTCATTTCAAATAATTTATTTCTCTTAATTTCTTGTTTTCTCCTCCCAACTTAGAAAATAAAGCCTCATTAAAATGATAATCATTAAATCTCGTAGTAAAGACATCTCCCGTTAATGGCTTAAGATATTTAATTATAAATGGAGATTCATATCCAATATATATTCTCAATCTCCTTTGAGGTCCCATTTTTGTGCAATGTGAAGGATCAATTGGAACATAATAACACATCAAAAAAAATTCTCAAATGGAAAATATTTGGCTCATGGCCATAAACCAACTATAATGGTGAAAATTTATGATAACTAGTTGGCCTGATATGAATAATAGTTGCTGCATGTAAAATTACATGTCCCCAAACAATTATTGAGAGATTTGTTTTCATGACTAGTGGTCTAGGTATTAGTTGGAGACGTTTAATAAAATATTATGCTAGACCATTTTGAGTATGAATATGAGCTACTGAATGTTCAACAGTTATTCCAATTGACATGCAATAATGATTAAAGGCCTTAGATGTAAATTTATTGCAGTATGAAGACGAATTGTCTTAATAGCATATTCTGAAAACTGTGTTCTTAATTGAGTTATTTGAGTAAGTAATCTAGCAAATGCCAGATTTCGAGTTGATAATAAACATACGTGTGACCATCTTATTGATGCATCTATTAACACCATAAAATATTTAAATGGTCCACATGGTGGATGAATTGGTCCACAAATATCACTTTGTATACATTCCATAAATCTAAGTGATTCATTTTGAATTTTGCTGGGTGACGGCCTAATAATTAGCTTTTCTTGAGGGCAAGCCAAATATAAAAATTCATTAGATTGAAGAATATTTTGGTTCTTCAATAGATGACCATAAGAGCTTTTAATAACTTTTTCGCATTATTGTTGATCCAAGATGCCCTAATCGATCATGTCAAATAAGAAAAATATTTAGATAAGTAAACTTCTGGTTTACTACCACATTTATTTCAATAGTACATATATATGTGTAATATAAGCCAGAGGAGAAAGTTGGTAATTTATCCAATACATATTTATTTCTCATTGTGAGGGTTGTAACATAGAGATATTCAATATTTTTCACATTTGTAGTTTCAATATGATATCCATTTCGGCGAATATCTTTAAAGCTCAATAAATCTCTACGAGATTTTGGGGAGAATAATACATTTTTAATAAAGAAATATGTACTTCCAGATAATAATATATTTATTCTTCAGAAGCCTTCAGTTATTCTTTTACTACCAAATATTGTATTGATATAAGTTTTTCGTATTTTTAAGTGAGAAAGATATTTTTCTTTTAATATGGTGTGCATAGTAGCACTCTCTGCAAGATATAAATTTACACCATTTGTTCTTAATCTTACTAATGATTGAGTAGGATCCAATATTTTCATAAAAATAAAATATATTTACAAGTAACAAAATAATAATTCAATAAAATCAATCCAAAAGTACTTAAGAATTAATAAGTTAGTAACACTATAAGCTAGTGTTTGAATAAAAACAATTATGAAAAAAAGCAAACTAAGAAGCTAAAGGAAACACATAATTTTAGGCATTCACATTGCCATCGTCGATCAAATGTTTAATTTTTCCTTCAGAATCTTCAAAAAAATATGACACCTCTAAATGTGTGAAATCAGCAAAATCATCACCAAAATCATCATCACTTTCTGCCAAATTTGCCTTTATATTTATATTTTTCTTCTTCAAGGACTCTTCATATAGATCAGTAAGGTACTTTGGTGTATGACAAGTACGAGATCAATGCCCTCTCATGCCACATTAATAGCATTAAATTTTTAAATTTTGCTTTGCTCTATTGTTCTCTTCACAATTCTTCTACTTCTGGTGGAAATGTGCATTATTATTTCTAACACTACGATTGCTGTTATTATAATTTCGGTCACATCCTCGACCATGATTCTTTCATCCTCTTCTTCTTTCATGCCCAGTATTGTTATATGTTGTCTCATTCACTTCAGGGAATGGAGTAGAACTAGTTGAACAAGTTTGATGATTGTTTAATAAAAGCTCACTATTTTGCTCAGCAACAAGAATACATGAAATTAATTCAGAATTTTTCTTAAAATCTTTTTCTCAATATTGCTACTATAGGAGTATATTCGAGGTATGAAAAGTAGTAAATATCTTCTCTAACATATCATGGTCAGTAATATTTTCTCTACATAATTTCAATTTAGAACTAATTCTAAAAAACTGCAGAGTTTTATTCACTTACAGTTTCGAAGTCTTGCAATCGTAAATGCATCCATTCATAACGACCTTTTGGAAGAATGACCAATTTATGATGGTCATATGTTTCTTTCAAATTTTTTCAAAGTACTAATGGATCTTTAATTGTCAAATATTCAAGTTTCAGTCCTGTATGAAGATGATGACGAAGAAAAATCATCGCCTTTGCGCGATTTTATAGAGATTCTTGATTATCATCTTTGATTGTATTTCCAAGACCCATAGCATCCAGATGTATCTTGACATCTAGTATCCACGACAAATAATTCTTGCCCGTGATATTGAGTGCTACAAATTCGAGTTTTGTCAAATTTGACATTTTCTATACAAAAATAAATAACATGTTAATCAGTATAAATCTCTTAGAGACTAATATATTTAGTCCTTCAGGAACATAAAAATATTTATACTTTAATAAATTAGGATACTAGATTTTAAGATATTTAGTTCTTCAGGAACTTAGGTCAAAATTCTTCAGAAATTTATATCTTAGTTATTTATTTAATTTAGTTCTTCAAGAACTAAAATTAATACTAGTATTTTAGGAACTAAGATTTATAATACAGTTCTTCATGAACTAGAAATTAATTAACATTAACTAATAAATAATTTATCTATGCAATTTATAAAGTCATACAATTCATGGTCATGTTATAAAAAGAAAATTCATTAGAAACAAAACTATATTGATAATGAAAAGAAAAGAAAAACAAAATCTATGAAGATGCATACAAAATTAAAGTGCAACATAAAACAAGACACTATTGTTAATTTGGATAAAAGAATTAACAAGATCCTAGCAAAACTCAAGGCAATAAATAAAAAAAATGGCACTGCACATTCAAATCAAAAGTAATAAATATTTTTCTTAAAAAAATAGAAGTAAAGATGGATCTTATAAATTCAAGATGAACATATATAAGTCATACCAAAAAGCATTGATAGGAGAGGAAAAAAATCAAAATATGTATATAAAACTAATAAATCAATATCTAAGCATTAGTAGAATGATTACAGGTCTATTATGCCAAAAAAACGTGCAAGATATCAGTAGAAATAGAAAACTTAAATACAATACCATAAAAGCAAAACAAATAATCTGTCTAAAGCAAGATTTAAAATCTTTTCAAAATATATAATATATAAATTATGTTATGTAAAAAAATTATGGTATATAAAAATTGAAAATGTCAATTTTACCTTGAGTTATTAAATTTTATTTAAGCAATCATACTCATAACGTATTGTGAAATAAAGAATAAGAATAAGAATAAAGAGTATTGTAAAATAAAGATTAAGAATAAAGTAAATAAAGAGAAAAGGGAGAGTAATTTTTCTATATCATTTCATTGATTGTAATACCTATTTAAGGTGTAAAGTATTGTAAAGATTGAGATCTATTTACATAAGAAAATATATCTATAGACATCCAATATAAACCAAACACTTTAATATTATCAATAACATTTCATATTTATTTACTTTCTCTTTTTCACTTATCTCTATCCTTATTTATTAATTACCTTTAGAATTTTTTTACTTATCCTAGTCTAGTCTAATTTTAAAATTATGACTAAAGCATTATATTTTTTATATATATATATATATTCTTAACTCTGACTTCAACAAGTTATATTGTTTTATAATCACCTTCCATTTGTAGGAGAATAAAATAAATCTTGTTTAGTTTTACATAATATTTTAGATTTTATTTATGTATTTCATAGTAAGATTTTGACTACTCTTTCTATTCATCAATCTATTATATAATATTTCTTTTTTTAGGTTGGTAATCATATTTTCTCTAAACGTATTTGATTAAATATGATATTAAAGTTGTATTTTTTAAATTTTTTTAGAACCGAAAATAGCACCGAACCGAACTGTATTGAACCGTAAAATTTGTACAATACGGTATTGGATCCTTTTATGTTTGGTACGGTACTGGTACCTTCAATTTTAAAATAACCGAGGTTTGGTATGGTACTGGTGATTTATAAATAACCGAATTGGACCGATCCGTACTCAGCCCTATGAGTGGTTGCCTGTTAGTGGTGGTTAATAAAGGGATAAGAGGGCGCTGATGTTGGTAATGAAGCAGTAAGAACAACATAAACATAATTTTGTTATCTTTGCTTGTATGTTCTTCATTGCCTCTAATGACATATTCAAGTTTCTCAACTACAAAGGAACAACTTTTATTAAATTGAGAGAGTTTGAGGTTTGTATATGGATTTATAGAATGAGGTTATTTTACTTTGGGGGAGCAGTAATTTAGGTCAAAAAGTGAACATTTGTATCTATAAGTTTTCAGTCCTTATTTTTGACAATGTTTAGTGAAGGCTCGATCTCTATGTTAAATGATGGGAGGAAAGTGATATACCGATAAAAACTTCTAGAAGAGAGAAAATGAGACGAGAATTAATTTATATTTTTAGAAAAATTTCAATAAACTATCCTGTGATTTAATATATCTTCACTTAAGGTATGTGGTTTACTTTTTTTTCACTGTGGTACCTTGTGAATATGATCATTAGCAAATAATGACTAAATTGCATAATACCGTTAGCAAGTATTGACGTGACAGTTGGAAGAACAATAGCTATTGCGTGTCACGTCAGAATCTCTAAATGGTATTGTACAATTTAATCATTATTTGATAATAGTCATATTCACAGAGTATTGAAATAAAAAAAAAAAAAACCACATATATCCTAAAATGAAAATACATTAAACTATAAATATTTCTTCTATATTTTCTCATCATTGGCATGCATGTGCGCCGAGTTATGCTTGGGCTATGAGCCCATATTATATGTCTTAATTGGTCTTGTATCTTTTACTTTCAATTTAACCAATCAAATACCTTAACTTTATTTTTATAATTTTTTGAAGTTTTTAATTTTTGACTTTATCTAAGACAGTTGAATCTATTTTTAATAATATTAGAACAACTAATACTCAATACATACATGTTGACATTTTGGATGAAGCCACATGTAAAATTATTTAACTATTATAAAAAATATAAATTGAAAGATTTATTAGGTTATATTTAAGGTATTAAAATAGCCAAATAACTAAAGTTTTAGTATCCAAATATACCTTTAGTCAATATATATACATTTAAGCTAAAATTTTAAAAATTTTGTCATTATTAACAGTATACAATATTTGTAGAATAACAAATTAGATCAATCTTGATTCACAGTTATCAGATTTACACTGCAACACTCTATAGCAAATTTTTAAGACGGGTAATAGCTACTGTAACTTTAGTGTAGAAAGATTTAATTATTTTTCAAATACTTTATATATATTAAATTGGACAATATGCTTTAATACCATTTAAGGCTTCCTATTTAATCTTTACCATTTATCATTTATATATATATATATATATATATATATATATATATATATATATATATATATTCTTTATCTTTTGGATACTAATAATTTTAATTTTTTTTATTTTTCCGGAGATTCTCAAAAACCATCAGTGCAGTTTTATGTGGTAAGAAGTAAATACATAGCCGCAGATAGTAAAAGATGAAAAGACTTTAGGTATATATATATAAAAAGAAGTAGATTTCCACCGACGCTGGATAGAGAAAGCGTCTGGTCGGGATCACCCCACCAGCCACAAACCATAACCACACAACCAAAACCCACACCCACCAAATTCTACCCGACTTCGGCTTGCCGCCGTGATCTATCTATCTATCTATCTACTTCCTCTTTTTTAAAAAAGTCTTTTAAATTCCGTCAAAACGGATATATATACAGATATCGATTGGAGCACTAACAAGATGACCACATCAGTCGGTGGCGGCATCACTGGCGGTGGTGGCGGTCGCTTTATGGCTTATTCTCCGTCTCCTTCTGCTCCTCACTCT
This sequence comes from Ricinus communis, assembly GCF_019578655.1. Taxonomy (NCBI): domain Eukaryota; kingdom Viridiplantae; phylum Streptophyta; class Magnoliopsida; order Malpighiales; family Euphorbiaceae; genus Ricinus; species Ricinus communis. Next base: position 12,963,016 of record NC_063256.1, on the reverse strand, counting down.
CCACATCTCTCTGGCCTCCGTTCGGCCTCCTCTGCTCTTGTCGAGCAAGAAAAGTAACTCAATTCTTTCAGAGATCTGGATCGTTTCGTTTTCCTTCAGTTATTTTTTTGACTGGGGATTTTAGTTTTTCTAGATAATTGAGTATTATATGTTGTTAGATTTGCTAATACACACACTTCACATATACTGTGTGATCTCGCTATTGATACTTGTATTAAGTAGTAATTTTATTCTATTATGCTCGTCACTTTTCTGTGTGTATCAGATATTTTCCTTACAAGTCTTGAACTTCTGTTTTACTTTGCAAGGGTTTACTGTGCCTTATATTCAAAATAAACGATGTGTGTGTAACCTTCTTTATTGACAATGTACAATGCTGTGATTTCGGTTCTTGTGTTTTGAATTTCAGTGGTGGCTTTCATTTTTCTTTTTTAAAATTTGTCATCTTTCATCACTGGTAATTTAAAGTCAATGGGATAACTCAATCTTCATGATCTTAACATAGATTTTCTTGTTTGTGCACGTCACAAGTGCTGCATGCTTAACATATTTGTGTTTTTGTTGCAGATATCTTTCAGAGTTGTTAGCAGAGCGTCATAAGCTTAGTCCATTTATGCCTGTGCTCCCTCATACTTATAGATTGTTGAGTCAGGGTGAGTTTCTTGATAAAAGTTACTTCTCCATTGGTTCTACTTGCACAGTTATAGCAACAATTAATGAATCCAAAATGTATACATTGGGCTACTTATCCGCGAATGGGTGGAGGTTATGGTCAGTCCGTTACCCTACATGGTTGGGATTTGCATCATTTGATAAAGTGATTCATCAACTGATGGCTTTTTAGTGTTAGATGTTCGTTTGCTGATATATAAATTTTTAAAGCCTTTTTATCAAACAGGTTCTGTAATTTTGTTAATCTTTGTGTGTTTGCGGTTGTTTAGAGCACCACACTTTAGTGCACCTTCACTCTCCTAGAGTGCTTCGTAATTGTCTATAGGTGCGGTTTGACTAGAGATGGTTCAAATCTTTTCTTCTGGTGTAAAATCATGTATATTTTGTTAGGTAGACTGCGTGAGCAGAAACATCATCTTTGGCCTTCTATCTCCTGTATTTATGTACTCCTGTCATCATTGGTCTCATGGGGTAGGAACATCCTACTTGAACTGCATTCTCAGACTGGATAGTGCTGTTGATATCTATTATACCAAGAATAGGTGATGGGTTGGGGGGAATTACTAAATTGGTTTTCTTGAGGGTCTTAGGGTCTAGAGTCCACAAAATTATTCTTCCTGCATGAAAGGAACTTTGGGCTTCAGGAATTATTGGAGCAGCATGAGTACAACTATGTGAATATATTAAGCTGCAAATAAAAAGGAATTTATGTTGTCATTGCAATTTATTGTGTTGAGCTGCATAAAGCTGATTCAGTCACATTTCTTATAGAACTTTGCGAAACATATCCATTTGTCATAACAATATTTCTCTAATGCTGTTGATAATTTATGCATTTTTCCTGATAGTTTTATTAGATCTGAGATAGTCTTCGATTCAGATTTTCAATGTTTATACAATTTGTTATCTGATTTGTTGGTTGCTTCACTTTTGTAATCCCTTAAAAACATCTGAGGTGTTAAGCATAGTTTGTTGTTGAAGAGCATGTACATATAGGCAGATAGCATGCTGCAAAGGAACTTGCGTAAGAATTTTTTGGCTGCATAACTTTTAGTTGCCAAGTTGTTTCTTTTTCTATTATGATAGTCTAATGCGGGCATAAATGAAACCCCTTTTTATATTCCTTTCTTTGTGTTAAGAGTTGACTTCTTCTTAGTTCATTATGGAGGAATCCATACCTTAGAGGCTAACATATTTTGGATAAGTGGATAGGACAAGTATATGGAGTATAATTTAGGCAAAAAGCATAATTAGGTCCCTGAACTTTAACTTTTTTTGTAATTAAGCTTTCATGTTTAAAACGGTTGGTTTGGACCCTTTTACTTTATGATTTGGTGTCACTGGCCCCTTTAGTTAATAGCGTAATAAAATAATATTTTACGAGTTGAAGCTATTAAGAATATAATTAAAATAATTCTTTTCATTATTTTTTGAAAATAAGAAAAGGAAAAGATATAGAAGCGGATATAAAAACAAAAGCATGGGATTTTAGGGTTAGGGTTACATGTGTTCTTGATTTGGGGAAGAAAGGAGCTGGAATTAAAATCTCTCTTTCTCCGTCTCAAAATCATGCAATGGCGTCCCAACCAGAAAGTACAATGGTGTTCCAAAGCCAATCTCGAAGCACATATAGTTCAAGAGAACTTTTAAACTTGAAATGCAATTGTGGAACTCGATTGAAGTTGATGATAGCAAGGAAAAAGAACAATAAGGGGAGAAATTTTTGGGATTGTTCTCATGAAATTGTAAGTGAGAAGATTGTTTATTGAACTTTTGGATGAATGCAATGCAATGTTGCTACAGGAAGTAAGAGAAATGAATCGACTTGCTCAATTGGATCGGTATCGTATGATGACCGTTAATAATGTGAAGAATGAGATGCAGATTTTGAAGGATGATTTCAATGCTGAGTTAAGGGATTTCATTTTGAGTTAAGGAGTAAAATTGAAGCTTCTAAGCAAGAGACGGAAAGGGTGACTAAAGCTCAAAATGGGGATTTTTCAACTCAAAACACAAGGGCTTAATTATAAAAAATATTAAAGTTTAGGGGCCTAATTATACTTTTTTTCCCTGTTTTAATTTTAATTGAGGTGGGTATACTCGTTTTTATAAGCACTTTTAATACACGTGCAAATGGCCCTTATCTAAAGGGCCTTGTGACATTAAATCGTTAAGTTCAGGGGCTCAAATCAACTGTTTTAAATATCAAGGGCTTAATTACAAAAGAGCATTAAAGTTCAGGGGCCCAATTATGCTATTTGCCTATAATTTAATAGGTGTAGGGGAGGCTAATGTAGAATTGGATGGGGATAGAGGGTATTTTTTTTTTAATTGAAAAGGAGAAGTGCAAACATTTGTTATGTGATCATGGAATTTATGTTATGCTAAAATAAATATTTAAGATGATTAATAGGACCCTCTTGCGGGTTTGTGTAATCAACTTCAAGTCCATCTTGTTCCAAAATCTATACATTAGTTCTTAATGCATGTTTTTGGTGCACTTATATTCTTTCATTTGAAATGTTGGAAAATTTAAATATTGAGTTGCTGAAAAAAAATAAGAAACACAACTTGACCATCAGAATTACAGTCTTGTTGAGATTAAAGACTGCCAAACCTCTCACCACGTGCATATTCTCCTTCTCATGTATAAAATTTCACTTTAGCACATTCCTTTCAAAGCTTAACCAAAAGAATGGTGTCATTATTGTTAAAAGAAGTGGAGGACCATCCCGGCATAATGGAAGAAATCTTGAGCATAGCACAATCAGAACTAGTGCAAACAGAATGGATGGATTTAAGTAGTAAGACAAGAGGAAAGAGGTAGACCAAAACTAATGAGGTCAAAGTGGTGAAAACTATTCGGTATTACCATGGCTCACAGAGGGTTTGGCACTAAACAAAGTTTGATGGGGAAAAGATGCATGTAGATGGCCTTCTTTAGTTTGGAAGCCTAGAATTTAATTAAGTCATTATGTGGCTTTGTGTCTAAAGAGACTTATACCTTGCACTTTGGATCTTGTTTCTTGCACCAAATATAATCTAATAGAATTTTTGTGAAAGGATGAGACTTATATCTTGTTTCTTGTTTCTTGCACTGGGACATTCTTGATGTTATCTCTATTTACTATATCGTGACAACTAGGATGAGACCTTTTCATTCGTGCAGAAGAGGTTTTCCAACTCAATTAGGTGGTATAATTGCTGGTTGGCCTAGTACCATATCATTTAGTATGAATTTCTGGCATCTTGGGAACTACGAAAGATGATGCCAACAAAGATCTAATTGGGTTCTCACAGAACTACTCTTATGGTGTTCTGGGCTCAAAAATTGGAGAATTTAGATGCTGAATTTTCAGCTGAAAGGACTGTCTTGCTCTTGACGTAATAGCTTTCTGTTATTGCTTGTGTTCTGCCCTTTCTTTTCCACGCATTTCTTTTAACCATGTCTCTTCTCTGTGCCTTCTTGATGCATATAATAAATTCTCATATTTGCATGTGCTAACATTTGATGTTTGGTGCTTGTGCTTGTAATGGCGCTTGTTTTTAAAGTGGACAAACAAATGATCGCCTGCAGTCAGTTGTGTTTTGGTATTTATGTTTTAGTTAACTTGCTGTTTTATCAAACTAATTTATCAGATTCTTTGTAACTATATAATTTTCTTACCATTTCATAGCAGACTAAGTTCTTAAGTTTAAATACATTTCATGGGCAAGCATTAATTTACTAATTTATCAAATTATGTATTAACTTATGTTATTTGTTTACCATTTCATATCAGATTAAGTTCTGAAGTTTAAATACATTTTTATGGGGCAAGCATTGATTCTTAACTAACTCAGTTAACAATCCGTCTTGTCTCTCCATTTTGTGGTGACTGCTAACAAATCTGTTAACAATGCTAACCAGTACATCTTGTTCTTGAAAATTGACATTTTGGAGCAGAAATTTTGCGTGTAACCACACTGTTGGGGAATGCATCAGTTTTAGGTCAAAGTGGGCTTGAACATGCTAGCCCTTTGGCCTCTGGAGGAATGTTCTCAAATGGAGGAGCCGATGCAAATGGCTGGGCATCACGGTTTCAATCAGAAGTATGAATACTAACCATTAACATAACCTTCTTTTTCCATCTAATTTTACTTTTTCTAGAAGCATTTCTGACTAGATGCTTTACATTTGTGCTAACTTTAACTTTTCTTGAGATTGTAGTTCAAATTTCCGAGTTTTTATGACAGGTAGTATGAGTCTGAGGCTAACTTCAACGACCAGTGAAAGTAGATTTTAACTTTAGCATGCTGTTCCAGAATCTCTCTTTTAGTTAGCTGTTGCATGCTTTATTTATACTTTCATGGGACCTGATACAGGTTTTTTCTTTCTAATATTGATAACAAACTGGGGATTTATAACACAATTTGTTTTGATAGTTCACATCTAGTATGGCACTGCAACCTAATCTTATTAGGATTCCTGACGTAAACAGTAGTAAGCTATGGTCTATAGATTGCTAAGATAATTGGAATTCTGTCGTGTGAAATGCTGACCCTTTAAGTTAACTATTCTCATTTGCTCTGCAATGTTGCCAAAGTGGCTCTTCATATGATTTGTACAAAGTGAAAGATGACCAATCTTTCCAGAATGCTGGTTTTTGTCAAATTTATTTGTCATTTGGATTCTGTTACACTTTGTTATAGGTTAGAGCCGTAGTCGTTACTGTATGTCATTATGCTTGAATATGAACTGCTTTGAGCATTTTATCCTTATAGATGTCAAGGTGTTGTTGTTTTACCACTTTTTGGTTGTGTTTTCACCTCTCCTAGTGTAATGTGTTGTGCATTTTCTCTTGAAATGCTCCAGGGGAAGCTGTATATTGTTATTGACTTTCTGAAGCTTATCATTTTTGTTTTCTCTTCATAGAAAGCCAGATAATTGCACTTTTATATTTTGTGGTTTGACAACATTTAGAATTATATTGGTGGCAGATGTCGGGTTTAATACAGCCCTCATCGGCACAGAACTGGCTGAGTTCTCAAGGCAGCTCATCTGGTCTTATCGTTAAGAGAACAATCAGAGTTGATATTCCCATTGAGAGATATCCTAGTGTATGAGGCATTATTTCTCTCCCTTGCATATTTTCCCCCCTTTTCCTTTCATATGTCATCTAACATCACTCTTGTTTCAGTACAACTTTGTTGGGCGCCTCCTTGGCCCTAGGGGAAACTCTCTCAAGCGTGTGGAAGCAAGTACTGAATGCCGTGTTTTGATCAGGGGGCGTGGCAGCATTAAGGATCCAGCTAGGGTAATTACAAAATCTTCCTCCCTTATGTGTACATACATGTTCATTAATGTTCGTGCAATTCATTATTATTTTAAACAGGCAATACCATTTGGTATCGGATTTATGATATTGAATTTAATTACACTATCAAGTTGTTTGTAATTAAAGCTTACTCTGACCTCTAACAAGTGAAAGAGCAGTGTTATGATAGATTACTACAATTTCTCACATTATCAAATTGGAGATATCAGAATCAATATGGTCTATTTAAGCTTCTTGCGTCTGTGCTGTCAATTTTGCCTTGTTTTGGTAACATTACTTTGTTAATTTGTTAAAAGGAAGAAATGATGAGAGGGAAACCAGGATATGAGCATCTAAATGAACCTCTTCATATCTTAGTTGAGGCAGAGTTGCCAGTTGAAATAGTTGATGCTCGCATTGCACAAGCACGCGAGATACTTGAAGACTTATTGAAGCCTGTGGTAACTAAGTTTGATTCTGTGCATTGATATTGTTTCCAAACATGCTCTTAACCTTCCTGATTCATTAATAATGTTCCTTTCCCATAGGATGAATCTCAGGATTTCTATAAGAAGCAGCAGCTAAGGGAGCTAGCGATGTTGAATGGTACACTTCGTGAAGAAGGTTCTCCCATGTCTGGTTCTGTCTCCCCTTTCCACAACAGCCTTGGTATGAAGAGGGCCAAGACCAGGGGCTAATGGATCCCCATTGTTGGTGAGCTTTTTGGAGCTTGTGTGATATCCTGCCAGTAATCAGCAGTTCCCACGCCACAGGTGTTACTGCATCAGCCTTTGCCTCCGACCGCCATCGGGGCACTGGCACTTGGGTGCCAGTTCTAACTGTTTCTATATCAATTGTGTTTATCTTATGTTTGGGGGAGGTTTTAATGATGGTATCGGATAGTAAGGAGTCGGTTGAATTTGGGGAGTGCTTTTATATGTTGCTTAAGGCAGTTTGGACTCCAGGACTGCCCCTGTATTAAATTAGGCTCTACTATAAGCGTGTGTTGACAGTTTTGATAGTGATGGGGAATTATGTGAGGTTTGTATACAAATAGCGAGCTAAAGATGGTCTACTCTATTGCATGTTGTCTGAGATGGAATGTTTTGTAATTTCAAATGTAGATTGAGCTTGATTTTGAAGGCAGTCTTTGTCATCTTCCAGCGCAGGTGTATTTTTCTTTCTTGCCCCTTTCTCCCTTTTCAATGTCCTTTCCTTCTGTGCTACACCTTTGCGGCTGTTGAGCATGCAGGTGCTAGATTTGTTGTTGCTTGCAAATTCAACTAGTAATCTAGGTAAGCTGAATTTTGTTGCTATAATATACTATCATTTTGATTTTGGAAGTTTACAAGTTTGATGGAGAAGTAAATTTCCTGATTGTTCGGCACAATTTATATTTTCATGTCATTCTTCATGATGAATGCAAGTAACCCCGTCATCCAGACAGGTTGGTGCTTTTGTCGCAGGGTGACGTCTAGTCAATTAGAAGCCAGTGTTTTGAATTGAAGTTAAAAGGGTTGCGCACTAGATCGGTAGAGAAAATTGATTTACATTTTTTACTCTCTGAAGGATAAGCTGCCATGATTACTCTGTTCATGAATAGATTCTTGTTTACAGTGGTGTCAGGAGCAGCTTTCACAGAACATTAGTATTCACCTCGTATGATACGATGGTTTTATCATCTTATAGGATAAGCTGCCATGATTACTATGTTCATGAATAGATTCTTGTTACAGTGGTGTTAGGAGCAGCTTTCACAGAAGACTAGTATTCACCTCGTATGATATGATGGTTTTATCATCTTATAGGATAAGCTGCCATGATTACTATGTTCATGACAGTGGTGTCAGGAGCAGCTTTCACAGAACATTAGTATTCACCTCGTATGATTTGATGGTTTTATCATCTTATAGATCAGGAGATCTATTGCCGGAAGCATAGAACAGAAACTATTTTCCGCCATTTAAAGCAGCCAGATTATTCCCATCTCCTGCAAGGTATTATGGTTTGTTTATCCTATGGAGCCTATGGTCAGGTGGGTCCCTAAACATTACAGGAATAACCAAAGATGGAAGCCATTTGCAGAATTACTCGAGTTCAATTGATGCAGCTGTGCTTTGTTTAAGTAGTTATTATAGGAGTCGCTATTTGCATCTCACAAGGTAGTCATGACACCTACTGGCCGATGCAACAGAATATAATATGCTAGCCACAGAATTGGATTTCCTGAATATGGAAATAGAAAGTGACTTCTTAGCTGCAGGATGGATTCCTTTCATGGGTCTAACAGAATGTTTCCATCCCAAGTCCACACTATGGGAAACTTGCTCTTACCACTCATCAATAGCTTGTCTGGATTGAAGTTCCATTACAAGAAGAGAAGCAGAAAGTTTCTACTGAATTGCAGGTTTTCACATCCAGAGAATCTCTGTTTCTCACTAATGATTGACAGAAGAATAGCAATAAATAAGTCAAATTTTAAATGCATAATTTTAATACAGTAATTTTTTTATTTATTTATCAACAGTTTAAGGCTCTGAAGATGAGGATGATTCTTGGTTGCAGCACATAAAGAATTATGCCTCAGTTATTTTCTTTGAATTGTTCGTAAATTCCTTGTTAAAAGAAAAAACCTTGAATTATAACACATTACTTCCTTCAACCTGCAGACTCTCCTTCTAATTACAGTTCATATGCTGCATGATAAATTCTAGTTATATTTCCTGTGCTGATGAACAAAAAAACCTCCTGAACTGCAATTATACAATACACGGTGGTCTTTTTTTATAATTACGAGTATGATGGCACCTTATTGTAATACATTTGGAGTCCTAATCTTGAAGCTATTTACAGCACAAATTCAAGAAGGAACGAAGCATTACTCCTACACATCATTATCAACTTTATCATTATTGGAATGCAAACACTATCTTATGTAGGAACCTGACTTCTTGGGTATTTAATCTCCAGTTGTGATTCTCGAGTACACAGCTAGAGTCGGACCTTATCTTCACCTTCTTCTGAATCCTCCATGTCATCTATTCCTACCCATCGAGTGAAAGCGAACAGAAATTCCTTGAAGTTCACCATCCCATTTTTGTCCCAGTCCATCTCCTCTGCAATAGCAAGGAGATATACTTATTAATATTAAGAAAAGAAAGAAAAATAAAGTGCAGAAAGTTCTTACACCTATGAAACCGAAGCAGAAATGTGGACTTGGTAAAGGATCTAGGTATGCATCTCTCGACCTCTAAACTCTAAACCTTACGGAAAATATCAACATGGGTTTCAATAGAGAGGACAGAGTTTTGCAGGTTCACTCATGCATACAATGTGCCTATGTAACCCAAGAAAGACGATGATGGCCGCTTGATGGAGAATGATACACTATTCCTAGAAAATGGAGTATTCATCATATAGATCACACAGACACAGATACACAAATTTTCTTTCTTCTATATAGGAATATGCGTCCTGGAAGTACGTTATCATATTACGTACCTAATATGACTGACCATAAACAAATGCACAGAGAGAGAGAGAGAGAGAGAGAGAAGATACCAAATCGCTTCATCGCTATTCGTCCAGAAGAACGTTCCCCTGACTCATTTATAGCTTGAACCATTTCATTTTTGCTGACATAGCCATCCTTGTTCTTGTCCAAGAATGCAAATGTGTCGACCAACGTCTCAAATGTGGCTTCTAAATTCGGCATCCCCATCTTTGATTTCTAGTGCTGTCATGGAATGCAAATATAACACAGAAAAAAAAAAAAAAAGAGTATAAATTTGCTCACAGATGGTAACTGGGAAAGGCAAATGGTGAGATGCAAACCCCCCTTATCTGAGCCTTCATTTTTTATATTAATGGAGATTCAAATCATCTATTAACTTCTAGCAATGGATTGGAAATTTTAGATCCAATATCCAACAATTTCTCTGTTGCAAGAAGATCAGAAGTCCGCTTCATATCAGCAGATAGAAATCAGAATATGTGCATGAAAAGCAAGATATCTTCTAAGATTGCCAAGACATATCTATAAGTTCAATGCCAAATGCACTTTTGTCGGCAACAGTTTAACAAAGATCCATTAAATTGTCAGTCCTCACATATATGCAGAAGCTTGAAGAGGCTAGACTATAAAAAATTCAACGAAATAAACTTACCATTGTTTCCTAGATTCAGTTGGATTAGGAGTTGCCTATTTGTAGAATTTTGTTAAAATTCCTAAACTCTGACTGGAAAATGTTCTAATTCAAGAAAGAACAGCTAGAGAAAAGCAAACTCAATAAAGAATCTCTATGTTATTGAGCAATAAATATGCCATCTTCAATTGGAAACTTTACACTAAACTTAATCATGGGTCAAAAATATGTATGATTCATCGCATTGAAGCAAAAAAAAATGGTAGCTTGAAAGTTGGATACAGCATGAACAGCGGCTGAATCATCCTTAAGAAGATAGACAAGACAGAGAAGTACAATGAACTCATTGAACTTCATGCCCATATCTTCATTGATATCACATGCCTCAAAGAGATCATTAGTTTCTTCTTCTGTAAAAGAAATTTCCAGCTTACAAAAACATTTTCTCAGCTCTTCTTGATCAATTGTACCATTAGAATCCTCATCTGCAAAGACAAAATTGAAATACTTAACTCTTGCAAGTAATTAAGGTATAAAATGTACATGCATGCTTGCTACCTGTATACAAGCATGTGTGTCACTACCTGTATACAAGCATGTGTGTCGCACAGCATAAATAGGATTTGGATTGCCATAATTAAAGGTGTTCCTAAGTCTGGAAAAACATGCTGTAAATAAAAACTTCTTAAGAGGGATTTTCTCTTATAACTAGAACTCGGAATACAACTATGCTCATCTATTACCCAACCACATTAAAAGACCTAAAGGCTCGGAGTTGTACCCTTTTGAGTTGAAGTGTTGAAATTGAGAAACTTTCAAAGGCAAGTGAAATTGACAAAAATATTTGAACCATTTCTAGCTCCAACAATCTGCTGCATACATCAATATCTAAGAGCAAAATTCACAAAGATATTGATTGCTCAAGTTCCAAATTTCATTGAGTAAAGGCATATGAATGTTTGGTGTAAAACCATATGTTTTTCCCTGCTAAATGCACATAGTAACAAAAGAATACAAAGGCGAAAACCAGATTCATACCAAATTGCTCAAAAATAGCTTTACATTTTCTCAAGCTCTCGTCAATTTTGGGAAATTTTAAGATTATGCTGTTGAACGACTTTATGGAACATCCTTCAGCTCCCCTTCGTCGCATAGCTTCAACCATTTTTGCCTCGAGCTTTGTCTCTGGTGTATATATAGGTGAATCAGCCTTTCCCACTACACCTCCCATTGTCAAACTATAAGACAAAATGGGATGAGAAAGTACGCTAGTTCACTGTGTATCTAGCCAATATGCGTATGAAGATGTAAGAAAATACTTAAACCAATCATGGAACAACCAAGTGGCACTGTGAAGCATGAATAAATAAGTAAAAATATACGAGACAGTAAACATAACAAAACCCTTACTGTAAAATAGAAAGAAGAAACAGAAAATCAAGAATAACACCAGTAAATAAAATAACCATTGGTTCATTGGTCACACTTCTAAATTAAACTTCAAGAATTACACCCCATGGATGAAATATGTAAAAACCCACTTTGTGAATTACTTTTATTCTCTTAATTTTATTGAATCGTGTATTTAAATACCGAACCCTTGTATGGCACTTAGATCATGCTATACAATATCTATCTACTAGCATGTGTATTCCAAACTTTGAAACCTAACCAACCAAATTGATCTTCTACTTTCAAAATTATACAAGAGACAAACAATCTAACTTTAAAGCATAACTAGATATAGATAGATTAACAATAGAGCTTCAACTAGTCAGATTTATTTAGATGCAAATAGATACAATATACGAAACACCATGTTTATAATAACAATAATTGTCAACCGAGAAGAAAGGTATCCAAAATATTCGGCCTTCATAAATTTTGTCTTACGCATATAGCACACAGTACAGGGAACCCCACTTAATCTTTTTTCCATTGCAGATTAAAAATAAACCCCGAATTAATTAACAAACACCACAAATTAATCACAATAAACTAAACCTTTAACACAAAGAAAAAAAGAAACTGAAAGGGCGTAAACACCAAACAGAAGTAGCTCAAAACAGCTCAAGAACAAGCAAATGAACCAGATAAACGATATGATAACTGAGAAGCACCTTCCAAATAGAAAAAGGGCCAAGAGCAAGATGACCCAGAAAGTTAAAGGGTGAAAAATTAGTTCTTTATCATCAGAAAGTAAAATTTAAAGGAGAAAAAATCAAAAAGGGAAAGGAAAAAGAAGAAATGAGAATGTCAAAGTTTTATGGGAAGAAGGAGAAGTGCGGTCAAGTAAGTGGGAGTTATGAAATCCAAGTTTTGTGGTGAACCCAACACGTACACTCGATCTTGGCGCTTGTGGTTAGGCCACTAACTAACCACGTCTGCTGACTTTTCGTTTTCTTTTTTCTTCAAGAAAAAAAAAAAAAAAGCAACAACAACACGCACAAAACAGACATATACAAACACCAGATCACCAATAGCTTTTGTTCTGGTAAATGATATTAAAAACCCTTTAAAGCTTTGATTTATGATGGTATGTGCATTTCCATGTGCATTATTTAGAATTTAATCTTTCTGCTACAGAATCTGTGTAGAAGTGTATGATTTCAACAGACTAAGAATTTTATATTATTTCATCTTTGTAATAATTGGGAGAAAGGACACAGAGATACTGTTTCTATAATATATATTTGTTAAATCATCCATAAGAACCATGTTTTGACTCTTAGCAAAGACAAATAATTAATCACAGCTTTTATTGGATGAACAAGGGATCCAATTTCTAAAAATAATGATGTTTTCTAATTACAAACAAATAAAGGGAGAAATTTGACCTTTTAGTAGCAATTGGTTTATTATTACTATTCACACAGTATTCATAATTTTTTCTTTATTAGAGGTGCAAAGTAATTTTGTTAAAAAAATATAATAGAAACAAGTCTTTATATTTATCATAACTTATAAACGTAATAACTCACCTAATACAAAGTGGGAATTTCAACTCAAAATTTTATGTTTTAAACACTTATTATATAAATGCATTTTTGCGAGATTCTTTAAAATAATTAATTATATTGATATGTTATTATCTATATATTGTGCTAGTTATTGTTTTAATTATATAAAAAATATATTGGACAAGGTTTAATTTAATAATGAGTCGATTTTTTTAATATTTTATTATATTAAAAAGAATTTATTGAATCATCTTTTAGTGTAAAGAACCAATTCAGTAATTTAAAATTAGAATTTAATTTTTAAATTTAATATTAAATATTAAACTCGTGTATTATTATATTAAATTAGATTGGAATTATATTATTAACACAAATTATTTTTGGTGCTAAATAAAAATAATTAATTGATATTGTTTTACATGCTATTTATTTTTATAAAACAAAAATTACTTATATTTACCATAAGATTATTAAATTAGGTAGAAATTAATTTTAAATTATTAATATAAAAAAAAGTTTCTAATTAAAAATATCATTTCTATTATTATTTTTATTATACACTATATTTAATTTATATTAAAAGAAAAGAATTTGTTCAAATTTCTTAATAATATATTAAATAATTATATCTTAATTTAGCTAAATATTTTAGATGTCTATTAGTTTTATAAAAATGTAGAAGTTGAAAAATCCACCATCAATAAAAAAAGACTGATAATCTTATAATTTAAAAATAGAGTCTTATATCAATAATTCGAATAGATTAATGTGCGTAAGATTTTTATTTTTATATATTTTAGTTTTAAATCAAAAATAATAAAATTTAATCATTTATTTTATTTAATAGTTCAGTAATATTTCTCCAAAAGGTAAATATTTTTAACACAACTATTCTTTTGGTTAAATTGTGCTAAAAATAAAAGATTAAAGCAAATAAGAGAATACTAATTAATTATTTTGTTAAATATTAAAATTAATTTATATTAAAAATAAAATTTTATTTTATTTCAATTAAACCAAATAGATGAATTCGATATTTTAATAATTAAATCTAAAATTAAATTATAATTTTAAATTATTAGTTTTATTATTTAACTATATTAACCGAACATAAACTAAAATTAATAGTTAATCCTAGAGAAATTTAAGAGAGTTTTATTATTTAAAACAAGAACCGAAACCTCAAAAATTATTCCTATCTTTTCAATCTAAAAAAAGGAGCTGATAATTTACGATTTGACTAGTAATAAATGTTTTTAATTAATAAATTAATGAAAAAACTATCTTAACTTTATAACGTTCCTAATATATTAGAATTCTATAATTTTTAATATTTTAAAATTAAATATAATTACTATTAAGATAAGATTAACTTATTTTATGAATGATGTTATTTTTTATAACATATTAATAAAACTGTATTAAATGTTTAACTGAACATTGAAATTCATGCATAAGGGCATGCAGCTAAAGTAAATTTTATTATGAAATAAAATTTTAAAGCCTAAATTATTTATAATTCGTATTAAAGTTGGGTATATGATCCAATTAATTAAATTATTAAATAACTTAATTTATGAATTTGACAGTTTATACTATAATTTGATTGATTTTTTAACGGTTTTCTTTAATTCAATATTTTAATTGTTTATTATTTTTATTATCATATATATATTATTAACTGATTTTAGTATTATATAAATTAATACTATTAATATAATTAATATTACTATTTTTTGGGATTAAAAAATTTATTATATAATTAAAAAAATTTATGGTAAAAAATTAAATATACATATCAAAAGAATTTTAAGTTTCAGAAATATTAAATATATTTATTATTTAATTAAAAAAATGCAGTGTGATTATGACTTTTGTGTTATTTAATTTTTGTTTTTGCTTTTGATGTTAGATAGACAATTTTTTTCTTTATTTTTTTTAACCAAGATAATATATATAATATAAGAAGGATTAAAAATCCAATACACTGTGAGCTATGTTATGAGCCATAGTGTTAAAGGAATAAAATGGTAAGAGACAAATTTAAAGTCAGAAACTATTAGATGAATATCTGCATAGATAGCTTGAGCAATAAAAGAGGGTAGAATTTCTTGACGAGCAATTTGAATGACTTGTAAAGCATTATCTTCAGTACCCACTTGACTCCATCCCTTGCTCCTCGCCCAAACCATACAATCTCTTAAGGCCATAGCTTCCAGAATAAAAGGTTGGGCTAATACCAATAATTATTTTGCCATTTGAGCCTAAAAAGTTTCCTTGCCAATTAAGTGCTACAAAGTCAATGCTTTCCTAACTAGGTGACCTCTGTAGCTTGCATCAAAGTTGATTCTTACTGAATCTTTATCCATATCTAGCTTCTTCCTGACTCCATGCAGCCTAGAATTTTGAGAAATCATAAGGCACATGTGACAATAGAGATTGTTGATTCTTTAGCTTTGTAGAAGATTAAGTTGGAAATAATGCAGGTCAAATTTTTAACTTATCCCAGCAACTGGAGAAGGAACCTATTATCAAATTTGATATGAATCCCCTATCGGACAGTGAAAGAAGACATATTCCAAAGTTTCAATTAAACCACAAGTGCCACATAAATGAAATAGCTATAACCGGTTTTGGAGCAACTGACCAATTGGAAGGGCATTTGAGAATATCTTCCACATAAAATTTTTTTATCTTGTTAAGAAGTTTTATTTTCTAAAGATGCTTCCATCGAACAGAATCTCATTCCGGCTCCTGGGGGAGAAGAAGGCTTGCCATGCAAAGTATCTCGACTTGACTGTTTATTTCCCATATGCATGAAAATGCCACACAATATTGTGACCCTGATTGCAAATGATGCTTAAAGGAATCTGATATAGTCCTGCTTTCCAAACTTTGAGATTTTTATCAATCAAGGTGTTATTTTGATAATAAAAAAATAAAAGGAAGTAGTTATAGCTGTGGTAGCAATATATTTTATTATTTAATTTTTGGTTTGTGTATCTAATTTTATATTTCTTTATTCAATTGAAGTTATAGTTATTAAAATTAAGAAAAAGATTATAAAAAATATGGAAAGATTTGAATTTCGTGAGCCATTAGGTCAACAGTATTTGCCATGTGTGTTTGTTAGCATGCAATTTTACCACGTGTATTTTGCACATCACTAATTTTGATCCACCTTGGCAATTGGCTGTAATAATCCAATGGGAAAAGCACATAAATACTGAAAATAAGCTACAAATACTTATTTTTACGGTACAAAATGATAAATTTTGTTTTCTATGGAAAGTCAACTCAAATTATTTTATTTATACTGTTTTCAATTTTTCAGCATCTTCCCTATCAAAAATAAGTGTTTCCTTCCAAAATTGAAACTCTCATAAAACAAGAAATAAAATTAAAAAATCTGCCAAGAGAGCAGTAAATCTGCAATTTCATTCTGACATACAAAGTGAGAAAAAACTAGAAAATCATAGAAAAACAAATTAATCAAACAAAAAGAATATTACGACAGCAAAAGAGAAGAAATCAGGTTTGTAATGTAGCTGAAAGTCAGTTTTCAGCATTCAAATCAAGCTTTAACTCACAACTCATTAATAATATAGATGTTTTAGAGCTGAAACAGTAGATTGAGAAGAAATTGCATCAAATTATAAATCGAGATAAACACACAAAAAAAAACCTTCAATTAAAATTTAATATATTTGAGTACAAGAAATATATGTTTTATAACTCTGTAAAAAAAAAAAAAAACCAATTGTACATGTAATATTATAATAAAATATTGAAGAAATTGCTTGTATTAACGAACTATTTTGAATTTTGATTCAATTTTAAAAAATTGGTGCATCAATGTGTGTTTTTTAAAATTTTATAAGATTATAAGATATATAATATATAACTTTTTAGTTTATAGTAGTATCTTTTATAAATTCATAGTAATGAATATTGAGTATATAAAAAATATCTCTTTTACATTAAATTTTTTTTATTAACTTATGATTTTATATATATATATATATATAAAGATGTAGTAAAAATATTTTTAAATATTTATATAGTATATTTTATACAACTGAGTAATAACTTTATATATGACAAGTTTAAGTAAATCAATCATAAAAACAAAGCTAATCATATATTATGAGTATGTTATTGATATACTATACTTTATTTTATTCAAAAAAAATTATGCAGGAATGGAAGCAATACCAGTACTGTATAACACAATTGACAATGGGATGAAAATATGAACTTTTTAACTTCAAAGTTTGTTGCATTCTGATTCCAAGAATTTCAAGCTTCTATATATTAATAGATATTATATTAAAGCAAATAGAAAGCAAAAGAGAGGTGAATTGAGTGAACATTCAGTATAAAGTGAAGGACGGATATCCACCACTGAAAGTACAAAATGATTTAGATCTGCAATTCTATTTAGAGCTAAAAAAAAAAAGCAGATTACATAACTTACCTACTTTGCATTACATTTGTGACTAAGAGAATAAAAAACACAATATATGTATCATGTCCAAGATCAACAATATCGAAATCATAATTTTTCAACAAAATCCAGCACCATCAACATCAGCATTAGAGAAAAGTTCAACAAATAGAGCCGACAAAGAAAAAATTTCATATTTCATTGAATATGCAAATGCTATAAGCAAAGGTATTGTAGAAGCAAAAAAAAAAAAAACGGAATAGCAAGAATCAGAAAGTGATAGTATTGACCCAAGAATAATTAATAACATAAACCAATTAGAGATTGAGCAAGGACAAAAGTATAGAGACAAGGTAGTTCTTAAAATAGTCATGAGCTTCTATGCACTACGGAATCACTTTCAATACAAAGTGATTAAATCATGTCACAAGGAGTATCTACTGCAATGCATAGAAGACAATTGCAAATGGCATTTAAGAGCATCAAAATATTCAAAGTAAAAAATGTTCAAAATCAGAAAATTAAACAACATTCACACTTGCTCTTTAGATATCAGATTCAACGACAATCGACAAGCAACATCAGATATTATAGGAGAGTGGATCAAATCAAAGTACCTTGATGTCAAAACCATATACACTCCAAATGATATAATATAAGGGATATGAAGCAAGAGTATGATATTTTTATAAATTATGGAAAAAAATGGAGATCAAAAGGAAAAAGCTTTAGAGAAAATTAGAGGTACAATAAAAAAAACTCTTACGATTTAATGTAATACTTCTTGTATATATATACTGTTATGTCATATATTTAGGATATGTCATAAATATCTTTTAAATATCTCTTACCTAATAATTGAAACAAAAATTTAAATTTAAAAATAATGTGTGATACAGTTATATGGTATACTTATGATATACTAGTGGTATCTTATTTAATAAATTTAACTAATATTTACAGGTTACTAAATTAACTTGTACACATACCATAAATATCTTTTAAATATTTTGTTACTAAGAATCAAAAGAGAAATTTAAATTAATAAGTAATATTAAATACAGTTACGTAGTATATTTATGATATATATTAAGAGTATCTTATTTAATAAATATATATAATATTTGCAGGTAACCCAAAAGAGTCTTATCAATTAGTACCAAATCTTTTATACATGCTACAAATTTTGGTTCAATAGTTGATATTCAAAGAGATGACAACAACATATTTCATTATGTCTATATGGCTCTAGATGCATCAATCAAGGAATGAAAATACTGCAGGCCAATAATGGTGGTAGATGGAACTTTTAAAGACAGCCTATGGAGGTACTCTACTTTCAGCAACAGCACAAGATGGAGGTGGCAGAATCTTTCCTCTTGCATTTTACATAGTGGATTCAGAAAACGATGCATTATGGGAATGGTTGTTTTCTAGACTAAAAGAAAACTTTGGTTTAGGAAGTGGCATGTGCATAATTTCGGATAGGCATAAAACTATTGAAACTTCTATCAAAAAACATATGCAGAAGTATCTCATAGAGTTTGCATGTATCATCTGCTGAAAAATTTGGAAAACAAATTCAAGAAAAATGCGAAAAAAATCAAGGACTCTTTTTATGCAGTAGCAAAGTCATATACAATTGAGGAATTCAACTACTAAATAGAAGAACTAAAAATAATACAAATAGAGATGCTAGAGAACAACAAATTACGACTCTACTTGAGTACCTACAAGCTCTAATTCAAGATCGAACATGGAAAAACAGAACTATTGCAAGGACTACATTCACAAAGCTATTGAAAAGAGTAGAAAAAATGTTAAGTGAAAACTACATCTTATCCATGAAAATCTAGGTATGATTCAAAAAATATATATTGTCATAAAATATACTAAAAATATATCAGAAGTTGACGTGGCAATCAACATTCTGCAATCTAATGAGAATCAAGGGTGGGATGGTTATGAATTAATATGTTCTTCCCCATGCCTTTCTAGTAATCCCACTATAATAGTACAACCTAAGGATGTTATTCGAGTTACAACAATAGTCTCAACAAAAGATTCTGATTGTGTAGTGGATCTGCCATCTCAGGAAATATTTTATAATAACTTCCTTTAGGAGATGGAACCAGCATATAGAATAAAAGATGGAAAGTAAAGGCAAGACAGGGGGTTGTGATAAATAAGATATCATAGGCTTCTTCAGCAATCATTCCTTTTAAGCAAGGTTTGGAAGAAAATGAAGTAATAACTATAGAAAAAGCAAGGCTAGAAAAGTCTCGGAGGGCAGTTCTGAAAAGGTAAAGCAAGCTAGCCTTGAATGGCCCCAAGCTTCATCATGAGGATATTCAATAGGAACTGTCAAGGCATTGGAATAACCTTGATAGTTATGCGCCTAAAAGACCATATTCTTTATCATCTTCCATATTTTGTTTATTTCATGGAAACTAAAGTCTCAGAAGCTCGAGTGTGCAGGATTTTACATTCATGTGAAATTTATGATCATATAATAGCTAACCTTATAAGTACCTTGGGTGGATTAGCTTAAGGTGGAAAAACCTATCTATCTAAGTCCTATCTAAATCAAAAAAAAAATTGTCATTGTAAAGTTAGTAATTATGATTCAAATTGGGACTTGAATACGTAGTAATCAAATTAATAATTTTTTTGCTTATTATCGTGCTTTAAAAATTAAGACAAGCTAATTCTTGGGTGATTTTAATGTCATGCTTTCCCCTAAAGACAAAATAGGAGGCAATGACTTTATAAGACATAATCATCACAGCTTCATTCAATTTAACTTGGCTTTGAGTCTTAGTCTAGTGCCATTCTAAGGACCTTCATATACTTAAAATAATAGAAGATCTTGGCAATACAATATTCAAGAAAGGATCGGTTAAGGTCTTTGCTCACTAGAATGGAATTTGTTATTTTCTCAAGTTGTTATTTATCACCTAAATGATACAGGATCAGATCATAGACCAGTACTGCTATATAATTGCCCCACATCTCAGCATCACAGAAAAATATTCAGATTTGATAAGCGCTGGATTAATTCTCATGAGGTACAAGATTTACTTCAATCATCTTGGAGTAGGTATCATACTGGCTCGCGGATGTTTCATATAATGTCGAAGTTAAAAAATTATCATCAATCTCCAATTAATTGGTATCATCGGCACAATCAAAATTTAAGAAAGAAAATTGAGGCAATTAAAGCTAATTTAGCTAAAGCCAAGCTTCTTTCTAGTGGAACAGATATACAATCAATTAGAAGATTAGAAGAATGTTTATAGCAAGAAATGTCCAGAGAGGATAATTATTAGGCTCAGAAAGCTAGACAAACATGGATAAAATATAGGGACAAAAATTCGTGCTATTTTCATTCGGTTATAGCTCAATGAAGAAAGATAAATCACATATGGGGAATACTTAATGATCAAGGAGAATGGATATCAGATCGCACAGGCATAGCGAATGTAATCATTAGTTACTTTCCGTAGATATTTACTAAAATAAACCCTTCAAATTTTTAGGAAGTAGCGGATAATATGTACCCTAGATTCAATATGGAGAAATTCTTTCTTAGTAGCTCCATTTACAAAGGAGGAAGTCAGGAGTGCAATCTTTTCTATTCATCTTGACAAGGCCCTAGGATGGGATGGCTTTATAGCCATATTCTTTCAAAAGTACTGGGATTTTCTTCAAGAGGATATATTTCAATCTATTGAAAGTTTCTTTACAGAAGGCCATATGCTTCGTAGTGTTAATCACACTATTATCACACTGATACCTAAAGGCTCTAATCCAACATCCTTAAAGCAATGGCAACCAATTAGCTTATGTTCAATTTATTGCAAAATTTATCTGGAAGCTATTGGTTTCTAGATTGAGAAGAATTATGCCGAAATTAATTGGTGACTATCAAAATGCTTTCATAAAAGGAAGGTTGATTTCAGACAATATTCTGATATGCCATGAAATAATGCATTTTCTTAAGAACAAAAGGAAAGGTAAAATGGGCGGTATGGCTATCAAAATGGACATGATTAAAGCATATGACAAGTTAGAGTGGCCATATATCAAACATATTCTTAAGACCTTCGAATTGTTGAATAAGATGAATTATGGAATGCATTACATCAGTATCCTACTCCATCAACATTAATGGCTCATTTGAAGGATATATCTAGCCTTCTTGAGGTAGTAGGCTGGAGATCCACTTTCACCCCTCATATTTTTGCTTTTTGTTGAAGGTTTGTCTCATATGTGGATTAAAGCTAAGGATAATGGTGCCCTTAGAGGTATTCAAATATCTAATCATAGTTCCTACATCAATCATTTGCTTTTTGAAGATCATTCCATGTTCTTTTTTGAAGCATCAAATAATGAGGCATCTAGTCTAAAGCATATTTTCAAACATATGGCAAAGTCAGTGGACAGGAAATCAATCCAACTAAATCAACTATTTATTTTAGCGCATATACTACAATAAATATCCAAGTCCATATCGCGAAAATTTTCAAATCCCTAATATTGGTACATTAGATCGTTATTTGGGATTACCTACTATGACTGAAAAATCTAAAAAGAAGACTTTTGCTAAATTGATTACCAAAGTATGGAAGAAGGTGTCATGATGGAAGGAAAAATAGTTATCTCCGACTGGAAGAGAAATTCTCATTAAGGCAGTAGCATGCATCCTGTCTTTTCAATGGGTTGCTTCATGATTTCAATTAGAGTATGTCAGGAAATTAATCGCCTACTTTGCTAATCTCTGGGTGGGTCAAGCCAATGATGAAAATAGAATTCACTAGGTAGCTTGGCACTCACTATGCAAGAGCAAATCAACATGAGGGATGGGTTTAAGGATTTTCATGGATTTAATATTGCATTACAATTCGGTTATCTATAAATTACCAGTACCATACCAAATCTCGGTTCTTTTAAAGTTGAAAGTACCAGTACCATACCAAACATAAAAGGATCCATACCATATTGTACCAATTTTTACGGTTAAATACAGTTCGGTTCGGTACTATTTTCGATTCTAAAAAATTTTAAAAACACAACTTAATCTCATCTTTAATCAAACATATTTAGAGAAAATATGATTACCAACCTAAAGAAAGTAATATGAAAATCTGAATTAGAATTGCAATCACATTCTTGAACAAAATGTTTTGCAATTTAGTCACTTATAAATATAATAATTCATTCAATATTCAAATATAAATCATTAAAATATATGTTACTACTAGTATAAAAGTATTTTGTAGATGGCAATCATTAAAACGAAATATTTTTCATAGTTGCAGCCAACAATCTACCTAACAAAAATAAAAGTAAAAGAATAAAAAATAGAAAGAAAAATACCCGAGACTGAGCAATGGCGGCACAGTTATGGGAAGAGAGAACGCTAAAGAGGAAGACGTCTACGTGAGCTAATTCTTGCTTCTGTCTTTCTGCGAGCCAATTATGTATGGCGCTAAAGAGCAAGACGTCTAGGCGAGCCAATTTCTTCCTTCTTCCTTTTGATTTTCTGTCTAAAAATTTGCCTTAGGGATTTTGTCTTTCTGAATTAAAAATTGAGAGGTGCGGCGGTGTGTTCTAAATAGGAAGATGTCTACGCGAGCCAATTTCTTCATTCTTCCTTTTGATTTTCTGTCTAGAAATTTGCCTTAGGGATTTTGTCTTTC
This sequence comes from Ricinus communis, assembly GCF_019578655.1. Taxonomy (NCBI): domain Eukaryota; kingdom Viridiplantae; phylum Streptophyta; class Magnoliopsida; order Malpighiales; family Euphorbiaceae; genus Ricinus; species Ricinus communis. The sequence goes on along the minus strand of NC_063256.1, from coordinate 12,939,793 downwards.
TGAATTGCAAAATGGAAGGTGCGGCAGTGTGTTATAAAGAGGAAGATGGTATGTTCAAATTATTAGGTTTAGGCTTGTAGTATGTGGTAAGAAAAAGTATTAGGGTTAAATTAGTAGATAGTAAATTATAAATTTAGTATTAGAGTAATGTATATTAGTATCAGTATACTGTATGATATATTAATATATAACTTATATTTTTTTATAGAGTATAAAGTACATTATAATATTATAGTTACTTTTAATATGTAGTATTTTTTTCTTATTTCAATAATAATTACTTGAATTATATAAAATGATAAATATAAAATAATTTTTTTATAGAGTATAAGTATTTTATAATATTATAGTTATTTTTAATAGGTATTATTTATATAATCTAAATAATTATTAATAAATATATGTAAAAATTTCGGTTCTATGGTTGGTCTGGATCAGTAGAAGACGGATCGGTTATGGTATGGTTATGGTACGGTTTTTACTAAAGAATCAGCACCATACCGTAATAGTAAAAAAATCTGAATCAGTTCAATTCAATTATAAAAAATTTCGGTTATTTCGGTTCTGGTATTTTTCAGTATGGTTATTCGGCTTCGGGCGAGAATCACCGAGATCCATGCTCAGCCCTAGTTACTAGCAAAGCAATTCTGGAGAGTGATAATCAAACCAAATTCTTTAAGGGCGCAAGTTCTCAAAGGGAAAAAATTTCCAACTATAGACATTCTTCATGGCAATATAGGTTTGAATCCCTCATGGGCATAGAGGAGCCTATGTGGCGGAAGAAGCTAATCTTCTTAGGCATCATATGGCAAATTGGTTTCAGTCACCAAACAATAGCTTTCAAAGATCCATGGATACTGCTGGAACATCCTTCGATGGTAAGGGTACTTCCCTTACAAAATCTGGTAGACATAATAGTGGATCACTTTATTGATTCTAATTATAAGGCATGGAAGATTTCTCCACTGTATAAGTATTTTCCTCCTAGTTAGGTTGTCGCTATAACCAGAATCCCCATCAGCACTAGGAATGCAAGACACATTAATATGGCATTATTATTCATCGGGAAGCTATACATTAGGCTCAAGTTATTTTATTTGGCATTCAAGAGATCAGTCAGGTCAATTATATTATCAATCTCCAAATTCTATGCCTGCTAATAGAAGATGGAAACATTTGTGAAAAATGAGAATCCTAAACAAAATCAAAGTTTTCCTTTGGAAACTCTTATAAAATGCCTCACCTATTGGAGCTCGACTTCAGTAAAGGCTAGGTAAAGAAGACTAGTGTCATTGGTGTGGAGCATCGGAGACCAGTATGCATTTATTCTTCCTCTATGCATTTACACAACATGTCTGGCGTCTCTCTCCACTAGGTATCATATCGATAATTTTTCACTTGGATTTAATCAAATCAACTGGGATAAACTCATACATGATCTTCAAAGTAATATTAATGGTGAAAAGGCGACCACACTAGTTAGTTTCATGTTGTGGAACATATGAAAAGCAAGAAATAAAGGTATTTTTGACGGAAAACAATCCTCAGAAAAAGACATCATCGATGCATCCCATAAAGAGTTAATGGATTATAATTCAGCCTTCCTAGAAGAATTGCAACAAACTGATAGAAACCAAGAATCTTTGGGACATAGACAAATTTCACAATAAGATTAGGTAAAGGTGAATTTCGATGCTGCTACTAGGAACCACATTAATAGAGTAACTGTTGGCTTTGTCACCCAAAATAACAATAATCAGGTAATTCAATCATCCTCCAAGATATACATAGGCAACTTGGATCCTTTCATCCTAGAAAGCCTGGCGCTTCGAGACTGCATGGAATTGGCAGTTGACTTTCATTTGCCAAAAGTAATATTTGAAGGAGATGCTTTGAAAGTCATCCAAATAGCTATGGAAGAAATTACGATTCCTTCCTCAGTTTGGACTATCTTTACTGATATGTTTGATGTAGTGAGGTCCTTTATACATGTTAAATTTTTATTTATTACTAGATCTTACAATATGTTGACTCATAACAAAGCCAAAACGATATTTTAAGTGCATTAATACATTGTTATGGGTCCAGCCCATCTTGCAATATTTTTATTACTTTTGGACACATGTATTATGGGTTTTTATGATGGACTTGTTATGTCTTATTTTTGGGTCCACTTTGGCATGGATTTTGTGGCTTCCAAGAGAAGCTTGTAGAGGCTATTGTGTAGACACTTAGTGTGTGAAGGGAGCAGCTAGGCCAGATATTGCACATTCTGTTAGTTTGGTGAGTAGATACTTACCCAATCTCGGTAAGGCTCATTGGGATATAGTAAAGTGGATCTTCAGATATTTGCGTGGCACCTCTAAACTTTGTTTTTGTTATGGAGGTGGCAAACCTATTCTTGAGGGTTATACAGATGCAGACATGGCTGGTGATCTTGATAACAGAAAGTCTACCTCAAGTTATGTGTTCACATTTTCAGGGGGAGCCATTTCTTGGCAATTCAAGTTACAGAAGTGTGTGGCTTTGTCAACTACCGAGGCAGAGTATATAGCAGCGGTGGAAGCAAGTAAGGAAATGCTTTGGTTAAAGAGGTTCTTTCAAGAGTTGGGTTTGAAGTAAGGTGAGTATGTTGTATTCTGTGATAGTCAGAGTACTATGGATTTGAGTAAGAACTCTATGTATCATGCTCGTACCAAGCATATTGATGTTTGATATCATTGGTTGCGAAATGTGATCGAGGAGAAGAAAATGAAACTGAAGAAAGTCCACACTAATAAGAATGGTGCAGACATGTTAACAAAGATGGTTCCCGGAAGCAAACTTGAAGTTTATGGTGAGCTTGCGGGAATGAGCTTCAAGTGATGATTGAAGCGTGATCGTCTTCCCCGTGTTGGGCTGGAGGGGGAGATTTGTTATGGGTCCAGCCCATCTTGCAATATTTTTATTGCTTTTGGACACATGTATTATGGGCTTTTATGATGGACTTATTATGTCTTATTTTTTAGTCCACTTTGGCATGGGTTTTATGGCTTCTAAGAGAAGCTTGTAGAGGCTATTGTGTAGACACTTAGTGTATGAAGGGAGCAGCAATTTTCAGATTGGAAAACATACACAAAAGAGAGAGGAAACTAAAGAGTTCCGAAGGGTGCTGTCCCGCTCTTTTTTTCAGCACCAGTCCTAGTGTTTTGATCGCCGGAGAAGATCCCACCGTTGGATTTTGCTGAAATTTTGTCAGCTTGTTGAGGACCCAGGGGCTACATTCTGACCGTTCGGATCGTCAATTGGAGCTCCGGTTCATCGGGAATTGTCTCTGGACAGAGCTACTTTTTTTGGATGAATTCTACACTTTTTTGTTCTCTATTTCAATTCTCTTATTGTTGGTGTTTGTTGGTGGGTTGTGAATCCTTTGTAGACTGATTTGGGGTTCTTTTTCCTTCAATTTATAAATAAGAGAAGTTAAGGGTGGACTCCTCAAAAGGTCCCGTAGTTTTTACTCTTCACATCGAAGGGGTTTTCCACGTATAAATCATGTGTGTTGTTTGCTATTATTTTCTTTTGTTATAGCTGGTTATTTACTGCATTTAGTTGCTGGTTTCCTTTGTTAATTTGGTTGTGTGACAATTTGGGTTGATTGGATTGCATAATTGGTTGGTTGTCTTGATTGTGTGACATTGTAGGTGTTGTTGTGACCCTCTTCCGATCCCTACATACATATCCACTTTTGCTTGAAAAAAGTGAGAATTTCTTATTATTTGGTTATTCACAAAAATTATGTCATGGTGGTAAATAGTAATTCGCTTAGACTTGGCCAAAGTTGGATAGAGCTGCTAATCAAATGAGTCAAATTCAGAACTGTCCTTAGTAAATTTAAACATTATTTAGAACTATTAAGATTTAACATTATGTTGAATGTAAACTATTTATGAACTAGAACCGGTAATTCAAATCCATTCAACCTTTAAGAAAAAATTAAATTGAAATTAAAAGTTTAAATTTATATTTAAATTTTTATAATTTATATAAAAATATGAAATATGAAAGAAATATCTCCTTATATTATTTAAGTATATAGTTAAATTCAAACTTAATTAGTAATTGAAAAGAATAAATTTTATCATAATTATGAACTCTCATGAAAATATATATAATAAATAAAAAATAAAATAAATAAATTAAAGAGTTTGATAAGTTGAATCTTTTATAGTCTTTGTAATTTTTAATTAAAATTTAATTTTCTTGTTTTCTATTGAACCGAATTTTAAACTGAACTTTTATATGCTGAACATTCAAGACATAGTCTCTCAATAATTTATGAACCAACACTTCAGAACCGATTTCGAGTCGGTTTAAGTCGTTGGCCAAATTTAAATTCACCCATTAAGATAAATTAATTAATAAATAAAAAAGTGATAGGTAATAAACAAAGGTTAATAAATAAATAAATAGAAAAAAAAAAAAGCAAATAAAAAAGCGACAAGTAATTAGCATACGTGGCAAATGGTGACCGCCACAATGCGCCTTACTGAAGCATCACTCAGAATCTCTCTTTCATCATTCACTTCTCTTTCTCTATATATTGACATATAAAATAAATATTTATCCCCAAACACAGATTACCGTCTCTGTTACGCCACTCTCAAATCAACACCACCTCCTTCACTGACACCAACCCGACGAACCCTAATCAACAGGTAACCTAATTAAACGCTAACGCTAAGGGGCAATTCTTCTTTTCTTTAATATACTTGTTATTAATTTTACGATTTTTTTATGGCTGGTCTGTTCTAATTTTTTTTTTTTTTTTTAAAGATTGAGGTTTTGGGGTTTTTGATATGGAATTTTTTTATCATCACCATCATCATCATCATCATTTTTATTATTATTATTTTATTATTATTATTATTATTATTAATTTTAACTGAATTATTTTAAGAATCTCGTGTTAACTGAATTATTATTATTTTTTATCATCACCATCATCATCATCATCATTTTTTTTTTTTTTGTTTATCAGTGGTTATATTTTATTGAATGCTCTGTTTATAGATCCTAAGTTTCCTGCCATGTTAGTGCTTCATACTGTGTTTAACATGGGTGATTCACTGATTTTCAAAACCCAGCTTTCTGTTTGGTTGTAGGGAAAATTAAGTGGGATTATCTATTTTGACTTTGAGGTGTTTGTTTCAAGAAAAAAGGGGACGGCAATTTTTATCACACGATGAAATGGATTTTTTAATACCCTGTATTCGTGATATGTTTCTTTGCTGTTATTGAAGATATTCTTGGGACCCAAAAGGATTCAATTATCTTGAATTGTAGATATTTAGTTGCAGTACTTTTCAGTAGTACTGAAGAGGATCGTGTCAATCTGAATCCCCTTTCACGTTGTGGCTTTATAACCTAATGACAATTGATGTAAATTTCATAACTTTGATGTGTTTCTGATATTCCAGAGAACTGTGATGGCTTCAAAACGGATTAACAAGGAATTGAAGGACTTGCAGCGTGACCCTCCAGCATCATGCAGTGCTGGTTCGTTTCTCAGTTACTGTATTATTCCCGTGTAGAATGATAAGTGTTGTATTGGCATGTATTGGTGATCGACATGTATATATATGTATGATTCACACTTGGGGATTTTAAATGATAAAATCAGTACATATTACATGGAAACATTTGAGTAGTACCACTTGATTATATTGCATTAGTTCATTAGAATACACTTATTGTCTGTTTGTTTGTTGAACTTGTGTTCCTCCCCACCTCCACAAACTCTCTCTGTGTGTAATTTGTGTATCTGTGAAGGCCCAAAATGTTTACAAGTTGGGTTTTTAAATTTGATATGGAGGTGTACGGAGCAGCTTATTAGAGAATATTTTCTAGAACTGCATGGTGGACCGGCTTAATTTTAAGTATGGGTCATGATATTGAGGTTTGCTGTTTCCTTTTAATCGTTAGACTGGGCTGCTGAAGAGTGTATTGGGTTACTTATGTTTGAGCTAAATATATGCTATTTGGACTTGAATATGTTATTTTAAAAGTGGGCATGTTTACAGGTCCAGTTGCTGATGACATGTTCCATTGGCAAGCAACAATCATGGGCCCGGCTGATAGCCCATTTACTGGTGGTGTGTTTCTTGTATCAATTCACTTTCCACCAGACTATCCATTCAAGCCACCCAAGGTAACGTTCAAGCTTTTTTTATCTGTGATAGCTTTTCAGTTCATTGATTACCCTTCCCTTTAGAAAATTGAAAAGAAGTAAAACCATCATTTATCATACCATGTTGTGTGTGTGGATTACAATAATTTATTCTGTTTAAAAACTTAAGTTTGTAAAACTTCTTTCCTCTGCTAACAAGGATATTTGAGTCGTCACCTTGGCATATTTGTGGATTGTGCTATTGCTGTTCATCGAATATTATGGGATTGGACAATTTGCAATTGATTGTGATCAGTGAAATGCGTGAGAGTAGTTGTCTTTTCTTCCTATTTGGATTTATAAATGTAGTTTATTTTATCATGTGTAGAAGTGTAGGCTCAGAATTTATGTTTTCAATTTAGTGTTTGAACAAACTGCTTTTTGCCGCTGGCCAATCCTCCACTAGATTTGATTGCTCAGGACTCGAGTTATCAGGTTCCATTTTACAAAACATCCTCAGTTTCCTGAATGAAAGGCAAACATATCATTTACTTGCTAATTGCATCTATTTGTATTTGAAGTTATTCATGAGTTCAGTTTCCTAACACCATTAACTATGATCTGGATAGGTTTCCTTCCGTACAAAGGTTTTCCATCCCAACATCAACAGCAACGGAAGCATTTGCCTTGACATTCTCAAAGAGCAGTGGAGTCCTGCCCTTACCATATCTAAGGTATATTATTATTTCTCCGTTCATGATTCATTTGTTTTTCTGTCATTTATTCAGGGACGCCATCCTACTATTTGCCTTGTTCCAATTAACAGAGATATTTTTTGAATATTGCCTTTATACTAGATGGAATGATTTGAACTTTGTTTTTTCCCATTATTACAACGCCAAGTATAATGCCTTGTGATGTTGTTGGACTTGCATTATATTTCTAAGGAGATGCATCATCTTTCATGCAGGTTCTTCTGTCAATCTGCTCACTCCTGACTGATCCAAACCCAGATGATCCGCTGGTGCCTGAGATTGCTCACATGTACAAGATGGATAGAGCAAAATATGAGACTACTGCTCGATCCTGGACACAGAAATATGCCATGGGTTAGGATCAACGCCTCCGCGGACATCATGTGCTTTGTCCTATTAGTAAATAATAGAAACTTCTGGTTCAGCTTTGTTGTCTTTGTTTTCAATCATGGTATGGGAGTTATCTCAGAATGAGACATCAAACAGTGGTACCCTGAATATGCAAAGCCTTTAGTGAAAGAAAAAAAAGCAGATCCGGTGTTTTTTTCTTTTTTTTATCTATACTCGATATATTTGGCATTCACTAGTGAATAAATTGGTGCATTAGAATCTCTAATACAGACTGCTAGCATGCATTTGTACGGAAAACCTCTTGGTCTAGAAGGTTGGAGCTGATGTTGGTTTCTAATCATAGATATGCATGCCATATTTTGAAGTAGTTGGTGTTGCTTGCTTAGCTGATGTTGGTAATGATAAATTCTGCTCTGCCTTGAATTGGGACTATAGGTTTACCACCCCATTCATTCAATAATTCCAGGTCAGGTTTCCTGGTGAGAATTGTGGTTGGAAATGCATCAGCCTATTCTATCAGCTTCCTGTTTCATTTGGAGCAGACAGCTGCCTATTCTATTAGTTTTCTGTTTGATTTGGAGGAACGTGCATGAATCCTTGCTGGTTTCTGTTTCATATTAATCTGTGGTGAAACCTACAGTGTAGGATGATGTCTGATTAGTTTTGTACAGACACCCAAGATTCAGCTGCTCTAATTAAAGAGATCAGTGAACTCCATCCAAGAGATGTTCAGCATACTTGAGTTGGCTGCCCTCTCAAATGAAGCCTAGCTTTGACCTTTGCATGTCGCTGCCAATATGCTACCAAGTGCCAACATCACTGTAAATTGGGCCGAGGTAGCCCAAAATGTCTCTACACTTCAAATTAAGTTTGAGCTTAGCTTAGATGGGACAAGTACAGTCCAAATAATTTATTAGAAACGAAAAACCCAATTATATAATTACAAAAATAATCTTTCCATTTATACAAAGCGATCCTTCAATTAAATTGGTCATGTACATTTACATCTTTAGTCATGCAACAAAACTGCTATTACCTATAAATTAAAAAAATATATATATCAAAGCTTTTTTTCTAAATTTTATCCTTTTATCTTAAATATTAAAAATATAGCAAGTGGAAGTAGTGCCTGAATATAGCTTGTGGACTTAAAGAGGTTTACTGATAGCTCAAACCTTAACAGCAATCTGTTTCACAGCATCATAATAGATGGGTACCATTGTGTATTTTCAGTTCACTAGCTAATTACAGATTAGCAAAAAAGCAAAAAAAGAAAAAAAAAAAAAGAGGGTCCACTCTGTCTACCCACCAACCATCACATGCATGGTAGTATGTTTGCCTGTAAGATATTTTTTTGTTTGGCAAAATTTTGCATATGTCCTCTGGTGTCAATGGCAAGAAGTGTAGCAGGGGGTCCATCATCCTCATCCACAGTCCATTATTAATCAATTGGTAGCATTGACAGCAACTAAACTGCCCAAGAGATAGAAAAAGATGAAAGAGGCAGAAAGAACTTAATAGGACATGTCCCTTTTCAATATGGTTTGCTAGCTTCATTTAATTCCATTTTCTAATTTTTGTTTTGGGTTTTTGTGTCTGTAACTAAGCACCCATTGTGTTCTCTTCCATAGTACTGCCACTCTCCAACCTAATATTTAGGAATGGATGGTCCTAACATACTTCAAAATATTAATGCAAGAGATGCTTGTCAAAACTTGGCAAAGGAAGGGTCACCATATGTTTGTTGTTTCTTTATGATATACATTCAATTGGAAGAAAAAAAAGAAGAATGAGAGGCATAATATGAGAATATTACAAGAGGTCATTTATTTTAATACTATGTTTGGATCTTTGAGTTGCTCTTGGGAGTTGTTAGCATATTTTCATTATTATATTAATAATCACACATTAAAAATATGGCATATATGAAAAGGAAAAAAATAAATAAAAGAAAAGAAAGATTCCAAATTAGCGCCAAGATTTACCTTTTCATCCACCCAGATATTATTCGACTTTTCTTGGAGAAATAACAAAAAAAAAAAAAATAAATGAAAATTAAATAATACAAAATCGTAATTTGCCTTAAGTCTCAAGTATTTGACTTTGATTCTGGGTATCTTGTCATTACAAGAGTTGTCGGTAGATTCACCTCTCTTTCTCTCGTACTTTTAGGTTCCTTTATGTGTAAATGTATACATATTTTATTAATATCATTAAATTCTGGAATAACCAGAAACAAAAATGTTTTCCAACATCTTCTTTTAAATGTATTCCAAATATGTATGTTTTGAGTTTCAGATACTTTATCACTTCTCCATTAACATCAGCTATCTAACAGTAGGAATCCATCCATGTTTAAAATAAAATTGGACTATTCGATTTTAATTTTAAATAAAAATATTAAATTAAATCTTTGTTAATCAGTCGCTCGATCATTTTTAATTAACTTAAAAAATTTAATAAAAATAAAGAGATGAAGGAAGAAAGAAAAAAAAAAAAGAGAAAATGATGTGATACCTCGTTTTTTCTTTTTACCTTTATGAGTTTTTTCTTATAAGAAAGTTATTTCTAAAAATAATATAAAATGTAGTTTTGAAATGTTATACAAAATAATATAAAAAATAAGCGATTAACTTTCGGTCATTTAAATTAAACATTAAAAGCATATCAATTAATCATATTTTTTAAAATTAAAACTAAAGCTGAACTACTAATTTAGTTAACTTACTCTTTTTTTATTTTTCAACGGATTGGATTTGTATGATTTTTTTCATCGATTTAGTTTAACAAATTATTTTTTTCAGTTGATTTGATCTATGAGATTTTTGATTCGTCCGTCACTTATTCTGATAACTAAGTCGGTAAAAATATTATAAAAGCCGAAAGCAATTGAGTTATAAATGAGTTGTGTGCCCTAATGTTGCCTTTTATATGCATTACAAAATCGTCCTTGTCCAATCAGAAAAGTTCAAACTAGGTTTGTAATCCTAGTAAATTTTGGACCTAATCAATCTCAATTTATTCGACTATGTTTGCTCGGCTTATTTTGGTCCATTATCAACACTATTTACTCCCGGTTTCTTTTACTAATTTGATATTGCTTTAAAATAATAATTCAGTTACGAAAACTATATTTCTTTAAATAATAATAATAATAATATTTACGTATAAAGCAAGGGATGTTAACTCAGTATTATAAAATGGTACGTTTTTTATTTATATATTACTATCAGCACATGATGAAATATTACTGTTAATGTTATTAATAAAATGAACTTTATTTCATAAGAATACTATAAAATTTATTTAATTGTCAACTAGATAAAATTGTTTATCAAGTCCGCAATATTATCATATTCTTTTTTTTTATATAATAAAATGGATTTAATGAAAGGAGTATGTTTTTGGTCAATTTTATCAAAATCAACCTAATATAACATTCGTATATACTTTACAAGTAACCATTTAAACTAAAATGATGTTCATTGTTAACTTGATTATCACTTAAATCAATCCGAATTAATAAATTTATCAAAAATTAATATTCGCTCAATGTTGTTATCAATATAATATATAATCTTGATTATTTTAAAATTTAAATTTAAACTTTTTTAAAAATATTTCAACCATTTTATTTTAAATAAAAAATAAAAAATTCAAACACGAAAAGTCATATTCAATATGATAGGATTTACATCCATTAGCCAACATAATATTTGCCATGTGACTTTAATTTTGACTAAAGTAATAAATTAGCTAAAATTACACCTAATATTTTTTTAGCCAAATAAAAAGGGAGGGAACGATCCGTGATAATAATTCTTGCTGACCGTGATTATACGGGTTTTCATCTGCTGCGGACTGTTCGTAGAGCCATAGATAGCTTAGACCAGACCTAAGCTCGTCATCGCAGCACTGACCTCAAAACCAGAGAAGGAAATCCAACCAATTGTCCTCAAGGAACCGTCCCGTTAGATATTACACTATTAATTTATTGAAAGGGATGGTAAAATTGATAAAACAAATAGAGACAAATAACATATTCCACCCATGAAGGGTAGGAAACAATTTCCGCAAAACTCATGGACTGTCAAATACAAAAACATTAGAAAAAAATAAATGATTTAATTTAAAAAGAAAACACACAAAGAAAGAAGAAGACAAGCAAAAGCTGAAGATAGCAAGTGGGTAAAAAGAAGCAAAGGCTTGAAGCACACTAGTTTCTGAGGGTTTCAGTTGAGTGCCCAACTGAGTCCACTTAAAACATGGCGTTAAAGAGGGGAGGTTCATTCTGAAAACTCTCTATATCTTTACTTTTCTATCTATCTGTCTGTCTGTAATCTTTACTTTTAACCATCAATTTTTACCCTATTTCTTTCTCTGTTTCTGTGGTCACTGCTCACTCTTTCTTTCTTCTCTGCAGCCTGTGTGTGTCGTGTTTCTTCTTGTTGTCGTCAATGCATATATATATATATATGTGGATAGGATAGGTATTAGCTAGAAGCTGCAGATGGTGGCAGTGGCAGATATAATAGAGCAGCAGAGATAGGATCACGGGTACTCTTTGATTACAGTGATCATGATTCTTTAATTATTCAAACAAAGAGAACATACATAATTCCTCAATCTTTATGAACATACAGAAATAACGCTAATGTCAAGCTGAAATGATAATTTTGATTAGATAAATATTAAATATTCTATTTTGATTTGTTTTAGCTCTTACTTATATAATCTGAATTATAATATTTTTATAAATTTATTTTATTAATGTAAAAGTATTAAATGGGTTATTTTCTTGAAAATTAATAATAATAAATGTATGTATGCTTTTGTCGATATGCATGTAAAGCACAAGAATGTGAATGTTTACTTGCAAAGCCGACACTCTTTGAGACAAATATGTCGCTGCTGCTGCTGCTGCCATTCTTATATATAAATACCAAAGTAAGAGAAGAAGAAGAAGAAGAAGAAGAAGAAGAAGAAGAAGAAGAGCCTCGAGAGAAGAGACCAGAGGAACGATTCAGATTTTTCTTTTTCTAATATATATATATATATATATAGAGAGAGAGAGAGAGAGAGAGTCAGAGAGAAGAATGCATGAAAGAGACTAATAACAGCAGCAGTATTTTCTTCTTGGGGATGGTGTTTTCGGTGGGTCTCTGTCTTTTTGAAAGTGACTTCACTACCGACTCTGCTCCCCATTTTTCTTTCTTCCTTCTTCTTCTTCTTCTTCTGGTTAATCTTCTGCTACATTTGAGTACCTTTTTGGATTTGGATCTGGATCGTGAGAGGGTCACTATCTTGTTGTGGTGTTGTGTGTGCCATCATTTGGAAAAACAAGACTCAGACCATTTAATCCTTTCCAATTTCAATGTCTTTGTGTTTCTATGTATTCTTTTTATGCACATATCACATTCTCATAAGGGTACTATATGAACTTTGTAGTACCTTCCTCCCAATCTGACACTCCTTTTTCAATTATAATCTAATTTTTTTAAAATAAAAAGCCCAACTGTTAACTAAATTATTATTTAATTTACTAAATCTAGTTATGACAATTTTATTTTTTTCTTCTAGTCTGCTCCAAAACTAAACCTAGATATAATTTAATTAATGGAGTATCATAGCTTTAAATAATAATGATTATTATAATAATAATAAAAAGAATTGGGTGCAATCCCTTTCTAATTTGGTTGAAAGGTGCGTCCAACATGAAATTGACAAATTGTTTTAATGGAATTATGGTACATATTGACCACTCAATTGGAACTTATGAAGCCAAAATTGACCAATCATTTACATTATTGCTCTTCTTTTATTTATTTTTTTCTTTCTTTTGGGCTGCTACATTATTGCTCTTCTTTCTAGAACAAATTCTAGGCAATAAGAATGCTTAACACATCATCTATTAATTGTGGAAAAGGACCTAAAGATTACTACTACGCTACTCTATTGCCTTATTATATTAATTATGGAAAGTTACTTGTATTTGAAATTGAAAGTTCAATATTTCGCCACTAGTTGAGAAAAAGTGTCGCTAATTACTTAAATAAAATGCTACCAACATTCGTACATTTCGCCGGTTCTTTTTAATATAATATAAAATGCGATCAGTACTGTGAGAGGAAAAATAAATATATTATTATTATTATTATTATCGAAGAGTATTGTTATTTCTTGATAACCAGAGTTTGATCAATACTCTAAAAAAAAGCTAATATAATGTTAAATCCTAAATATTTTATCAAATAATTAAAAATATAGTATCGTTTTAATATATTATAAGTGTATAATATTTTAAAATTTTATAACAATTGATATAAACTTAATTTTAGTAATTTATTAATATAGTTGGATGTTAGATTAATTAATTATATATAATACTTAATTATTGATTGAAAAAATATATTATTTTTATTTTTATCTAAAATTTTCATCTATTTCTAAAATTTAATCAATAATATTTAACAATTATGAGGTCTACTAATATAATTTTAACTTATATAAATAAAAAATATATATTTATATAAATTTATTGATAATCTAAATTAGTAATGTTTATGAAGAAGTAAATTTAAAAAGATAATAAGTTTACCTTAAATCTTAGTTTTCAGATAAAACGTAATGTTTATGTAGAAAATTTATATTTAAAAGTAAATGATATTACCATCTTATTTTAAAAAGTAATAATTCAAAAATTTAGCGAACTAAATTTTTATTACGATTGAGACTATATAATAGGTCCTTAATTACAATGTAATTACTTTAAAAGATATTTATTAAGGAGTACCCAAAATCCATAATAATCACGAAACTGTCACAAATAAGTTTATGATGGCAACTGCACCCTCCGTTCCATTTTGATCATTTTTTTTTCCATCCTAAAATATAATTGCTCCTTTCTAAAAGAATAGTCCTTTTCCATTTTTATCCATCCCGAATTATAGTTTATTTTTTTATTTTTTTATTTAATAAATAATTTTTAAAGATATCTTTTATTAATTAACATAAATATTAGTTAATTTTAAATTTTAAATTTGAAAATTATAACTTTTACATAAAGTTTAATAAGATATTTTAGAGAAATAAGAATAAGAGTTAATGACATTAATTAGAAATTTCGCTTTTTATTTGCATGTAAATTAGACTATATGAAAAAATTTGATAATCCGTTTTTAATTTGCATAAAAATTAATAAATTTATTTTCTTAATTAGTACTGCTATTTTTAAGAATTTTCTTACTAAATACTCATAATAATATTCTGACGCAGTACACGGTAATTTAAAATATTAATAGATTTAATAATTTACTTATAATTTTTAAAATTCAAATAAAAAGGTTATATTGAAACTAAGAAAATTATGTATAATAATTTAAAATTTTAAAATTAAGTAAGTGGAAATTAATTATAATTATTAACATTTAAGTTAACTAATAGAAAATATTTTAGACTTTTAATTATTAAACTAACCTATAATTTTACATGGATTAAAAAAGAAAGGAAAAACAGTCTTATCAAAATTGAACAGAAAGAAAGAAAGAAAATGTTAAGATCCTAGAATTGTACAACTCTCCTTCTTTTCAGAAATAAAAAAGATTTTGACCAAGGATCAAAATTCACAAATGGTTCTATTTATATAAAGGGGTGATCAAGTTCCAATACAGTATGATAATAGTATATAAGGAATTCAAGGCTGAAATGATTTGGTGGTGCATGTGAACAGTAGTAGAAAGCAAAAAAGGGCAGAAGAATGATACTAATTGCCTTTAACAAATGATGTGGATGGAGGGAGTATTGTTAATGCAAACAGCATGAAGAAGCCTGATGATGACTGGTGTGCATCTATTATGTCTTTTTGTATTTGGAATTTCTGATGCAACCCAATACTATAACCTAATCCCCTAATAAAATAATATTTTTTTTTATTTTTTTACTTAATTCTTTTCCCTTTTCCAGAATCCACATCTTTGAAATTTTACCTTTTGACTGCCCAATATTATGCAGGAACTGCATTGATGTAAAAAATAAAAAATAAATATTCACATTCTTCCAAAGCATTAACTCAAGAGGCATGGAGGGAGCACATGCAATTATGGCATTATCATCCACAGATTGGGGAATCTTTGTTCTTGTTTCTTCTTCTCTGTTGCTGCTGCTTGTAAATTTTCCTTTTTACCATCTCCATTCCCAAGAGTCAAATCTAAATTATTGGGTGAGAGAATTTATTGCCCTTTCTTGGACAAGTAAGAATATGATTAGGTAATCAAGGTTCAAGAAAGCTTCCATTTCTGTTAGGTTAACTAATTTCAAACAGTAATTCATTTAAAGAAGACAAAAGGAATTAAATGTAGGAAGACAGGGTTAGAAAATTTTTTTTTTTTTTTTTCTTTTGGATTGGGTTCTCTGTCTCATTAGTAAAAGTATCTAAACCAATTTTCTTTTTAATGACATTTCTATGTGATAATTGCATGAGGACACTGTGCTAAAAGATGAATCTTTTTTTCCCTTTTAAATGCCAAAAGACTAATTAAACTTAACTTTAGGTATTATGAGGAAACAATGCCTCATTAAGCTAATTAATATTATAAATCCCCCAATTAATCATGATATATAAGTATTAATGTGGACATGAGAATGCAGGTCTAGTCAGAGTAAAATGGTGTATGTGCTGTAGAACCAACTACAGCTTAAAGCCAAGTGGGTATAAGATTTAATAATTAATGGTAGGAAAGTAGGTCATTTTGAACCCTGCAAATGCACACATTCTCTACAATATTGGACTCTGACTAATCCATCATTTCTTCACCTCTTACATCCCTTTATTTTTTTTCCCCAAAAATAAATAATTAAAATTGTGAGCATTTTAAGCATAATGATGAGTTGACTACATATTTATAGAATTTGAAAATTTAAATTTTTTTCTTTTAATTTTAGTGATCTAGAGTGTGCTGAAATGATTTTTACATGTCAAAGATTTTAACATAGTAAAATTTAAAATTTTAATTAAATTAAAAAAAATTCTTAACATCTCATCTACACATTTTTTTAATAAAAATTTAGATGTTAATTTTTAAAATAGCATAACGTTACTATTAAAAATGAAAATCTTTTTACTGTATTTTAGAAGAGTTATTACTTTTAGAAAAAAATATAAAAATTAATTATGTGGTTTAACATCTTGACACAAGAGGTCATGCAGTTTTTTTGTAACACTTTATCCTGAAAATTAAAACATTAACAATTTGTGTCCAAATTCCTTAACACTGTTAATAGTTCTGAAAATCGATTCTCAAATGAAATCCGACTGCTACAAAATCGGTCTTGTCGAATAGACGACGAAATATAAAGTTCTCTAGTCTTATCAGATCATTTAAAATTTTCAAAATTGATTAATTTTTTTTAAAAAAAATCAACTTATAAGACTATTTTCTTTCTCTTTAATTTTTCTATTCAAATTCTATAAAAAAGTTCACATGGCTAATCTTTGATGAAAACTAAATTGGTAATGAATGAAATAATGGTAGAATTGTAACAAATTAACAGAATGAACTATAGTTCTTTAATTAATAGTGTTAGTAAATTTAGATACAAACTATTAATGTTTAATTCTCAGAGTACTAAAATATTACAAAAACATAAAATCTCTTTTATAAAAAAGGTTAAACTATTCTTATTTTTATAATATAATTATTATAGTTATAGATCTATTGGATCTCAATAGATTTTAAAAAAGATTTCTTTATATAAATGACTATTTTATTGCAAAGAAAAAAAGGGAGTAAAAGATACAAGTACAAAGAGATAAAAATAAGGTATAATTTTTACTTTAACAGATGATATAATGATTATACTCGAACATAATTAATGTGGGAATTTCCATTTTCCTCAACATAGGGCATGGAATCTTTTATTTCAGAACAATATTATTATTATTAATAATAAAATAATTATATACCACTGAAATAAGTACACAAACGTATAAAAGTCCAAATAAATGATTTTCTTTTCCTTGGGGGTAAATTAGGTAATCAACATTAAAATTACAATAAAAAGGTACAAAAATCAGAATTATTGGAGTAGGCAATAGGAGAGAATATGTTCCCTTCATAAGGCAGATGAATCGAATATTAAAAAATAAAAAATAAAAAATAAAATAAAATTGTCCATCAATATTTTGCTTGGTTGGTATCTTTAGTAACATTTATAAAATATTTATTTTGGTTGATAAGATTGGATTGGAGAAAGACAAATATTCTTAATCTTATGTTTATCACGCAAAAGGGATATTAATAAGAGAGATAGATTTTATCAAATTTTAATGCCCATTTTTGTTTTTATCTTTACCACAATATCTTTTAACATTTTATTTCAATTTTTTTGGTACGTAAAATTAATGATATATCGAAATATTTCATAAAGTTGGTAGAATAATAAATATGATTGATTTAAATAAATAATAAATATGTAAAAACTCTTAAAAAATAAAAAGATTTGAGTCTAAAGATAAAAATTAATATCTTATTTATTACTTTGATGTACAAAATGTTGGGAAACTAACTTATTATTATAAATATTATATTATTTTGTTTAATAATTATTTTAATTATGATAAAAATAGATAAAATAAAGAGGGTTATGGTCATTTTAGTGTCTATATTTTTAACTTTTTTTTTTCTATTTTATCTGTTTATACTAAAAACATAACTAAATAACAATTCATATTATTGTGTCCACTGTGTTATACGGTCCATTTTAATATACCAAATTCACATAAATTTGAATTCTTGGTAGTATCAAAAAGCCCTTCATAATATTATATTAGATGAGTTAAATATATAAATTTAATTTTTTTGATGTACACCAAAAAGAAAAAATGTAAATTGATAAGGTTAATTTTTTATCTTTTCATTTGATAATTGGAAAAAGAAAACAAAAAAAGAAAACCTAAATTCTTGCTTGGGTAGTATTAAATTGGACATAATAGGTGTTATATTGCTCTAGGTACTAGTACTATCATAGCCTTATCCACGAATTAATTAAGGAATACTACATTTCATGAATTTCGTGATGAAATAATTATATAATTAATATTCTATTTATTTCACATTAACCAATATTTATTATTTTCTTTATTTTATATATCTAATATAATATTAATTTTTTTAATTTTATTTTTCGTGTTGAAATAGATATAATAATTACAATATTTATAAAAAAATAAATTAGTATAGTTTAACTAGCTATTTTTATAATTAAATATATTAAATATTTTTTAATCCGACTGAACTATTAAACGACAGTTAATATAAAATAGTAGAGATAAAAATTTATTTTAATTAAAAAATATTTAAAGGCTGATTAAATTTTAGATGAGAAATTTTGTAAAAACATAGATCTAGCTTAAATTCATCATTTGACAAATAAAAAATAGTCTAAATTTATAGATTTTAAAAAAATTCCTTTTTTTCTAAATTTCTCATTTTTAGGGTTTTAATTTCCTACCTAAGTGATGAAAAAGTACAAAATCCATCATTTTAAAAGAATGATAGATTATTATATTACTTTTTTATTTTAATATTATCCCTAATAAATTTGTCTTATTCTAAAATTATCTTTAACTTTAAATAAAAATTTATTATTTTATGTTTAATCCAAATGATGAGATTTTAAAAATTCATAGATTTTAAATGTGTAGATTCCAAAATCTCCCAAATAATATCTTAATAGGCTTAATTATCAAAAAATAGTTAAATATAACTAAATTACCATTCTATAGCTATTATTAAAATTCATTATACTCTCTTATAAACTTATAAAATTTTGTAAAAGTGTTTATAGATAAGAGTGATACAAAAATGAAATAGAAAACGAAAGTTATGTATTAGATATATATAAAAAGATTAATTAATATAAAATAGAGGAAGTAACACGTTATTAAAAAGTTTAATTACTAATTAAATTATAAATTTTATATTTTCTAATAATTTTATTTAATTGTCTCAAAATTTTAAAATAAATATCTATAGTTTTAATTTATTTTTAAAAATATTTTAAATAATAATTTCTAAAATTTGACAATAAAAAAATAATATTACAAGTCAATTCAGTTTATTAACATTAAAATTAGTGAATTAATAAAAATTTATTACATTTAGATATAAAATATATAAAAAAATAACATATATATAAGATCTTGAATAATCATATTATTAAGTCTATGATAAACTATTTTTAGTTATTCATAATTATTATTATTTTAGTTAGTATTATAGATTTTTTCTCATTATTTTTTTATTTTAAAATTTAAAAATTATAACTAAAAATATTTTAAAATAATTAGATAAAATTATTAAAAAATATAATTTAATTTAAATTAAATCTTATTAAAAATAAAAAAAATACGTAAAGAAAAATAGTAGTAGTAAACTAATAAAACTGATATTTCAGAAAAAAACGTAAAACAGCTTAAAAAGTAGTATTATATTATATTGCATAATATTATATATTATTTACGAAGTAAAGCAAAGACACGAGAATCTAAACAAAAACAGCGAAAAAGGTGAAAAATGAACGGAGCACGCCGTTGCTTTCTTAAAAACATAAACCTATTCTTCCTGGTCGGTCCTCTTTTGCCTCCCATTAATCTTATACAAATTCAATTAGTTTTTTCTTTTCTTTTTTTAACTCCTTTTCAATAAAATAATAATATTTTTATGACAATAAATCACTCAACAATATTTATTCTTTAATAAACTAATCCCATATATAAGACTTTTCTTAAATTTAATTAAATTTATTTATTTTTCATATTTTAAAAATTTAAGTACTTTTCTATCTCATATTAATTATTATTATTTTATCTATTTAATAATAGTAATTTTTTTATTATTATATTAAAATAAATTTTATAAATTCTTAAATAATAATATAATATATTTTAAATATAGTGAACCCTATTAAATGTTTTTAATTCAGATAAACTACTAGAAAATAACAATTAGTATAAAAATAAAAGTAGTATTTATTTTCAAAACTAAGTATCGGTGTCTTGTTAATAACAAAATCCTAAAATAACAAAAAAGAAATTTGATATTCAGTTCCTATATCCGTATTTCTTTAAAATTATTATGGTACAAATATAACTACACAAATATATATTTTTCTCTTAAACTTTCTTAAACAATTTAATTAATTTTTAAATTTTACTTAATACATTTTTTAATTTGTTGCGCAACAAAAATAACATTAGAAAACAAATTTCTATATATAATATATAAAAGTATTTATATATATACACATATATTTTACCTACTCAATTATCAATGGTTTGGCCAAATTTGGCATTTAAACCTGTCAGGTTATTCACTAAATTTAATTTCAATTTAGCTGAATCAGAAAATAAATTAATAAATAAATAAATAATTAATTAACAAAAAAACAAAATTGGTTTAAAAGTCAAAATCTTTGCTGTTTTTTTTTTTTCGTAACTATAAAATACCAAATATAATTCTAGCAAATATCTGTAAAACAAATAAGAAAATTAAATGACACGTCAGCAGAAAACTGCGGTGAATAAAAAGCAAGCATTAAAACACACACTCCCTCGAAACTTCAGCACTTCGCATTTATTATTCTTTTTTTTTTCTTCCTTCTCTTTAAATTAAAAAGAAAAAAGAAAACAGAAGAATTTAATAGAGAGAGAGAGAGAGAGAGAGAGAGGTAGAGAGAGAGAGGTAGAGAGAGAGTGAAACACTTGCTTTTTCTTCTTCTTCATCATCTTCTTGTTGTTGTTGTGTGAACCGATGCTTGTTGGGTTTGTAGCTTCTCAGATTCATTCGGTGCGTTTTGTATAAGCATTGCTAAAGTTTTTGTTGTTTTATTTTGGGTGTATTTAATGGTGAAGTTATGGGTGAGATCCGTACGGTTAGTGTCGGCATTGGAGAGATTTAAAAGTTGTAGCAGTGGTGGTTTTGGTATAAATGTGACAACTGATGGTTTATGTACTGCGCTTCTCTTAACTGTTTTTGCCCTTTTCCCCTTGCCATTTATGAGTTTTAGAGCTCATTATTATTATTGCTATAATTATTATTATTCTTGTATTTTCTTTTTGCAGTTTTTTTATTTATGTTTTTTTTTTTTTTTAAAGTTTTGGTGTGTAATTAGTATTTCTTCTTGACAGAAGATTGATGCTTTTGGAAAGCTTATTAATTGGGTTCTTGGTTTGTTCAAGGAGATTGGAGATTTTCTTTCCTTTTTTAAAGTGCATTTTGGATTACCTTTTATTTTCTTATCTTTTTTTACAAGATTTAGATGCTTCAGATCCCTTGATAAATTTCCAGATATTGAGAATTGTATTTCTGTTTGATTTATTTCAGGTGATTGCTTGATGCCATTTTCGTTTTAAATTAGGATAAAAGAAACAACCATAAAAAATAAACTGGGATAGTTTGTGATTAGGCACTTGATTGCTCATTGGGTTTATGTGCTGTATTTTGTTCTTATTTTATTTTTTTAATTTTTCTGGGGACATGAAATTGCTGGTTTTTAATGTGAATCAGTTAAGATTAGAGTTTATTAATTATAACTTTTTGTTTGCTGTTTTTTTTTTCTCTATTCTGACAGTTTATGGTGGCATATATGTCTCTGTGGCTGCTCTGAATCTGCTTGTGGACTCAGATAATTAGGGTTTTCTTTTTATCGAATCAGAGATATGTCAGGTCAGTTTAGCTATTCCTTAGATTGATCCTTGTAAACTGTAAAGTGTTATTCACATAATTCACAAAATATGGTTTTCCTATTAGTAATATTTGGTCTTTATTTACTCATTGTTTTCTTCAAGGACTAGAAGGAATTGGGGCTAGTGATGAAATCCGAGAGAGAAGATCTGATTTTGAAAATTCTGAAGATGAGAGACGGCGATCGAAAATTGGCAATCTCAAGAAGAAGGCATTAAATGCTTCTAATAAGTTCACTCATTCTCTTAAGAAAAGAGGGAAAAGGAAGATTGATTATAGAGTTTCTTCTGTTTCCATTGAGGATATCAGGGATGAAAAAGAGGAGAGTGTTGTACTAGAATTGCGCCATACTCTTCTTGAAAGGAATTTGTTGCCTCCTAGGCATGATGACTATCATACTTTGCTAAGGTCAGTTAGTCATTTCTTCTCAGAAAAAAAGGCATTGACCATTAATGAATTTCAGCAAATCCTGGAAGCTGGATATTATGAATATACCAGAACTATCGATTATGATTTTGTTTAACACTTTGTTTAATCTTGTAGATTTTTGAAAGCTAGAGAATTTAACATTGAGAAAACAGTTCACATGTGGGAAGAAATGCTTAATTGGAGGAAAGAGTACGGAACAGACACCATACTGGAGGTATTTCAAAATAATTTATGCCATTATACGTGTTTATTAACTTAGGATGTAGACTTTACTCTCTTTATGGGAGGAGTTTATTTCTTGTACATTTTCTCATTGTAGAAAGAATGTTAGTGAAACACAAACTTGGAGCTGCATTTGTAGGTAATTGATTTCTCATAGTTAGCCATGTATTAGAATATTTTTTCACTTTTCTATTGGAATTACAATTTATATCAGTGCTTACAATTATAGTTCAATTCTAGCATTAAATGAACTAGTGTTCAATTGTTAGGATTTTGGATTTGAAGAGCTTGATGAGGTCTTGCAATATTACCCTCAGGGGTACCATGGAGTTGATAAGGAAGGCCGACCAGTTTACATTGAAAGGCTTGGAAAAGCTCATCCCAGTAGACTGATGCGAATCACAACCATTGATCGATATTTGAAGTACCATGTCCAAGAGTTTGAGAGGGCTCTGGTGGAGAAATTCCCTGCATGTTCAATTGCTGCAAAGAGAAAGATATGTTCAACGACAACGATATTGGATGTGCATGGCTTGGTATGTCAAATTGCATCCAGATATGCAATTTAATTTTCGGCCCCATGCATTACTGTAGAATTTCCATGCATAATTTTGCTATCAATGTAGTTGTAGGGAATCTCTATCACTCTATACCTACAACTCTTTCTGTGCCTTGCTTACACTTGAAGAGTGAATTGAATCCCAATATCTTTTTTTTATGCTTTTGCGGAGTAGCTTTATAATTAGAACTTTCCTTGATCATTTTTTATGGTGAGTCAGTTGGGCAAGGACAAGAGAGTAAGTTCAGTCCCATCTTACAATTTCTATGATTCATTCTTTGTGGAGTCGCTGGATTTGGGAAAGGATAAGAGAATAAGTCTATAACAAGGATGTTGATAGATTTTCTTCCTTCATCAGTATCTGGTGTTTTTGATTCCTTGCAATTGGTTCTATGCAGAGTTTGAACTGGTCACTGATGTTATTTTAAAAACAGGGCATTAAGAATTTCACACGTACTGCTGCAAATCTCTTGGCTGCCATGACAAAGATAGATAACAGTTACTACCCTGAGGTATTAAAGTTTTTCTGAAATGTTCTCTTTACCCTGTTTAATTGAATTCAAGTGTTAACCATGCAATTTTTACAGACATTGCATCGGATGTACATTGTTAATGCTGGCCCTGGCTTTAAGAAGATGCTTTGGCCTGCAGCGCAGAAATTTCTAGATGCAAAGACTATTTCAAAGATACAGGTCGGTAATATCACTAAGCTTATAGTTTTTGATATTCTTTTTCCTTTAATCCCTACTAGCTATATTTAAATTTTAAAATCGCAGGTTTTGGAGCCCAAGTCTTTGCCCAAGCTACTAGAAGTAATCGACTCAAGGTATGTTTTTCTTTTTCCTCTTTTCCTAATAACTGTCTTACCTTTTGTGTTTAGCATCTATAAATTGTGTGCACATCTTCCTTTTCAGTCAATTGCCAGATTTTTTGGGTGGCTCTTGCACTTGTTCTGATGACGGAGGGTGTCTTAGATCAAATAAAGGTCCATGGAATGATCCTGAAATAATAAAGGTTGGCTATCTAGTAATGCTGTTTGTTTATGGCTACCCCCGAATTTTTATATGCTGCATTCATTGTGCTTTAAAGTGATTCTGGGACCTTCATATATGGAACTTGTATTTGTAAATTGATCTTGGCCATACCTTTTGTAGCTCGTGCAAAATGGGGAAGCAACTTTTGTTAGGCAAATCACTAGAGTATCTAAGAACGAGCGGAAATTTGACTCATCCCTTCAGATATACCCACTGAAGGCAAGTTTCAGTCTTTCTGGTGAAAACTACTTTTGTTACTATATTATCTTGTTGCTAAATATTTGATGTATTTTATATTGTTCAGGGAAGAAGTAGCGAGACATCAGCAGCAGAATCAGGGTCCGATATTGATGATCCTTCTTCTCCGATTGAACGAAGTTCTATGTTTCCACGTTTGGCTCCAGTTCATGAGGAAGTAAGCAGTCTTTTGTGATTCTAAGTCGCTGTAATGTTCGTGTGCTAACATTCATGTGCATCTTATGAATTAATCTTGTATGTAATATATGTCTTTTGCAGGTCAGAGCATCAGATCCGAGTGCCTATTACAGTTGCGATGATACTTTTCCTGTTGTTGAGAAGGCCAGACTAAGCAACTTGGGAGTAGGACATTCAGGAAATTTATCACTTAAAACCAATTATTTGGGTAACTTTCCTAGTGAAGTGGCATTAAAACTGGAAGGTATATTCTAATGCTTTCTTACTGCAATTGTCAATTATTATCTCTACTCATCTCTCATACCAACAAAGTTATGTCTTACTTTCTAAACTGTCAAGGTTGATTAGAAAACGAGTTTTAGTCATAACGCCATTTAGTTGTTGAGTTTCATCTGTTATTGCTGTCTCTGGCGAATATATATTAAAATTTTATCTGATTTCAGGTTACATCGTGCACTGGTTGGACATAGTCAAGGAAAAAGTTAGGAGAAGGCATAATATGTGCGGTGCTAAAATGTTGATGTTGTTTGTGGACAAATTGGTTGCATTTTTCCAGAGTCTACCATTTGAATTTTGGAGAAGGCAGAACAATGTTTTTCCATCCAATCTCGTGGAACCTGATGCTGGTAGTCATTCAATAGCTGTTGAAACTGAGAGTGAAGACCACATTCGCCCATGTATAGAGCGTCTAGAGAGACTGGAGAAAGTAGTTGAGGAAATTGGCAACAGGCCTGCTGCGATCCCATTGGAAAAAGAGCAAATGCTGATGGAATCTCTAGAGAGGATAAAGTCTGTGGAGTTTGATCTTGAGAAAACAAAGAAGGTATGGCCTTGTTACTTAAGATTTGCGACTTTAGATATCTGGAAGTTGGACTTCTAATCGTACTAATCATCATTCTATGTAAAATCATGCTGTTCTTGCAGGTATTGCATGCGACCATTATAAAGCAACTTGAGATAGCTGATTTGCTAGACAATTTACGGGAGTCTAGATGCAGGGTAAGCATCTTGTATTTGACTATTCATATTGAAAACTCTAATTTAAATAGAATTATATCATTTTAGCTTCATCTTGTCAAGCAACATGGAGAATGTGACCTATTGGAGTTGATAGTCTGGAGTGAGGTAAGATGCCTGGCTGCCATGTTGAAAATAGGCGGGTGAGGTCGTTACATGACTTTGAGTTGCAGCTAAAATGACTGAAAGTCAACTCTTGAGCTGGTTTCGTAGTCCAGGGATTTTGTTTCATCATTATCATGCCATCCCATATAATATGTATATATATTTATTTGTTTTTCCTTGGACAATGTGACATTGATGAGGAACCTTCTTGCAGCAAAGAAGATTGTTCTGTTGAATACTTGAAGTTTGATGCCGGTACATGCTATAAAGTGGTGAAACTGGGGATAAGCGGAGATTGAATTGCACAGATAGGAAACATGCGGGCAGCCGTGGCCGTCGGAAGACGCATGGGGAGGACCCCTCCTTTTTTTTTTTTTTTTTTTATATTAACATGAGGTGAAGAACCCCCCCGCCCCCGATTTTGTTAATCCTTCTTCCCTTGAATCTTTTAATCTCCCCTTTATAGTTAGTCCTTACAAAAGTTACAGTTTAGCTGAGCAGTTGGTCCTGATCTTAGCTTTGAAACAATGTAGAGAAAGAAAGAAACAGAAAAGAGTAAATGAAATGCGTTATAGCCAAAGTATATATCCTTTTCCTGTCCCTCTTTCCCCAACTTACCATTCCATTTTCAACAATGGGGAGTTTACCATTAGTCGAGTTTGTTGGAGATAAAAAGGTTAAATTCGGAAGTGTTTTTTCTTCCAATTTAGGGATTAAGGTATCAATCCTTGTGATTTCCTTCAGAAGGTTACTAAAAGAAGAGGGAGGTGATGAGACATGGCTTATTTCCGGGCATCGGAAACTGGTTCATCATGGTTTAGGTTGGATATTTTAAATTTTTTAAAACTTTTCACTTGTTCTTATTATATAAATTAGAATAAATAAAAGAAAAATAAATTTTATTAATATTAAACTAATTTTGCAAAATACATTTTAAGAAAATTTTCTTTTAAAAGAATTAAATAAAAAATACCTTACTCAATATGTAAAAATTAGTATCATATATACAAACAGAAAAATATAAAACTTATTTGACTTTATCTAACAAAATTTATTTTGGAAACATATACATTTGTCTTATTAGTTTAAAAGTTTATGAAACACTAAATCAAATATTTGTTTTTTCAAGCTTGAATTAATTTTTTTATGATCTTAGAAATAATATCAAATTTGGTTCATACATTCTTTTAATGAGCTTGAAAGAGTTAAAAAAATGAGCTGAATTTAAGCCAACCTTGAATTGTTCATATTGTTTACATCATATGTGTGCTATAATTTTTTTTTTACTTTTCTTTTTCTCTTATTTTATTTCTTCATTTTCTATAATTTATTGTTAATAATTTATTATACTTTTTATCTTAATTTCATATTTTCAATATATTTATATTTTCATTAGAAGACTGAAGCTTTATTAATAAATCAGTTTTTTTATAAAAACATAAAATTTAATTATATATTACATCTTATTTCACAAACTGATAAGAGGAAAGATCTCCTTCAAATAAAGTACAAACTACTAATACTCTAAATTCCATCACCACGACTAGATTGGATGTCAAAACATCTCCATATAGAGTGGCAAATGAAGCAATGTTTTTAGTACCTTATTCCTATTTTTTAATAAAATTAACTTGAAAGAGCATATTAAGATAAAAAAAAAAATTATTTTGTTCATAATTAATTTACAGAACTTTAACGAAATATAGACTAATATGATATGAATAATTATTTCTTTAAATTCGCTGTAATAGTGATAACTTATTAATTTACGAGTCATAAATATTGATAAGACTATTTTATTTAGCACCACATTAAAATGAACATAGAGATAAAGAATTTAAATTCAAAGCCTTTATTTTCCAAGAGTACATATTCTTTATCAAAATTAAGTGTATTTAGTACATCTAAAGTATGTATGGCAATGAAGAGGCAAAAAAAGAGGAAAGTATTTTAAAGAGAAGGAAAAAGAAAATATTAACCTATTATGTTAGATAGAAATAATCATTAAACGGAAAAAAAAAAGAGAATTATTAAGTTTGAATCTTTTTATCACAATAATAAAGATAAAAAATAGTTAACAAAGCTACGAATTGAAATTTTTTACACCTCATCAATTTCATATAGAAAAATAAAAATAAATAGTTAATAAACAGAAGAAAATATACTTTTAACACTTTATATTTAAAATCTTACATTGATTAAAATAATACTTGGTAAATTGCTATTAATGGTATGTAAATTCATGCTCCCTTGTTGTATGTCAGTTGTATATGTGGCATATGTTAAATCACCAGCAATTGGAAACTTATGCAGCCTCAAGTAACCCATTGAGCCCTTTCCACACCTCATATATCTCTGCAGCCTCATTATGAATGGTATCCCCTACTAAAAATTCATGAATTGTGCCATCTACTTCAATGAAACTGGAGCCACAAGTTGTTTCCATCCCTTGATCCTCGATCATCTTCCTTATCTTAGTAGCTTCCTGTTTCTCTCCTGCATTGCCAAACATCAGCCCTGCTAGCTTGTACCTGTCACCTGACCTTGGCTCAAGCTCTATCAAGTGCCTGAATGCCCAACTCCCTCTATTCAGGTCATTGTGAGTTCTGCATGCACTGAGCATTGACCCCCATATGACTGAATTTGGCTTTTCTGGCATTGAAATGATGAATTCTTCTGCTTCTTTTAGCTGCCCGGCACGGCCAAGGAGGTCTACCATGCATCCATAATGTTCAATGGACGGTCTTATCCCAAGATCTACTATCATTTGATTGAAATATAGCTTTCCCTCTTCAACATAACCAGCATGAGAGCAGGCTGACAATATGGCCACAAATATTACCCCATTTGGATAGATTCCATCAGCAACCATTTCCTCAAACAGTTCGAAACATTTTTTAGCTTGTCCATAGATAGCAAATCCTGATATTATAGCTCCCCATGTAACAATGTCTCTTCTAGGCATTTTTCGGAAGAATTTATACCCAGATTGTATATCACCACACTTGGCATACATGTCAATGAGGGTAGTGCTAAGTCTAATACTCATGTCAGCCCCTATTCTGTCAATATATGCATGAATCCATCTTCCTTGATGCAGTGCACCTAAATGTGCACATGCAGATAGCAAGCTCACCAGTGCCGATTCGTTTGGCAGGGTATGCGAAACCATCATATCTTCAAAGAGAGCTAATGCCTCGGTATGCATACCATTCTTTGTGCATCCTGTTATAATTGCACTCCAAGATGCAACATCTTTTGCTTTCATTTGATCAAACATCGCTCGAGCCTTGTCTACGTGACCCTTACTCAAGTACCCAGAAATCATTGAGTTCTTAGCAAGCGTGTTTTCCTCTGAGAACTCTCTGAGAACGCATTCTGCTTCAACTATGCTACCTGAGCTAGTATACATATGGATTAGGGAGCTATGAATGTGCGTGTTCGGGGAGATTCCTGCCTTAATTATCTGGCAATGTACTTGTTTACCTTCAGGAAGAGCTTTCTGATTGGAGCATGCTTTAAGGACAAAGGTGTAAGTGTAGTTGTCTGGTTTAAGGCATCCAAGTAAAAGCTCATTGAACAGTAACAAGGAATCATATGGACGCTTACCAAGCATTAGGCCCCTTATCATCGTGTTATATACGAACACATCGAGGTAAGGTATTCTCTCAAAGATCGACCGGGCATAACTGATCTCAGACATTGTAACGTAGGACTCAAGAAGCCTCCTCCCGCAGAGAGAATGATGGTTAAGGAGTCCTGAGACGACAAATTGAGCATGTAATTGTCTTACTTCATGCATATTTTGGCACAGTTGAAGCAATATAACTGTTGCTGGTGATCTAGTTAGAGTTGCGAAAGGTAATTTTACCTCTCTCTCTTTAGGAAAAAATGGGGATGCCATAGAAGAAGCCATGTGCTAGTTATGGAGAAGAGCAGCAGTAAAGGCTTTTTGCAGCCAATCAGGGTTGGAGTACCTTTTCCCTTGCAGGTACTTGGAGGAGGTTTGAAATATCTTTAATCTGACAAGTTAAAAGATTTGTATCACTCATTCATGGCCACACAAACCCTACCCAGGAAATAATGACATGTTTGATGACAGCTACTGTGTCTTTAGCCCATAGCAGAACTCGCAAGCCAATCTGGCACTAGTAATATTACAGACGATAAAGGGTCAAATACCCGTCAAATAAATTTAATTTCGACTATTTTAATAAATAAATTCATAATTTTTATTTAAAAACCAAATAAATTCATATCTTAAAAAGAATTATAAATATGTATATCATACTCATTATTCAAATTAGTTAAATAAAATGAAATTTAAACAAATATTAATTTTTGATATTTAAGTAAAATTCAAATTTAATTTTTTTATATTTTATCAAAAAAATTAAAATTAACAATTACTGCTTCTATTTCACTGTCGTGACTTTATTATCATTAACACAATTTTCATCAATTTCATCAGTTTTAGTCAAAATTTGGATCTATTTAGCCTTTAAACAGAAGTTATGAAAATAGTGTAAAAATAATTAAAATTAAACTTATTTAGCCCTAAATTACAAGTTGAAGAAGGTATTTGACCCTTTGTCCATATTACAGATGCAAGCTGTTAGCATAACCCTTAAATAAATAGGAAAATAAAATAAAAAGAGGAAAAAGAATAGATTACATGAGCCCTTGAATTTAAATTTGGGGTACATATAGGTTTATACACGAATCTCTCGACAAATCACAAACAATATACAAATTAAATTTTTGGTATATGCCTAAGAAATGGTTTCAACTGGAGCACATTTAAAATATAATGAAGCGAATGTAGCTCAGACGTGGTTAAGACAAATCATTGGAGTGAAAGAATGGACTCAACATTTTGAGCCTTCAGAACAAGTGAACTAACAGCACAAGGAATCCAGATGTAAGCATTAGGGATGGATTCTGCATCATCTGGCCATTTTTATCATCAGCCAAGTGCGATGGTGGTGGTGCAGGGCATTCAAGCCCCTCCTTTCCTTCCCGGCATTCACTAGCAAAAAGACCAGGAGGGTATTTCCCATAGAGGTTAATGTAGCTGAACATGGTTGATGCGCAGTCATTGGTCAAGTCATTCAAGACATCTGCAAATGGGCAAGCAAATTCCTTGAATGCTGCACAACAGGTTTCAGGTGCGTACTTGGGCCCTTTACATTGACTTGTGATGACTGTATAGTTCTGAAACTCAAAGTTTACTGGGCAAGCTGCGGATGTGGCAATGTAAAAAGAAGAAAACATCATAGTCAGGATGCTAATCCACAATAAATAATACAGCATATTTAAACCTGGAACAGAATTTCTAGCTACATTTGACATTATGTTCCACGAGATTAGTGTCTTTTAAACCTTGTTTCTATTCATACGACACAGATGCACGAGAGCACCGAGGCCTCAAGAAATTAAATGAAACACTTCTAGTCCAAGATAAAGAAATCAATAGAAAAATTCTAAATACAGATCAAAGATCAACAAAGATAAAATAGCACCATTTGCATTTATTGATATCTAAGCTATCATTGTGATAGATTATGGAACAATGATGACCCAAACAATCAAATGTGTGCAAAAGCACCAGTAACATTCTAGGCCTAAATTAGAAAAGCTGAGTACACTTCTAGCATTTATGATTTCACTATACTGATGTTTTTCAGTATTAGATGTGTAAACCAGATCAGGAACCGGTCAATTAAATAACATTCTACCAATCACAATAACTTTAAGATTGGACAAATAATGGGAATTCAAGCCTTAAAGCTTGTAGTAGAAATATTGTCATCATTTGATCCTCTAACTTGCTCAATGGAATGTTTTGAATCCAACCAATTATTAGCAATTCCTACAGCAATTTATAATAATCAAATATGCAAGATTGCCAGGGTCTCGAACTAATAAATACAATGTACTATTCCTTGAAATCCTACTATTCTCATTTAATTTTTATAAAATCCAATTGAAGCATGAGCTCCCACACGATTTTTTGCTTCACAAGTACAGGACATGTGAATGTAATCTACAAAAAGATCAGATAAGTTAAGTTTTCAAGTCTCTTTAATTAAAATGTGTAGCAAACTTATGCAAGCGTTTCAAGGAATTCATAATCAATAAACATTGTGCAGAGAAATAAGAACTTAGAAGACAATAGTGAGATCACAACTGTGTCAACAGATAATGCTTGAAATAAAAAAGTCAGTTCAAAATTATGCAGATTTCTTAAACCATAGTCAGCTCAGGAGTGACATCCATCAAAACAGAAAGCATTATGGCAATTAAGTAACACTAAATTTCTCGTCAGGTTTTATTGCAATGTGTTAATTTTCGAGCACCAAAGGAGTCAGAATAAAATGACAAGAAGTGTTACTCTTACTGTATATCTCATTCTCAAAAACGACCAAAAAAAAACCACACTACTGGTTTGCTTTAATACATCAATATTTTCGTTACCAGAAAACACATTGCTCTAGGTGATTAAACTTGCTACAGAGCCTTATAAACTATCTTGATAAACACTAAAGCCAGGAACGCTACTATGTAAACAGAAACAAACAAGATAACAACTGCTGTAGATCAGCTAGCAATTGATCAAATAATTAATTGGAAAGTTCTTGCTTTACAACAAGAAAATGATGGTTAAATTAATTCTAGAGTAGAAGTGAAACAAGAAAAGCAATTCAAATGAGTATCATTGTTTGCTTCATAAAACAAATTTCGTAAACTTTATAGTAAATTATGTGGTATAAAATCAAAGAAATTACTGAAATTCATAAAATATAGTCTTGCTTATATAACATTATTTGTTGACCACAAAAAGTAACAGTAAAGACGTAGATCACATAATAATCCAAAATGATCAAAACCCAGAAAAGTATAATCAAAGTTTAAAATCCCACCTTGCACCCACAAATACGAAAATGAAAATTAAGCAATGAGTACAGAAGAAAAAAAAAAAAACCTTTCTTAGCCTGCAGCAAATTCCTCCCAATAGAACCATGAGAATCTAAAACAGAATCTGGATCCAAATCAACAACAAATAAACAAAAAGCATTAAACAATATTCTAAAACAACAAATTCAATTAACTAGCAAATTGACAACCTTATACATTTAACTATGCATCAACTAAATCAACAATACCTGAAATAAAACTGGAAGCAGAAGAAGCAGTAGCAGCAAAGAGTACCATCAACAACAAAAAGAAAAGACTTTTAGAACACAGATTCAAATCCATTTTTCTTTGTCTTTATCTAATTCTTTCTTCTGGGTTCTATATATATATATATATATATATATATATATATATATATATATATCTTTTGATTCTACTTCTGCAAATAATAAAGATTAAAACTTTAGAGAGATCTGGGACTTGGGTCAGAACAAAACAGAGAGAGAGAACTTATCAAAAAAATTTAAAAAAAATTGGGAAAAAGACAGAAGTTTATGTATATATATGTGTATATAATTGAAAGGGAGAAGTGGGTTCCAGCAAATAACGCGAAAACTGGGTCACAGTCATACTCTTTAGGGAAAAACAGCTGCTTATTGCTTCTTCAGTTTCTGCTGTCTGTTAATTTAGTAATTAAATTAATGCAAATTTAATACTCATTTTCTTTCTTTTTCCCATTTTCTTTGATGTTTCATGGTGGGTCCTGGAGACAGCTCAGGCACCCCGAGACTCTTTCAGTCTCTGTTAATTCTTTTGACGATTACACGACTGCGTCTGTTGTATTAAGACATTTTGTGCTTTGTGCTACACACGATAACTCTTTTCTTGACAAATTTGGTGTTTTAATTTTTTATTTTAAAATTAAATTATTTTATTTAGTTAAGTATGAATTTATTAATTTATATATATTGTGGTATATTTTATAAATTTTACAGGTTAAATTTTAACTCATTCTATTTGTAAAATAACTTAAATATTTTTATTTTTCATTATTCATAATTATTTTATTTTTTAAACACTAGAAAAGTAAAAATATTTGATTAATTTTTTAAATTATTTATTATTTTTCAAAACAAAAATTTCATCATTTTTTTTTATTTTTAAAATCTCATTAAAAAATGTAATTGTTGAAATGTCTTTAGTGACTACGGCACTGTAAGACTTTTCAACCTATTGTGGACCACCCTAACTACTCACTAAAACTAGCGCGAAGATGAGAGTAGCCATCCAGATAATCATCGAGATACTTTTACTAATGAGTGACGTTTTTCAGATTCCATAAAAGAAGCTTACGCCACAAATCTAGAAATGGATTTGGAATCTAACTTCTTTATTTTTGTATATTAGTCTTTGATTTTATTGTTTAATAAATCATTCCTTATAAACACAACAGTTCATACACAGATATACTAAATAATACATATAATTTACCCAGGTCTAGCCCATTTTATTAAGTTCAGCTCATATTAAAGTTGTATATCTAGCTTACTAATTAATTATGCACATAACTCACTTAGTGTAGCCCAATTACAAGTTATATTTTAACTTCCAATCTTTAAGTCTCATGAACTGCTTATTATGATAAAGCCATTTTTATGTGAACCTAATTCTAATATAGCCCAATCCTAACTAAAAACATGGTAAAACCTACTAAGTCTACTTCAATTTTAGAGTTTTAAGCCCGGTTAATATTGGTTAGCCTAATGAACTACAATTTTCATATTGAGTGCAATTTTAACCTAAAGTCTAGATGTCTATTTTTTTAATTAGAGAATCATATTATAATTATTTAACATATATTAAATCAATAAATAAATAAAAATAAAGAGCGAAAAAATAAATCTAACTATTACAACCCAGCCTATAACTAAAATTGCGAATAAAAGCTATAAAGCCTAGCTTTAATACATAAAATCAACAAAATTACATCAAATATCGCAAAACACAAAAAAAAAAAAAAAGAGTAAAGAGACATAAGGCCGATACAATCAATTGAACCAAAGATCCTAAAAGCTGATACAAAACCTAAAAACTGAAAACACAATGAACAGGATTTCAGATTAACCATATAACCCTAATAAATTAATTGGTAATAAAATTATAATTAAAATAGAAATCTAATCATATAATTCTATGCATGTGATTAATCAAATTCAAAATTCCTAATGCTGGCATATTATAAAATTCAAAATCCTAATATTCTTATTATTGGATTTCAAAATCAAATAAATCAGTAACATACAGATTTATAGGAAACTCTAATCTAATCATGTAAACGTAGAAACCAGTAAAAAAAATCCTAATCATGTTCCTAGAATTAGAAAAACACAAGAACCAGTTGAAGGAAAAAGTGATGATGATACTGAATGTGGAGAACTCTGAGGTTGTCATTGTAGTTTGCTGATCTGCGGGTCTCTGAAGATGATGAGGCTGTTTAATCAAGAATCGGTTTAGAACCCAGTGCTACTTAAGTTTGGAAAATCTTTTGTCATTCCACAAAAAGACTTCCTAATCTAGAATTCTTTCTTAGTGACTTTTCTCTTCAATTACCAAAAAAGCTCTCTACTTAATCGAACTTAGGTTGTTAGTATTTTCAGTAATAATATCCTATGATCGATGTAGCTCCTCTAGACCTAAGACATCATGTTCTATTTATAGCAATAGGGTTAGGAAACCCTAGATAACTACTAAATTATTTAAATTAAAAAGAAATAATTATCTTATCCTTTTATTGGATAAATAAATTTTTTAAGATTAATATCCAATAAAATACATTAAAATCCTTAAAATTTAAATAATTTTCATTAAATATATATTTAAAATCTCAATAATTATCATGAATATCTTCTATAAACTTATTTTTATTCATTTTAGTGTTTTAAGTCAAATACGTGTAAAACGACGTTCAATTTTAAAAATCAGCCAATCGGTATTGTGCAAAGCCGATTGCTCTATATATGAAAAGTTATGAAAATCTAATCAATTTAGTCTTCGAATTTGTATAAATTATCGTTTCACCTCTCAAACTTAATTTCTCATGCTAATTGAGTCCAAATTGATTCTAGAAAAGTAATATCAATTATCCTCAACTTTAACTTGGATTCATCCATCCTTAATCTCCCGATATTCGAGAAAAGCAATAACTTTTATCATAATTTTCCTTAATTCTCTCGATATCTGGATCCAAAAAATGAATGCTGACAGTAATACTTTCTTCTGTTTCTCTTCTCTTATTGTTTTAAGATAAGAAAATATATTTTTATTTTTTTCTTAGGTGAATACAAGAAAAAGAGATAACGTTTAGTTTTTTTTAATTTTTTATTCGGATAAATGAGAAAAAGTTAATTTATTATTCTTTCTTTTAATTTCTTGAAAAATAAATAAAAATTTTAAAAAATAGTACAAAAGATAGATGGGAAAAAACACTAGATTATTTAAAAAAAAAAGGTATTTCAGTCAATTTATTACTTGTAAAACCAATTAAAAAAAAACTATGCCGAATACTTTTAGCAGATTTAAATACATAAATGAACAAAAGATATTTTAGACACTAAAATAAAAAAATATACAAGATTTATAGTTTATCCTTTTTTAATGACAAAGAACAATCGATATAGATATTAGAGTAAAATACTTTTTTGCCTCTCCAAACTTGGATCATATTGACATTTTTATTACCTCTTATTTGAAAATCAAATTCAATGGCCACTGACTTTCGGTTTAATTTACACTTAATTTTTGCTTCAGATATTTCAATTAGTCAAAAAAACTTTATAAGTGAAAAAATCCACTTTGATTCTTAAATTTAATATTATTATGAAACTCAAATGCAAATAATTGTTTTTATCAAATTAGGCAAAAAAAAGTTCAGGTTCAAAAAAAATTAAATATTTTAACTATTTTTTACTTGTTTTAATTTTCATTTAACATATTGTTTAAAAATACCAATCAATAATAATAATAATAAAATTCGATATCAAGATTAAGAGTGGTTCTAGCATGCACCAGGTGTATTTTACATATGTACAAGTGACATGCAAATAATTCTTTTTTTTTTTTTTTTTATATATGTGACAAATATAATTATTACAAATTAAATGACCTTTTAAATAGTTTATGGGCTCAATCTAAACGGGTCCATAAGATTACCTTCTTAATCTTGAATTTATTGTGTAAAATTCACTTTTTCAAAAATATTGTCTTCAGTTCAATTCTCTCAATAAATAAAAATTTATTTATTAGTTTTTCTAGTACTCATTTAAGATTTAATAATATTTTCTTTTAAATATTTATAAGAAATATTATCTCCATATTATGATTATTCCTTCTAAATATTTTTATTTCTGAATTTACTTTTTTGTTATTTTGCAGTTTATTTAATAACTAAAATTTTAAAATCAATAGAATAAGGTTAAATATGTCCAATTAATTTTTTTAATAATTTTCAGTAATTATAATTATCAAACATATTAATTAAATTTAACGGTTAAGATTTAGTATTTAATATATTCAACCATATGAATATTTTTTTTCAGCACTTAATTTTCAATCTTACGAAATGCCACATTTCTCTCTCCTTCTTTCACACACAAACATGTTTAGATTGAAAAATTATATCTAAACACCACTTTCTCACTCTTTTTCTTCTCTACCTTCTACCCTCATCATTCTGTTTCTACTTATGTGGATTAAAAAAAAAAAAAAAAAGCAGAATTTTAAGGGTCATCTTTTAATTTAAGATTTTTCTTCTTTTAAGGAAATGGGTTTGTGTTTGTGAAAACAAATAGCAAAATTGATGGGTTTTCTTTTATAATTTGGTTGTTATTGTGTTGAAAATGGCAGTGAGGTACCTGCTCTTGTAGTGGCAGTAGTTTTGGTAATCACAGCACTAATGATTTAAATATTTACCGGAGGTATTTAATTGATAAAAGCGTTTATTTTTTAAAGCGAAAGATTTTAAATTTAAGTACTTTTTTCTATATTACGGGAATTTTTATTAAAATTTACTATCCGTTATATAGCTCAAAATCTATCGGTCCTTTTTTAAAGTATTCCTATTTTGATATAAAAGAAAAAAAAAAGATTGGTGGTGGTAGTAATATGAGACAGAAATCTGTTGTTATTACATATTTGTTGACTCCATCATCTTTATCTATTTATATATATTTTTTCTCTATTATTCATTTTGGTTTTTCTGTATTGTTTTGTGGACTGTGAGAGATTTGGACCAATTTGAATTTTGTCTATGGCCATATTGATTTAGCAATTTGCCTTTTTTTTTTTTTTTTTCTTTCTTATTTTGTGCTCCGTTGATTTAGCAATGGTGATTAGAAACAAAAATGAGGACGCTAGTTTAACAATAGTAATTTATTTTTATTTTTTTTTACAATTATAGTTCTTAAAATAGCAAATAGACAATTTAATATAATAATTATATATTTCTTAGACAGTAAATTACACCCTCAAGCTTTGATTCTATTTAGTGCAAAAAATATTTATTTGTTGAAAAAAAAACTGAAATTCAGCTTCTTTGACCCCTTGTTACAAGTTTAAGGGGTAAATTGATCATTTCTTCCTATTAAATTTGATTTTCAACATGAGGTATTAAAATATTTAGTATAATCAAGACTTCGGAAGGTAAAACAAATTTACTCTAGAAATTTACTATATATATAATAAAAATAGTTACTCTTTCCAACGAGCTCTTAAATCATGTTTCTTTTCTATTACAGATTTTTGTGAGACTCTCTAATTTATCCTTCTTTGCTAAAATGATTTAAGAACTACATTTTCTCTTTTTAAATTTAAAGAGGGAGAAAGTGGCTTTTAACATTATCTCCAATGGTGCTCTTTATTTTAAAGAGCATAATTTCTATAATAAAGAGCATCTTAAGGAATATTTACATATAAAGAATAAAATATTTTATTTAAGTCCAATAAACTCTTTATATTTTATTCTATAATTTGCTTTTATTTTCATAAGCATTAATAGTTTTAATTTCTTTTTTCTCTTTTTAACTTTTGTCAATAGAAAAACAAGAATTACAAATATTAATTAAATTAAATGTATAGAAATTTGCAGTGTATTTTTTAAATATAGAATAGAGAATGAAGTTTAGTTCTCCATATGTAGAGAGCCAAATTGACTTTCTTCTTTATATTTAAAAAAAAAAAGAGTGCATTGGAGAGAATCTTGGTTTGCCCGACATATTGATAATTGTAAATTATTGATTTTGTGAGTTGATTCTTGCAGGGTATTTGTAAGTCCTATGTTAGGCAAACATCAATTTCCATTTAGACAATAAAATAAATCGTGTATAAAAGTTCTATGATAAAACATATTAATAAAAGAGCAAACATTATATAATGTAACCATAATCAATCAAGAGTAATACTTAATGAATATTTGCAACATCTATAAATTATTGACACTTTTATTTATTTATTTTATGTATTAGATGGATGGTTAAAACAATAAAAATAATAGCATTGGATTCACCTTGCAACGCTTATATCATATAACTCTTGTACAAGTTGCTTGTCTTGTTGTTTATTGGATGCTTTACGAAGGTGAACTATTAAAGACAATCCTACCCATAGCATGATGGAAGAAAGAAAGCAAATAAGACAAGAAATTATGAGTAAACTTATTGGAAGTGACAAATATTATGACATAGTTCGATAAGTGCTAGCACATTTTAAATCTTTGTGATATATTAGTTAAAAAAGACGGACTTCAACCAACAAAATGTGCTAGTATAGAAGAATAAATAGCAAAATCTCTTTATATTCTTGGATACATAGTGAAGAATCGTGAGATATCATTCTATTTTCGAAGATAAGGAGAAATAGCTAGTCATCATCTCCATAATATCTTAACTTTGCTTATTAGATTAGAAGACTCGTACCTCAAGAAACATGACGGATAAAAAATTCCTCCTGAAATTCTCAAAAAAGATAGATTTTTTAAGGTAAATTAATAATTCATTTAAACTTTTTAAATTATTATTTTCTTTCGATTAACGATATTTTAATAATAAATTTATTAATATGATTGTGTGGGAGCAATTGATGAAGCTCATATTCATGTAAACGTTTCTCCTCGAGATGCACCTAGATATCATGGCAAAAAAGATTTTCCAACATAAAATATACTTGTTTGTTTTTTTAATTTAAAAGTTACATATATGGGAGGGAACAACATGTGATTACAGAATTATAAAGAATGCATTGAACTGACAATGTCCTTTTAAAATTTCACAAAGTAATTCAAAATTATTTCTTTTTTTAAATCCAGACTTAAAGTAAATAATAGTTTTTAATTTTCATAGAAAAGTATTATCTTGTCAATGCCAGTTTTATGTTGAGGAGTGAACTAATTCGATCTTATAGAGGAGAACGATATCATTTGAAAGAATATTCAAGAAAGCCACCACGAAATACTCGTGCACTATTCAATCTTCGACATACATGCTTAAGTAATGTGTTTGAAAGGACATTTGAAGTGCTTAAAAAGAGATTTCCAAGGTCATCAACCACAAATTTACCTACTTATGATCTTGAAACCCAAAAACTAATGGTTGTAGCTTGTTGTATCTTATATAATTATTTGATGGATGTAGATCTAGACGAGACTATGATTGCTGAAGTAGATGAGGAATTTAGGAACCAAAATCAACCACAACTAGAGCAATCAACCAACATAAATGAAAATGAAGAAATAAGAAGTGGAGAAATACCGAGGGATAATATAGTAGCAAAGATGTGGATAGCTTATCATAGAAATTAATATGTTAATTTATTTTTACTTTTCATTTATAATATTTTTTATTTGGATTGATCTATTAAAGTTGTATGCCAGTTAAATTTTAACTATAATTTTTTTTTAAATATATTATTGTTGCTTAGAATATTTTTTTATATTAAACATACATTGTTATTAATTATTATTTCTTTTCTTATTATTGATATTCTTAAATTGATAAAAGTATGTCAAAAAGAAAGCAACAGGAACAAAGTGATATTAAGAGCGGTCCTTGTCACTAGACAAAAGCAATGGATGATTATCTAATTAGTTGTTTAGTACATCAAAATAATATAGGATTTAGAGTGAATGAAATCTTCACTACTGAAGCTTTTAGTAATAAGGTTAAGGCCATCAGTGAATACTTTCGAGCAAAAAAAAAAGGCAAAGATAAAATTCAAAATAGAATTAAGTATATAAAATGCACCTTGAACAAATACTATGACATTTTAAAAAAATGAAGGTAGCGGTTTTGTTTAGAATCATGTGACTTGCATGTTTCATGTTGAACCAGAAATTTGGGAACAACTAATTGTGGTATATATACATATTTTAGATTTTTTATTGATTGTCCTACAAATATTTATTACCATTTAATGCTATTACTATCTTGATAGGATCATCCGAAAGCTCGTGCATGGATGAACAAACCAATTCACAATTATGAAAAATTGATGCAACTTTATGGACATGATAGAATAATGGGAGAGTTTGCTGAAACTGCATTTGAGATGAGGCAGAGACTTGCTACAACTAATGTTCCAAATAATAAAGATATTAATATTGAAAATATTGACAATTTGGTATCCCAAAATGAAGTTACTTTAGAGAATTGTGCGATTTTTTGTAATGATATTTTCCATATTGGATCTCTTGGGACATAATCTTAAAATACAAGCTCATCTAAAAAGGCAAAAACCAAAGGTAAAAAAAAAGAATCTAAAAGCATATAATAAATATGATCAAGATTGTGAGATAGTCAAGAAGGGCTTGGATAATGTTGCACTTGCAATTAGAAAGTCAATGAACCGATTAGTAAATGCCCACAAACCACTTCCTACACTAGAGCAACATGTATGAAATAAGTTGCAGGAACTAGAACTTCAACTTCATTACATATGTACTGCTTATCGCTATCTTGTAGGTAATGTTGCTGACTTACGTGCTTTTCTTAGATGTCCTGTAGAGCAGTGGAAAGAGCTTTTATTTGATATTATATCTATATAGTCTTTTGAACAATATGTGATTGGTTTAGCTATTTAGGTCAGATTTTTTTTTATCAATCTAAGGAATTTTCTTGGGTTGACTTTTTTCCTGTATCTTTATTATATTATAATATTTTAGTTTGAATTAACATAAAATATTTATTATCTTTATTTTATTAATTCCTCTTAATCTTTTTCAAATGTAATTCTTGAATGTCTCCAAAATCATATGTAAATTGATTGTTCATTTCATATTGCTGCATGAGATAAGGACTTGGAGCTAGTAAGTTTACTAATAAAGGAGGACCCAAACTGACTCCAGCTATAGATAATGTTGGAATTGTTGCTCTTCTTTATTGTGGATAAAGAATTTTCACAAGAATTGCTAGACATATTATGAGCTTCTCGTATGTGCTAGTATGGAGGAAGAAGTGGCATAAATTTCTTGTATGCATCTATTATTTGACCAAATCCTTCCAAGTAAGTTTAAATATGATTTTATATTATTTGTATAATTTCATCACTTTCCATGTTTCATAAATAATTATCTCATAGTTTTATCAAGGTAAAAAGAAAATTTGTATACATTTCATTATAAAATTATTTAAAACTAAATATTATTAATTAAAACTTATAGAACTTATTTGTATTTTATTATGTAGTGATATATCTTTGTGAGACTTATATATCAATTTAAGGATTATTATGATGTTAAATAATTATTATTTTCTTCTCCTACTCAAACAAATAAATATTACATATTTCTCTTCCATTTCCTTTAATGATTATTTTTATAGAACCAAACACAATAGAATAATATTTTTTCTCCCTTTCCTTTTATTTAAATTACATTTCCCTCCTCTCTCCTCTTTGTTGCCATGCATAGTGTAAGAGTCACATTCTCTCTCCTTATTTATTTTTTTATTTTATTAATAAAAATTAACTAGAGTAAAATAAAAAATGTTGTTAGAATATATATATATATATATATATATATATATATATATATATATATTTTAAGATAAGTTAAAATAAAAATTAATTATTTATAATTTAATAAAAAGACATCCATAAGATATTGAAGATGCTATTAAACATAATTTGTAATTAGTATATTGGAACTCTACTTAAAAAGGCTGAAGAAAACAATCTTAATAAAAATTTCTTATGGGTTTTGCCATCAATTGTGCATTGGAGCCTTAAATTGAAAGTAGATGAGTAAGGTGCACCATCAACTATATCATAATATATATAAAAGTGCAAAAAGGGAGAAAGACAGATAAAATTACTGAAAGGGTTTTATAATTAGTATTATTAAGAGTGATGAATTTAGTCTTTTACTAATTTAATATAATTAATAGAAAATAACATTATGCGGTAGTAGTATAGGAATAAAGTTTGTATAGAAATAGAACATTAAAATATTGTAAATAAAAAGACAAATTCTATTGAAAAAAATAATGATTGAAAAAAAAACTAAAGAAAATTATATTTTAAAAAAAAGAAAAAATCAATAAAAAATATGCATTTTTAGATACATCTTATGCCCTTGAAGTAGCAAATTTGGATATCAATCATTATTGTTATTATTATTATTATTATTTAATGCAAATTTAGAGAAGTAGTGATTAAGTTTTTTAAAATATATTAAATAATAATTTATAATAAAAAATTTCACATATATATATATATATTAATTGGAAATAAAATTTAACTTAAATTTTATAGCTGTAAACAATTAAAAATTTCATACAAAAGCAGGAATTATTTATGGACTAAATATACGATTAAAGTAAAATATGATTTTTAGCTTTATTTTCTTATTTTTTCAAAACAAAAGAATATTTCTTAAAAGAAAAGTTTTTTTTCATATGCATACAATCAATAGAAAGATTTTCGAATAATATATTTATCAAACATTCTATAAATTCATATCTATAAATTAAAATTATATTTTTTTTAATTTTATATATTAAGAAAAGAAAAATTTTAAATTAATCTCTTACATCTTTACATTGATTAAATTTGAGTATTGTTTATAATCGACTTTATGAATCTAATGACAGAAAAATAACATATACAAATATGAGACTCACGTGATTCATCGATTTCTACTCTTAAATTAAATATAAAAAAAATATATTCTTACTTTGTTAAGTCTAATAGTTTGTGAGTCTCATCTCAAAATACTAAATTCTAATTAATAGTGAAAATACTATAAATATAAAAAAAGTAAAGAAATACAGTTTCTAGATTAAAAAACAACAAAAACTAAGTTGAATCGCGTGGACATTGTTTAAAGTGGTAAAGATTGCCAGCGAAAACACGACACATTTTTTAATTATTTTTTAAAAATAAATCCAATTACTTGAGGAGTTAAGTATCTAAAACTAACATTTGGATAATATCTGAATTTTAGACTTTATGAATTTTAAACTAAAAATTAATAAATGTAAATAACATGTTTTGCATATCTTTTTGGTCAATAAATAATTTGGCCACATATAGTATAATGTTATTGAAAAATTAATATTTGGTAGTAGAGATAGAATATTAAAAAATTATCAATAAAAACTTAAAAATAATTCGATAAAAAACAAAAAAAATATTACAATTTAGACTGAGTGAGTTTTACAGAGAATTTATTATTACTATTCTCTAATAATATATTCTGAATAATTATTAAATCAATTTTTACAGTATATTAGTTGTGCATTAGTTAAAGTTATGAAAATGTAATTAAACTTCAGTTGTGACGAGATGTATTTAAATTTGAACTTTTTAATTACAATTGAGAAATTGGAGACTCCTTTCGAGTCTATTTAAATAAATATATTGGCTTAAGTAGCTAATTTTTAATTTTAAGTATTTCCATTAATTGATAAAAAATTATTTACCAAAATGAGAAAAAAAATTGAAGGTAATTATAATAAAGAAATAATTTTTTATTTTGTTTATTAAAAA
Organism: Ricinus communis; assembly: GCF_019578655.1. Classification (NCBI taxonomy): domain Eukaryota; kingdom Viridiplantae; phylum Streptophyta; class Magnoliopsida; order Malpighiales; family Euphorbiaceae; genus Ricinus; species Ricinus communis. The sequence continues at coordinate 12,895,049 of NC_063256.1, read as the reverse complement.
TTCAAATCAATGTTAAAATTTATTAGTACGAAGATGTGAATCTATTAACTAATTAATTGCACAAATATCTATAACTAACATGAGAAATTTTAAATAAATCACCAACTTACATGTTAACATTTTTTTTTATGAAAATTGAATTTCTTTAGATATTTAATGAAGATATAAAATATAAAATACAAAAAATAAATTAGAATAAAACTGAAAAAATCTAAAATAGATTAATACTTCTGTAATATTATTATCTAAAATTAATATTATTGATATATTTCATTATAATTTTATATTATGGTCAACAATATATGAATTTTATAATGATAATGATGATTAATTCTGTAAAAATATGCATCAAATAAAAAACATGACAAAATTAAAAATTTAAAAGAAAAATTTCAAATAGAGATAGTCCTATTACATTATACTTATTAGGAATATTTATTTTCAATACTGTCATACTATTTTAATAAAATTAATATATTTTTATAATATATATGAATCTTTAGTTTTCTTTAATAATAATATTAAATTTAAATATTTATAGCTATAACAATTAATTAATAAATTTTAAAAATTATAAAATGATTTATTTTTTGATGAATTTACTATAATAAAGAATTTTTTTTCATTATTTTGACACTAAAAATGTTTATAATACTAAATTTAAAAATATATATTATTTTATTTTTTGAATAATACCAAATCAAATAGTTAATATTCACTTCTAAATGTTAAAGCTACCCGATGCTAATCATCCTAATTAGTATGTTAGCTAATAAATTACCCTTTTTAATTAAATATGACTTTTTAATCTTAAAAGGTATCTATTATATTTTATATAAATTCATATAAATATAATCATACTAATTAGTTTTCTCCTTTTACATGGCATCATTGAATTATTAAGACATATTAGGAGTGTAATCGAGTCGAGCCAACTCGCGAGTTCAAGCTACTCTAGTATTAGTTTAACGAGCAGAGTTCGAGCTCTATAATATCCGAATCGAGCTTAGGCTTAATTGAAAAAAAAAAAAATCAACTATTGTGTAGAAAGTAGGATATCAACTTGCAACCTCAATAGGATATCTGTAAGCCTTATCCATTAGACTAAGTATAGACATATATATTAATTTGATTCCGTTATAATATATATAATAGTTAATAAAACTTGGTAATTTTAACATGAAAATTTATATATATAATTAACATAAAATACTTTATATTTTTATTTTATAAAATAATTATTTATATTTTATATATATGATAAATGATTAAAAATATATAATTTAATAAAAATATTAATAATTATGTGCATATTTACAACTATAAAATAATTTAATTAATTTAAATTTGATAATTAATAATTTTTATGTTAATTTTTTTAAAAATTAAATTTATTACTCAAGCTCGATTAGGCTCGAACTCGACTCAAATAAACTCGAGCTTGAACTTGAGTTGAGCTTTTCGAAACTCGGCTCGAGCTCGAACTTGAACTTGAATTTCTCAAAACTCGACTCGACTCAACTTGTTTACACCCTAATATATATATTGTTACTATATTCAATTTAGTACATATAAATATTTTTTAAATAAAAAATCTAATTTAATTTTTATAAATTAAAAATATAATAAAAGCCGTATAGCAGCGATTATACTACCCGTTTAAATAAATTTAACCCAAAATTAAACTTATAATTTTAACTTGACATTAGCCAAGATGTATACTTATCATGCTCTCCTATAAATACCAACCTCATTTATCAAAACAGGAATTTAATTTCTTTTTCAGCCAATCTCCACATATATTCTCAAGCATTATTAATTTCCCCTCTAACATGTCAACTTTATACTAAATTATTAGGCTAAGGATGTTCATCCATAATAATATACATAAAGAAAATTCCTGTGCATCTGTATAATACAATTTCCCCTTAGAATTTCCTACTAGAGCCGCTTATTTCTTCAATGACAAATAAAAAGAAATTCCTTCATTTTCTAATAATTTCCTTTCTAATTCTAATTTCACTTTTGAAATTAGTAAACGATACTCGGAACAACTATTTGAAACTTAGATACCCTTAAAGCCTTCGCAACAGCAACACCAACAGGCTCTTAAGTTATACTCTTCCTTTATTACAAATAACATATGTAAAAATTAAACTTCCAAAAAGACTTTCTAGGTCATTATTCTTCTTTAGGTATAGACCTTGGCTTGAGAGTGAGCAACTGGTTGAGACTCCCGATGGGAGTTGTTAAATTCAATTGTGATGCATCCTGGGTCAATGGGTCATGTAGAGCAGGGATTGGGATTGTGTGTGGAGATCACTCTGGTAAGCTAATGGATGGTAGAGCTGTCATTAGAAATTGTTTAAGCATCTTACCAGCGGAAATCACAGCAATTAGTGAAGCTTGTTGTATGGCAGAATCGATGGGAATGGCCAATACTATTATCGAATTAGATTCAGAAGTGGCCATGCTTGTCCTAAATGGCAAGAGGACAACTCCCTCGGAAGTTCAAGCTCTTGTGAAAGATATCCAAAGTAATCAGTTCTATAGCACCTTTTATTTTAGTTATGTTAGTAGAAAATGTAACCTTGCTGCAGAAGGTAGCCAGACTGAGACAATGTCCATATAATTGGTTTCATGTCTGCGCTTCTTCCTATCCATACTTTCAGCAAAAGATGTTTTTGATTATGGGCATTTGACCCGTTAATGCAAGTGATTACATCTGCTCAGATTTTTATTATTCTTTTTTAAAATGACTTAAAAATTACGTTTTCTTTTCTTAAATTTACTTAAAAATAATTGATTCATAAATGGCTTTTAAATAATATTCTATTATTTTTTTCTTATTCTTTTTAAAAGTCATATTCTTAATTTTTTTTTTATTTTATTAATAAAAAATTAATTAAAAAATAAAATAGAATACACACATTTCAAGACAAATTGAAATAGGATTTTAATTATTTATAACTTAATAGGAAAACGTACAAAGAGTATTATCGGAAATGCTCTTATTCATTTAACAGAAAGAGAGAAAAAAGAAGAAGCTCAAACCACATCATTACTGCGCTATTATACGAGCTTCAATTCAGATATCATATTTTACCATCAGGCGAATGCGGTGGTGGGGTTGCAGGGCAGTAAAGCCCCTTTTTTCCTTCCTGGCAAGCACTGGCAAAAAGGCCAGGAGGGTATTTCCCATAGAGGTTGATGTAGCTGAACATGGTTGATGCACAGTTATTGGTCAAGTCATTCAAGACATCCGCAAAAGGGCAAGCAAATTCCTTGAATGCTGCACAGCAGGTTTTGGGAGGGTACTTGGGCCCTTTACATTGACTTGTGATGATTGTATAGTTCTGGAACTCAAAGTTTACTGGGCAAGCTGCAAACAAGGCAATGTAAAGAAAATCATAGTCAGGGTGCTATTTCCATAATGGAAAAATTACAGCACATTTGAACCCGGAACAGAATTTCTAGCTAATCATGTTCTAGGAAATCAGCATGTGTATCTTTTTACTCATACCTGGGGATCAAGATTTTAACTGAAAACACTTTTTGATCCAAGATAAACAAATCAATAGAAAATGTATAGATGCAGATCCAAGAGATACTAAGCTATCATTCTGACAGATTATGGAACACTAACCAAAATCAAATGTGTCTAAAAGCAACAGCTAACATTCTTGGCTTCACGTTTCTGGCATTTATGATTCTGCTACACGACTCTCTTCAGTATTAGATGTGTAAACCAGATCAGGAAAGTCTATCAGAAAACTTTACTAATCAGAATAACTTTAAGATTGGATAAATACTGGAAAAGTTGAATTTTGAAGCTTGTAGTGAAAAGAATTTCCAACTCTGGTTTTTCTAACTTCCTCAGTAATCAAAGGTTCCAGATCACCAAAGTCATAAACAATGAATACAATGAGCTATTCCTAAAACTCCTGTTATTCTCATATAATTGTTACAAAAGATAATTAAAGCGTTCAATCTTTGTAACCTCTCGCATGACCTTTTGCTTCATAAGTAGAGGACATATCAGCATAATATACAAATCAGATAAGGTTAAGGCTTCAAGCCTCTCTAGTTAAAATGTGTATCAAACTTATCCTAGCGCTTCAAGGAATTTATAATCAATGAACACCATTTAGAGAAGCGGAAACTTGGAGAAAATAGTGACATCACACCTGTGTGAACAAGTGATGCTTAGAATAAAAATGTCAGTTCAAGGTTATGCAGAATCTTTTAAACCAAAATCAGCTCAAGAGTAATATCCATGAAATCAAAAAGCATGTTATGTTAGTCAAGTAACAATTAAATTTCTCATTGGTCTATGTTGCAATGTGTTTGAACCAATTTTTCTAGATGGATGGGGTAAGGTATTAATACATCCCGACACATAATTTAAATGTGGAAATTTGTCCTCTAAAAAGGAAATATTGAATGAATTGATCGTAATTTATGAGATTTTACTATCTCCCGACATTTCTCGTTCTAAAAAAATAGGATTTCGCATAATAAGTTTTTGATATTCAGCAATTCCTGTTAAAAAATAATCGCAAAAATCCAAACATTTATCTTTCTTTAATTCGCTCGCTAAAAAAGGTTCTAAGAGAATTCTTTGGGACAAAATAATAAACGTCATATATAACTGGTCCTATAATCGAGGTTACATAGATGCTTTTTATGAAATATTTGAACACATATGAGTCAGTATAGAATGATAAGTCGGAATCATCAGATATCTCATTCTCAAGAACTAAGACTTCTTCTCTCTGTAATGAATGATAAATTAAATTAAAAAAAAAAAAAAAAACCACATCATTACTGCGCTATTATACGAGCTTCAATTCAGATATCATATTTTACCATCAGGCGAATGCGGTGGTGGGGTTGCAGGGCAGTAAAGCCCCTTTTTTCCTTCCCCGGCAAGCACCGCAAAAAGGCCGGAGGGTATTTCCCATAGAGGTTGATGTAGCTGAACATGGTTGATGCACGTTATTGGTCAAGTCATTCAAGACATCCGTAAAAGGGCAAGCAAATTCCTTGAATGCTTGTGCAGTTTTGGGAGGGTACTTGGGCCCTTTACATTGACTTGTGATGATTGTATAGTTCGGAACTCAAAGTTTCACTGGGCAAGCTGCAAACAAGGCAATGTAAAGAAAATCATAGTCAGGGTGCTATTTCCATAATGGAAAAATTACAGCACATTTGAACCCGGAACAGAATTTCTAGCTAATCATGTTCTAGGAAATCAGCATGTGTATCTTTTTACTCATACCTGGGGATCAAGATTTTAACTGAAAACACTTTTTGATCCAAGATAAACAAATCAATAGAAAATGTATAGATGCAGATCCAAGAGATACTAAGCTATCATTCTGACAGATTATGGAACACTAACCAAAATCAAATGTGTCTAAAAGCAACAGCTAACATTCTTGGCTTCACGTTTCTGGCATTTATGATTCTGCTACACGACTCTCTTCAGTATTAGATGTGTAAACCAGATCAGGAAAGTCTATCAGAAAACTTTACTAATCAGAATAACTTTAAGATTGGATAAATACTGGAAAAGTTGAATTTTGAAGCTTGTAGTGAAAAGAATTTCCAACTCTGGTTTTTCTAACTTCCTCAGTAATCAAAGGTTCCAGATCACCAAAGTCATAAACAATGAATACAATGAGCTATTCCTAAAACTCCTGTTATTCTCATATAATTGTTACAAAAGATAATTAAAGCGTTCAATCTTTGTAACCTCTCGCATGACCTTTTGCTTCATAAGTAGAGGACATATCAGCATAATATACAAATCAGATAAGGTTAAGGCTTCAAGCCTCTCTAGTTAAAATGTGTATCAAACTTATCCTAGCGCTTCAAGGAATTTATAATCAATGAACACCATTTAGAGAAACGGAAACTTGGAGAAAATAGTGACATCACACTGTGTGAACAAGTGATGCTTAGAATAAAAATGTCAGTTCAAGGTTATGCGAATCTTTTAAACCAAAATCAGCTCAAGAGTAATATCCATGAAATCAAAAAGCATGTTATGTTAGTCAAGTAACAATTAAATTTCTCATTGGTCTATGTTGCAATGTGTTTGAACCAATTTTTCTAGATGGATGGGGTAAGGTATTAATACATCCGACACATAATTTAAATGTGGAAATTTGTCCTCTAAAAAGGAAATATTGAATGAATTGATCGTAATTTATGAGATTTTACTATCTCCCGACATTTCTCGTTCTAAAAAAATAGGATTTCGCATAATAAGTTTTTGATATTCAGCAATTCCTGTTAAAAAATAATCGCAAAAATCCAAACATTTATCTTTCTTTAATTCGCTCGCTAAAAAGGTTCTAAGAGAATTCTTTGGGACAAAATAATAAACGTCATATATAACCGGGTCCTATAATCGAGGTTACATAGATGCTTTTTATGAAATATTTGAACACATATGAGTCAAAGATAGAATGATAAGTCGGAATCATCAGATATCTCATTCTCAAGAACTAAGACTTCTTCTCCTGTAATGAATGATAAATTAAATTAAAAAAAAAAAAAAACCACATCATTACCGCGCTATTATACGAGCTTCAATTCAGATATCATATTTTACCATCAGCGAATGCGGTGGTGGGGTTGCAAGATAAAGCCCTTTTTCCTTCCCTCGCAAGCACCGGCAAAAGGCCGGAGGGTATTTCCCATAGAGGTTGATGTAGCTGAACATGGTTGATGCACAGTTATTGGTCAAGTCATTCAAGACATCCGCGAAAAGGGCAAGCAAATTCCTTGAATGCTTGCGGCAGTTTTGGGAGGGTACTTGGGCCCTTTACATTGACTTGTGATGATTGTATAGTTCGGAACTCAAAGTTTAACGGGCAAGCTGCAAACAAGGCAATGTAAAGAAAATCATAGTCAGGTGCTATTTCCATAATGGAAAAATTACAGCACATTTGAACCCGAATAGAATTTCTAGCTAATCATGTTCTAGGAAATCAGCATGTGTATCTTTTTACTCATACCCGGGGATCAAGATTTTAACCGAAAACACTTTTGATCCAAGATAAACAAATCAATAGAAAATGTATAGATGCAGATCCAAGAGATACTAAGCTATCATTCGATGATTATGGAACACTAACCAAAATCAAATGTGTCTAAAAGCAACAGCCTAACATTCTTGGCTTCACGTTTCCGGCATTTATGATTCGCTACACGACTCTCTTCAAAGATTAGATGTGTAAACCAGATCAGGAAAGTCTATCGGAAAACTTTACTAATCGGAATAACTTTAAGATTGGATAAATCACTGGAAAAGTTGAATTTTGAAGCTTGTAGTGAAAAGAATTTCCAACTCTGGTTTTTCTAACTTCCTCGAATCAAAGGTTCCGGATCACCAAAGTCATAAACAATGAATACAATGAGCTATTCCTAAAACTCCTGTTATTCTCATATAATTGTTACAAAAGATAATTAAAGCGTTCAATCTTTGTAACCTCTCGCATGACCTTTTGCTTCATAAGTAGAGGACATATCAGCATAATATACAAATCGGATAAGGTTAAGGCTTCAAGCCTCTCTAGTTAAAATGTGTATCAAACTTATCCTAGCGCTTCAAGGAATTTATAATCAATGAACACCATTTAGAGAAACGGAAACTTGGAGAAAATAGTGACATCACACCTGTGTGAACAAGTGATGCTTAGAATAAAAATGTCAGTTCAAGGTTATGCAGAATCTTTTAAACCAAAATCAGCTCAAGAGTAATATCCATGAAATCAAAAAGCATGTTATGTTAGTCAAGTAACAATTAAATTTCTCATTGGTCTATGTTGCAATGTGTTTGAACCAATTTTTCTAGATGGATGGGGTAAGGTATTAATACATCTGACACATAATTTAAATGTGGAAATTTGTCCTCTAAAAAAGGAAATATTGAATGAATTGATCGTAATTTATGAGATTTTACTATCTCTGACATTTCTCGTTCTAAAAAAATAGGATTTCGCATAATAAGTTTTTGATATTCAGCAATTCCTGTTAAAAAATAATCGCAAAAATCCAAACATTTATCTTTCTTTAATTCGCTCGCTAAAAAGGTTCTAAGAGAATTCTTTGGGACAAAATAATAAACGTCATATATAATCGGGTCCTATAATCGAGGTTACATAGATGCTTTTTATGAAATATTTGAACACATATGAGTCAAAGATAGAATGATAAGTCGGAATCATCGTATATCTCATTCTCAAGAACTAAGACTTCTTCTCTCCTGTAATGAATGATAAATTAAATTAAAAAAAAAAAAAAAAACCACATCATTACTGCGCTATTATACGAGCTTCAATTCAGATATCATATTTTACCATCAGTGAATGCGGTGGGTGGGGTTGCAGGCGAGTAAAGCCCTTTTTCCTTCCCCGGCAAGCACCGGCAAAAGGCCGGAGGGTATTTCCCATAGAGGTTGATGTAGGCCGAACATGGTTGATGCACAGTTATTGGTCAAGTCATTCAAGACATCCGCAAAAGGGCAAGCAAATTCCTTGAATGTCGCATGCCAGTTTTGGGAGGGTACTTGGGCCCTTTACATTGACTTGTGATGATTGTATAGTTCGGAACTCAAAGTTTACTGGGCAAGCTGCAAACAAGGCAATGTAAAGAAAATCATAGTCAGGGTGCTATTTCCATAATGGAAAAATTACAGCACATTTGAACCCGGAATTTCTAGCTAATCATGTTCTAGGAAATCAGCATGTGTATCTTTTTACTCATACCTGGGGATCAAGATTTTAACTGAAAACACTTTTTGATCCAAGATAAACAAATCAATAGAAAATGTATAGATGCAGATCCAAGAGATACTAAGCTATCATTCTGACAGATTATGGAACACTAACCAAAATCAAATGTGTCTAAAAGCAACGGTAACATTCTTGGCTTCACGTTTCCGGCATTTATGATTCGCTACACGACTCTCTTGGTGATTAGATGTGTAAACCGGATCGGAAAGTCTATCGGAAAACTTTACTAATCAGAATAACTTTAAGATTGGATAAATACTGGAAAAGTTGAATTTTGAAGCTTGTAGTGAAAAGAATTTCCAACTCTGGTTTTTCTAACTTCCTCAGTAATCAAAGGTTCCAGATCACCAAAGTCATAAACAATGAATACAATGAGCTATTCCTAAAACTCCTGTTATTCTCATATAATTGTTACAAAAGATAATTAAAGCGTTCAATCTTTGTAACCTCTCGCATGACCTTTTGCTTCATAAGTAGAGGACATATCAGCATAATATACAAATCAGATAAGGTTAAGGCTTCAAGCCTCTCTAGTTAAAATGTGTATCAAACTTATCCTAGCGCTTCAAGGAATTTATAATCAATGAACACCATTTAGAGAAACGGAAACTTGGAGAAAATAGTGACATCACACCTGTGAACAAGTGATGCTTAGAATAAAAATGTCAGTTCAAGGTTATGCGAATCTTTTAAACCAAAATCAGCTCAAGAGTAATATCCATGAAATCAAAAAGCATGTTATGTTAGTCAAGTAACAATTAAATTTCTCATTGGTCTATGTTGCAATGTGTTTGAACCAATTTTTCTAGATGGATGGGGTAAGGTATTAATACATCTGACACATAATTTAAATGTGGAAATTTGTCCTCTAAAAAAGGAAATATTGAATGAATTGATCGTAATTTATGAGATTTTACTATCTCTGACATTTCTCGTTCTAAAAAAATAGGATTTCGCATAATAAGTTTTTGATATTCAGCAATTCCTGTTAAAAAATAATCGCAAAAATCCAAACATTTATCTTTCTTTAATTCGCTCGCTAAAAAAGGTTCTAAGAGAATTCTTTGGGACAAAATAATAAACGTCATATATAACTGGTCCTATAATCGAGGTTACATAGATGCTTTTTATGAAATATTTGAACACATATGAGTCAGTATAGAATGATAAGTCGGAATCACTGTATATCTCATTCTCAAGAACTAAGACTTCTTCTCTCTGTAATGAATGATAAATTAAATTAAAAAAAAAAAAAAAAACCACATCATTACTGCGCTATTATACGAGCTTCAATTCAGATATCATATTTTACCATCGAGCGAATCGCGGTGGGTGGGGTTGCAGGCAAGAAGCCCCTTTTTCCTTCCCCGGCAAGCACTGGCAAAAAGGCCAGGAGGGTATTTCCCATAGAGGTTGATGTAGCTGAACATGGTTGATGCACAGTTATTGGTCAAGTCATTCAAGACATCCGCAAAAGGGCAAGCAAATTCCTTGAATGCTGCACAGCAGGTTTTGGGAGGGTACTTGGGCCCTTTACATTGACTTGTGATGATTGTATAGTTCTGGAACTCAAAGTTTACTGGGCAAGCTGCAAACAAGGCAATGTAAAGAAAATCATAGTCAGGGTGCTATTTCCATAATGGAAAAATTACAGCACATTTGAACCCGGAACAGAATTTCTAGCTAATCATGTTCTAGGAAATCAGCATGTGTATCTTTTTACTCATACCTGGGGATCAAGATTTTAACTGAAAACACTTTTTGATCCAAGATAAACAAATCAATAGAAAATGTATAGATGCAGATCCAAGAGATACTAAGCTATCATTCACGTGATTATGGAACACTAACCAAAATCAAATGTGTCTAAAAGCAACAGCTAACATTCTTGGCTTCACGTTTCTGGCATTTATGATTCTGCTACACGACTCTCTTCGGTATTAGATGTGTAAACCAGATCAGGAAAGTCTATCAGAAAACTTTACTAATCAGAATAACTTTAAGATTGGATAAATACTGGAAAAGTTGAATTTTGAAGCTTGTAGTGAAAAGAATTTCCAACTCTGGTTTTTCTAACTTCCTCAGTAATCAAAGGTTCCAGATCACCAAAGTCATAAACAATGAATACAATGAGCTATTCCTAAAACTCCTGTTATTCTCATATAATTGTTACAAAAGATAATTAAAGCGTTCAATCTTTGTAACCTCTCGCATGACCTTTTGCTTCATAAGTAGAGGACATATCAGCATAATATACAAATCAGATAAGGTTAAGGCTTCAAGCCTCTCTAGTTAAAATGTGTATCAAACTTATCCTAGCGCTTCAAGGAATTTATAATCAATGAACACCATTTAGAGAAACGGAAACTTGGAGAAAATAGTGACATCACACCTGTGTGAACAAGTGATGCTTAGAATAAAAATGTCAGTTCAAGGTTATGCAGAATCTTTTAAACCAAAATCAGCTCAAGAGTAATATCCATGAAATCAAAAAGCATGTTATGTTAGTCAAGTAACAATTAAATTTCTCATTGGTCTATGTTGCAATGTGTTTGAACCAATTTTTCTAGATGGATGGGGTAAGGTATTAATACATCTGACACATAATTTAAATGTGGAAATTTGTCCTCTAAAAAAGGAAATATTGAATGAATTGATCGTAATTTATGAGATTTTACTATCTCTGACATTTCTCGTTCTAAAAAAATAGGATTTCGCATAATAAGTTTTTGATATTCAGCAATTCCTGTTAAAAAATAATCGCAAAAATCCAAACATTTATCTTTCTTTAATTCGCTCGCTAAAAAAGGTTCTAAGAGAATTCTTTGGGACAAAATAATAAACGTCATATATAACTGGTCCTATAATCGAGGTTACATAGATGCTTTTTATGAAATATTTGAACACATATGAGTCAGTATAGAATGATAAGTCGGAATCACTGTATATCTCATTCTCAAGAACTAAGACTTCTTCTCTCTGTAATGAATGATAAATTAAATTAAAAAAAAAAAAAAAAAAAAACCTAGTGCTTTGCTTTGATACAAACAATATTTTGATAACCAGAAAAAAAAATTGATGTAGGTGATCAAACCTGCTACAAAGTCGTACAGACTATAATGATGAACACCACAGCCAGGAAAGCTACCACGTAAACAGCACAAACAAGATACCCAGTAGTCTATGTCAGCTAGCAATTGATCAGATATCCTAATTGGGTAGTAGCTCTTGCTTTACAGCAGGAAAGTGATCAATTAAATTAATTCTAGACCAGAAGCGAAACAAGAGAAAATGAAGAGCAACAAGAACAGCCATTCAAATTTCATAAACTTCAGAACGAATTAGATAGTGCAAAATAAAACCAGGTCATAGACACACACCCATAAAATATAGCCTTTCTTTATACAACATCATTTCTTGACTAGAATAAGAAGAATATAAACAGGAAGAACTGGAATAAATAGACAATGCATAATGATCAAAAACCAAAAGAAGTTCTCCAAGATCAAAGTTTGAAATCCTACCTTGAACCCACGAATTAGAAAAATGGAAATTAAGGAATGAGCAAAGAAGAGGAAAAAGAGAAAACCTTTCTTAGCCTGCAGCAGATTCCTCCCAGTAGAACCATGAGAGTCAAAAACAGAATCTGCGTACACAAAAAGCATTAGAGAACGTTAGAAAGAAAAAGGAAAATCAATTAAGTAGCAAACTCACAAATTTGTACGCTGATATATGAGTCTATTCATTAAAGCCACAATACCTGAAAAGGAACTGGAAGCAGAAGAAGAAGAAGAAGAAGAAGGAGAAGCAAAGAGGACCATCAACAACAAGAAGAAAATACTTTTAGAACACTGACTCAACTCCATTTTTTCTTATTTCTTTATTTACTTGTTACTTCTTGGTTCTACATATAATAAGGCGAGAACTGGGTAGCGAGGAATTTAGTGCAAATTTTTTCTTTGACGTTTCATGGTGGATCATCTAGACAGCCAGGCAGACCAAGACATTTCGGTCTCCCCCTGCCTAATTTGGATTCTTAATCAAAGTCGGCCCTTCTAGAGGATCTCATACAATCATTTTTCTTTTCTGTCTGAAATTCAATCGCCAATCTCATTGTAATGTGAATATTTTACAATCAATTGTTGAATGATAAGTAATTAATATTTTTTTTTCAAAAGGAAAAAAGTTAAGTATTTAATATTTAGATCATAGAAAAAAATGACATATACTTTCAATTTTGTGTTGCTATTTGTTCAATAATTTAATGTATATATAGCATGAATAAATAAGAAAAATCTGTTCTTTTTAAGGCAAATAAGGAACTTGCATTAAACAGCCCTAGAATGGGCATCTGAGTACAAAATATCCTCCATACTTTCTGAGGAGAAAAAACCCATTGACTTGTTCTTTGCTATCCAGTGAGCAGCTGCATTAGCTCTTGTATCAATAAGGCTAACTCTAGAATTCTCAAAGTATCCCAATACATGATGAATATCAGAGATGATGGGATCTACATCCCATTGCTTCATTCCTGCTGTAAAGGAGAGAGCGTCAGTCACTCTTTTTGCATCTGTCTCGAACAACATCTTCTGAAATCATTCTTCCAAGCCAACACATCCTTGCCTTAGTACAGGGGCTTCTCCAATGGTGGCATTATTATACCTGAACTTGAAGGCTTTTCCCTCTGTCACACTCCCATTCGAGTTCCTCATAATGATTGCTCCCCTCGCAAATTCTTCACCTTGTTTAAAGGACACATCTGTGTTGCATTTGACAAAACCTGCAGGGGGTCATCCATCTTGATCCTGGCTCCAAAATCAAGCCTGCATCAGCAGTAACTACACTCGCTTGTCCATCAGTAGGTTCATCCGTAACATTGGCTATCTCAAGATTGATTTGCTTCTTATTTACTTTTTGGGTATGTGAGAGCTTTTAATTTAATTTAATTTTTGAAAAATTTAAAATTTTATCTTTATGCATTATCATTGTTTTTTTTTCTTCTTTAAGTATCACTAGTGTCTGTATAAAATTCCCTCGAAACTGGGGAGAAATTACAATACAGTTAGCAGGACAATCGGATGAATGAGCCAACTCCGCAAGGCAGTCCGCCGCTTTGTTTGGCATCTCTTCTAACTACAGAAATCGATGCTTGGACCAAGAAATTACTATCCATTATCAGCTTTAATTAATTCCATTCCCAACCTGATATTCTTATCGCCGATTAACCATCTCCAAACTGAATCAGTTTCAGTTTCAAAAGTGACTACTGAAAATGAAAACTTTCAGAAGTGACTATTAATATTCTTACCACAACATATCATTTTGCCATTGTGGTTTCTGCCTATGATGCCCAGATGGGCTCCCGGGAGTTAGTCAGGACTCCAAGCCACATCAGAGTTAAACCTAATTCTATCTCTCCTGTTAAGAGTTAGAGGTAGACATCTGGCTGAGTTGAGGAGCACTCTGGGGCCTGCGTACACTGCCCACCTCGGGTATAAAGTTTTCCCTCAGCTGAAAATTAACTCAATTCTCTTTTTTTTTTTCTCCTGCAATTTTGCACAGGATCAGGGCTTGAGTTGAATGAACCATTGAACAAATACTGAGTTGCGCGCTTCCCATACGAACCAACAGGAATTAGCTAAATCTGTGATGGTATTCTCCCATTAAGCACCCCAAAAAATAGGATGCCACCATTTAACAGACGAAGAAAAACCCAAAATAAATGAGGAAATAGGGATAGCCCAGTTTGCTCAGATACCAGCTTGCTCTACCATGTGGACCAAAAAAAAAAAAACAAAAAACAAAAAGCAGAGCTCGTTCCCAATTTTCTGTCTTCCCCCCATATAGAGCAGGAACAAAGTTTCTTCGTGCAGATTGCTTTGCAGAGGGATTTGTTTTACCAGCATTTACCCACGGAAGACCCATCATCATTTGTTAAGTTCGTACCATGTAACACATGATTACTGATACAACAATAACTTTATGTGTATTATTTTAGTAGTATGAATTATAATCAATACATTGATGTGAGAGGGAATGTATATGGAAGTGGTAGGTGAAACTAGTTACTGTCTTCCTTCTATTACGGCTAAATATTCCAATACCTAATTTAACAATCCAATTGTTCTCCCTGCAAAAACAGTTGTCTTTTTTTTTGGGGGGGGGGGGGGCCTTTATTAACTAGGATGTTAGTAGCAGACAGCACTACTGACATAGGAAACTATTACTATTATGTTTGATTTAGGTATAACGAGAATTATACGAAAGCTATATATATTTATATTGCCTACTGGGCGCAATGGCCTTGCTGTGAAATGGAGACTGGGCAGATGAGAGAGAGAGAGAGAGAGAGAACTATTAAAATAATTCCTTTGCTAGCAAGATATATACAAGCACAGGTGAATCGTTGTAATAGCTCACAATATCTTCAACTTAAATATGTACCAAAAGATGCTTAGCCTCCTCTGATTTTAACGCGCTTAATTTATTATAGAAGATAATCGAGATAACAGTTTATTGGAGAGATAAGAAACGGCAGGAAAGAATTTTGCCACAGCAGAACGAAAAGAATAGTTTAACACAAACTTTTACCTTGTGAAATCTGGGCTTTAATCATACAAGAAAAACCCCTGGAAGGTCTTCCACCTGGGGAAGCCTGTATTTACCATGCCAGTTTGAATCTTGAATTCCGTCTAAATTGTTTCTTTGTCACACACCATGGTCCAGGAAAGGTGCTCAACTGCAATAAAAGACAGACAGGTGAACATGGTATGGGCAGACATAATGGTTTATGACCAATAGCCCCAAAGACAGGTGGACACTATTGTTAGAAAACCTAGCCTATCAAAATTGTTGAAAATCCAAACTAAGTTCTTTTCAGCAAATCTTAATGTAGGATCAATCTTACGGAATCTGCTTCCAGTTTGCATATCCAAGGAGGTAAAGTAGCTTACATTGCTGATAAGCTTTGCTCCAAACCATGCAGTGTCTGCACCATAGGGAGGAGGAATGACTCTTGTTCCATTGCAAATAGATTCAGGAAGAAGTCCATGCAATTCTTTCTCCAGTCTCTCTGAAAGTAAAAGAAAACAGAAGTTGGTACTTTGCCAGTTCCTGTTCACTAATTAAATCAAATTTTTTTTATCCCTTCATCTCATGTCAACTTATTCACTAGGTAAATAATTTCTTTAAACTTTTTCAACTCAATTCGACTTCCATTTATCACAACATAAAGGGGAACAGCGCAGAACTGTCTTTCTTTAATTTATCTACCTGCTAGCCCTGGTAAACATGCAGTCCCTCCTGACAAAACCACAGTCTTATACCAAGAATCGTCAGCAGTCAACTCTGCAGCATGACAGTGGTCCATGCAAAGTGCTACTGCCTGGTGCAAACCCATTGCGCGCCTGTGCCATGTTGCAAATGGATTATTTTAACCAATTGCATATGGTTTACAGATCTTATTGCTAACATTTACAAAAATGAATCTGGTTGTTGTATTGTGAAGAAAACTATACAAAGGAAATAGTTGTATATATAGGTATACATGCCACAATTAGATAATTACCACAAACAAATGCATCATTTTTCATTATTGAATTACTAGGTCTTGTATGTTCTAGGAAGAAACATTTCAAGATGCAAAAAAGATTCCTGTAGAACAAGTTTGGTGATCAAAAGTCATTGAAGAGATATTTCAATTTATGAGCATGCTTTAGCAAAAAAACCAAGGGGTATTTTTGGAATATATGGACTTACACTCCTGCTATACATGGCTGGAATAAGACCTCCCCTGTTTTAAAGCGTTCTTTTGAAAGAGTAAACCATCCTTCTCCCTGGACTTCTAATGAAGCTTGTGTATATTTTGCTAGCTCAGCTTCATAGTCAGCAGCAACATAGCAAAGCTTCTGTATTTCCAAAATTCCAATGGAGCATGGAAAAATCAGAAGGAAGTTGTATTCCATGAATGCTGAATTGCTGATTACACAACAAAAGCAAATTTGTAGTTTTGAACCCTATGTATGCAAAATAACCATCCATCTTCACTTTTCAAATTTAAAATGCAACAACCTATACACTTTCCAACCTTTGACACATAAGAAAATCATTCAAAGGACAAACGGAGCATGCAGACCTTTCAAATTTTAGTCCTGAAAGCTTAGTTTCAGGAACTGAAAGACTGCACAAGGTTGAAGATTGAAAAATGGAAAACTACAAAGATCCTTCAAGAATGTGCAAGAAAAAAAAAAGACATTTTAAGGTGCACTATCTCACTAAATTCGGTTTAGACTTTGACAAATCCATCAGTAATATTACATGGCCTGGCATATATTGGACGACTTAAAAGCATTATGCAGGGAGCAGGAAACCTAGAGACTGAAAGTGCTGTCACTGAGACCAGGGAACCTACACCAGAAACCTGAGAACGAGAACAACTAAAAAAGGAATCCTAGTAGAAGCAAGGCAACTACATCAAAAAGGCCAATCCTTCCTAATTCACGAGCCTCTTATCTATTCTCATTCGATCATAGCGGCGGGGGAACAAGTCAAAATAGAAAAACTCACATTGGGTTTAGGGATAATCAGGCTCGAACTGATGACTTCCACCACGTCAAGGTGACACTCTACCGCTGAGTTATATCCCTCCCCTTGCCCCTATCGAGAAAGAGAACTGACTAATCCTAAGGCAAAAGGCCGAGAAACTCAACACCACTATTCTTGAAGAACCCTTACTCTCAAGTCCGTACTTTCTCATCCCTGATACAAGTGTTTTCAGTCTTATTAAGTTTGGGCATGAACTTTTAACATTCGTAAAAGTTCTGAGCAGTATATTGAGAAAGTGCAATAATACACATGTGAAGCCTAATAGCAAGCTCAGTTGTAGATTTTTCTTTATTTCGTTCTGATGTTAATAATACAAAATAATTATCAAACCTTTTGCTCTTCAAAAGTTTAGACATTCTTATTGATCAGCCATTTCAAAAAGATATCAGCATAGCTAGAATATACAATGCCATTCTTTGTCACCAACTTTGGGTCCATTCATACATTACCACATCCATTTGCTACATTGGGTCATGATCGCACTTGATCACATTAAAAAAAAAAAATCAACAAGATCAAAAGAAAAAGCACAAAATTGTGAATTCTTTTATCAGGCCAAAACAACCTACCAATAAACCTAAATGCTTTGATCTAAGTTAAAGTTGAAACTTTTTCTGAACCTTAAACAGCCCTAAGAAATGAACTGAGCTCTGTGTAAATAACAGAAAAGGTATAGAATGAATCAATACAATTTATTACCTCCTTCAATGTGCGAACGGTGTACAGTGATTCAAAGTTGATGTTGTTCTGTTGCATCTGTTCTCTAAGGAATCCTGTAACCTTCAGTGCTCCCACACCGATGACTTCTACACCCACCTTGCGCATTACTTTGCCATTTAAAACTATAAAACGCAGCAGTCAAAGTGCATAAGTTTCTAAGTCCCCATAATTTTGAAGCCAAAAAGAGACACTAGAGAACAAAGAGTTTAGAACTGTGAAAAACAAAGCATAATACCACTGGCATATGCCAGATGATAGAGTTGGGGCAATGAATGAACAGAAAGAAGAACAAATCAGAAGGAATATACAACATACTTCCTAAGTAAGTGCAGAGGTGATCTTAGCATAAAGAAAATAGACATCATATAATAAGCATTGAGAATGAATAAGGCCTTACGTTCACTTGATTTAATCACAAGACATTTTGGAGGTTAAAATGAGATGATCACTTACTTGGTACAACAGACGTGACTTGGAAACCAATATTAACAGCAATTCCTGAAGTTCGCCGAGCAGCATATAGTGCTAAAGTTGCCTGCGCAACATTGTTATATTAATGCATTAATGTACAAAAATTGGAATGATAAAAGCTGATCTGCTATTTAAATGAGGAACAGTTGGATTTCAGCATTGCGGAACTTAAACGAAAAGAGAAACAAAACACCCATCTCAAGATAATAGATGAATAAAAAGCAACATAACAGAACAAACCTGATTAATAGCACAAACAGCTGGAGCATTCATGTCAAACAGCGCAGAATACATGGCTTCTTTTAGCTGTCGCCTTGATGCTTTGGCACATTCAGTATCTGAAAATGTAAAGAAAAAATACAATCATCAGGAAAATCTATTGGTAATGCACGCACAAATTCTTAACAATATTGGAAAATGCAGTTTTAACCTTAAGTAGCCAAAGCCCCCCCACAATTACATAAGAAACAGATAATTTATAGCCAACATTCATGAATATATGTTGCTACTGTCTGAAAGGCCATCATCAATTTCAGAAAGCAGAATAATAAATCATACAACACAAACGCTATATATTTGCAGAAACTAATTATCTTGCAGAAACTAATGATCTAAGCAGATACTAACCATCATAATGGCAAATTGGAAGGGACACAACAATTGGCTGGGCTGATGGTCTTACCTGCATTCTGTAAAAGATACTATAAGCTTCTCGAAGGTATAAAAATATAAATTAAAAAATCAAACAGATAGCAAAACTTGCATGCACTAACCCTTTGAGGAACAACAAACCTGCTATAAATAGTGGCAAAGAAATGTCTAAGCCTAGAGTACATTGGTGACTCAATGTTACCAAATTCCTGCCCGAAATAAATAAAAAATTTAGTGAAATTGCTTCCATAAAGCAGGGTTAAAAAGCAAATGCTCACCAAAAATGTAGCTGAGCGTCCAGATGGACATGCATACTTGCTCCATCCAAACTTGCAATACCCGGAACCACCTTTTTAACATACATTTTAAATTAAACAAACAATAAAAAAGAAAGATGAAAGAACAAAAAAACTAATCAATGAAGGGTTTCGAGAGCTCGCCAATTCTCATGGCCGGACCGTCCCTGATTGGCTATTCTGTTTAATATGTATGACACTTACCATCAATAATAACACAACCAGGCACTTGTTCCCGCTGTCCATATATTCGCATAAATGATAATTCATTCGTAATATCACCTGCGTATGTCCTGCATACAACATTCTCAATTTCACGGTAATAAATATTTAACCAGTACTTTTACAGCATAGTTAACAACAACAAAAGTGAAGAGAAATTACTGGATTGGGTAACCGGATCGGAGATGAGTTTCGGAAAAGAAAACAGAGTCCCACAAGTCATGATAATTCTGGAGAAAGAAAATCCAAAGGCGATTATCAGATACAATTGATCTCCATGACCTACAAACTACGCTCAATCTCGCTGCGTCTTTTGGTCCCACTAATTTCACTATTTGTAACATTACATCTATTGGTATTCGGTCAAAATCTCCTAGCGAAGCTGTTGACTCTGTATAACTCGATTGATTCGCTGAGTTAGTACTCGAACTCGAGCACGAACTCGATCGGTGCGACACTGACTCCCACACTTTTCTTAGGAGCATCGCCATGGTTGTCGAGCTTTTTCTTTAAAAAGAAAAGGATTTTCCCGGGAAAGTTCTGAGGTTTGGATTACTGGTTTTTAGGAAAACAGACAGGAAACCGGGAAGGTGAGAAAAAGTGTGTGTGTATATGGTGGACTTAGAGAAAGGGAGTGACGGATGATGACGTGTAAATAGAAGATTATGGCACGTGGCGAGAGCTGAGCCGGTGATTGGAAGTTGGTTGGCTCTCATGTTTTTCGTGCGATTACTTGTGTGATCACAAGCGGGGACAGGAAAAAATAATAATACGACCAAACCGACCGAAACTCAAATCGAAAGTGCACTAGAAAATTAATAAGGAAAAATGTTTTACCAAAAAAAGGAAAATTTACAGCCCTAGATTATATATCTCTTTTTCTTTTTTCTCATTGGATATCATTCAAATTATTTAGTCTTTGATTTCTTTTCTTAACAATTAAAGGACCTGCTGGATTAAAAGGTTCAGAAGCCCAAAAGTATTTACAAAGAAGGATCCATACCAACCTACATTTTAAGGGCCTAAGGCCCATAGTAATTTATAATTAAAATGATTTAGAACTAAGGGGATATAACCCAACAAATCCAACATTTCAGGCTGAGGCCTACAAATACTGAAAAAGTATAAAATGGTCCCTAACTTGATACTTTGTATCCAAACGTGTCCTTCTTCTTCCTCCAAAGCACAGCCATCATAGAAAGCCAGAAACCACAAGTCCAATCCTTCTCAAGCACCTAAAAACCTAAGTACCACCTGCTCTAAAAACACAACACCAAAAGCACAAGGAATAAACCATTGAAGCACAATCACCACTAGCTAATGGAATCGACAGAAATAATATGACATTGCCATTGACGATCTAACCACCTCAAAGCTTCCAGCTATAGTGAAACAGAGCATTAGTAAGTTTTGATTTGAAAAGTACCGATAATTACCCAAACTCTATAGAAGAGCCAACAACTCTCCTTCTCCCTTACCCACATCCATGAAAAGGCAAACTCTCACAGGACATTGGCAGGCTCAATAGGCGGACGGTGCCGCACTTCTAAGCCTAGCAAAGGCCGAAAAAAGAGTAACCTTGTAATAAAATAAATAAAATTCCAAAAATTTATATTAATACAAAAATTATAACTAAAATAAAGACAACATAAAACATATGCATGAAACAGAGGCCAATAAGACCACTAGGGAGGTAGCCAGTGGCATGAGCCACCCAAATCGCCTAAAGCACAACCTTAGAATAGCTAGGTAGAGAGAGATGCATAGAGAAAATGCTAAAAGTAAATACCATTTAGTCTTTAATGTATAGAGACATCAATAATATAAGATATTATTTGTAATACTCGGAATTTTACTTTAATAATAATAATAATAATATTAGTGATAATTGATAAATGAGTTTTTATTTAAAGTAATTTTACTTTATTTTTATTTGATTTAATTGGAATAATTTAAATGAAATTTTAATGCTGGACAACATAAGGGAGTTATTTTGTATATCTAATTTGTTTGATTTTTAAGAAATTAATTAAGTAAATTCCTTGGAAAATGAATTATATTTTCAGTCGTTCAATTTTTATCGGATATGAATATATAAATTAATTTCTATATTGAAAGTTATGAAAGAATTAGTAAAGAATATTTTATAAAAGAATTATTGGAGAAATGACATTTTAATTAACTAATGGTGTAAATTTTAATTGGAAAATATTTAGCAAATTGATTAATTAAATTAATTGTGTTAGGATTAAATTGAAAATTTATTTTGGAATAAGGATTAAAAGCACAATTTTATTAATATGGGATTTTAATAAAAATTTGTATGTTTGGTATATTTGTAATTAAATGTGTCGGCAATGGCACTTTGGTAATTTTACATTTAAAAAAGGATAAGTAAGTATTTATATATTTTTAATAATTCTAATTTGGCCCAAATTAAATAGTTAGGGGTTTAATTGAAAAGCTAAAGAAAAGTTGAAGAGTTAATCAGAAATTTTACTAGACGAAATTGTTGGTAATTAAAGAAGTTAAGGGACTAATCGGTAAAGACAAAAAGTTCAGGGACTAAATGCTGATAAGGGAAGAAAGGAAAAGAAAGAAGAAAAGAAAAAGAGAAGAAGGAGATCGGGGAAGAAGGAGAGAGAAGGGGAGGAGGTGCTGCATCCCGGCGGAAGAGCAGGGGAGGCTCGGTTGAAGGTGCAGCGGAGGTCGGCGAGTGCACCGGCAGCGGCGATGGCGGGAGAACGCGAGGAAGCGGCAGCGGCTTTCTTGCCGCCGTTCCGAGCGTTTCCGACATCTAATGGCGACATTTTTGGTCTCAAAATGACCAATGAGTTAAGGGCTTCCTTTTGAGAGTAGCGGTGTCGGCTTTGGTGGCCGGAGGAGGGAGTTCCGATAAGGTGTTGGCAGCCGCGTTTTCTAGCTTTTTCGGTGAGCTTCGGCGAGTTTTGGCTGACCGGAGGACATATCCGGACTCCTCTCAGCTCAAGCTTTCCAATGGCACAGGTTTGGTGACGATCAGACTCCGTTTGAAAATTGACGGCCGAGATCGTTCGTAAATCTCTCCGGATGATCGAGGGTTGGATCGGAAGATCGGAAGCTGGGATCGTCATCAGCGCCTCGTTTCGAGTCCGTTGGTGCGTTCGGATCGTCGATCGGATTCCGACGACTGGAGGCGAGTCGACCGAGCGATCAAGCATCTCAGTAGTTCTCTGGCCCATTAATTTTAGAATTCATTGGTAAATTTATGTGTTTATTGAATTGTGTTAAATATTAAAAAAATATTGTGAGTTAAAGTTATAATATTATAAGGGATATGACTTAAAGTTAAATACCAATGAGAAATTCAAAGTTGGAGCTAAGTGCGAGTGTGAAGGTCATCATTTTCTATTTTTATCTTATAAGATGTAAAGATGGAAGATTAATCATGAAAACTTGACTACCTGATCACAGTTGTTATAAGGTCTTCAAATATTAGTTAGCAACTAAATCTTTTTTAGTAAAAGAGTTTAAACACAAGATCTATAAGAATCCTAACACCAAAGTAAAAGACTTAGTGGCATATGAAGAAATGGATATAAGGTTGATTGTTTCCATACGAAGTTTAAAAGAGTAAAAAGACTGGTGAACATTGAGTTAGAGAGGAATTATAAAGTTGAGTTTGCCTACCTAGCAACTTATGCTAAAGTAGTTAAAAGTACTAATTCTAGCAGTATTGCTAAAATAGATTTATGTAAGGAGTTATTGAAGCAAGGAAGAAGAATTTTATTTATTTTAATGCACTAACAAGGGATCAAAAGGCTGGATGTAGACTTATAGATGGAAGTTTCATTAAAGTAATAGTTAAGGAAATTTTTTAATGACAATTAGGAATGAAAGATGTCAACAGACTCACTTTTATTTAATAAAAAATATAATAATAATGGTTGATTAGGTAAAAATGGTTGAATCCTTAGAAATAAAAAAATGGTTGAATCTTTAGAAATTAAAATTTTTAATGGTGCTTATTTTTTATAGTATATAATCACATAATTTTTTTCGTTTTAAAAAATATATATTTAAAATTATCAAAGAGTGAATCCTTTTTTATATTTTTCTACTATAGCCTCCCCTAAAAGCATAATTGATATATTTTTTTTTCTATTTGCCCATCTGAGTCATCTCGTACTTCAGAAAAGCAGAGGTGAGGTTCGAAGACTGGAATGGATCTACTTGCCCAAGGTGCCAATATAAAGTGGTTCTCTGATGAAATATGGCTCGTGCTTTCTTAGAAGGCAGTTCTGATTAGTCAAACTGAGAGGAGTCGGTTGTTCTCGAAGCCAACATGTTTTTTTAAAAGATATCTCTTTGTAGTAGTGATTCATATCGTAGTCAGCTTTCTCTCAGAGCACAACAAGATCTATTAGTAAAAAAGATGTGAATCAGATGATCAAGATTCGGGCTCTGTATTGGAACTAAGAGTATTACTCTTTTTTTCTAGAGGACAGTTCTTTGAACTCAAATAAAATGAAAGAAAAAACTCATTTAGAGGTTTCTTAGTATAACAACAACAAAAATAAGAAAGAGAATGAGAGTCTAACGAGCTACTATTGGCTTAGATGTAAAAGCATTAATTCTTCTTTTTTTCTTTTGAATTTCTACTTATCTCGTGAGTCGGTTAGTTAATGTAATAGACAAATTTATTAATAGCAATAGAAGGACCTGAATACAAATATCTACCTACTAAAATAGGCATTTAAAGAGTATGACTCTATTGCGGGT
The DNA here is from genome assembly GCF_019578655.1 of Ricinus communis. NCBI lineage: Eukaryota > Viridiplantae > Streptophyta > Magnoliopsida > Malpighiales > Euphorbiaceae > Ricinus > Ricinus communis. The sequence goes on along the minus strand of NC_063256.1, from coordinate 12,870,517 downwards.
CTAGTTTTTATTCAATTTATGAATTAGTCCACTAGTGTTCACTATATTTATAAATTTTTATATATAATAATGTCATATGACTCGATCTGTGGGCCTGTGACCGGCACTAGGGAATGGGTAAGCTTAAGGCCGCCAAATCCCGTAGTAAGCCTGACTATTCACTAACTCAATCAAGTTAAAATTCGGACTCAATCCAAAGCACTAGTTCACAATTAACCTTAACCATCAAATTCTATATATTTAATTCGGTGTGCCAGCATAATTAGACGAGACCCGAATTTACATAAAATTACAACTGACAAGTCTAAAATTTTTACTATGGAGAATCTAAAATTTTACAAATCAAACATACTAAAATCAATTACATCAACCCAATGATGAAGGAGTCGGGTTGCTAGATAAGAACTGCGGGAAGACTAACAATCACCTGAAAATAGTGAAATTGAGACTGTCAGTTTCGAGAGTGAGTTAAAATCATATATCCCAAAAACGAATATAAACACTTCAATAAAACATTTACTTAATTTAAAAAAAAAAATACATGTCATGCTATGCTTTTACAAAATAAAATAAAATAAATTTTTATTTCATACCACAGGACAAAATAAAATAAAATAAATTTTTATTTCATACCACGGGACAGAGTACATCTGCAGAACCCTAAACCCAACGCTAACATCTCGACTCTCTCATTATAACAGAACTAGCGCCTAGAGAGCGAAGCTCGACCAGGGTCCTTAACTCCACTCCGGTCACTTAATTATCACTATCAGTCTTAGCCTTTCGGCTCCCTTACTCCAATAAGACTGGCACCCAGAGAGCGAAGCTCGACCAGGGTCCTTAAGTCCAGTCTGGCCACTTAGGTTTCCAAATAAGCCGGCACCCAGAGAACAATGCTCGACTAGGGACCTTTACTCCGGCAAACTCACTCTACTCAGCCTAGAGAGCAATGCTCGACCATGGTAAGTCTTAAATTTACCTTTTAAATTTACTCTTTTTACTATCTAACTCAGATTCCTACCGGTGTGCACACGGTCCTGATGCAACTCATCAAATAGCATGTTCTACAGTCGTCTCATCCCGAGTCAACACGGAAACACAAAACCATAATGCAGTAAATGAAACATATATGAATAGTGATTAAATAAATAATTAAATAATTAAATTATTTAATCAGAACTATCACGTAAAAATCTTAGCATGATAGGTGAACAGATATATGAATTTAACTCACAGTTTTGACGACCTCCTAGCTTTGCTCCGATGCCTCGAGTGGAACGAGCCGAACTGACAGATTATCTAATCATGGAAAATAATGTAATCAATAACATTGAAATTTGGATTGTTACCATCCACATTATGCCTAACATTTTTTCTTATTTTGCTTAATGATTTATATATTAATGGTTAACCTCTCACATTCATCTTTATCTTATGTGTTTTTTCCTTCAATATCCTCTTCCTAATTTCCTTCACTATCCTTCATATTGTCCCTGTAAATCTTACTAGCCCCATTTACTTCATGCCTCTCACTATAACCTCACTATTCTTATCTCCTTCATGCCTCTCACTAGCCTCATGTGTAGCTAAACTATCCCCATGAAACTCATTACTAGCCCTTTGAAACTCATTCTTTTCAGCCTCATTTCTTCCATATGCACCTCATGAGCCCCTTGAAACTCTATCCTTTTTAAACTTGTCTGTCTCACTGTGCACTTCACCAGCTCCATCACCGAATAGTTCAGACAAATATGGGTCTTTATCAATATCGGCAAATAAGTCCCTAAACTACCCAGTATAATTAAAACCATTTGCTTTACCATCACCAACATCATCACCATCGCTAGCACCTCTGCACCATCATAAGCCAAGTTGGTGAGAATACTCAACTTTTTTTAGTATTAGAATTCTCCAAGTCATTCTTACTTCTGGATATAGTTTCACTTTTTAAGCTTATGATTGAATCTAAATTTATTCAAAGCATGGACTTACTCGACTTCGCCGCATCTGCATCCCATTGTTTTAAATTGAAGGAAACTCAAGATAATTACTCATGCCATGAACAAGTGCAAAATTTGAATAATTATTCTTCATAGTATTATAGCCTCGAATATTTTCAAGATTAAATGAATAAAGATTAGGAAGAGTATTAGAGTAATTTATAAGAGTTAAATATAATATAAATCAATTAATTAGTTTAGATTTAGACAATTATTTCGCTATAAGTGAAAAGGAAAAAAAATATAAAAATAGAGAAAAGCAAAGAAAAGAGAGATAGTGAGAGTGAGGGCGAGGGTGTAGTGATAAGCTACGGTGTTAGTTGTAGAAATGAGTTTTAACTCACTCCATATACACTCATACTTTCCATTTTCATATCCTCCAATCCCAAAATAAAATTATACATGTTTGCATTATCTTCTTGTTCATAGCTTTTATGCAACTACTTATCTTTATCTCTATTCTTTTTTTTTTTTCTTTTAAATGATAAGGAAGAAAGAAAAAGGTCAGCTGAGGTGTAAGTATCATTTTCTTTACAAGCTTATAAATAATAGGCTAAGGTTAATTCCATTTAATTTTAAAATTTAATGAGGGGCTTAGGTAACAGTTTTTAATTAATTTAAGAGCTTATTTGAGCTCAAAAATAGTATTCCTTGAACGGTTATTAAGAGCAGCTTTATCCCATTTCTAAATACAAAAACACCATAAGACTATATTTGGTAGGATGTAATGAAATATATAACGGAATCACTATTAAATTACATGCTTCGTTACTTTGTTTGGTAATAGAAAACTTTTTGATATAATGTAATAATAAATACATCATCTAATCAATATTCTTAATTTGATGTAATGTTCAATATACAAAAAATCTATATAATCGCGATCCTTATAATATATATATATTTACCTTATATTTTATTTCTTATTAATATAATTTAAACCTTTTAATCACCACTAACAACTATTAATTTTAAATAGTTTATTTTAAAATTGTGATTGTATTATATATCCTAATTCAATAAAAAATTATTTTTATAGAATTTGACTTTTAGTGTGAATTCAAGAATTAATTGTAACTTTTTGTATTGGTTAAAATATTTTAAATGGGTTGAATTGATTACTTTTTCTAAATTACTTTATACACTCATTAGAAAATTAAAATATGAACAAATTGACTATTAACTCTAAATTTAGGAGGTAAATTGGCACTTTAATTATTGCACAACCATACAAAAATAGCTTGCGGATAAATGGTAAAGATAAAAATAAATTAAAATATCCTCATTCTCCCTTCCTCCCTTCTTGTCCCTCTCTTGATTTCTCGCGATTAATTCATTCACCGACTTTAGAATAATAGTCATAATATTAATAGCAATAAATATTTTATCGCCAAATAATTATAAACTGAATATAATAATATAAACATCAAATTCACCTTTCTCGCTCATATATTAACAATTTAAATTTGTCCTTTTCTTCTCATACATATCTGAAAACCGGAGGACCCTTCTTCTAACCCCTTAATTGCTCATAGGTAAAAATATTAATAATTTCACTTAATTAATTCTCTCTTTTTTTTTTCATTAATCAATTTGTTATAATGAATTATGTAAATCAATTTTATAGATTTCTCTGATTTTTGTTTATATGTAAATTTAATTAGAAAATTTGCTTTTAGGGATTTATGAAAAAGTCTCAATCTTTTTATCATTACTTGTTTTTTTTTCAAATTCTTTTCTTCTTTTGGGAATATAATTTCAATTAGGATTTTGATGAATTTTGGTTTCATACTCAGGTGAGTATTTCTCTTTATGGTAGGTTTTGTTGTTATATTTTGATAACAATGGAAAAAGAAAAGTAGATTTAATTTTGGTATAACCTAATAGTCATTTGAAATTGAAACTCTCTTATTCTTCGTATTGTAAGAATCTATTGAGATGTTGTAGAGAAATATGAGGAAATTTATCAACTTTGTTATTCATAAATAGAACGGGTTGCATGCTTATATATGATTATATTACCTATTAATTACTACTGCAATTTGTTTCATGTTAGAAATTTGATCATTGTGGCCTATCCTATTGCCATGATTTTTGAGATTTCAGATAATACTGTCTTTCTCTTGTGTGATGACTTACATGGTGTCATTTAGTTTTTCAATGTTATTGAAGGTAATTTGATTTGTTCATGGCTTATAGTTTTAGTTAAGGACCATTAATATGCGGGGAAAATCATAAATAAATCTGAGTTGGTATCTAGAATTATCAATACCTTTAATTTATTTATTCTAATGCATATCCGATAAGTAACTTAAACTTTCGAAGTATTTAAGTTTGTCTCTTAATAATTAGCTCATGTCTTATTTATATTAGGATTTATTTTGAAGTACAATATTGCCATTAGGGTTGATGTTTGATCAATTGGCTTAACTTTGTGTTAGTTTTGTATGGAACTTTTTAGGCAGAATATGTCCTATTACCAAAGGGATGATCCTGAATACATGGCAAATGAATATGAAATGGGAGATGTTGATGATGATATGGAGGAAGAGTTTCATAGTAGAAAGATGGGCTCAGACTTGGATATTGATGAACATGATTATATGGTTTGTGATATGCTTTGAAGAATTTGCACAATTCTTATCTATTACTGTTGTTAAATTAGTTTAATGTAAGGTTTTGCACGTTTTATTTTTGTGTAGAACAATAAAATATCTGACACTTCTGCTGCTGATGCTAGAAGAGGAAAAGACATCCAAGGAATTCCTTGGGATAGGCTTAGGATAACTAGGGAGAAATATAGGCAAACTAGGCTAGAACAATACAACAACTATGAGAACATCCCCCATTCTGGAGAAGCCTCAAGGAAGGTAAAAGCTTCTATTTTCCTTCTATTTTATTTTTTTCTTACTTTTTGTTTCAATAGGCTTATTTTTTATAGTTTTACTGATTTTCTTTGTTGATCTAATGTTTTACAGGATTGCGAAACAACTAAGAAAGGGGGCTTATATTATGAGTTCAGGCGAAATTCTAGATCTGTGAAGTCTACCATTCTTCATTTTCAGGTCAGTGAAATTCAATTTTGCTCTAAATAAGATGCTAATGATATTCTTTTAAGATTTTATTTTCTAGTTATGCACCACATAGTTATTGATAGTGTACCCATGAGGCTCTGCCTCTGCTTGTGAAAGGCAGGCTCTCTTGATAAGATGTATGCCTTAAGTTAGGTGCAAGGCACAGAAAAGGAGCACCTGATTAACATTGTCCTTATATTTGTGTTATTGTTATTATTTTCTGTTACTTTTTAGCAAGCAACCTGTACTATTAATGCAAGAAAAAGAGGTATTATGCTTCGATACACACTATATACAGTATATCAAATTAAAAGAACAAATATGCGAAAAATAAAAAGGAAAATCAAAAGAAAAATATATGAATTTGGCGGATTATTATTTGACTTAGAATGGGATTGCTAGACCTAGTAGAGTTGAAGAGGCAAATATCATGAAAGATTGGTTAAGTGCAAAATTGTCAATATCTAAAGCCACTCAAGTGTTAGGCCTAAAGCGATGGAAAGGCAAAAGCCTCTTTTCATTTGAAGACGGATAATCCTTTTACAGTTGCAAATGAAGAAGATATTAATATTCAAAGAAGTGTATAAGAAAATGAAGAAGAAAAAGAAATGGAAGTGATCAATTTGAATGTAATGAAGAAGAAGAAGAAGAAGATTAAGTTGAGTTCAATCATCAGTTTTATGGTTGCTTTAGGGACTTTTTCTATTTAGTAGGAGCAGGATTATTGTTAGTGTGTTTTTAACATTTTCATTTTGATATTTTCTTTGGATTTAGAAAACAATTCGATGATATGAATATTAGTAGTTTTTTTTGTCTTTTTTGGTTTTATATACATAAGCTTACTTGTCTTATATTTTAGAGTGTAGGCCTTTTCTTTTTAGCCTCATGGCACTCACATAGGTCAGACGCCTATATTGTGCGGTAGGTTCTAGAATAGGATTAATTCTCCTTGCTGTTTTAATAACCATGGTCTGCTGATTTTTCCTTTTAGGAGCACTAACCTCTCATTGACATATGCCATTATATGAACAATGCTCCAATTTATGTTTCAGGAGGATCTTGGGCCAGTATGAATTTGATCTTCTAGTTTATTTGTAAAAATGAGAATAGTCACAAAGCTTTTACTTTAAATGAAAAAAGAAAAGAAAGGAACTAGGATGTTAACCAAATTAGAGAAGTAATTTGTCTACTGCAATATGAAGCATCAAATGTGTATGCCACACTTTTGTTTCCTCATTCATGATTTATGTTTTCGTCTATTCACTTAGCTGAACAGAATTCTTTAAATTAACATGCAGCTCTCTCTCTCTCTCTCTCTCTCTCTCTCTCTAAATTAAGCACCAAACTTTATATTTCTCAATAGATTGGTCAGTTTTGGAAAATAAACTTTAATCTCTGTGATAGATCTACAATTATTTTTCTTCAAATATGCAGTTGGGCTGTACATAATATAATTTTTGGCTTGTGTATTTGTATTAACTTGCCCTTTAAATTTAGATGGCTTTATTTTCTAAAGGAAGCTTTATGCCTTTTATTGGCTTTTATACATATTTTAAGTAATTAGCTCATTCTATTTGATGTATGGTAATGCATTATTATGTAATGTCAATTATCAATATAAGCATATATGTGGATATTTGACAGCTTGCAGGCATATATGCCATAATAAAACATTGTGTACCGTTTAATTGACTGAAAACATATATGGCTTATGGTGCAGTTAAGGAACTTGGTTTGGGCATCCACAAAACATGATGTCTACCTTATGTCTCATTTCTCGGTTGTTCATTGGTCTTCGTTAACATGCAGTAGGTCTGAAGTTCTTGATGTTTTAGGACATGTTACACCAAACGAGGTGAGTCAATAGTATGATATTTTACCTTTGGACTTAAATGTTAGTTCCTAAATTATATACTTTTGTGCAGCTTACAAATTTTTTTTATTTACAGAAACATCCTGGAAGTTTGGTGGAAGGATTTACACAAACTCAAGTTAGTACGCTTGCAGTAAAGGACAAACTGCTAGTTGCTGGAGGATTCCAGGGAGAACTAATTTGCAAGGTAATTTGAAATACTTGCATTTATGTTTTGTGCTTTTTCTTTTTATTAATTCAAGAACAGAAGAATTGAAGCTATTTTTGTGATTGGGTAAAGTAGTGGCAGCATTTCAAATGTTACTTTCTCAGTTTTTGTAACAATTAATGACGTCTACAAAATTATACTAAAACAAGAATGAAAGTATTGTATTTAAGGAAAGTGTATGGCTTAGACTTATGGTAACTGTTATCATGTCTGTGATTCTCACTGTTCTAGAAACTGTTATATTGGTTTTTGCTAACTAAGAAATCAAGGCTAATGATCATTCTTTAGTGGGACGCAGCATTTAGATCGACCTGGAGTAAGCTTCTATTCTAAGACAACTTATGATGATAATGCTATTACAAATGCTGTTGAGATCTATACCAGTCCTAAGTATTTATCTTTCCTTATGTTGTTGGCATAACTATTAACCTATTATATGAACCTAACTGGACTTTGATTTCTTAAATTCTCAGTGGAGCAATTCACTTCACTGCTTCAAAGAATGACACTGGAGTCAGAGATTTTGATATGGAGAAATATAAACTCTCTAAGCATTTCTGTTTTCCCTAGCCAGTGAATGTGAGTTCCTCATACAGTATCCAGCTTAGTAATCTGAATCAGTATATATTGCATTTTGCACTTATGAGCTGTAAATAATTTTATATGGATAATTCTGTCGTTGAATGTGATAGAATTTTTCATTTTCTCTAAGTTGATATCCAAAAAGTAGTATTGTCTTCTGCAAAGTGTTATGTTATCTTGACAAAATAATTAGCTTTTGTGTTGCAGTGGTTAAGTTTAAAGCATATTTGATTGCAGGGAAGTAGAAATGCCATAATTTACATGAAATTGAGTTTTTTGGCAAACCATCCATCTAACCCCATTGTTTTATTTTTGTGATAGTAGGAAATGTATGATTAAGTGGATTTGATCATGAATTATACATGAGACATGGGTATTTCTATGCATCATTGTGGCCGCTACAAAGTAATTAAACCATCAACTGATACGTCGTTGTTATGCTTAACTTCTTAACTAATTCTATAGGTGTCTGAAATGGAGCTTGCAATATATATATAATGAAAAGACATTTTTTCATTGTTCTGACACCATTGCTTTATACTTTGCATGATCCTCCAATATTGCATTACTGAATAGTGTCCTATGTGGGTAGGCATGATTACCAAGATTTGTATTAAGGGAATGATTATGTAGATATTGTCTTGATATAGAATAGTTCTAATGATAACTAGAAACAGTTGATACTAATTGCTAAACTTTTGGCCATGCCCACAGCATACTTCTCTAAGTCCTGATGGCAAGCTTCTTACAATTGTTAGAGACAACCCAGATGGTTTATTGGTAGACTCTAGTAGTGGAAAGGTAATTCTTGTTTTCTTCTTCTATATAGTGTTTACACTCCGATTTTACGTATTGAAATTTATACCAACTTTAGACTTTTGAAGTTTTCAAAGAATGCAAGTGGTTATTTAAATTTTGAGTCTTTGCAGATAGTGAGGCATTTGTCTGGGCACTTGGATTTTTCATTTGCATCAGCATGGCATCCTGATGGTGTTACTTTTGCCACTGGGAACCAAGACAAAACCTGTCGTATTTGGGATCTACGGAATCTATCCAAGTCGGTTGCTATTCTGAAGGGCAATCTTGGAGCAATTCGATCTATTCGTTTCACATCTAATGGGCAGTACATGGCAATGGCTGAACCAGCTGACTTTGTGCATGTCTATGATGTAAAAAGTGGGTATGAGAGGGAACAAGAAATCGATTTCTTTGGTGAGATATCTGGTGTATCGTTCAGTCCTGATATAGAGGCTCTTTTCATTGGAGTGTGGGATCGCACATATGGTAGTCTCCTGGAATATGGTCTTCGCCAGAACTACTCATATCTTGATTCTTTCTTTTGAGTTGAATGAGCAACCTGCAAATAAGTGCGATTATGTTGTTGCGTACTTGGTGTAATTAAAAACCCGATACAACCAGGTTTAGGTGTACATGCAAGGTTCAGATGTAGGTTCTTATGTGGTTTTCATACTTTTGTTTTTGTTTTCTTTTTTTCTTTTGTTGAAGCTCTTATAAGATGTGTGTAGAAAGGGGAATGTACAGAAGGCTAGAAAGTGTCTTTTATGTGAGGAAAAGAAAGTTGCAATTGGAGCTTTACTCTGTGTTTGTGTAAGTATGGAAATATTTGTGATTGGTTGTTTTATATCCAAGGATTATTTCTCTTTGTTCACAACAAGTGTTTAACATGATTGGTCTTTGTTGTTTTGCCTTTGAAAAAAAAAAGTTTGGTCTTGAAATTTAATTTACTTTGCCTAAACGAATTCGAAAGAAGCTTTTTATGTGTTTTTTTTTATTTGACGTGATAAATATTAGAGAATCTCTTAAAAATACTTTAAAATTAATAAAATAATATCATTTTTACTGTGTAAGTTTTTCTTCAAAAGAAAAGTTTAAGGGTTAATTGGAATTTTTACAGGATGAAATTGTTAGTAATTAAAAAGTTGAGAGGCTAAATGGTAAAGAAGAAAAGTTCAGGGACTAATTGCCAATAAGGAAGGAAAAGAAAAGAAAGAAAAAGAAAGAGAAGGAGAGAGGAGCGTCGGGGGGGAAGAAGAGAGAGAGGAAGGAGGACCTTCAGCCATCCATGATGAATGGCGAAGGAGGCCCGGCCCGAGCGAGGTGGCGTCGGCTAGAGGTGCGGTGGTCAGCGGTGAGTGCAGTGGCAGTGGCGGCAGCAGCTACGGGGGCCGATGAGTGGCGGAAAGCGCAAGGAAGAAGAGGCGGTTGTCGGCGCCGTTCACGGCGTGTCCGCTGGCACCAAGGATGGCGATCGGCTTGTCGGAGAGTGAGCTTCCTTTTGGTGGCAGCGACGACACAAATGGTGGTCGGAATAAGAAGATCCGATGAAGTGAGGAAAGTAGGGGCAACCGCGTTTTCTGGCTTTTCCAGTGAGGGATGGATGATCGAAGGGCATATCCGGACTCTCCTCAGCTCAAGCTTCCCAATGGCACCGGTTTCATGGCGATCGGACTCCATTTGAAAATCGACGGTCGAAATCGTCCGTAAATCTCTCCGAATGATCGAGGGTCGGATCGGAAAACCTAAAGTGGGAATCATCATCAATGCGTCGTTTTGAGTACATTAATGCGTTTGAATCGTAAGTATATTTTCAATATCGAAATAGAAAGGATCCAATTCTAGCAAATTTCAAGTCCAAGAATAAGGTTTGGTCAATCAGACTTCGGCGGCTGGAGGCGAGTCGACCGAGTGATCAAGCGTCTCAGTAATTTTTTTCTCTGGCCCGTTGATTTTAGAATTCTTTGGTAAATTATGTGTTATTGAATTATGTTGAGCATTAGAAATATTGTTAGTTAAAATAATTATTTGTCGGACTGTCTACTTTTAGTCGTCAATTGTGATGTGGGGCGGAGTCGGAAAAAATAGTGAAGTCTTGGAGACCCGACTCCTGTTAAGAAAATTATTGAATATTTGAAGTGTTTTCTGGCAGGTCCTGGACCGTTTTACGGGAGGGTAAATGTCCATATTTTATGGGAGGTTCTACGAATTTTCGTAGAATTTACCTGAGTCGAGATTTTTTTAGACAGTCAAACCTAGGAATCTAGACCTAGGATTAATTGTCAAATGTTTCAACGTTATTGATAAATTATTTTTCATGATTAGATAATCCGTCAGTTCGGCTCGCTCCACCCGCGGCAACGGAGCAGAGCTAGGAGATCATCAAAGCTGTAAGTTAAAGTCATATGTCCATTTACATGTGTTATGCTGAGACTTTACAAAATAATTTTGATTACATGATTTAATATTTTAATAAGTTATTTTAATTGCTATTTATATAAGTTTCATTTTCTGCATTATAATTTTGTTGTTTCGTGTTGACTCGGGATGGGACGACTGTAACACTTGCTATCGATGAGATGCATCGGTATGAATCACAGACATAACATAAATGGGTAAAGGTTTGTAAATTTTAAAAGGGTAGATTAGGAATTGCCTTAGTCGAGCATTGCTCTCTGGGCTGAGTAAAGTGAGTGTGCCGGAGTAAAGGTTCATGGGCGCCGACTTATTTGGAAACCTAAGTTACCATACTAGAGTTAAGGATCCTGGTCGAGCTTCCATCTCTGGGCGCCAGTCTTATTGGAGTAAGAGAGCCGAAAGGCTAAAAGTGTTAGTGATAATTAAGTGATTGAACTGGATTTAAGGACCCTAGTCGAGCTTCGCTCTCTGGGCGTCAGTTCTGTTAGAATGAGAGAGAGTCGAGATGTTTAGTATTGGGATTAGGGTTCTGCTGAGATACTCCGTCCCGTAGTAGGTGAAAGTTATTTTTATTTAACCATAGCATGATATGTTTATTTTTGCATGACTTAATATTTATTTCAAATTAAATAAATGTGTTATTGAAGTGTTTGTAAATATTTTTGGTTATATGATTTTAACTCACTCTTAAGACTGACAGTCTCAAATTTACTGTTTTTCAGATATGTGATTGTTAGTCTTCCCGCGGCTCTTATCCAGCAACCCGACTCATTCATCATCGGGTGATGTAATTGATTTGGTATGTTTGACTTGTAAAATCTTAGATTCTCCGCAGTAGAAGTAATAGATTTATCGTTTGTAATATTATGTAGTTTCGGGTCTCGCCTAATTCTTCTAACAGGCCGGATTAATTATGTAGAATTTAATAGTTAAAAAATTGTAACACCAGTGATATTAGATGAAATGTAATTAAGTTAGTGAGTGGTCAAGCTTACTATGGGATTCGGTAGCCTTATGCCTACCCATTTTCTAGTGTCGGTCACGGGCCACAGATTGGGTCGTGACAGTATAAATTGATCTTTTGCTATTGTAATGAATATCATGTGGAAAGCAAAAATGCAAAGAGAAAATATTAATAGATTCATTAGATGAGAAGTAAAAAAACCAAAGATTGGACACTATTTGCCAGAATAGAAATATGTAATGATTTCATTATATTTGTCACAAAACTTTCTGATTGAGTAAATTTAAAATTGTAATCTAAATAATAAGTTATTATCTATTAGTAAATCATAGTGTAATTTAGTTAATGACAGATTATACTATCTACAGATTTCTTTTATTTTATAGTAATACTATATTTCTTTTTGTTGAATCCAAGAGGTGTTTAATTCATTAAATGGAGTTGGAATAATCCTGTTCCTATTATTATTGGGAAATTACTATTACGACAAAAAGCAGGGTAAGGAAAAAGAAAAAGAAAAAGAAAAGGCTAAGTAAGATCCGGAATTCAGGAATTGAACCCGACGTGAATCGAACACGCAACCTTCTGATCTGGAGTCAGACGCGCTACCATTGCGCCACGGATCCCTTCGATGTTTTTTGTTGCTAAATATTATAATTATAGTTTATGTTGTTGGCATTTGGAGCCAGGAATCTCTAATCCAAAAATAACCAATAAAGCAAAGCCAACTCATTTTTTCAAAATCTTATTCTATCATTCCCATCCTCACAACTCTAACTTCTCAAATATTTGATATCTTTTATCCACCACAACCCCAATATCCCCATCATCATTTCAATAATCCATCTCCCAAAAGCAATTCTCATCACATCCCCATTCATTAGCCGCCACCACCCACCCAAAAAAAAATGGCAACCTCCACCTTGTTCTTCACCCCCACCATCCAAAACCACCACCACCACCACAATCTTTCCCCGTCCAGCATCTCATTCCAAGGCCTCAGACCTCTGAGCACCAAGGCCAAAACCTCCCTCTCCAAACTCACCGCCAGCACCAACTCAAGAAGGAACTTTGCTATCAAAGCTGAGCTCAGTCCACAACTGGTCATAAGCCTAAGCACCGGACTGTCTCTCTTCCTGGGTAGGTTTGTTTTCTTCAACTTCCAAAGAGAAAACGTCGCCAAACAAGGGTTGCCTGAGCAAAATGGAGTCACCCATTTCGAGGCAGGAGATGTTCGTGCCAAAGAGTACGTCAGCCTCCTCAAATCCAATGATCCTGTTGGTTTCAACATTGTTGATGTTCTTGCTTGGGGCTCTATTGGCCATATTGTTGCTTACTATATCTTGGCTACTGCCAGCAATGGTTACGACCCCAGCTTCTTTCCTAAATAAACCATTATTCATGTTCTTGATTTACTTTGTATAGTGTTGCTAGCTTTTTTTCTTTCTTTTACTTCTGGAAAATCTTAAGTTACTGCTAATGTCTTTTTCTTGCATGTAATCTTGAACCTTGTTTTATTGCTCTGCGATTTTTCTATTTGATGCCTTGTTGTTAGCTATATATTTGATCATGCTGGAATCTTGATTTAGATGGCCGATTTATCTTCAATTTCTTTTAATTTAATAAACCATCAAATAAAATCTTTGTAGTTACTTTTTAATTTAGCTAATGTAACTTGATGAATTACTTTGAGAAATATTTGACCCTAGATTTCTAAAAATCTGATTTATATGATTTGTTTTGATAAATTTATAACAGAGTAAGAGATCATCTAAAAGAAACTTCAAAATTTGAATTATTATAACAATTTGACCAAATTATAGTATTTATGTTTGATAATCATGTTTAACTTAATTTGGCAAATCTCACTGCAACGTGGCTTAATTTAAATCACCTTTTTTTAGGTGTTGTGAAAAAAATGATTTAAAATCATTGTTATTCTGTTTTATAACTTTTATTATCCAAAGATGTTAGACTTACTTAAAAAGTTAATTTAAAAAAAAACCTGTAATTACTAAATTTAAAAGGTATTACGTTTTTTTAGAACAATTTCAATGATTAGTATCAAATAAATCTTTAATACTTAAATAAGTCTTTTAAAATATTTGTAAGGATTAAAATAATATTTTATAAAAATTATAAACACTTCATAAAAGATTGAAAATATATCTCCAAGAGTTAAATCCACTAAATTAAATTTTTTAAGTGCGAAGTTCTCTCTGAACTCATATTCAATAGTCAAATATATCAATTTTAATTTGTTTAGCAAATAAATTTTAATTTTAATTTTTTAAAATAAAATAAAAATAAATTTTAGATTCTAATTGGATTATAAAAATTAAAAAAATTATTTATTTTATTAATTTACTAATATAATATCTAGTGACGCATTATATAAGAGTGTGTTTAGCAAAATCTAAAATTCGGGGGTTGTTAATGAGACAAATATTATTTTTAATTTTTATAATTCAATTAAAAGTTAAAAATTTAATGTTATTTTATTTTATTAAAAAGTTTAATTTGAGTGTATTTGATCCTTGGATACAAGTTCAGTGGACTATTACTGAAAAAATTAAATTGGATCTATTTAACCATTAAACATAAATTCATGAGGCTATTTGCTAAAAAAGTTTAAATTAAGTAGATTTAACTTTTATAAATAAGTTCAGAGGCAAATTAACCCTTTGTTGAATAATAATAAAAATTTATTAGGATAAGTGTTAAATTGGGTAAAAAATTAGTTCAGGTGCCAACTGACTAAAAGTTACAAAATCATCATTCTGCGTATGCATTTGGCTAATAACTTAAGTCGGGCTTGTTGTGTATTGAGTCGGCATATCCTATGGTTAATTTTACTTGCAGCCCCTGAATAGATGTGTTTTCTTTATATATATATATATATATATATATATATATATATATATACTTTTTAACCTTTCATATCCCTTTTAAAGAACTCTTTATTTTTGTTTTTTTTTTTAATTTTAAAAGTAATTTATCTAGTTTCATTTAAAATTCATTAAGACATTGATATTAGAAATGTGAAAAATACAAAATTTTAGAATAAAAATAATGAGGAAAAGTATGGTGATTTTGTGTTCTTTTTAATTACATATGTGATTTAATTAATAATAATTCATACTTTTAAATTATAAGCGATTTCTAGTATATGTATTAATACTGTCAACTTATTCTGACATGACGATTCAATTTAGTTGTGATTATAGTTGATGATAGGTCTCATTCAACTTGTCACAACTTAGTCTTATACTATTTGGGAGAGTTTTTTAGGGGAAAATTTATATATTGATGGATAATTATATAGTCTAGTTTTAGAAATAAAATTTGGTATAGTTTTGGAGCTTGAGAAATATAGTTTTTAATTTCTGAATAAATTGTGTTAAAGCTTTTTGACTAAGTTCGTGAATATGAGATTAATTAGAATTAGTGAGAATTTTAAGAGGAATTTGAACATGTTCTTCTTGATATTTGTAGGTCTTAAAGTATAGTTTATTAGACAAAAAGTTTTATATCAATTCGAGGTGTATAGAAGACACATTGACCGAAATACTTAAGCATGTTCAAACTATCACGATCGGATGAACAATAAAATACTTTAATTTTTTGAAATATAAAAATAGATGATTTTGGAATTTCTCAAAACATAAAGTTATATTAAATTGATCAAAATTTCTAATAGGAAACTCGATTCATCATTTGAAATAGCATAAGATTTTAAATTTTGAAATACCTATGATATAAAATGTCATGCATGTAAAAAAAAAAGCAAAAAGTTGGCAAAAGAATTAGAATTCACGACTTGCATTAACAGTCATAAAACAAAGTTTCATGCCTATGTAAGATCTTTCTTGATCGTGAACACTTGAAAACCCGTTTTTTAAGGCATTAGAGTGGGAAAATATAGTTATTGCACTTTTCATGCTTGTAATACCTTTTAAATAATTATAACTTCATAAAAAAAAAACTAGTTCTTGTTTGGGTCTATTAATACTCATTCGGGAATAGAACTAAAAGGTTTTTAAGCTTTCTAAAATATATGTTGAAGTAATAATATCTTCAAACATCAATGTAAGATTAAATCATTAAATCATTTTCTTCTTCATTCTTAATATTGAAACTTTTTATTAATATGCTCACTTTACTTTTATTTTTAAGCTTTTTAAAAGATCGTGAGTTGGGTTTTTCTTATAACATCATTAAAAGATCTTTTAACAAGATTCAAGATTAAATCTTGATTAAGTTGTTTGGATAATATTTTTTAAACATTTCTTGGGCAAGGAGAGTTTGATTAGAAATGAATAACGCTTATTCTATTATAAAAGTTTAGGTTTTAATGATAGAAAAATATTCAGATTTAAGTACTAGTTATTGAAATACTAATAAAAACTTGAGCGTGAATTTGACGACATTCGGATTCGATCTTATACCCATAAAAGAAAAGAATAAAATTTTGGCCACTAATCTTGTCACCCAGACTCAATTTAGTTTTTTTTTTAAATTTATGAATTTTTTAGCAAAAATCTTTGTATATTTGACTCAAATAAATCTTATTTTAGAAAAAAAAAGAGAAACTTAAAAATAAAAAATAAATAAAAATTTTATAATATCTAAAGACTATTCTAAATATTAATACAATTAATATAATTAAGCAATAAATAGTTATTACCATCATTATTCTCGCTGAAACTGCTCTCACCTCCACTACCCTCGGCACCGTTTGTCTCTTTCGTTGTCATTACTAAGAAAAAAAATAGTAAGAATACTGAAAAATAAAAATATTTATTATTTTATTGTGTTGTGTTTTAATATCAATATATATTTTTAATTTAAATACTTTAATTTAATATAAAAAATTAGTGCTTTTTATTTTTTATTTTATCTTTTATTTTTTTAAAAAAATGTATAATTCACTTTTTTATTTTTGTAAAAAAAAAAGAGTAAAATTTAATCTCTACAATAAAATCGATAGCCAAATTAAATTTTATCCTTAAAAAATTTATTAATAATGAAAATATCGAGTGAAACTAATGGAAGCGCTCGAAAAGATTTCTTTTTTGTGGATGATTTACTTTATATTAATTGCATTTAAGTTTTTCAGACCTTTCAAATATCACCTCGAATTATTGCTCTTGACCTAATCTAAATCTAACCCTACCCATGTGTCCTGCCCTTTTACCTCAAACAAAAGGGGAGTAAGAAAGAAAAAGTTTTCTATGGTCTCTTTTTAATATTTTATATTTTCTCTTCAATTAGGTTCAGTAATTTTGATTAAAAATAAAATTAGAATTATAAATTATAAAAATTTAATTAAAATTTATCTTATAAATAATTTAAAATTTGAAAAAGCTTTTAAAAAGGACAAATCTTTAAATAAATTTTTTATTAGGATTAAAATACTTAAATTCTAAAATTTCATAAACAGAAATTATAATTTTTAGATTTTAATGACATTTGTAATATTTCAACCATTTGATTTTAAGAAAAAAGTTAAGTTCTTTTAATCCACAATATAGCCATCTAATTTTTAAATTAATCAGGATTGTTCCTTTTAAGTTAAATAATTAAACATAACTTATCTATTTAAAATTATTAAAGAATTTCAATTTTAAAATTTAAAAAGAAAATTTTGATCTAAAATCTAGAATTAAAGAAATAACTAACTAAATTATCTAAAAATGAGAATAATGAAATAGTTAAATTTCAGAATAAATCTCAAAATTTTAAAATATGACTAGTAAAAGATATAATTAAAATCTCAATAATCTTATTACTATCTTTTAGACCCACCTTATTTAGGCTGAATTTGTTACCTTATTCTATTCAAAGAATTAACAAGATATAAAAATGAAATTACGATCCTATTAGACTAAACTCTTTCTTTACCTTCTCTTCTAGTCTTAACCAAAAAGAGAAAAAAGGGGGAAAAAAAATGTCGACCCATAACCCAACTGCTACAGTTATTTCAACTCAACAGGAAGTACAGAGTGAGACAAGAAACTGCCAATCCTTCAGGTCTTACCCTTCACCAACTGCTCAGTTTGAAGATGTTGTTCAAAGTTCAGACCTTTTCTGGGAAAAGCTTAAATCTTTTCATAAATCATTTGGCACCAAATTCATGTAAGTGGTTTTTGTATAAACCCTTTTACAAACTACTTGTATTTTTTTTTTTTTTCATTAAGTCATCTTTTCTATCTGGGTCTTATGTGATTTACTTTTTTAATTGGTTTCATGTTATCTGCTTTGTGTTTTGAGTTTTCTTTTTTCTATTATTCAATTTTTTTTTGCTGGGTTTGTCTTAAACTCTTTGAATACGCTTTCTTTTTTAGCTACCCATTTTTCAGAATTTGGTTTTGTTATGTTCTACTCCTTGGAAATTATTTTGTTTATGTTGCTTTAGATTTTCTATTAATGAAATTCTTTTAAGCATGTGGCCCTCTTTTCCAGGGCTAATGGGAAATCGATATTGTAATTAAAGTTAAGCTGTAATCACTTTTGGGATTGAAGATAAGCTCTTTATCCTTTTTATGGGGACTGCCCTAAGTTCTTCTGCAGATTTAATAAGTTTCTTACCTCTTTTCTAGGTTGCATGTTAATTTGTAGTTGATGTTGTAATGCGGCGTTTTTCTATGAAATACCAGACGAAAGGGGAATCTTAAAAGGGGTATAGTGAGATTCATGATTTTTTTTTATTAGTTCTTCCGAGAGAAATAATCCTTTTATTTTATGTGACTGATAGGGATAAGCTCTGGATTGCTTTACTAAGTTATGATGGTTTAGCATTTTCTTTTACATTGTGTTTGGTTGAAATCCATAAAATTTTTAGAATTCATTAGCAAATCTAAAGTTTATGTGTTTTTATTAAAATGAAAGTTAATATAGAATTTTACATAATCAAATTTGTAGAATTGATTATAGCTAAACTAAAAAATTCTAATAAAATAGGTAGAATTTCTAAATGAATTTCATATTAGTAAGTCAATATATTTCATAACACTAAAATATCTCTCTCATGTCTTTTCTCTCAAATAAAATAAAGTCTTTAATGAATTTCAACCAAACACAATATTAAAGTAATTGCTTCATAGGTGAATCTTGAACTTCATTTATGGGTAGTTGAGAAAATGTTTAGGCCTAAATCTGGAGTAAAAACTCCGATTTTATTACTGTAAATGGACTGCTAAAGATATTTCTGCTAGAGGAATATCTATTAGAACCATGATTATCCGATCAGGTGCAGATTAAAACTCATAAATGAGTAATAAGATATTGTTTATGAGAAACACAGTGCTGTGTAAGAAGGTAACTAGGCAAGTGAATCTTCAACATTCATTACTTACACAGGAAGTACATAGTAACTTTGCAGGTGGCTATTAAAGAAAAAGTGATTCAGATACTTCTGGAGACATTTGTCTATTGCCGGACACAGCAATTGCAAAATTAACTATATCTGATCTAACTTTTGACTTTAATGACATTCTGAGCACCATTATTAAGTGTTATTTAATTGCATATTTACAGTAAGCAATGAATTCTGTATGATATCTCCTCTTTGCACCTTATTAAAACTCCAGGATTTTCTCTTTTGTTTCTTTTGTGTCTTTAATCTTCTTAGACATCGATTTCCTATTTTGATGCACAATTCATGTTACAACGGAAACATTTATGGCTTTTCTTTTCTTATCTATTATTTAAACTCTGGATGAAGATATGGAATGAAATCTTTCTTGCTATTTCTGCTTTGCACAGGGTTCCTACTGTGGGAGGAAAGGCTCTTGATCTTCACCATCTTTTTGTGGAGGTAACATCTCGTGGTGGCCTTGAGAAGGTATTTTCTTTTTAATTGGTTATGTAGAAATAGTTGTACTAAAAGTAATTTGCAAATAAAACTCGTGATTTACCATCTTATAAATATCTGCAACCTCATTTGTTTCATAGTTGAATAAGGAATAGTGTCTAGTGTGGTTTTTAGTGAAGTAATCTGCATATGTAAAGCTTTTTGGATTTCTTTGCATTATCTAGCTTGATTCTTGACTGTGGTTTTATTATCCAATGCTCTTGACATGGTTGCAGGTTGTTAGAGATCGAAAATGGAAGGAAGTGATAGCAGCCTTCAATTTCCCATCAACAATTACCAGTGCATCTTTTGTGTTAAGGAAGTATTATCTATCATTACTTTACCACTTTGAGCAGGTCTATCAGTTCCACAAACAAGTGCCTTCTGTCTCAGTTTCAGGTCAATACTTTTGGTTTTTCAGTAGTTTCTATATGCATATATACGTAAAAATACTTTTTGCTTTGTTTTTCCCAGATGATGTGAATGGGAATCTTGTTAATGGATCTGCAACTGTAGAAGGTGTTACGGTGAACCAATTCCCTGGTAAGAACCAGCCTTACTTACATTTCCATGTAATAGCTCTTTCAGTTGGGATGGACTATAATTATTCTCAGTTTTATGTGGGTTCTTATGTTTCCTGACTAGCTATTGCGGTATAGATATCAAAGTTTTGTTATGATTATTTTGAGCCTTGCTTATTTTTGGAGATAATTCAGTAGATTTCAGGGAAAAAAAATCAAATGATAAAAGAGAGTGGCCTCATATATTGGATAGCAACAACCTTTGGTAATAATTTCCAGAAAAGAAATATATAGCTTCTGTGCCTATTGCGGTATTGAATGTGTAGCAGCTGCAGTGAAAGAATTTCCATGCTTCATGTTGTGGCCGAGATGAAAGATCACTTCCCAATTTATTTCTTTTATGAGATGCATACTTGGATCTGTCGATGTAGTTGCAACAAAAAGCGCTTATGAGTACATCTAGTTTCTAATTATTTTTAATTTGTTTGAGTTGCCGAACAAATGTGCTGATCTATGATGATGTGACCTTGTAAAATGTCTCGTCTACAGGATTGTGCAGTGCAAGGTTGAAATTTATAGTTTTATCAGCTTGCACAGAAAATTCTACCATGCTATAGCAATTAGCTCCTTCTGCTATTTATTATCTTAAGACTGTTGGATGCACAAGTATTATACCATCTTGCGCAAGAATAAAATACCAGCCTTGTGGTTGCAGGTAGTTCACAATTGCAACTTGGCTCTTCAGTGAATGGAACCATTGATGGAAAATTTGATAATGGATATCTAATTACTGTGACTTTGGGCTCTGAACAACTTAAAGGTGTCCTATACCATATTCCTAATGAATTCTACATGTCTCAGAGTTCTCATAACTCAGATTTACCTCCTCGTCGTCACCGGAAAAGATCCCGGTTATTGTTACGTGATCCCTCTCGGCCCAAGTCGCACAGGAGCGGCTACAATTTCTTCTTTGCTGAGCATTATGCTCAGCTAAAGCCACTACACTATGGGCAAGAGAAAGTCATCAGCAAGAAGATTGGTCTGCTATGGAACAACCTTACTGAGGCAGAAAAGGAGGTAAGCACACATTCGTATCTCTTAAAGGTTCTTAACTGATTTATTTATTATGTCTTCCTGACATGATGTTAGAATTAGTACATTGTTTAAGCTTATTCTCTAATTTCTTGCTGATAATTGTTTCACAATTTTTTTTTCCAAATAACCATGCACTTCTCCCTGTCAGTTTATGCCAAACTAGTAACACCGCAATTATGGTCTTTCCATGCATATTTTTATTTTCTTTCATTTGCATAAAGTTTGCACAAGTGACCGAGATGCAAACAGAAAGCAGTTTCTATCTCTCTGTTTCTGTTTTTTTTTTTTTTTTCCCTTTACTTATTATTTCGAAAGATTCAATCAAAGTTTCTACATATTCATTATCATAAGCATATAAAACCTATACCATAACACACTGGATTTTTTTATATCTTACGTCAAAAAATGCAACTATATGTTTGATGACTCATATTCCCGTCGCCCACAACTCTCCATGCTGCGATGCAGATTTATCAGGAGAAAGGTTTGAAGGACAAGGAGAGATATAAGAATGAAATGTTGGAATATAGATCCTCTTATGCCCAATAGTATCAAAATTTTCCCAGTTAGGACATCGAATCTCGGTCTCATGTGCACTTTGTATTTGCTGCTGGGTGTGTGGGGTTCTAGCCTAGCGTGTTCATGTTCTGCCTCTTTGTTCTTGAGAATTCTGTCCCTTCTTGACAAGTAGGAGCTCAAATGTTGTAACATATATGCTGAACTTTATTTATCTAGTCAGTTTGGGTTGAGTATCTTCAGATTTGTCCACAAACAGGCTGTGGTGTGGTGCTTGCGGGGCAACCCTGTTTAACTGTTTATTTTTCTTTTAAATTTTTTTATTTTTGATTTTTCGAACAATTTTGACCTTCGAAAAATGGAAATCTTAGATGCAAATCTCATTTATATATGAAGTCTAATTATCTAAATGTGGATTATGTTACTTACAACAAAAATAGAAATATGATATTCCTCTTTTATGAAGGTTTGCAATGGTCTGTTTCTCAGCCTTTATATATTGAAGAAATTTCAGGAGCACTACTTTTTCTAAAAAGAAAATTATTTTTACTGTAAAAAGATTTTATGATTTCTTTTAATTTTTATTTATACAGTTAATACCAACAGTATACTAGATATTATTTTAATTTATATTATTGTGAAGTTAGTTTTTATTTTATATTTTTTAAAATTCTTTCAAAATAAAAGTATTAAAATATTAATTTTTTTTATTTTAATTCGTATTATTATGAATATTTTTTTTGGAATTTGTTTAATAGAAGAAATTAATTATATATTTAAAAGATGCTGAAAAAATATTATTTAAAAGATTCAGTTTTTATTTTATATTCTTTTATTTTTTTAGATTTTTATTAGGAAAAATATACTAAAATATATTTAAAAGATATTAAAAATTTGTTATTTTAACTTATATTAGTATTATGATTTTTTTTAAGAAAATTTTATATAAAAAAAATATTAAAAGTATATTTATAAGATACTAAAAGGAAATTATATTAACTTGTATTATTGCGAAATCAGTCAAATGAGATAAATTTATTATTTTTATTTTATATTTTTATGTTTAGTATTCGTAAATTAAAATTATATTTTTTTATAACTATTAATGTGTTGTGATGACACGAAGATATAAATTTTAAAAAATATATTATAATACATAAAAAATATATCAAATACAAACTTAAAATATATAAAGATGTAACTAAAATAAAATTAAAAAAGTTATTTAATAATAATAAAATTATACTAAAAAATATTAAAAAAATACTATAATGCAATTTTAAAAAATATATAAATAAAAGATATTAAAAATTATAATTTTATTAATAAATAAATTGACGGTACAAATAAAAAATTTCTAAAGCTTTCTTGTACTTTTGTAAAAGCCCTTATATATATATATATATATATATTGAGAAATCAACTTCTGGAAAAATTATTTATTTCCCGATGAAGAGTATAAAATCATATATTAGGATTTGGACTCTTTTAGTAATGAAAGATTTTAAACTGAATTCAAGAAGCTCTACTCTCTTTAGAATTTGGTTTGATCGTAGCCTAAGGGTAAATGCCAAACCAGATTAGTTTTCTCTGTCTCCTCAGTGTAATTATGCCATAATACATATTAAAGCTTAACCTTGTTTGACTTAATTACTAATCTAATAAACTTTTAATTAAGCATAACTGTGTTAAGTCGAGTATTATAAAATTCAAGTTATAATATCTACATCAATTTTTAACACTGTAATTTTTTTTATTTAACCTTACAGACGTCTGGATTTTATTTTTTTTAAAACATATTTAAATATTTTTAATTTTTAATATAATTTTATATGCACATGCAATTTATTTTTTAATAATATTTAAACATCTTTTGTTTAATACTTGTGCACGTATTAAATGAAAACATGTGTAAAATAATATTAAAATATCATAAAAAAAATTAAGTTAAGATATATATTAGATTACATAAAAAATTATTGGCTAAATGACAAAAGTTATAAGTAGCATAAATACTCATATGGCCTACGTTTAATAATTAAGTTAGATTTTATTGTTAGTTTCCAAATGTAAGTGTATTTGGTTTACGAATTTATAATTCTCAGGATTAAATTTAATTCTAGACTTAGTTAAGTCATAAAATTATTTATATTAAGCATTGATTGATACAAATATATTAATCAATAGGATTAATTAATTTTATTTTTGTAATTCTATATTTTATAGGATTGTTTAACTGGATAAATAAATTGTTATAGTAATTAAATTAGTAAAACATCCTTTGCTCTATATATAAAACTTGTATTTTCTAGTTTTTTTTCTTTTTCTTAAAACGTCTTCTAAATGTATTCATGTAGTCTATATCAACTTCCCGCTTGAACTACCATTTTTAGTACAGGTATATTACTGATAGAAGTATACATAATTGTAAAATAAATTAAAAAATTTAAAATTATTTTAGAGAAATAAAATAAAAACTCAAAATTATTTTAGAGATCAAAATATTATTATTTATGGATTAGTAATTCCGCCGGATATAACTTACTAAAATTATATGAAACTTAATCTTAAATAAAAACATAGATTAGCTAAGCTGTTAGAATTGTTAAGCCCAATATTTATTATATATAGCAATCATAATGTCATTTACTAATAATATAGCTTAGTTAAGCAATTCCGTGAAGCTAACCGACTGTGAGAATTCTATGTAAAGCAGGAAGCGGTGGATGGGCTAATCCATCTCGGAATAGGATTAGCCATGATTCTCAGCCATGGCAACGGAAGGCTCGTAACCCAATTTCCTAATCCTTCTAGGAATAGGATTTTAGTGTGAGACACCAACATAGGCCAACTTCAACACCAGACAAATTCCTTCCCGGATTACAATTCCTCGCTTCCCAAGTTTAGCCACTTTCTACCTCTCTCTTTCTCTATATATATAAATATTCTTTCATTCTCACCTGCTCATCTGCAATCTCGATCCCTTTTTTTTTTTTTTCCTCTAGCCTGCAATGAACGAAGACACTGATCATAGTAGTTCTTCAGTCTCTACAGGATCTTATTATGATCATGGTTATCACAAAATTGAATACTTTGCTGATTCCGCAGTTCCCATCAATCTCTCCAAGTCTTTACCAGGAAGTAATTGGTGCCCAACTCGCCAGGGAGCCTTCTCTTCTTCTTCTTCTTCTTCCTCTTCCAATCAAAAGATTCCTGATGACACTACGGACGTATCTACTACTTTACGACAAATCTTGCTCAGTAAAAAGAATGGAAGAAGCAGGAACGGCGCTAGTTATAGCTATATGCACAGCCGCAGCAGCTCAGGAGACTCGGATTTTCCTATTGCTGACAAGAACTATAAGGGGAAGCATACTGACATAGGAGTCGCTAACAAGATCATGAAAAAGAAAGCTCCTTTCAAGTCCAAGGGAAGTTCATCAGGTTCTTATGGATGCAAGATATGCCATCAGGTTTTTAGTGATTTTCACAGTCTTGGTGGACATATAGCTTCACACAATAGAAAAAAGAGAGCAGAAGAAGCTGCATTGGCTGCGCCAGGGCCGGAACTAAAGGTTCAAGCATTAGAAAAATTAGCAACAACAGAAGGTATCAATGGAGATACCGATAACTATATCTGTGAGCTTTGCTCAAAGAGTTTTCCCACCGGACAGGCACTTGGAGGTCACAAGACCTCTCACCGGAAACGGAAGGCAGCACCTCAGGAATGCACCGATCACCAAGTTGCATCTTCTGCAGAAAATCATGTTTATGAATTTGATTTGAATGAATCTCCAAATGAGAGCTTCTGGGGCAGAACCGGGACTGGTTTAGTGTATTAGAAACATTGGTTCTTCTTTTGGTTCAAGTACTTGAAAGTAGCATAGGCGATGTCTTTGATTAATAGATTTTCCAATTCCAAGTCCAATTATGATAGAAATTTTCAGTAGAAAACTTTGTTTTGGCAATTATGTATTTAGTTATTAATCAAATTACCATACTCCAATGTGTAGTATGTGATGAATTTTATAGAGAAGAAAAAAATTGGCATCTGATGACTTCTTCAAATTCAGGCACTAGATAGTTAGTTAATACTTCAAACTATAAAACATGTCTTGTGCTTTGTTCATAAAGAACAGCATGCTGAATTGCCCCCAATCAAGCTGTTGCTTGAGTTGTGCAAGCTTAGATTCCCTTGTCCTTGAGCATAGCCTCTGCCTCTCCTACCCATATCCAGGCAGCTTTAAAAGTATATTATGTTCTCTCAAGCTTGATACTTGGGATTCCAAGGAAATCGATTTGTCTGCTGTTTAAATTTAGAATCAAACTGTAGATGAGGTCGAATCACTGAATGCAGATCTCTCGTCTTTCAATACTGAAAACAGAAATCTAATGCCATCCAACATAAACTCAAGATTTAGCAATACTGTCAGGACCTGAATGGAAAAAAGACATCAGTAACAAGTTCAGGATTTAGACAGAAGGACAAGATTAGCTAGAAAATATCAGAAGTGTAACATGTGATACCTGAATTCGTGAAAGCACCTGGTTGGAGTTCAATTTGGAATTAGAATTGGAACATTAAAAGTTATATAATCATTAGCATTAAAAAGTGACCCTCAAAATCCTCATTAAATAATCTAGGATTGCCTCTTATCTCCTAGTCCTTGTAGGGAGTGGATTCTTGGTCTTCTTCCTAACTTAAGAATGCTTGGTGCTTCTTGGAAATCCTTGCTACCCAAGAATAAGAATTGTCTGTCCAGCTGACAGACAATCTCAGTGCAGTCTTTCTCTCTATCTTGTCTACGTACTGCTGTTATCAATTCCTTCCTCCATCAGATTCAATATGCAGGCAAGTATAGGCCATAGCAGTGTTGCACCAAGCAAGAAGGCTGTGAACAATGACACAAGTGATAGCTCGTCAGTTTCAAGGTCAACAGGATCTTATCACAGTCATATACATGATCACTTCGATTCCACTGCCAATTTCAAGCCCCTCAAACGCACAGGAGGTTGGTCCAGAAATCGCGAAAGGATGAGGCTCATAATTGGATCATTGGGATCAGGAGATCCTTGAAACAATCAAGCACCTCCTGCTCAGCAATCTAAAGGTGTTGGTGAAATAACATATCAAGGACTTCACAACAGTTTGCTGTTAACGAAAAGAGTAGCAGCAAGGACAGTCTCCAAACAGAAAAGATGCAGGAGTCTTCTAGCAGCATGCGCACTACCTTGGGGAATTCAGACTCGGATGGGGCTGATTCTGTTGCTCTTAGAAATATGAAAAGGAATATAGGTACGGGAGTCATCACAAAAAGTATGCAGAAGAAGAAGACAGCTATGAAATTCATGAACCTGTCAGAATTTCTTGTTTCGAGAAGCAGTTTGTATCCATGCAAGGAATACGATAAGGGACTCTGCGACTTCCATAGCCTTGGGAGACATAGGGCATCACACAACCGGAAGAAGAGAGCAGAGAAAGCCGCAATTGCTACCATGTTGCCAAAGGCACAACCTCTACGTAAAATATTTGGAAATAAAATTGATACTGCTGGAGGATGCGGCTCAAGTACAGCAGCAGAAACAGTTGCTAAAGAAAAGAGGCATGCGTCGAGTAGCATTGTGCCCTTGTTGGAGCTCAGGCCAAGAGATATATTCTGCACAAAATCCTGCTCTTCAACTTGATTTTAAAGCATTTAAGAGTTACAGGCCATAGACCCTGTCACCAGAAGACCGCACCTGTTGACGCTCAGGCAAACTCC
Source organism: Ricinus communis (assembly GCF_019578655.1). Taxonomy (NCBI): domain Eukaryota; kingdom Viridiplantae; phylum Streptophyta; class Magnoliopsida; order Malpighiales; family Euphorbiaceae; genus Ricinus; species Ricinus communis. The sequence continues at coordinate 12,842,854 of NC_063256.1, read as the reverse complement.
TGCAAAATGATACATGCTGCGAATTTTTCAACTTGATCTGAATGCCCCTCCAGAAGATGAGAGCTTATGAGCCTATTGGGGCAGTCCGCAGTTATGCATTGTTTGGGTTACTAGAAATTATACGATTACGTTTGGGCCAAACGTAGAAGACTTTGGATTTCAAATTCGAGTCCTGCAGGGGGGGTTACGGGAACGGGAAAACTACTACAATTTCTATTTCTTAATTACTATTCCAATGTATAAATAAATAAACATATCTTGTTATCATAAGATGCTCTGCTGAAAGGAAATATTAAAACAATGGATTACGAATGTGCATGACAAAACCTGAAAACTTGGTTACAACTCCAACCTCCCCGTGACACCCAAAAAAGAAAAAAGAAAAGTTCTAACATCAAAATTTAACCTTCAGATCTTTGACTAGAAAAAGTAGTGAATACACAAAAAAGAATTAAAAAAGGCCTACCATTCTAAAATATTTAGGTGGGTACAACAACCCCAGATTGGGGTGATAAGTGTAACACTAACAACAAAAAGACCAAGATAAGCAAAACCAACTGCATGAAAAAGCATGAAGTAACCTTACATACTCTCCTCTGCATCCTTAACACCTCTTCAGTCCCTAAAATATCTCCGCGGTATTTTTCCACCTCCTCCACTTGTTTCATAAGCATTGCAGCTTTCCTCTCTGCCTCCCCAATCTTGTCCAGCATCTGCACTTGTTCACCAGCCAGATTTTCTTGTTGTTCAAATAGAGTCATTTGATCGCCTGCAGCAACTCTCAACTTCTGTATTGTCTTTGTTAGTGTCAAATACTCAACTTCAGCCTCAATCTTTTGCTTAAAAATGCCTTCAAGCTCAGTTTCAATCTCTCTAGATTTCTCCTGCTGCAACTCTATGTTATTTGCTGATTTGCCACTAATCAAGCTATTTTCCAGTTCTGCAACCTTGCATTCCTTCACCTTGAGCATAACCTCTGCCTCCTCCAATCTACTTTCTAAATATTTTACATTATGTGTCAAGCTTAATACTTGAGATTCCAAAGAATTTGATTGTCTGATATTTTCAGAATCAAGTTGTTCAGATGGGCTTGATTCATGGATTCCTCGGTCAGCAAAAGTGGAACTTTCTGCAATGCTGCTAACCTTGCCAATTTCCCCCAATTTTTGAACCTCTGCAAGTGCACCGTTAACTCTGTTAAGTTGAATATATAATACCAATTCATCAACTATTGCAGCACCAACAACCATAACTTCACTAAAGACAGACAAGATTTTCATCCTGAAAAGATCCTCACATCATATAACAAAAACTGAATATTCAGATACTGTCAGGCAACAGATCTTACAATACACAAACATCTAAAGAGATAAACATATGAGAGTAAATATCAGAAGCCAGTTCAAATTGCAGCAAAATGACAGTAACATAATAGAGATGAACTACTAGTTATCTGAAATGTGGATGGCTTAGTACATACATTATTGTCCCTGTATTTTATGGAGAAAGCCTGGTTGTTCCCTCAACTTTTATTTCAATCCCCCACATGCCCCAACTTATATTTTCTGTAACATCTAAAAGCTCTAGGCAGAAACCTGATGTGAAGCCAAGAAAACAATTATTTTCCTTCAGTGGCATCTTCATTTCTTAAACCAGAGCTAAGACTGACACAACTCTAGTGCAATATAGCTTCTGCTAAAAGCTAAACAGCTGATCAGTGCACAGATAGGCACATTCTGCTCTCTCTTAAAGACATCCAAAAAAGCAGGAATCATCAAACCCACTACAATTTAGCCATCTAATTTAACAGCCTTGAGTAAAGATTGACATCAAGTGTCAAAGCTGCAAATGTCTAACCTTGAAACACAATCAAAACCAACAGCATACTACCAGATTATTTTATCATTCCACTTAAGCCCTCAGGATGATCTTCATTCGCACCAATAACTATAAATTTTAATATGCTTCAATAGAGCTTTCTTCCCCACAAAGATCTTCATCCAAGTTTTCATTCATGAGCATATCCATTATATAATGGTACATTATCATTCTAAACCACCTCTAGAACCATCAAATCCACCAATTTTTTTCATTTAAAGCTGTCTTACCCACTATCTTCATTTTACTGCCATTATAATGAACTAAAATGTCAAATTATGGAACTAGGCAATAACTCTCTCTTAATCATGGGTATGTTTTCCACTGGCTACTGCTAGTTCTTCTGTTAGAATTGATAGTGCTTTTTATGGATGATAAATTTATGCTTTTCCTGAAATGTGTAAATGGAGATAAGACCAAGTATTCAAACACCTAAAACAAATATTACTGAGACACCAAAACAAAAAACTGATAAAATTGGATCAACACCAAAAACTTACAGCATCTGCAAGTTACAATGCTTTTTGCGATTCAAATAAGCTACAAAATAGTATGATACCGTTTTTAGCAGTGTACATAGAAACATTGTAGGTAAAGCTTATAAAAAATATAGGCATACTGACCACTTTCGAGGGCTTCCTGTACTGATTTGAGGGTAAGGATAGACTCAACTAAAGGATCCTTTTCTGTTGAGGGGTGATGGCTCTCGCTTTTCTCCTCCTTACCCTCCCAAGAAGCATCTGCAACTAAATCATCTTGAAAAGCATCTTCATCTTCTCCCGCATTCTCTTGGTCCTCGCTAAATCGTTGCCCCCCAGCATGAGCATCATCACTGTTTTCTCCATCATAATACATTGACCTTTCTCTTTGATTTCCGTTACTTGTCACAGAATAAGCACCCTGCATAAAGACAAAGTTGGAGCTTCTCGAGTCAGATTCTATGCTGGAATGAGAGTTTTCTTTCTCAATTTTGACCCTTTCTCCTCTAGGCTTCTTACTGCTTTCAACCCGTGCCTTCCCTTGTTGAACTCGTTGAGTTGATGGCCCAGCATTCTTCCCACTCAAATTCTTGATCCTGTTCTTCTCCTTCACATACCCCAACACTGTAGGAAGATCATACCTCAATCTTGGAGCACTGGCTGCTGTTGACGACTTGCTACTCCGATCTTCACTATTCTCAGAATCTTCGCCTGCTGCAAAAGCAGACCCAACTGCAAATCTAGATTCCAAATTAATCCCAGGACCCACCAACCCATCAACAACACCCATATTTCTTAACACATTAGTGGATCCAACAGAGCCCTCGCTATTTTGTATGATCTCAGCGGACACAAAATTTGTTGGTTTGCTTGGATTCCCAGAATTAGACAATCCGCGCTTCAAAACTTTACTGTTATCTGCATTCGCACTACCATCCTTAACAACGTCTCTCTTAATCCGCCTCCACTTTCTCAATCCATATCCTTTGGCTAAAGGAGGTGACCCCACAGAAGGAGATTTAGCTGATAATGACTCCTTCTCTACTTCATTTCCTATAGCTTCTTTAACTTGTTCATCATTAGCAGAAGTATTGGAATCAACAATTCTGCTAGTATCCGCATCATCATTCTCTTTTGAATAAGACCCATTTACCTTAACCTGGTCCTTATTATGATCAAGATTTGAAACATAATCTGGATTGGTGGCTAATTCATTATCTTCAACAGATTCATGAGCAGAACTTTCTCTTTCCAAATCCATAAGTCTTACAAAAGGGTCTCTTTGGATCAAGATCAAGAACAACAAACTATCATTCCAGCACTATCATTTTCAAATCAACCACAATCTGGAAACAAAAGCATAGAAATCAAACACCCTTTTCATTGAGTCATTCTGTAACATTAAATTGAACTCAATTTTCTCCAATAACCAAGTCGATTACAATAATCATCACATCTTTATCAACTATATTGTTTGCAAAGTAAAATTGAAATTGAAATTGAGATTTTTGGTAATTAAAAATTAACAGAATTAAAATCGACTCAGAAATGAAGAATTAATTAATATAAGAAGTAAAGGACATACCTTTTATATGTATCCCTCAACACAAAAAAAATGAAGCTTTGTTGGGTGATTAGATAATTGATGGTGATAAAGCTGAAATCACAAAAATTTGAAAGGAAAGGAAACCCTAAACTATGTTTGGATTTGCAATTTTATAGCTGTGAAATAATTGACATGATGTTCTTTTTTATTATTATTATTATTATTATTTTTTTTTTGGGTCTATAGTAATTTACAATAATTTAATAAGAGAATTATAAGAATAATAATATAATAAAGAAAATGAAGAAGGTAGACAAGATGAGATGGGCCACATGGAAGGTGGTGGCCCACAGCCCCAAAAACTCCCTCTAGAAGTGGAGAGTAAGTTGGCATTTGGCTACTGTCCATCTGATCTGGATTACAATTACACATGACAAGGTCAGGTTTCTATTTCTGCACTTTCCTTCAAATTTACCAAATTGCCACCACACTCTGAATTCTCTCCATCCACCTTCCAGCCAACCATTAAGTAATTTTATAGTTCAAACTATTTATACAATTTCTTTAATTTTATTTTTGTTTGATGTTTATTATTATTATTATGATTATCATACACATACTATTATTTGGTTTAATTTTCCAATAAATTCTATAATTTGAAGTTATTTTTAAATTTTTTAAAATTTTAGTAATATATTTTAATATTAATTTCAATTTTAGTAATTGGAGAAATTTTTAACTAAAATTATTCACTTGGCTATAATTTATAATAAAAAAAATAAAAAGACTGAATTACCATTAAAATTGTTGGCTTATTTCATAACAAAAAATATCGTTATTTAAATATATGAATAGATGAGCCAACAACAAATATTCTTTTCAATATTTTACTCATCTTTATTAGGATTTCGAACAAGATTTAACGATATAGTTTTTTATTCATCTTTTTTTGTTCTTTGTTGTAATTGTCAAAAGCTTTCAAACTTTAAATTTCTAAAATCTTAAACAGAATTAGCAAAAAAATTATCTACCATGTTTAGGGAGTTATTGGCTTTAATATTGAATCAATTTTTTTTGTCATTAATATTTTAGCGATGTCAATTGATAAATTAAAATTGACATGTCAAACTATATTATTAATGTTTAAAAAATAAAATATATGTGCTAGATTTAAACACAAGTACAAATTATAAGATTTATAATTAAGCCTTATCATTTTCATCATTGCATTATAAGCATAAGTATATAAAAAGTATAATGTGGTTTTATCATTTATCAACTTTTAACATGTGGTTCTTTTCAAACAAGAAGAGGAGTGTGATTACAAATCGTGATAAAAAAAGTATATTACTGTAAAAAGTCTCGATTTGTACGGATCCAGCCACCTTTACACCGATTGACCATCATTATTATGTTGTCTATATTTGAGAACATGAATTTGAAGCTTAATAACTTCTAATTTCATTATTTGACTGTTAAATCGCAATTTAAAAAGTTACTAATCCGATGATATTGATTTAACGGTCAAACAATAATGTTTTGAATTGTTAAGTTCTAAACTCATATTATCAATACGAGAAATAGGATAATGATGGCTGATGGGAATTAAATTGGCTAAATACTTACTAATTAAGATTTTTTTAATGATAAATTAGCTTTTTTTGTCACTATTTGTAACTATATGATTCTTTTTGTCTGAAAAAAAAAATCACATACTTAAAATTATTGAATGATGAAGCCACAAGATACTTTTATGTACTTATCATTTATTATTTTTATATTCAATACACATCATATTAAACACTTTAATTAAAATTCTATAATAAAATATAGCTAGAAAAATAAAAATAGTAGCTTATTTATAATATTTTATATATATAAAGTATATGAAAGATACATATATATTTAAGTATTTCAATTTGATTTCTAAAATTAAAAATCTTAAAACCAATCCAGAAATTCTATTAGCCCCCTTCTCATGTTATGTTAGGTTAGATTTTGGTTCAGCCAATAATTCAATAGGTTTCATATAGCCACCCCTAGACCCTAGTTGGTTAATGGCTTTGTGACCAATGGATTGGAGAGGCTAGTTGTGGGTCTTTAGTCTTTGTGCCATTTTATTGGACTAAGACAGTTTTGGTTTCTTAGCATAGTATTTTATTCTTTAAGAATAGCATGTTTTTTCCATATATATATATATATATATATATATTTGATGGTGCAGACAACACATGTGCATGAGAATAAAAGCATGCTATTCATCAGAGTAAATGGTTGGATGATCCGTCTAATATTTTGCTCTTACGAGAATTTTAGAGTCTAAGTTATCTAATAGATCATCATTGATAATATTATTAGTGATTGATTATCAAAAATATTTATTATACCTAATAGTTTATCCTTGCGTTGTAAGACTGTTGTAATTATCTTGAGTATAAATAATAATACAAATTGAGATTATAGATAAAATTTAATAAAATATTTAATATTTTATAATTATTTATAATATATAAAAATAAAAATAAAATAAATATGTTTCTTAATTTTTTAATATTTTAAGATTTTATTGGTTTCAATAAGATATTTTATTAGTGTAACAATATAAAAAATTATTTAAAAATATTTATTAATTAATTTTGGTATTATATAAATTATTACTATAAATATAATTAATATTACTATTTGTAAGTTTAAAATTTATTGAATAATTAGAAAACTAAATTAGTAGTTAATAAAATATTAAAATATTTTTAAAATATCATTTTATAATTAGTAATTAGAATATGATGTTAAAAATATAATTTAGGATTAGAGTTATTATTTAATTCAGAATATAACTTCTTAATTAATAAATTATAGATAAAATTACATATAATCTTAAATTTTATATGTCAAAAATAAATATTCGTGCAAAAATAATTTTTTTAGAAATAAGGTACAAATCGTCTCCTGAAGGCCAAATTAGTAAGTAAATATGGTGGTGAGGAGTTTGTAAATAGTGATAAGGATCGAGCAATGCCATTAATGATGATAGTGCGCCAATGAAGCAAAAGAGGCTCATTTGGTGGGTGCAGAGCTGGGATTTGACTGTAAAGTTATTTTGATTTGTTTTTTATTTTAGAACTTGCAATGGATTTCATTTAGACTATAAAGCTAAAAGAGTATTATGTTTGGTTGATTTATATTTTTCATTAATGATGGATCAATGATGGTTGAGCATGGTAGACGGTGATGGATTTGAATGAGGTGTTGAGTAGGTGATGTGGCGGAGACGATGGTGATGTTGGAGATGCAAAGTTAATAATGGCAGAGGAATGGAGGGTTAGTAAATTTTTTAATAATGAATTCTTTTATTTAGTACCTAAGAATATGAAAAAAAATTTCACGACTTTAGCCTGTAGCATATACACGTCTAAAAAAGAGCCACATTGATCCAAAAATAACAAGTTTTGAATTAAAATAACCTAAAAATGTTAAAAGGCCTATTGGCTCTGTATATAAAGTTTAGAGGCCTATTTGAACTTTATTCCAAAATTTTATATGCTATATATGTTTCAGAATTGAATATATATTAGTTTTATATATGTGTTGTAGGACCATTATTATTATTTTAATTATAAAATTAAATTTATAAAAAAAGTTTAATAGAGTTTTTAATATTTAATAATTATTTATAATATTTTAAAAATAATAAAAATTAATGCTATAGATTTAATTGATATTACTATTTCTTAGGATTATAAATTATTTTACAATTAAAAAGTTAATTTATTAGTGAATATAATATTAAATATATTCATTTATTTCTAAAATTGAAATTATTATGTAATTTAGAATTAATTTAATAGTAAATATAATATTAAAACATTAATAATTAATATATTATTATGTAATTTATCCCAAATGTCAAAATAAGCAGATCTGTGAAAATAAAAATTTTATGTGTCAAAATATAGAAACATATATGAAAAAATTCTTATGTCTAATATATATATATAAAAGATAAAATCAGTCCTAAGACAAAATTAATTATTTTATTTTAAACTTTAGGGTACTTATTATGAGAAGTTAAACTTATTTATAGAAGAATGAAAGCTAATTGTATAACATGTAATTGCAATAAATTATATATCAAGACTTTAGCAAAATAAGTTTAGAAATCAGCTTTTGATATATATAACTTTGATAAGAGATAGTTTCTTTCAAATGATGAAAGTTCTATAAGATTAAAATAGGCACACAAAAGTACAAAAATAAAAGAATTTCTTCACTAATAGAAAGTGGTCAAAGGAATTATTTAGGGGTAAACTCAAATATATTATTTTTGAGAATATATTATAACAACTTTGAATTTTGTTTTATTAGTCCAAGTGCCAAAAAGTTAGTCAAAACGTTTAATATTTATAAAATTTCTAAACCCTGAAGGGATATTTTTTAATTTTCTGATAAGTTGCTTTTTCTTTCTTAAAGTTTAATAAAATATGATAATAATCATTATACTTTTAATTAAAACATATTTTAATTAATAAAAAATATAACCTTAATCAATTTTTTATACTATACGATGCTATTCTACTTCACAATTTCTTTTTAATCGATTTTAAAAGCTTATTATGTATTAAAATATTAATATTTTATTTATTAAAAATTCTATATTATAATCAATATTAAAAGTTCTAATGATTCAACATTTAGACTTGATATTAATAATATTTTTATTAATAATTTAAATTAATATAGAATTAATTTAATTATATTAATTAAACAATTCGTAAGCTTTTTGATAACTTTTATATATATATATATATATATATATATATATATCATAGTTAATAAATTAATAATTTTTTATTAAATTAAAATATTTATTTATTTTATTTATTTAATATTTATTTATTTAAATAAATTTTTAAACTGACTAAAATATCTTTGTTAATTTTATCTTAATTCTATGTATAATTAACTTAACTCCTAATTCTAATCCTATAGAATCAATTAGTAATTAATCTCAAAATTCTAATAGAATTAATCTAGTTCAATCCTAATATTGTAATAATTCAATGTACATTCTTAATTCTATAAGAAATTGATGAATTACTATTATAGAAATTGAGTGTGGTTGGACGTTTCTTTATGAAGAAGAATATCAATTTCAACGCCATGAAACAGCAGCTGGCTTCTCTCTAGCGCCCTGTCAAAGGTGTTTGCATTAAGGAGCTAAGCCCTTCTCTGTTCTTATTCAAGTTTTTTCATGAGATTGATCTAAAATGTGTCTTGGATTCCGGCCTTTGGACGTTTGAGCAGCATCTGCTTCTCTATAAGCAATTGGAACCACAAGATCAACACACCAAGGTACCTTTATTCCATGTGGATTTATGGCTGCATGTGTCTGACCTTCTTATTGGATTCATGTCGAAAAAGGTAGGCTTTCATATAGACAACTATATTGGTTCCTAGGTGAGTAATGATCTTAATAATTCCACTGGGATATGGAAAACCTATATGCGCATTTGTGTCTGTTTTGATGTTCGTAATCCTCTAATAAATAAGATGAAGCTTAAGAAGGTGGGAGGGAAATGGTTTTGGGTTACTTTCAATATGAGAGGCTTCCCCCATTTTGCTTTATTTGTGGTCGAATGGGAAATCGAGATACCCTGTGTAAGAAACTTTTTAAAGCTTCAAATTGTAAAGTAGAACGGATTTACAGCATCAATCTCAGAGCTCTAGATCATTGCTATCAGAATCGTATAGGTGAGAAGTGGCTGCGAAATGAACAATTGAAAAAGGAAGAGGTTGTTTCCGGTGCCGAAGGAATGAGGGATATGGAAACTGATTTATTTCCTAGTTCGGTGACAAATTTGAAGGGAAAAAATAATGAGATGATGATGGTGTCAGATTCCAACAATTATGGCTATACAGAAACAAGTTGACTAAGGGACCAAGGATTCCTATGATTCTAATGGGTGGAAATAAAGTCAATGCGACGTTGACCAAGGAAGGTAACTCCTTTGATGGAAATAACCAATAGGATGGGATTGTGATTCTTGACCCAAAAAGACGTTGAACCGAAGAAGAAAAGGAATTTGAGTCAAGTTTTAGTAGGCCTACGGAGGAAATGGGCCAGTATGGATTAACTAATCCAAAAAATGGATTGAAGGCGGGCTTTGGAGAACAGGCTCGTCCAGCAATATGAGTACTCTAAGATGGAATTGCCGTGGGCTCGGCAACCCGCATGCAATTCAGACCCTAAAGAACTTAGTCCACTTAAAAAAGCCTCTATTCATTTTCTTATGTGAAATTCTTTCTACTCGATCTCGTTTAGAAGCAATAAAAACTGTCTTGGGCTACGATGGATTGTTTGTTGTTAATTGCACTGGTTATAGTGGGGGACTTGCCTTGCTATGAAAAGTTAAGAATTTTATTAATTTACTAGGCTTCTCTCAAAATTTCATTGATGTTGTTGCTACCATTAATAACATGCCTCCTTTTCGATTGACGAGTTTCTATGGTATCCTAGACCACGGTCGAAGGAAAGATTCTTGGAATATTCTTTATGATTTAGCTCTTCACATCTCTCCCTTGGGTTTGCATCGAGACTTCAACGATATAATAGTCTCCTTAGAAAAACAGGGTAGAGTTCCCCATCCTAATTGGCTAATGGAGGGTTTAAGATCTGTAGTTCTAGACTCTTGTCTCTCAGATTTTAGTATGAAAGGATACAACTTTACCTAGGAGCGTGGAAGAGGTAATGATGTTTGGATGGAGTAGAGATTGGACAGAGCTTTGGGCAATTCCAATTGGTTCAATTTATTCTCCAATTAAGTCGTTTGGAATTTAAAATTTTCCTTATCCAATCATTTGCCTATATTCTTATAGCTAAATCCATTAAGTTGTCACCATGTGCCTTGTTGTTTTTATTTTGAGAATTACTGGCTTCGGGATGAGAATTGTCTTTGGGTGGTTGGGATAGTTCAAGATTAGTCCCTACTCAATTAAATATCAAAACGGTTGGTGAGGCACTACAATCTTGGAGTCGCACTATAAATGGAAAATTTAAGCCCAATTTGAAAGCCTCAAAGAAAAGAATGACTTTATACCTCTATTTCAACAAGTTAGGACGTTGCACTAATAGGAAATATTTTGGAAGCAAAGAGCAAAGCTCTTTTGGTTACAAGAAGGTGACATGAACTTTCATTATTTTCATAATGTCGCTTTTTCCAAGCATCGAAAGAATCACATTTCCAAGATTAATGACAACGGAGGTAACTAAAGAGACATGGATAACGGTATTTCTGAAGTAATGCTTGATTATTTTAGGATCCTCTTTACAACTGGTGGAGGGGACATTAATGGTGTGATTGATTGTGTGGATCAAGTTGTTACTACCGAGCAAAATGAATTCCTCGTTGCCCTTTTTTCAGAAAATGAAGTTCAAGATGCTTTATGGGATATGCATCGTGATAAATCTTCGGGCATTATTGGCATGAACCCTAGCTTTTTACCAAAATATTTGGTCCATTATTAGTGGAGATGTGAGTAAGACATGTTTAAGCATCTTGGAGAAGGGTCAGATGCAGTGACTTTCACAATAGGTCAAATGAATATAACAGGTTGTTATCCCGAAACAAGTGGTTTATACGTGTATATATATATGGATAAAGCGCTCAACAATTCAAATACAGGCGATCAATCATAGGGGTTACAGATAGGGTTGAATGCTTCGACTACCAATGCACTGATCGAAAACACTAGGATTGGTTCTTGGTTGAACATGCTAAGGCTTATGGAGCTGAACCCAAGCTATATTGTTACTCCTATTCTCATATCACTATTGGGGTTTTGTTACTGGTTTTGGTGAGAAAGTGAAGTGATTTCATCCTAAGAAAAGATGTAGTAGACAGAATTACTTACCACTTACTAAGAAAGGGAAGGTAGAAAGTAAGGAAGGAAAAATGACGAGACTCTTTAGGCAAAGCTTCTCTTCGCCTTGACAACTTCTTGCTTTCTTCTTGGTTGAAAGAGAAGAGCTGGCCAAATGTTGGATGATGCTATGCATCAATGACACGAATGGCTCATTCAAGACAAAGGGACAAGGATGGGGTTGGTATACCTATTCGTGATAGACAAAGCGCCCCCATTATGGCGAGTCGGTGGAGGAGAAGTTCCTTTCTTACTATTCAATCTATATGCAATACACATGCAATTTGTCTTATCATAGAAATGCGATATCAAGAGATGGAAATCAACATACCGTTTCCTGCAAATAACAATTTGAATTAAACCATTAAAAGACGGTTTTGCTTTTTGGGACTCTATCGCTGGCAGCCCAATGTACTAGCTCGTGGACACAAACATGCTCTTTTTCTGATATGTGTTGGTGCTTGAATCTTCCTTCTTAATGCTGATTCCCCTTTTCCTGTTATACTGTTCAAAACATGTCGGCCATTGTAAGTTCTATGGTCGAATAAGACTAAACCAAATTGGCTGGATATGTGGAATTTGAACGGATTAGATCCAATCAGATCTGATCATAGCTTTGAGTTCAGGTTTGACCAGACCGGAAAGGAAGGGGACAACGAACCTCTGCCAAGGTTACTTACTAACTCTCAGCCACTTGTTATAAGGAAGTGCAACTTGATTTTCGGGGGGAATCAATAGGAAGGAAAAAAGAAGGTAGATTATTTGATTTAATTTCCTCATTTGGTAAGGATTAGATTTAAGTGATAAAGGATATGATTGAAATTCGTCTTTTCTTTTTTATATAATTGAGACACCTGAAGGGCCGACAATATAGACTTCGGGGCCTATGCAAATCAAAATAGATCGAGCACCTATGACTAAAGGGAACAGAATGTCGATCATAAGGTGAGATGATCTTCTAATACGAGAGCGAGTGACTGGACTACGGCGAAAAAAAAAGGAAATAATCTTGAGTATTATATATATATATCCTACTATGGAAATATATAGCCAACCCTAGAGATTGTTAGAGCATCATCCCATTAGCCTCCTTATCCTCGAGACTCTCGTAACAGCCTCGTATCATATCCACGTATGATTGACCAAAAGAGGGAATAAAGATATACGAATAGGAATTATAGTACCATTGGAAGAAAGGGCACCTATAGGAACATCTCTACTGACAAACCATTTCAATAGTATGGGTGATATCGTGCCACGAGGCATGACTATGGAAGTAATGAAAAAGAATAAAGGATTAAATGACATAACTATTGTTTTAATCCCAAAGAAAAAGCGTGTTGAAACGATGGTTGACCTCCGCCCAATCTCGCTTTGTAATGTCCTCTATAAAATGATCTCCAAGCTGCTTGTTAATAGATTAAAACAAGTTCTACCTACGGTAGTCTCGAATCACAAAGTGCTTTCATTCAAGGAAGGATGATTCATGATAATATAATGGTTGCATACCAGGTTATGCATTACTTAAAATAGAAAATTCAAGGAAAAGATAGTTGGGCTACTATGAAAATTGATATAAGCAAAGCTTATGACCGTATGGAATGCCCGTTTCTAAAAGCTATGCTTCTCAAGCTGAGGTTCTCGGTTTCTTGGGTTAATCTTATGATTATGTGTGTGACTACTATCAAATATTATATCACTTGTGATAACCAACTTCATGGTCCTATTGTTCCTCAACGTGGGTTAAGACAAGGATGCCCCCTCTCACCATACCTATTTATCCTATGCGTGGAGGGTTTCTCAGCAATTCTTCAAAAAAAAAAAGAGTATGGGTTTGATTCATGAGTGTAGAGTCTCAAGGGGAGCTCCTTCGGTGTCACAACTTTTCTTTGCTGATGACAGCTACCTATTTTTTAAAGCAAACCTAGTTAATAGTGGGCACATTGTAGATGTCCTTAAAAGATATGAAATAGTATTGGGTAGAGCCATTAGTTATCCTAAATCTTCGATTGTTTTTAGCAATTGTTACTTCTTTATCTCGGCATTTGGTTTGCAATCTCTTAGAAGTAGTTGAATCCAATGAACACAGTTTTTATCTCAAATTACCATTAACTGTTGGTCAGAATAAAAGACTTATGTTTGCTTATTTAAAGGATAAAATCTGGAGGAAAATTCAAGGTTATAACCAGAAATTTCTTTCTAAAGCTAGGAAGGAAATTATAATCAAGACAGTTAGCCAAGCTCTACCAAAATACGCTACGAGCGTTTTCCTTCTCCCTCTTAAGTTCTGTAAGGAACTTTGCTCAACTCTTTTTGGTGGGGCTCGAGAAAGAATGATCGAAGAGGACTAATATGAAGGAAATGGTAGAGGTTGTGCATGAAGAAATCTAATGGAGGCTTGAGCTTTAAACGGTTGCATGAGTTTAATCTCTCTATGTTGGGTAGGCAAAGTTGAGAATGCTGACTGCTCTAGATAGTTTGATGGCTAGAGTATACAAGGCCCATTATTTTTCAAGATACTCCTTTCTTGAAGCTTATATGGGTACAGTTTTATATGGCGTAACATCTTTTTTGCTCAAGACTTATTGAGGAATAGATGTCAATAGCGAGTGGGAAGCGGACACAAGATCTCGGTATGGACAAAGCCATGGCTACCTAATGTCCAAAATCCTAAAGTGGAATCTGTCACTATACTAGGGAACTTGCTTGGATGTTCTTCCCACCTGTTCGAATATGGTGAAAAGACGACTTGAGGTAAGTGAGATCCGTCCTTTATATGGAAATGAAATTGAAACTACCCTCCATATGTTTATAGATTTTCTAATTGCTCATGATGTTTGGTATAACTCTAGTATTCTACATTTTAGTGGTGCAGTGGGATCCTTTTGGGAATGGGTATGTGCATGCTTAGAGAAATTCTCAAAGGATGATTGTTTTCATATAGCAATGATTTGCTGGAGTATCTGGTTTCACCGAAATGAAGCAGTATTGAGAGGAGCAAATTGTTCAAGATAAGCATCTTATGGACAAGTCTTACTTCTATGAACCAATGGAGAGTCGCTCGGTCTAAACTATTTTGCCTGCAATCTCAAAATGGTAATATTGCTCTTTTCGTTATGGTTTGGAACACGCCATCCCTTGGTAGTATGAAGGTTAACATGGATGCGACAATCTTTTCTAATCCTGACAGCATGGGTGTAGGTTGTGTGATGAAGGATCATGCTGGATTGTTCGTCTGTGCTATGGCTGTCTCCTTTGCAGGTGCTTATATTCCGGAAATAGCAGAAGGTTTGGCGATTCAGGAAGCTCTCAGTTGGGCTCGAGATAGACAACTCTTAAATGTGGTCTTTGAACTTGATTGTTTGCACATCGTTGAGGCCCTACTTCGAAAAGGGACTGATAGATCTTCTCTAGGTCTGATTATTAAGGATTGTAAACTTTTGAGTTCTTCTATTAGCAATTGTTCTTTTGCTTTTGTTAAAAGATCTAGGAATGAGGTTGCCCATAAACTTGCTAGGGTGTCTAATTCTTAGTCAAGTCTTAAGTGTTGAGAATTTACTCCCCCCTGATTGTATTATTTCTATTCTCGTCACTTAAGCTCTATAATACTTATTTTTCTTTCAAAAAATAAAAATAAAAATTTTGACAAAAAATAATTTATATATTATTTTTATTATTATAATTGACAAAAAATCATAGAAAAAAGAGATGATATTTTTAATTTTATTTTATTGACAATTTAATTTATGTGTTATTATTATAATAATATTTTTATCGTATAATTATTTACTATTTAATAGTATATTATATATTAATATATTAAATAATTTATATGATAATTATTATAATAATAATTTACGAGTGTGAATAAGCGTATATATATATTGGGCCCAATAATAAAGGCTAATCCTTATAAGTTCAGTGCTATCAGTAGCCATTTGTTTGGCTCTTAACAATTCAATCAGTTCTCTACGAGCTTTAAAAAAAGAAAAAACATCAGTTCTCTGTACGAAAAAGGGAAAAGAAAAAGATATTCTACCATTTGAATTAAGATATTTCATGTACATTAGTCTCTACATGTGTATTGAGCATTTAAATGCGCATGTACATATATGCAATTTTTAATAACAAAATGTATTATTAAATCTTAAATATTTAATTTTATTTTATTAAATTTTTAAATATTTATTATTTATTGAATTATTCTAATTTTATTTTTTATATATTTTATATGATTTTTGTTTATTCTATTGGATTTTGTATTTTTACTTTATACTCACTAAAACTATTGGATCATTAATTAAATAAAAATAAAAATAAAGAAGCTCAATGAAATAAAATCAAAACTAAAAATTTCAATTCAATAAGATTAAAAAATTTAAGAGCTTAAAAATATATTCTGCTGTTTTTAATTAATGATGAAAATATTAATAGAAATGACATGAGTAGGTTATGCTTCTACTTACCAAAATATTATACTAAGGCAAAATTTATAATAATTTATTATCATTTCTTAACTTTATTCTAATAGATTTTTAAGGTTTTATTTTATTAATAATTTTTATACATATTGTATAAGATTTTTTTATTTATTTTGTTAAATTTTTATATTTTTATTTCTACTTTAATTAAATGTTTAGTAATTTTCAATGAAAATAAAAACAAAAAAAATATATTTTAATAAAATAAAATAATCATAAATAATTTAATAAAATAATGCTAAAAAGTTTAAGAGTTTAATATTTTAATTTGCCTTATATTAACTAAATAAAACCAAAACATCTATATAAGTGGAATATCTATCTATATAAGTGGAATATCTTACTTGCATGCTATATTCTAGAAGGGAAAAACAAGTGCTGGGGATTTTTTTATTTGCAATGCATTTATTTTCATTCCATGTAAGCATTTGATTATCATTATTTTTTATTTATCAATTGATCGATTATGAATTTTTATTTAGTGTCATATGATAGCGGTGTTATAAATTTTTTATTTTTAATAAAAAATAAAATTATTTTCAAAATATTTATATAACTAATAAATAAAATATAAACATTGCTAAATCTTTCATTTATATTGTCTGTAATTGGTAAAACGAGCAATTTATTATTTTATTAGTAAAAAAATAGCATATAACCAATACAATAAAATCTAAATATTGCTGATTTTTCATTTATATTGCATGTAATTGGTAAACAAAATAATTTATTATTTTATTAGTAAAAATATTGTTATGTAAAAAACTAGTAAGAGTAATAGTTTTATCTTTTATTCGTAATTATTTATTGTTATTCCACATCAGCAGTCGAGTAAGATTTTTTCTTTAGTCAATAGGTTTTTATTCTTTTAATAGGAAAATAATGACAGAATTAATAGTTATAAGAAATTTATAAATTTCAGGCTTAACAGTCTAAACAATTTAAATTTTTACAAAATTTTACTATTTTAACTAATTCTTTAAAAATTATCAATTTAGCCTCAAATTAGTAAATTGAGTGCAATTTTGAACTAATTGAGTTATTCATCAAAATTATGCAACATGTATAATGATATAGATGCCAATTAGGAAATGAGATATCCAAATTGATAGGTAATAATGTTACATTATTTGTACACGTTACTTAATTTAAAATTTTTATTTTCTAAATTGTATCTACGTTACCATCCACATTGTTTAATTTTGACCAGCAATTCAATTTGGGCAAAGTTACACTCAACTGGTCAAATCATGGCTTAAATTCAATTATTATTATGCATGGCATGAAGATAAAAGGGGAAGGAAATGTATTTTAAAAGGAATGGAAGAGAAAATATTTATCCTATTATATTTGGTTACATAAAAAATTTCATTATAGAAAATGAAAGGGAATTAATTAATTTTAAATTTTTATTACAATTATAGAAGATAAAAAGAATAATTAATTATATTTAAATTTTTTTAATGAGTTAGAAACTCTTTATACCTCAAATTGGAATGTAATAAATTTCAACTTCTACAAGGGGAATCATTCTCCTTCAACTTCCCTCCCATCCTAAAAGATTTTATTTGCCAAATGCGATTAAAACTAACTCTCCATCTATTCACTTTCCTTCCCCTCAAATTATCTTCCATCCATGCACAATTAGATAATTGAAGGTGAAATTTAAATTCATAAAAATTTAAATTAAAAAAAAAATTCAGATATTTAAAAAGGATAACTCTTAAAAATTTCTTAGGCTTAAATTTTCTAAATATTATTCTATATTCAAAAGATAAAATCTAAAATTATATAATCAAATTAAAATATTTAGCTAATTAATTTTTTTTAATGATAGAATATTTTTATTTAATAAAAAATCACTTTTCTTACTTTTTTATATTAAATTTTTAAATTTTACTTCAATTGTGATATTTAGTATAAATCTTTAACATTTTTTAAGGAAATAAAATTATCTATTATATTAGAAAGTTTTATAATATTAAAATATGTCAATCATTACAATTTATTATGAAACTCCTATGCAGTTTCTAATATGAATAGAATAGAATTTGAAATATAAAAAATAGAATTTTAAAATTCATCTGTTAAGAATAATAAATTTTAAATTCTTAGGAGTCATAAAGCTTGAGAAGGCCTAAATGATCCAAACTTTTACAAAATTTTATTATTTTGGCTAATTTTTTAAAATTAGTAAATTTAACAAAAATTTTACAAATTTAGTGCAATTTAGGCCTAATTGAGTTGTTTATAAAAATTAAGCAACACGAACAGTATTATGGACGCTAAAATAGAAAATGAAAAACCCAAATTGAAAGGTCCTAATGCCACATTATTTATTCACGTTATTTAATTTTGAATTCGTATTTTCTAAATTGCTTTCACTTATTATACACATTATATAAATTTGACCAACAACTCAATTTGGCCAAAATTGCACTCAATTGGTTAAATTATGGCTAAATTTATAATTTTTAAAGAACTGGCAAAATAGAAAAGTACAACAAAAATTTGGATTTTTTAAAACTATTAGGCCAGATTGAGAATTATGTCTTAAGACTTTAAATTTTTCAAAATTTAAATTTTTATGAAAAGAACAAACTCTATATAGATTTTAGATTCAATAGAGTGTAAAATAGCCAAAATTACAAGACAAGTGAGGGCTTGTTAGACAAGTTTTATCAAACCAACTCATAAAGGATAAATTTTCAAACAGGCTTTGTAGGCCAACTAATAGTATGGAATCTTCATGAATAAACTTAAAAACCCCTTTTGAATTGCAGAATGTTAATATGAAAATCTAAAGAATCAATTCTGTTTAACCCATAAGAAAGATGAAAAAACATATTACTAAGAGTAAAATGATCAAGAATTAAAATTTAGAAAACTTGTTCCTAAATCCCAATTTCAAAACATACCACAAAAAGATTATCAATCTACTTGAATGTTTCTTAATCACGCATTCTACACAAGAAATTCAATACAAAAGAAAAACAACCTTTAAGTTTAATAACCAATTCTCATTCATCAAATTAACCACTTTACAATGAAATTCATTTTAAGCTTAAATAAACTAAGAAAACCCTAAATCTTAACTAATAAGGATTTACATCTCATCTAAAATACAAGTAAACCTTTCTAATAAAAATAGATAATTCAAACAAAGTCTTAACTAGAATAAATAATATGTGTGGTCATTCATATTAAGCCATAAAATTCTAATTTACTTAGGTTTACTAATAAAGATATATAACTCAAATAAAGTCTTAACTAGGAAAAACAACATGTGTGGCCGTCCATATTAAACCATAAAATTCTAATTTACTTAAATAACGTAGATAGATCTCATAGCATAAGTTAAGTTCAGCCCAAAGTCTTCATATACTCAATCTCACTTTTTTTTTTCTTTTAAAAACCCAAATGAAAGATTAAGTAAGCCTATTAAATACTTACATTAAGTTGAATTCAACCTTCACTAAATCTAAAGCCTCGAACCCCTCCTCGTCCTCCTCGTGATTCATTTTAGACCGAGACCTTACACACGTTGAATTAAAAATTAACACTTCTTAAATTTTGATCTAGTTATTGAACCTTGAGACAATTGTAATGAATATTCATTACAATTTTATGGCTTAATATGAATGACCTCACATATTATTTTCGATCACATAAGAATAGATGCTTTGTCTTTTCAATATTAGAGACGCAACATAGTTTAGGTATTGAGATTGCTATTTTTTCTACTAAAAAAGAGGAAAGAAGGGTAAATACAAAAGAAACCTCTAAAAAAGAGCACATAGTAGCTAGATTAATAAAAATATAATAAAAAGAAGACAATATATAAGAATAAGAAGAAAATAGGTTGTTGTCGCCAGCTACCAGGTGAGGCGCAGGCGGCCACAAGAGAAGAAGAAGAAGAAGAAAAAGAAACTCTAGTTGAAAAGGGTCAAATTTAAATATTTAATTTGGCTGGTTCTAAGTTTCATTAATGTCAAAGTGCAATGATGAATAAGATGCCTGTCTGTCATCTTCTCATTCAATTGCCATGTTCACTCTTGCATATATTGCCACATACTTTTACATAAATTGACAAAATTAAGAGCACATGCCATGCCATGGTTCCACCCTCTCTTAACTTACCTTTTTATTTCTTTTCTTCTTCTTTAGCAAATCAAGTTTTTAAATTTTCAAATTTTATTTTATTAAATTTTTATTCTTTATTTTATTTTATCAAATTTTATATTTTAATTTTATTTATGTATGAAATATATTATTAAACAAGTTTTAATTATAAAAATAGAAATATTAATAAATTAATAAAATAAAATGAAAATTCAACAACTTAATAAGATATGACTAAAGATTCAAAAATTTAATAATGAAACATGCTTTTAATTTTTCTTTTAAGGGTCTAATACTGCGGCAGTTAAGGAAGCGACCTTAATTGTAACACTCTTTAGGTGTACTAATTTACACTTCTAAATTTGGCACTTTTGCAATGTTAAAGCTTGTTAAGGTCTCTAAATTTTAGTAGTTGCCATATAAAAATATGTAAAATTTAGCTATATTTTAGTCACTGATATTAAAAGTTCAATTATATAATATTTAAAAATAATTATTATTTATCCTTTGATTTTGAGTTCTCCCCCGAGTCAATCTTATTATATAAACTCTCTTTTATGTTTTTTATAAAATTAACTGTTAATCTCCTATATTCAAAGTCAATACAATCAAAAAATTAAATTGAAAAATAAAATTATAACTTTGAATTTTTATTAATATGGAATTCATTTAAAATTAATTTTTTTATCATATTAGAGTCAAATTATTAATTTTAGTCAGTAATAGTTAGTTTTACAATAAATTAATTTTAGTATTTAATAAATTTAATTAATTATTATTTTACTTAATTTAATTTTTAGCACAATTCAATCCGAAAAATTTAAATATTTTAGAAATACTTATATTTGGAGAACATTATAAAATTAGCATATAATTGAATTTGAACTATTAAAATAGAATGCATGGTTATAGTTACAAATATTTATCTTTATTATTATTTTGATAGGCATTAGAATTAGACTATGCTAAAAATGAAAACCTTATTTGAATTTGATAAAAAAAATAATTTTAGATGATTTTAATATTTAATAAAATGTTTAAGGATCAAATTATAATTTTATTTTTCAATTTAGTCCATTAACTATATTGACTTTTTGGATATAGAGGGTTAATAATTATGGTGTCACCTCAGCATATCTTAATATGCTTAACAATGGTGGTAATTTGGGTAGTGTTAATGATACTTTAATTACACTAATTCCTAAGGTCAAGAATCCGATGTCATTCTTAGAATTCTCTCCAAGACTTTAGCCAATAAGCTTCGAGAAGCCCTTCCACAGGTAATTTCTGAAAATCAAAGTGCTTTCCTTCCAAACAGACTTATAACCGATGATGCAATTATTAGATTTGAGTGTATCCATGCTTTGAAACATTGGAAGAGGAAGGATGATGGTTTTCTTGCTCTCAAACTCGATATGTCTAAAGCATTTAACAGAGTGAAATGGTTGTTTATTGAGAAAATGACGCTTAAACTCGGTTTTTCTATATCCTTGACCTCTAAGATTTTGAATTATGTTTCATCGATTTTATTTTCCTATCTAATTAATGGAGAGGTAAGGGGTTATCTAACCCCTTCAAAAGGTCTCCGTCAGGGAGACCCTCTCTCCTTATTTATTTTTAATTTGTGTAGAAGGCCTTTAATCGTTGTTAAGGAATGTAGAAGCTTTAAGTTTAATTCATGGATTTCTTTTTGGAGCAAATGGATTAAGCATCTCCCACCTTTTTTTCGCGGATGATAGCTTTCTATTTCTGAAAGCTAACATGAGCAAGTGTGCTGCAATTAAAGAAATCCTTGAGTTATATGCCAGGGTCTTAGGCCAAGTTATTAACTTTAATAAATCTGCAGTTTGTTTTTATAAACTTGTTCCTAGTCATATTGCTAATGATATGGTCAATACTCTTAATATGGAAAAAATGGAGTGTCGTGAGCATTACTTGGGTCTTCCTAGCTTTGCAGGCGGGTGTAAAAGATCCTTATTTGCAGATATTAAGGACAAACTAAAAGGGTGAAAGTCTAAGCTTTTCTCTGCGAGTTGTTGAAAGGTCCTCTTGAAGGTTATTGTTCAATCCATCTCGGCTTACTCCATGTACATATTTAGGCTGCCTAAATCACTCATAGACGAGCTCTATCATCTTTGTGCACGATTTTGGTAGGGCGGAGATGACAAAAAGAGGAAACTCCACTAGTGTAACTAGTGATCATTTTGTCACAACAAAAAGGTCAGGGGATTGGGGCTTCGTGATCTAACTTTGTTTAATAAGGCTTTGCTGGCTAAATAAAGCTGGAAACTCATTCACTATCCTGATTCTTTGGCTGCAAAAGTCTTAAAAGCTATATATTATCTTAGTGTATCTTTTTTGCAGGCTAAGAAGTCAAGTAAAACATCTTTTATTTAGAGGAGCATCCTTTGGGGGAGGGAAATTATTGAGCAAGGATTATTTTGGTGCATTGGAGACGGCAACTCAATATCTATATACAGTGACAGATGGATTTCCTTACTGTTCGAGTTTAAGCCCTTCTCGCGCAAGATGTTAGACGTGGAGACCCGAGTTAGTGATCTAATTATTGAGTCTGGAAGGTAGAATAAAAGGATGATAAAGGAAGCCTTCTTTCTTGAGAAAGCAGAGGATATCCTCCAAATCCCTCTCATATGAGGCCATAGGCCACCGGTTCTTTGATGGCATTTTGATAAACATGGTAACTATAGTGTGAATAGTGGCTATTGGTTAGCAATGGAGCTTAATGGGAATACAAGCTACTCATCGCATTTGAACGCTAGTTCATGTTGGACAAAAATATGGAAGATGTTTTTGCCATCCAAAATCAAGATTTTTCTATGTAAAGCTTGTCACAACTGGATTCCGAATGTTGATGATCTATGTCCTCTTTATGGCATTGATAAAGAGACAACTTTCCATGCTCTGTAGGGCTGCAATTGTCTATCTCAGGTACGTAAATCTGTTGACTTCATACAAGATTGTGACATTGAATCTTTATGTGATTTTCAGGACTTCTTTACAATGTGTTTGTATCGTCTGAATGAGGAAGAAACAAACAAGATTGTTGTTATAATATGGAGAATCTAGTTTCGAAGGAATATTGTTGTTCATTCAAAGAAGCTGTTGCCGGTGAATGAAGTCATAGCCTGGGTTTAGGACGATATTACAGATATATGTAATGCTAATCCTAAGCTTCCCTGCAAAATAGAATTACTCAATCTTGGAGACATACATACTTAAATAGTGTGAAATTCAATATGGATGATGTTGTCAATAAAGATAAGAGAATTGTTCGCCTTGGAATGGTGGCTCGTGATTGCCATGGCAAGGTGATTATGTCGAGCTCCAAGCCAATCAACCAGCTGCTCTCGGTGGACCTGGCTGAAGCAGTAGAAATCAAATGGGGCCTATCAAAAGCCTTATAAAGTGGCATTATTCTAGCTGTGGTGGAATCAGATTCACTTGGTATTGTCTAAGCAATACCTCTCATGAGAATTCCCTTGTCGAAGCTGGAATTATTGTGAAGGACATTATTAATCTTTGTGATAGTATTCCCTCGCGTGCTGTTAAGTTCACACTGAACAATGGTAATCAGGTTGCCAATGGACTTTCTAAACAAGCTTTTAATTGTCATTCAGAGATGGTTTGGTTTCAAAAGGTCCCTCAGTATATTCATCATCTTGCGCTGGCAGATGCCAAGCTAAGATCCCAGTTTTGTTGGAATGAATTTCCCCTTAAAAAAGTTCTTCATTTTTTTAAGCCATGTCGGTTGTTCTCTCAGTTTGTAGAAATTATTATCTTGTCCACTATAAAATAAACTAAGACTAATTACAACTCCATCATAGATTACATGACTACATGTATAATTATAGTATATGATCATAGTGTTTAATTATAAATATAATAATATCAATCAACATTCCTTCCTCTAAACTCAAGGCCATGTATCTAATGTCTTAAGTTTATACTGTGTTTAGTTGAAATCTATAAAATTTATGAAATTCATTTACAAATCTAAAGTTTATGAGCTTTGAATGAAATAAAAGTTAATTTAGAATTCTACTAATTAAACTTGTACAGTATTGATTATAGTCAAACTAAATTCTCACAAAATAGATAGAATTTTTAAACGAATTTCATATTAATTATCAAAATATTTCATAACACTAAAATATCTCTTTCAATTTTATCATTTTAATTTTATCTTTTTCTCCCATTTCTTTTTCTCAAATGAAATAAATTTATGAACAGATTTCAACCAAATACAGCATTAGATAATAGTTATTAGAATGAGCTTTAGCAAAAATTTCCGTAGGCCAAATGATTACGAATAAAGTGAGAATCAATTTCAATAGGGTTAATATGTTTAGGGAAAAGGCTCAAATTTGCCCCTAAAGTAAAACCTCAGGTACATATTGGCCCTCTATGTGTTCTTTTAGCCAGTTACACACAATATCTCGTCAAACAAAGTTCTTAAGCCCTTGTTTAGACCTGTTGATGATGAAGCTGAAGTTCAAAATATATGACAATTAGTAGGAGCCATATGTGGAAATAACTTAACCTCAGAAGCGGGACCCGTTTGCTAGCCACATCAGCTTCTAATATAAAAAATATTTATTGAAAATGGTGGGAGTTACTGTCCTGTACTAACTAGGAATTGTACCTTGCTGTAGTGAATCCCAACTACCAACTTGAGTTTAAACTGTAGGGGCTAAATCGATCGATTAGAGCTTATTTACTCTAACCCTAACACATACCGAAATTACCACTCAACCATATAGTAAGGAAGTGAGTTAGGGCTATGTTTAGGTGTATACCGTGTTTGTAAGTTGGAGTTACCATACATGTTAAAGTGAAACATGTAGGTCTCATTGTTTTATTCTATTTTAAAATGTAATTACTTTTTAATATTATATCTTGAGTTGTCCATTTCAAAATATTGGTTGTCATGTGGTGTAAACTGAGTTAACTATTGCAATAGCTTTATTACTTGAGCTATATGTGGTTGTATACACTACGTCTGCTTGTTGTCATAAGAAAATGATTTTAAAATTGTTCTTTTATTTTATTTTATGCAGAATAGATGGTGTTGTGAATCTGAGGTTTAATTATGGTGGTAGATGGCAATTACATTCAAAAATTGATTATCTAGAAGATGATATTGATATACTATATGATTTTGATTATGACTTCCTCTGCTATGGATATATTAAGGATATATATAGGAATATGCTTGGGTATGCAAATGTGGAACATATTTTTAAACTTGAACCTGGAAAAACACTGGAAGATGGATTGCATTTAGTTCAAGATAATGAAAGAATTAAGAGAGTCTTGAATTACATTAGCAAATACAATTGAGTGGGAGAAATAGATTTCTATGCTGATAAATCCATAAATTTTCAACCAAATATTTTGGGAATTGAATAAAATGTTGATATGGATGCATCTATTGCAGACATTAACAATGAAATACCTATATAGAGTAGTTATTTCATGCGGGTGATAGAGCTCATGTTAGTCAATCTGAGTCTATTGTTACTGAAGAACCTATTTATAATTCTAGACCTACAAACTATATTAGCAATGAGGAAGATGATGGTGAAGATGATAATGCAAACATAAATGAAAATGATGGAAGTCAAGAATCTAGCAATGAGAAAAGTGACTTTGAACAGTCTGCACCTAGGGAAAGGGTCAGATATGATGAAGGTGATGGGCAAAGCCATTTCATGCTTGGGATGACCTTTGCTAATGCTAATGAGGCTAAACAAGCAATAGTAAAGTATGGAGTAGCTTTAGGTGTAAAGCTAAAAATCAATCCAAATGAACCATTTAGACTTAGGGTTAAATGTATAAATAAGGAAAACTGCCCTTTTGTGCTTTTCATTTTAAAAGATGGCAAAAATCCTGGATTGGCAATAAAGACACCAATACTTGAGCATAGATATTTTAAGGATTTCTCACTCCCTAGTGCTACTATTAGGTTTTTAAATAATTATTTCAAGGGTAGGATTTATAAAAATCCTTCAGTAAAGATAAAAAAATAAAAGATGATGGAGAGAGCTTGTTAAAAATTAATATTAGTCTGGCTAAGTGTAAAAGGGCTAAGAGGATGATAATTTAAGAAATGGATGAGAGTTTCAAATTAGAGTTTGGTTATTTGGAAGCATATGCAGCTGCACTTAAAAGAAGCAATCCTGGTACAAAAGCAGAGATTTAGTTATGTAAGGAAGCATTGAAAGAAGGAAGAAGGGCGTTTAAGAGGATGTTCTTATGTTTTGAAGCTCTTAAGAGGAACTAGAAGAATGGATGCAGACCTATCATAGGTCTGGATGGATGTTTCTTAAAAAGGGGTTATTAAGGACCAGATTCTTACTGTAGTAGGCAAAGATAGTGATGACAAAGATAGTGATGATTAGATGGTGCCAATTGCATGGGCAATGATAGACTAAGAGAATAAGAATAATTGAAGATGGTTTTTGCATTGGCTAAAGTAAGAACTTCAACTTGGAAATGGAACAGCCTATACTGTAATCTCTAGCATGCAAAAGGTGAGCAACTTTCATTTTCTTTGCTTGTATTTTTATTTTTATAGTATACAACCTTTTATAGTTGTAGTATTGGTTACTCTTTTATGTTTTAGGGTCTCATTGATGTTATGGAGAATTTCTTACCTCTCGCTGAGCACAGATGGTGTGCGAGGCACATTTACTCCAACTAGTCTAAGCAACGGAGAGGGGGGGAATTGAAGAAAAAGTTTTGGATTTGTGCTTGGAGTACATTTGAAGAGGAGTTCAAAGATAATTTAGAGCTTCTTGGTGAAGTCTAAAAGAAGGTAGCAGAAACCCTTCTGAAACATCCACCCCATTATTGGTGTATGACCTAGTCATACATGGTTAATAATAACATTTCTGAATGTTTTAACTCCTGGATACTAGAGGCAAGACATAAACCTATAATTAGCATGTTAGAGAAAATAAGACTACAAGCAATGAGTCGAATTAAAGAAAAAAAAAATGGTTGACTGGTGGATTAATGACTGGAGTCCAGCTTGTATGGAATTGTTCCAAGACAATAAAGAAAATGCTTCAGGTTGCAGAGTAGTGTTTAATGGTCAAGATGGTTATGAGATTTGGGAAGGTAACAATAAGCATACAGTCTTTTTAGTTAGAAATTTGTGCACATGTAGAGCATATGGGATCTTACAGAAATCCCATGCAAATATGCCATTTGTGCTCTATATCATTTCAAGCTTAATCCTTTTTCATATATAAGCTATTTTTATCATAAGTCACCCTATCTAGCCTCATATCAGTTTCCATTATTGCCAGTCCCTGGGAAAAGGTTCATGAGATGTGAGGAATACTAGGGAATAGAACCTCCTCCATTGACTAAGATGCCAGGCAGGCCTAGAAAGAAGAGAATTTGAGGATCAAATGAGCCTAATACAACCTGCAAAATTGGAAAGCTTACTAAGAAAGGCAAAAAGCAGAGTGGGTTGTGTACAAAAGGACATAATAGAACTAAGTGTCCAAATAAGAACAAGAAGGTAAAATACATAGTTCTCAAAGACATTGAGTATTTATATTATTTAGTTTTTAAAATTATAATGAGTGCAATTGTTTGCATTCAACTTTATAGGAAACAACAACAAGCACACCAGCAAGTGCTCCAACAAGTACACCAGTAAGTACTTCAGCAAGCACACTAGCAAGTGCACCAACAAGCACAACATCAAGTGCTCCAACAAGCACAGTAGCTAATGTAACTGTAACAAGCTTAGGATGATAGTGCGTAAGAAATTCAAGGAGGACAGCTAGTTTTGGATGTCATATGGATTTGAATACAGGAAGAACAACTTATAATGTCAGGGAACTTTTCATACTTATTTTTTTCTTATAAATATTAGTTTGTGGCATGTTTCATATGACATTTTGACATTCACAGCCTAAATAAATTAATGAAAGAGCAATTAGTGAAGGTTACAAGCAGAGAAAATGGAAATTGATCCTCGGACTAGGTTCCCAATGCCATGTGAAAGAGACTTGAGAAAAAGCAAAAAGAAAAGGGATGCATCATCCATTACAAGGACAATCAAATTCACTAAAGATGGCTCAGAAGTTATATTTGCTACTAACCTGCTATTTGCACCTCGAGGAATGCAATGGAAATGGGGAGTTGCAATTACCTTTTTACAATTGCAAGCTCAAAAAGAGCAACTAATAGGCAGACAGAAAAAGATAGGCAAGATAATTAGTGATACTACTACAATATACCAATAGTTTACCACAAAATATTAGTTTGACTAGAGCACATTTTTTGTATTTTTGTTGGTACTTTGGTGTTTTGTGCCTTAGAGCAAGCAATTTTCTTTTTTTGTATTTTGTTGCTACTTTGGTATTTTGTGGCTTAGAACAAGTAATTTTTTTTTTTTGCTACTTTGGTGTTTTATGCCTTAGAGCAAGCATTATCTTTTCGGTCAATATTTAACTGCTGTAACAGGTGAGGCCAGTAATTAGTTTTTTATATATTGTTGCTACTTTGGTGTTATTTGCCTAAGAGTAAGTGATATTGATACTTTAGCTCAATATTGACTGCAGTATGCCAGCAAATGGTTTTTTGCTCATTGGTTATGATTATGAATGTCGTTTAGCAAAGCTTTTCCATTTACAACAATTCATTTTAGTGCATAGCCAGTATTCAAATCAAGTCTCATAATTTTATTTCTTCAATCTTTAACAAAATTACACAAATAATAGTTGTGCTACAAGCAATTTACCACAACTAATTATATTTCACCAAATTTCTATAAACAAACCAAGCTAATAATGCAATTAACAAGACAACAAAACCATTTTTCATCTTCTTGTTTTTATGTTGAAACTGTTCAAATTTCTGTTTGTTTGCTAGCTTTCAAATTCCTCAGCTTAGTCCATATCTTTTCCGTTTCAATCTGCAAATCAAGTCTACAAATCTCTTTCATTTCTTCCCTTTCATCTTTTTCTCTATCTTCATACTTGAACCGCCTAATCTCTGCCTTCAAAAAGGAGTTTTCAACTCTCAGTTCATTAATCACTTGGCTCATTATGTCATTCGAAGTAGCCACATCCCCCAACCTAGAAATCATATATATTTTACATTATAAACAAAACTTACGACATTCACAGAACCTTTGACATTCAGAACTTTCGATATTCATAGAACCTTAGTGTCATTGCTTTATGTGGTTATTAATGATGACGATGCAGTTAAAGAAGAAGCCATCATTAATTTTAATTGGAATCAATTGGTTAATTAATGGTTTCTTATTTTGTATGAAAAGGAAAGTGATGAAAGAGAACGGGAAATAGTGGTGAGAGTAGTTATTATTTTGTTACAATTAGTTGTAGGTCCCACTTCATTTGCCACCTCAGTTGGATTTAACGGGAGCTTCTTCCGTTCTTCGGCTCTATTCTAAACAGGGGCTTAAAAACTTCATTTGGCGAGATATTGTATATAACTAGCTAAAAAAATACATAGAGAGTCAATATATATCTAAAGTTGTACTTTAGGGACAAATATGAGCCTTTTCCCATACATTTATAGAAAATATGCTTAAAGAGCAATTAAAATTGCATGAGATGCCATAACAGCTTGTTTCTTTGCTTTGCTAAGAATGAAAGACTCAGTAAGAAGCAAAATCCAGTAGTGGAGCGTTTATCAGTTTAGTATTCTTAGAAAATGTTCACAGCCTTCAACAGTCTAAAGAGAAGAAAGTGGCTCTCTTACTTGGAAGATTAAATAAATAATAATAATAATAATAATAATAATAATTTCTCAAGAAACTTGAGGGCAATAATAGATAGTAAGAAACATGTAATCACAAGAAAGATGACACAATTCTCCACTAGAATGTCTATGATTTAAATTGGTAATATTTATTATTAAACCTTTGAAATTTTTAATTTTATTCTATTAAATCCTTAAATTTTTATTTTATTTTATTTGAATAATTATATTTTTATTTTATTTTATTAAAAACTTTTGACAAATATTTCATAATTTTTTATTTATTTTATTTATATTTATATTTTTATTTTAATTAAGGACTATTAGATCCTTAATAAAAATAAAAAATAAAAATATAAGAGTTCAAAAAAATAAAATAAAAATTAAATAGCTCAATAAAACAAAACTTAAAATTACATTTTACCATTTAAGTTTATATTATATGAAGATGGAGGTTCCACATTTAGATGATAAATGTATAAAATAGAAAAAACACATAATAAAATGAGAAAGAGGCTCATAATGCCACCACACTTTCTTTTCCATACTAGGCCACCTTCATTTTTATTTATTTACTTTTTTAATTTAGAAAAAGCACTAACACAGATGATTGAAACAGCTAGCTTTTGCTAGCTAAACACTAAAAAAGGCAGTTGAAATCTAGCTATCAAAAGTTCAGGAAAAAAGCAGCCAAGTGAATTCAGACCCCATGTATTACATATATATATATATATATAAATCTTGTGATGGCCAAATTAAAGGCTAACTAAAGAAAGACTATGATGCTTTAGGATTAGGCCAAAGGGTCATTAAATGGTTGACACTTGATTACTTTGACACATAGTCTGAGTCAGCGCAGCCTTAATTACCTCCAGCAACAGCAGCAGCTTGACCCTTTCTATCTTTTTCCTTTTAGAGATGCATGGAATAATTAATTCATGCAACAGGATGGTGCTTAAAATCTAAAATGTATCATTATATAAACTTACAGCTTATATATGTATCTAATATTTTTCAAACTTAATTAAAATATCGAGCAGCTATATTAAAACTCTTGAATTAATATTTTATTATTTATAAAAATTTAATTTGATATATTTTAAATTAATTCTAAATATATATAAAAAGTTTATTAATTACAATATTAAATTATACAAATTGAAAAGAAACTCTACCTTTATTATTATTATTATTTAAAAACATCTTAAAGCAATAGGGTTATTTGAGAAAGATGATGATGATGATTCAATACGCATTGCATTAATTAATCTTGTGGCTGAATTTGATTTTCAGTTGATTAGGTTATTATTATAAGGCAACTTATTGCGGTTAACATTTACAAAGTAATTATTAAATACATAGTAATACATGTGTTAAATATAAAAAGAATAATTAATCTTTTTAAATTTTAAATTCAAAATGGGATAAGGGAAGAAGGGGATAGGATAGCTGAATTCAATTTGAGAAAGTGGGATTGAAACCAAACCTATCAACTCAGATAGAAAAAAGTATTGACAATTAATATGTTGTTTTTTAGAAGTACCAATATGAAAAACACAAGTACAATCTTGAGTTGGTTTTCTAGGTGTTAAGAAAATGTAATAAATAAAGAATTAAAAAAGAAAAATTTGCCAAATATGCATGTCAGAAATATGTTGAGCAAATCGATAATATTTATTCAAGCCTTTAGTTGGACTGGTCTTTGGTCCAATTTCCAGGGCACAATAGTGTTAAATTTTGTCAGACAAGTACATACATATGATATTACATAGGGAAAAATCTTACAGATTAATTAAATTATTCCAGTGTAATTTTCAAGACCCATTATCAGCATCAACAAGTTTTGAGTTTCTTCTTTCTGTTTTTTTCTTTTTTCTCAGCAAATTCATTACTAAGATGAAGATTACAATGTCAACATAACAAAATAGCAATAGAACTATGAGGGAAATTTCAACTTGTAATGAATTTTTGCAGGTTGACATGTCCCATTTTGTTTTTTCTTTTTCTTTTTTTCTTTTCTTTTTAATATCTGTGTGTCTCCTTTGCATTGAGATCAGGAAAGCATGAGAACTTGGCAAGCTTCAGCTTTCAATTCTTTTAGAGCTTAATTGTAATGCATCTGTCACTTTAAATGGCAAGATTGCTGGCATTTGCAGAGTTCATAATCATGTTTCTTTCATGCTCCTCTTCTCCATTGGCCAGAGCACTAGTAGTTACTATAGGAAGCCATTTTATGATCTGCATGCAGCCTTAATAAAAATGTAGTGCCCTAAAAATTTCAGGAAAATTGTTCATGATGTTAGTAGCAAATCAGGTGGCAAATGAAATTAGCTCAAATTATTGGGTGGTGTTCTTGTCCCTTTAAGGTCTCAATTAGGGTTCCTCTCCCAATGCCCTCTTACTCTAGGTCTTTTCTGAACATTATTTTTTCTTGGGTTGCCCTGACAAAATGAGAAACCATTTATATTTAAATTTTCATACTATATGACAATGCACAACCCATAAAACAAAAAGAAATAGGCGAACCCCAAGGCAAAAACATTTAAATAATAATATTAATAATAGTATACAATGCAGCCCCATTAACACCTCTACATCTTTTTAAGCACTTGCTAAATAGAATATTTTTAAGTTTGAAAACTTAGCAGATCCAAGCCATACTCGTAGATTCCCCTCCTCTGTACAGCTTGTTGTTTTGAGATAAGAAGAGAGTGTTATTTTGATTTTTGAAGAGGTGCAAGCCAGGGAAGGACTCTCTTCTTCTTCTTCTTCTTCTTTTCTTTCTTCTTTCTTCTTCTTGGGTCTCCAGCTAATACAAGGTAACTAAAAAATGATGTATCAAGTAGTGTGTTCTTATTCTCCTTTGAGTTGTACCATTATTGGGTTTTCATGATTTCCACAGCTTTCAACTTTTCTTTTAATATTTTCTGCAAGTCTGAATTTTTTTCTCTTTTCTTTTTGATCATCTCTTGTTTCAGACCAAAGCTTGAAAAAGCTTGAAAGGTTCCATTCTCCAAGACAGCTACAAGCATTCATTCATGTTTGAACATAAAGGAGCAATTTCCCTCATTTTGGCAATTGTCTTCTGGTCAAATTAACTCTGAAGAGGCAGAAGTATACAGTTATGGGTCTGACTAAGAGGCCCACCATGAGAGGCTGCTACTACATGTATATACATCACATGCAGATTTCTCCTGTAATAACCCATTACTTGCTACTGTTGCATTCATCCTCTTCTGGCTATCCTTTTTCCTCACTTATTATTTTTCTGTCAGCTTAAACGGTAGCAAAGGAATCCAATCCAATAGAGAAAGATCTGCCCTACTCAGCCAAAAGTGGTTCTTCTGAAGCAAATAATGGAGCCTCCTTATCAACTTCCAGTCTCTGACATTATTCAAAGCAAATCAACAGAAAAGTACAAAGTTTTGTGAGAGAAAGACATCGTCGAGTTTAGCTTCCAAAAGAAGAGAGATCTACTTCTACTGTACATATCAAGCTTTCATTGATGGCCATGGATGAAGAGGCATCACTTTCTAGTGAACTTCCTCAAGACCCTCCAAGCGGGCTTACCGTCAAGATTTCAACTTCTTGCAATAGAAGTGGTAAAAACATCTTAACCCATCTTTCTACTTCAAATACAGATTTGCCTTCTCCAAACTTAAAGAGCTCCATTGAATCATCCCCATACAACTCTCCTCTTGTGTCACCACCATCATCAGCATTTGTTTCAGCTCTGCAATCACCATATATATCACCAAGGGCTATAAGCATAAACCCAAAACCCCAAGAGACGAAGACTCCACCCGAGAATCCAACACCAGTCACCCACCCATCATCGCCACCAGCCTCGTCATACAGGGGTTCACAATCTGATGATATACCAAGCAGCTCCTACACTCCCCCATCAGACCAATATGAATTTTCCGATGATCCAGCTGATGCAAAGCTCAAGTATGTGACCTGTGGGGCACTTCAAGATCCTGCTCCTCCACGTATCTCCTTCTCATTTCCCGTCCCTCGTATATCCTTCAAAGGTTCTGTTTCCCCAGCTTCCAATGCCAAACTCAGCTATGACGTCTATATTGGCTTCCATGGACAGAATCCTAATCTCATTCGGTTTTGTAAATGGCTTAAATCTGAGCTGGAGCTTCAGGGAATTGCTTGCTTTGTTGCTGATAGAGCCAAGTATTGTGATCAAAGCCAAGAGATTGCGGATAGAGTTATTTGCTCAGTCACTTATGGAGTTGTGGTAGTGACCAACTCTTGCTTTCTTAACCATCTGAGTTTAGAAGAGATTAGATTCTTTGCTCAGAAGAAGAACTTGATCCCACTTTTCTTTGGCACTGAACTTGCTGAAGTCATGGGGCTTCTTTACTGCAATTCAATCGATAAAGAGCGAAAAGAAGCAATTGATGGACTATTGAATTCGCAAGAGTTCAAGCTGGAAGCTAATGAGGGTAATTGGAGGAGCTGTATAACTAAAGTTGCTGGTCTATTAAGAGCTAAGCTTGGCAGAAAGAGTGTGGCTGAGAATGATGCAGTAGAAGGATTTGAGGAGCTCCCATTCCCACGAAACAGATTTTTTGTTGGTAGAGAGAAGGAAATGACGGAGATTGAAACTGCTTTATTTGGATGTGGGTGGGATAGTCTTGAACAGAAGTGCTCCATTCCAAACATAAAAGGAGAAGCCAGCGGGCAATCTGATAGCTTTGAAAATGAGGAGAGCGAGGAGGTCACTACCACTGCTAAAGGGGGAACATATATTAATTTGGAGTTGGGAGGCAAGTGCAAAGAACCAGATTTAGAGGCTTGGGTGGAACCAGTTATGGAAAGGAATTCATTGAAGAGGTCAAGATACAAGAAATCAAAAAATGGGACTCACAAGAGCTTGGGAAGCAACAGTGTGTTTTGTATAAATGGTACTGCAGGCATAGGAAAGACAGAGCTTGCACTTGAGTTTGCTTATAGATATTCTCAGAGATATAAAATGGTCTTGTGGATTGGTGGGGAAGCTCGGTATTTGAGGCAGAACATACTAAATCTTTCTCTCAATTTAGGACTGGATGTGAGTGCTGATGGTGAAAAGGAAAGGGAGAGAATTAGAAGCTTCGAAGAGCAAGAATTTGAAGCATTCAAGAGAGTCAAAAGAGAGCTGTTCAGAGACATACCATATCTACTTATTATTGACAATCTTGAGACAGAAACAGAATGGTGGGAAGGGAAGGATTTATATGATTTGATTCCAAGAAACACTAAAGGGTCACATGTGATTATCACAACCAGACTACCTAAGGTGATGAATTTTGAAATGATGCAGCTTCCACCTTTGCCATTATCAGATGCAATGCTCTTAATGAGAGGAAGGAGGAAAACTGACTACCCAAGTGAGGAGCTAGAGTTTCTTCAAAAATTTGACGAGAAATTGGGAAGGTTGAGCTTTGGTTTGTGGGTGATTGGATCACTCCTTTCCGAGCTTTCAATTTCTCCATCTGCACTTTTTGAAGCTATGAATCAAGCTCCACAGGAAGATGGTTCTGCATACTCCTATATGAGCATAAATGATGAGCAATACTGTAAAAACAGTCCTTTCCTAATGAAGCTTCTACGTTTTTGTCTCACAGTCTTGCAACACACCAATGGCACAAAGAACCTTCTTGCCTCAAGAATGCTTCTTGTTGGTGCTTGGTTTGCTCCATCACCCATTTCAGCAACTTTGCTAGGGACAACAGCCAGGGGTATGTCTGCTATTGAGAACAGATTTAAACAATGGACCAAATGCTTAAGCCTGACATTTGGATGCTTCTCTGGTTGTGGATTAGCACCCCAAAGTGAAGAAGATTCAGCAATTCTTCTTGTTAAACTGGGACTAGCGCGAAAAGCGAACAGACAAACTGGTTGTTGGATTCAGTTCCACCCTATAACTCAAGTTTTTGCAAGAAGAAAGGATGGTATATCAACTGCCAAGGCCACAGTGCAGGGAGTAAGTAAAATTGGCAACCCCTTAGTCAACTTTGATCATCTATGGGCATCTGCATTCCTTGTCTTTGGATTCAAATCCGAACCCCCAGTTATCCAACTAAAGGCAGCTGATATGGTTTTGTACATAAAGAAGACAGCTCTTCCACTAGCAATTAAAGCTTTCACAACTTTCTCAAGGTGTAATTTAGCACTGGAGCTTCTCAAAGTGTGCACGAATGTGCTTGAAGAAGTAGAGAAGTCATTTGTGTCGCAAATACAAGACTGGTGCCATGATTCACTTTGTTGGAAAAAGAAAATACAAGGTCAACAGAGAGTGGATGAATATTTGTGGCAAGACGTGACATTGTTGAAGGCTACCTTGCTTGAAACCAGAGCAAAGTTGCTGCTGAGAGGTGGTCATTTTGACAGTGGCGAAAAATTATGCCGGACTTGTATAAGTATTCGGACAGTAATGCTTGGCCACAGCCATGCTCAAACCTTGGCTGCACAAGAAACACTAGCGAAGTTAGTCAGGATGAGAAGCAAAATATAATGCTCTCTTAACAGTATGGGAGAGCTTAGTTTTGTTTACATTGTATTCATTTCAGTTAGAAATATAACCATAAGCTTTTCTTCTTCTTTCTTTTCCCCTTAATTTTGTTGAATCTCCATTTGCATAGTACCCATTGAAGTTCATAACACCAGCGATTTTGTTGACATTTCAGATACTTAATGAGAGTAGATATTAGATTATGAAAGCCCTTGATACTCTGAACTCTAGTGAGTATTTGACACAAAAGCAAAATCTTGCACCAAATCAGAGGATCATTTATAGAGAATGAAAAGGACATGCAAGAAAAACAAATGAAAGCAGTTGTTGAGAATAGTTAATATATTTGTCTGAATCTGAGTAATCAAAGATACTAAGGTCCCATGTAAGCATGGAGGGTAACATAGAGGGTATATGCTCTCTACAATAACAACTTCCAATAATGTTTTCACCTTCCATGTGATCAATCCTTTTTTTTTTCTTTCTTTTTTGTTTGAACAGGTAAGGAATTGGCTAAAGCAACACAACTCAAGCTCAAACCTCACTCAATAAAGAAATATAGATTAAAGAGGAAAAAAAATTACAGTTGTAGAGTAGAATCAAAGAAAACAAAATAAACTTTGGAAGCATCACAATCCAAGAACCACACACTTGGTTACACTCCACAAAAACAGTAAAAATAAAATAAGACTATCTCAGTCAAGTCCAAAACAAATTTTTGACCAATGAGGTTTGGCTCAAAGCTGTTCTGAGCTGTTAGCTGCGAGGTCTTGAGGTTTGAATCGCTGGATAAAGAAACTCACACAGTTTTTTCAGGTATGAACAATGAATCAAACAATTACAAGTCACAAAAATGAGTCAAAATTCAATTCTATAGGGTGAAAGATCCCCACAATCAGATTGCAGAAACAGCTCCATATCTAAGAGGACCAGAACCAGAACCAATCAAACTTCCAGAAGCTTCTTCCTGATCACCAAGAAACAACCCATCTGTATTCCTCAAAATGGCATGAAACCCGCATGCCAAAACTCCAATAACAATCCCCAATACCAAACTCCAGAATGCACCGCTTGAAAAAATCCCCAAAACAGACACCACAACTAAGCCTATTAAAACCATACGATCGCTAACTTGATACCCAAATAACACGAGTGGGTCTTCTCTAAAAAAGTAGATAAGCAACCAGAGAGCGAATATGAATGCGAATAGGATCAGAGCTACCGGCGATCCGATGAGTGAGACAGCGCCGCATAAGGAAACGATGATAGCGTAGTTGATGCGAAAATATCGGAAGTGGATGTGGAGGCGGGTCAGAGCGGAGGAAAGGGAGTCGGGGCGAGTAAAGAGTCCGGACGCGATGAGTTCGGGCCAAGGGCGGTGGGTGGAGATGGCGGTTGTAAGGTTATGAAGTGATCGGGAGAGTACGTCGGTGGATGAGATTGGGATTGATGTGTAGGTAGTTGTTGTTGTTGAGGTTGAGGTGGCCGTAGCTGTGGCGGCGGTTGATTGCGTCATTTTCGGAAGTTTGACCGAAGTTTGACTGCAACTACCGTTCAGTTGTTGCGTTGGGTTGGGTTGGATTGGTTGGTGGAGTTGTTGTCAAGTTATTGAAGAGTTCTTGTGGGACATCTGATCTGACCCATACGGGGCTTTTCACGTTGCTGGTTCTAAATTCACCAAGTCGACAAGAATTTTCCTTCTAAAAATGCCTATATTTTCTTAAATCTTAAAAATCAAATGTCCTTCAATAAATTGAGAAAGTGCAATTAGACCCTTATACTTCAAAAGATTCCAAGTAGACTCTTCAACTTTTTAAAAAAGTTCAATTAGACACAATCACTAATACTACTAATAACTCTGTTAGTACTAGAACTCACATATAAACCAATGAAATAATGACACCTAGTTGTATTATATTTTTTTCATTAATCAAAAATTGATAATTAAAATAATAATTTTATTGACCCTTATAATAATAATAATAATAATAAAATATATCTCTTTCTAAACTCTTTTTTGTCTATAACATTATGCATAGATGGAGAGTAATAATTTTAATCGTGTTTGGCAAATAAAATCTTTTAGGAGGGAAAGGAAATTGAAGGGGAAGAATTCCTCTTCATTTCTCTTATAGAAGTTAATTTTGATTATACTCCAATTTGGATATAAAAAATTTTGATTTATTAAAAAAATCTTAATATAATTAATTATTCTTTTTTTTCCATAATTGTAATAAGAAATTTAAAATTAATTAATTCCATTCCCTTTCTTCTAATAAAATTTTCTATTTAACCAAACACAATAAGATAAATATTTTTTCCTTTTTTTCCTTCTCTTCAACTCTCTTACCTTCCCTTCCCTAGGGTTGTAAATGAACTAAACGTCTCACGAGCTATTCAGAGCTCAGATCAATAAAAAAGCTCAGTCGAGGTCATTCATTAATTTAAACAAGTCGAGCTCGAGCTCAATTTCGAGCTTGATAGAGTCTGGTTCGTTAGCTCGAGCTTGAGCTTGGTTTGTTAAGCTCGCGAACAGGTTCGCAATCTAGCTTGTCTGTAAAGTTTATTAAAAACATTATTTTTATTTTTTTCCTTTTCTTAAAACAATACAATAAAAGTCAAATAGCACTTTGAAACTCATGCATATACAGACTAAGAATTTATGGCGTAGTATAATAAAAATAATTAATCTATTTTTTAGATTAAGTGAATTTTGATTGAGATTAAGACTTGATAAGCCCTCGTATCATATATATGCGAAACTCTTATTATAAGTAAAATTATTTATATTCTAAATTTTTTTTTTTTAGTAGAAAAGTTTTTAATTAAGCAAGCTCGTTTATAAGCTTGAGCTCGAATTCAAAATAATAATAATAATATAACTACAACATTTAAAAATGTAGCTATTACTATTAGTATGAATTACAACAAAAATAATACATAATAAATAAATTTATTCTATAATAATTTAATAAAATGAGAATTTTCTAATTAGATAAAATAAAGTTGACTCATCATTATAATTTTTATTTTACTTATGAGTTATTGTGTATTATAAAATTTAATTATATTTTTACGACGTAAAAATATTTTAAATGCATCCACTAATTATATTAATTTAATAAAAAAATCTTTATTTATTAAAACCTTAATTAGTATATAATAGGTCATGACTAACTAGGCACTAGCGTAGAAAGAAAAAATGAAATATTGTGTCTAAATGAATATAGTTAGTGATATTGTCATTATTGTGAAACCTTATATATCTTAACCTTAACACAAAGTATTTTCTTTTCAATCTCATACATTAATTCTTAAATATCTCATATTTGTCTAACTCGAATTTTGGAGTCAATATAAAATGGAGTGTCGATGTTGAATCATACAGTTTCTTTGAGAAAATCTTAATTTAATTAAAACCTTGGATTGAAGTTATATTTATATTTATAAATGGTAATTAAATTAAAAATTAAGCTAAAATAAATCAAGATTGTAATTTATATAAGTTAATATATTATTATGAAATGTTTTTAGCTATTTTATTATATCACACTTTGATTATTTTATATTTTAAAATTTATTTTAAATTTTATAAATATTATTCATTAAAAGGTGAATGCATAATTGGGCTAGTTTATATACTTTTTTTAAGTTAATAAAGACCTGTAATATGTTTATTATGATCTTCTTGCAATTTTTACATAACGATAGTTTTTACTTTCATTATTCATTTTATTTTACTAATTTTTTTTATATTTTGCTATAGTTTTAGGAGCTGAGTTTGATTATTTTTATTGCAAATTATATTTTTTTATTTGTTAAATTTGATATTTTCATAATTTTTTTTTATTTTTAGATGTTACAATTGATTAACTTAATTATTAGAAAATATTTAACGAGCTCGAACTCGAACTTTTTTATTATGCAACCACTTAATGAATCAAATTCGAACCAAGCTCGAACTATTTATCAAATCGAGATAGTTGCAAATCGAGGTCGAGTTATTCACAAGTCTAAATATTTTAAAACGAGCCGAACTCGAGCTCCATTATAAAAGCTCGAATCGAACTCAAATCTCTGTCAAAATTAAACAAACCAAGCTTCAACTTGTTAATATTCAGCACGGCTCACCTCTCCGCTCTTCATTGCTAAAGGTTGAAAATTGATCACCTCCAAACAAATCTACAAATACCCACCAAATTATCACAAATCTTCATCACCACCGTCAAACAAAAGCCTTACATTCCCATAACCACAAGTCCCTACCCAGGGGCGCCACCACCATCGTAGTAATAACCGGTGACGTCGTCGGCCGAGCGACCTTATCAAGACCTGTTATCAACCTTTCCTCGCTTTCTTCTCAGTGGGTTAAAAAGGAACAACTGCGGGTTGGAACAGTAGTGGAAGACTGGAAGCCTATTGACTGAAATATATATATATATATATAGTATTAAAAGGCGGTATATTATCGTCATTAACATCTGTAATGGATTGTGTATCAGTTCCAAAACTTGAAGCAACTGATGATAAGTTATCAAAAGATCTTTTCTGGGCCAATATCAAGTAAAGTAGGCACAAGAGCAGTTAGTATTCACGGTTATGCAAGAACATGATATGCGAGCAAAGAGAGATTTTTTTTGTTTTCAAGAAAGGCAACAAAGATTACTGGTTATTTATTTTTAATTGAGCTAATATTGTTCTATTTATTTTAAATTTAAAAAAGTTAAATGAGAGCCATGTGTCATTTTATCATTGGTCCATATTCTTAATGGATTTCTATAACTAATGGTGAAGTTAATGCGTTATCGATTTAGGTCTAATTGGACATTCTAAAAATTTTAAAGTTCAATTTGACATATTTTGCAGCATGAGAATTTAATTGTTAAACTACAACCTTTAAAATAACAAAAAATAAACTACAACCTTTAAAATAAAAATATGTTAAATCATAAAATAATTTAATAAATTTTTTCCTAAATTAAATGCCTATAATTACAGTTTTGTTACCTGATTTGCGAATGTAAGGAGAGAAGTACAAATAGCTTTTGTGTGCTCCGAAGAAATGCAAGAGTTTTAGGT
The DNA here is from genome assembly GCF_019578655.1 of Ricinus communis. Lineage (NCBI taxonomy): Eukaryota > Viridiplantae > Streptophyta > Magnoliopsida > Malpighiales > Euphorbiaceae > Ricinus > Ricinus communis. The sequence goes on along the minus strand of NC_063256.1, from coordinate 12,801,070 downwards.
CCAAAAAAGAGATTAGCCCATAAATGATTAAAAAAAAATTATAAATTTGGTATTTTAAGTTTATCTAAATATTTTTTTTATTTAATTAAATATTTAAAATTACTAAAAATGCTCAACATTTTAATATTTCTAGCTAGTTTTACAGATTAAAATACTTATGTTACCTATTTTGAACAGTAAATTAATATAAATAACATCTTTAAAAATAATATTATATTTTCTTCTTTTTTTTTCTCTTTTTATCCATTTTTAGCACAATTTTTTTAAAAAAAAGTTATTTCTCTTTTGAGAAATTAAAAGAAAAAATAGTAAAAGAAATTCTCATTCATTCAAATAAAAAATTAAAAAAGTTAAATATTACCTTTTCTACTCTTAATTTTTTTATTTTCATCTAAAAAATAAAAAAAAATAGAAATAGAAATGTATTAAGTTTTTAAAAAAATATAAATCCTAAAGAAATAATAACAATTAATTTTTTTCAAAAGATGCTCAATATAGTGTTTCTATCAGGTTCTACAGATTAAAATACTCACTTGATTTATTTTGAATAGTAAATTGACTTAAATATCTTTTTTATAATAATATTATATTATATATATATATATATATATATTTCTTCTCTTTTAATCCTTTTTCGGTATAATTATTTTAAAATTTTATTTATTTCTCGAAAAATTAAAAAAAAAAGAAATAGTATAATTTCTTACATTCTTTCACCTTAAAACAATGAAAGAAAAAAAAAATGTATTAAATTTTCTTTTAAAAAGATAATGTTTGAAAATAAAAAAAATGATGAGTAAGTTTTTTTTTTTGAAAAGTGAATAAACTATAAACATTTAAAAAGATCACAATTGCTTTTTGAGTTCTAAAATAAAATTTAATAAAAAAATATGAAGAATACCAACGAATAAGAAAAAGAGGAAAAAAGAAATAGAAAAATTATAAGTAATGATAAGTAAGAATATTCAGTTTAATTTCATATCTAAAATGAGTTAATAAATCATTATTTTTACTTATAAAATCTGTAAAATAAATATCATAATATATATAAATTAGCAAGTTCAGATACTTCATTGAATAAAAAAAATTAAACACTAAAATTTAAAAAAAAAATCAAAAAATTGAGACACTAAATTTATAATTATTTGGATTGTGAATTGATGAAGAAATCTAATTAATAACTAATGCAAGAAAGATTTATTAAAGTAAAGGAGGGAAAATAGGAACCATATTAACAAGAGAACATTAAAGCTGAGTTCTTAAATTCATAGAAAACTAAAACACAGATTAACTAAAACCCTAACTATAGAAAATAAAAATGAAAAAGAAAAGAGGACATAGGAGGTGATTTTGCACAGAAATGGGTAGAAGTTTTAGCCTAAAATTGACATCTTTTCATATTATTTTATTATTAATTTATGCGTTAGTCAGATTTAAGTTTAACAATATTAATACAAGATCATTCAACAATACCATTAATAAAAATCTTATTTCTAAAAGACAGAGCTTGGAGGTTTCAAAATGGGTCTCTGTTAGTTCAAGCATCGGTCAGTGCTCACTTTTAAATCATTCATTTTTCTTTTTTCTTTTGTGACAGTGCGCAAGAGAGAGAGAGAGCGCGAGAGAGAAGCAGGTGCTTGAGGTGAAGGAGCGAATGAGAGCTGCTAGCACAGAAAATCGGTCTGCAAGTGAAAAAGAAAAAAGATGAAAAAGAAGATAAAAAAGAGTTAAAAGTAAAAACAAAAAATATATTAAATATGTAATACAAGAGGCGCTTTTTAGGCGACTTTGTTTAAATTAAAATAATTTTATTTTATATTATACGGCATTGATTCTTTCTTAATTAGTTTAAATCCTATTTTTTAAGTCTTATAACTAAAGATGACTTGCAATCTGTTGAAACTTTTATAATTATAAAAATAATTTATATTTTATAAAAAATATGATAATTTTTTTATATTTTTGAGCAAATTATACTAATTTTTTTATAAGCGTTACTACTTGCGAAAAGAATGAATTATATTAGAATGAAATAATTATTTTTGTGAAATTTATTGACTTATGAAAAAGTTGATAAATTTACAAAAAATATTAAATTTTTTGTAATCGCGAAATATATTACTAAATTATAAAAAATGACAACTATTTTCATAATTTTTTACATATTAAACTAATTTTTCATAAGTGTTACTAGTTACAAAAAATTGAATGATATTACGAAAAAATGATTACTTTTACAAAAGTTAATGATTTATGAAGAAAATGATAAATTCACGAAAAATATTAAATTCTGTCGTAATCTCGATAACTTTTTTGAAATTTAATATTTTATGAAAAAATTGACAAATTTATAAAAAATATTAAATTTCTCATAATCAGTGAGATTTATTATTGAATTACGAAAAATGAGAACCATCTTCATTTTTTTCATAAATTAAGCTAAATTTTTGTATATTTTAAGTGCATATATTTTTAAAACTAACTTATGTTACTTTAACAAATTTTATTTTAATTGGTAACCTGTAATTACAGGTTATCAATCTTTTTTTCAAAAGAAATATATAAATTGTCATTACTTTATTTTAATTAGTAACATGTAATTATAGGTTACCAATCTTTTTAAAAGAAATTATATATATTATTATTATTTTATTAGTGGGTTAAATAAAATATGATTATTTTGTTTTAAAATAAAGTAACTATAAAATTTTTCAATACAAAAAAGACAAAAGTGTAAACTAAAAAAGAGGATGTAAAAATGTAAGAATTTTAAAATGAAGACATTATATGCATATTTTTCTTCATAAACCTCAAAACTCAGTAACCATATAATTTTTCAATACAAATAGGTAAGAGTATAAACTAAAAAAGAGGACGTAAAAATGTAAAATCATAAAATAAAAACATTATATGTATTTTTTTCTTCATAAATCTCAAAACTCGGTATAGAATGCAACATTCATTTCTTTCTTAAAATATATAATGATCTATACATTTTATAATTTCCACCATCAAATTCTAATCAAATAGCTGAAATTTTAATTTAGTATAATGAGTAATTATTTATCGAATAATTAAATCTCAATTATGAATTTAAATTAAGTAATTAAAATGTGTTAATCCAAGAATGGTCACAAAATATTTTGTAAACACATAAAAATAAAAAGCAAGAAGCAGAAAGGAAAGGAAAATTTATTAATTTGATATTCTAACTTTTCTATTTTTTCTATTATGGTATCTAAATTGTTTTTTATTCAACCAAGTATTTGAATATGTTAAAAATATTCAATATAATATCTCTAATCGGTAACTTATTTTAAATAGTAAATTGACTTAAATATTTTCTTTTAAATAATTTTTTTTATCCCTTTTCAGCACTAAATTCTTAAACAAGTTTATCTAGTTTCTCAGAAATTAAAATAAAAAATAAAAAAAATTTGAGTGATATTTTCTTGCATTTACTTAAAAAAATAAAATAAAATTCTTTCATCTCAAAAGAATAAAAAGGAGAGAGAATGAACTATTAATTTTTTAGAAAGAAAATGACATATAAAAAGTAACGAGTGAATTCTTTAGAAAAATAAATTAAAAAGTTAACATCTTATCTTTCAGTGTTAAAGAAAGATTTAATAAAAATAAAAAGAACTTAAGAATTAAAAAAAAAATTAAAACTAAAGAGAAATAAAAAAATTTAAATTATTTTATGTGTATAATGAATAAAATTATTATTTTAATCTGTAAAATTTATTAAAAAATACTATAATATATATAAATTAACAAATTTAAATACTTGACTAAATATTAAGTCAAACTTAAAATAGAAAAATCAAAAAATTATGATACTAAATTTATAGTTATTCCAGACCAAAACAAAGCTTTCTTTGGGTCAATTCCATTGCGTTGATTAAAAGCAATCAAGAAGAGAAAAGATGGGTTGGCCAATGTAAATCTCTCTCTCTCTCTCTCTCTCTCTCTCTTTGATACAAAAAGAAAGGCAAAGGCCTCATGCACAACACTACTAAACTGTCATCATCTGACCAAAGATAAAAACCAGATGGAGGGTTAACCAAAAATATGAAAAACTATGGAAAGATTAGTGGCATAAAAAGGTAGCCAATCCGCTGCGAAATTAGCTTCTGTATAAATGGGCTTCAAGCTGATTCTCCAATCTTTGCTCAACATATTCCGAATTTTTTGATCACCGGCTCATTTGCATTGTGAGTTTTCTGCACGCCTTGAATAATCTGAACAGCACAGAGGCTGTCAACCTCAACTTCCACACACCGAACACCCAAAGTCTTAGCCATGAAAGTGGAAAATACAAAGTCTCAAGTACTTTATCAATTTAATTAGTAGTATAAGCACTTGCTTATGTATTAAAAAAAGAGAAAGAAATTCAGATGCGCTTGATCTGCTGGACACCTCCTTTGGCGGCCTGGTGCAAGCTCAACACCGATGGGTCGTTAAAAAAAGAATGGTATTGCTACAACTGGAGGGTTAATTCAGAATTCATTAGGTGATTTTTGCTTTCAATTTCGTGTATTTTCCACTTTATTGCTACAGTGTTTTCATGGTCTCTTGAAGACATTTTCCTTCTTTACTAGAATGCTGTTCAGCTTTTCTGTGACCAATGAATGAACATTTATATGGAGTTTTGGAGGTAATGATGCCCGCTATATAATTCGGGCTTGTGATGTCCCAACCCCTTTCGGTTTTTGCATTCCCTTCCTCTTGGAAGCATGTCAATATCGCTGCAATGGTTGCACTAGCGCCATCGCAGCTTTCCAGGATCAGCTCTGACATAGTATGAAATGGAATGTAAGGCGTAGTTACTTGGTTATTGATCTGGCAAGCTCTTCTAAGGTGAAAATATCAAAAGACTGGTTTCAATTAATACTCTGATTTAATCATGAATAGTTTGGATTGTAGAAAAATATGAACCTGATTCAGTAAAATTATAGCTAATAATTTGAGAAAATAAAAATAAAAAAAATAAAATACACAATAAAACACAAATTTACGTGAAAAATCTTTAAATAAATTAGGGTAAAAACCACGAACAATGATAGAAGAATTTCACTATAAGAAAATAATAGGAGTTATAATCTCTCTATTTATAAAGGAAAAAATATTAAAATTCTCTCTTTATAATAGAAGAAAAATAATTACTTAACTCTCTAATATTTTCTTCTTATTTTTGGAATGAATGAATAACAAAGTGAGGCATCTATTATATAGGCTTAGAAAGTACTTCAAGATTATTAACTTAGTAATGTGGGAGAAATACTCCTCAAAATTAATAACTTAGCAATGTGAGAGAGATACAAACTCCCTAAATATCAACAATCTCCCAATTGAAGATTTGATTGAGGATCAGTCAGATCTTCACACCGTTCTTTCTTTCTTGCCTTTCCATGCTGCTTATGCTTTTGTCAGGCCACTAGAGGATTGACACTAAATAAATTTATCAGCATTAACTGCCTTCGTCAAAAAATCTGCTAGGTTGTATTTAGTATGAATTTTCTGCATATCCACAATGCCCTCTTCCATTTTTTCACGAACGAAGTGATATTGGACTTGTATGTGCTTTGACTTTGAATGAAAAGCTGGATTCTTTGCGAGATGCAAGGCACTCTCACTGTCACAGAACAGAGGAATATGCTCTTGTTCATGCCCGAGTTCCTCCATCATCATTTGCAACCATACTGCTTCCTTACTAGCTTGTGTAGTTGCTACATGTTCGTCATTGTTGATGTTGCCATTGCGATTTGATACCACTCACACCGCGAAGTGTGAACACATATCCTGTAATAAATTTGCTTTTATCAAGATCACCTGCATAATCTGAGTCAACATATCCTCTGATAATAAAGTCTGATCCTCCATAACACAATGCAACATCTGAGGTTCCCATAACATATCTTAGGATCCTCTTTACAGCATTCCAACACTCTCTGCCAGGATTCGCCATGTACTGACTTACTACTCCCACTGCATGTGTAATGTCTGGTCGTGTACAAATCATCGCGAACATTAAGCTCCCCACTATTGATGCATATGGTACTCGAGACATTTCCATCCTTCCTTCTTCACTACTGGGACTCATACTGGAGGATAATTTGAAACTAACAGGAAGTGGGGTAGAAATTGACTTACAATCTTGCATATTGAAACGTAGCAAGACCTTTTTCAAATAATTTTTCTGAGAAAACTAAATCTTCCTATTATTTCTGTCTCGATGAATTTGCATCCCTAGAATCTTGTTTGCTAGTCCCAAGTCCTTCATTTCAAATTTCCTAGCCAACTGTGCCTTTAGTTCCTCAATATGATCTTTGTTGGGGCCTATTACCAACATGTCATCTACATACAACAGTAAGATGATAAAATCACTTTTACCAAACCTCTTGAAATATGCACAAGGGTCTGCATTAAGTATATTGTATCCAAGGCTTATGATGAAGGAATCAAATCTCTTATACCAACACCTCGGCTCCTACTTTAGATCGTATAGAGTTTTGTTCAATCTACAAATCAAGTTCCGCTTTTCTTTTTCTTTAAAATCTTCTGGCTGGAGCATATAAATTTCTTCCTCAAGATCTCTATGAAGAAAAGCTGTTTTCACATTTAACTGCTCTAGATGTAAGTCAAATGTAGCACACATCGCCAAGACTACTCGAACAGTTGTTAAATGAACCACAGGGGAAAATATTTCGTTGAAGTCAATCCCCTCCTTCTGAGCATATCCTTTCACCACCATTCTTGCACGAAACCGCTCCACTTGATCATCACTATTTCTTTTGATCTTAAAAACTCATTTATTGCCAATGGCCTTTCTTCCTTGTGGTAGTAGCACAAGCTACCAAGTCTTATTCTTATGTAAAGCTTCCATCTCTTCTTGCATTGCTGCCATCCACTGAGATGCATCTGAACTGCTTATTGCTTCTTGGAGGGTTGATGGCTTCCCTTCCTCAGTTAGAAGACAGTATGTGACATTGCTGCCTATATCATAATATTTCTGCCAGGTTGGTGTAAATTTTGTACGTTTTTCTTTTTCAAATTCTGACTCTTCAAACTCGACCGGTTCTTCCTCTTCGTGCTCTGGTGCTACTTCAAAAGAATCTTCTTCTGTAGACTTTCTTTCCACCTGTATAGTTGTAGTCTCTGAATTTTCTTTTGAAGTATTATCATCTTCTCCCTTCAATTTATCTTCTAAGAAGATTACATCCCTGCTGATTATAACCTTGTGGGTAGTGGGATCCTACAAGCGATACCCCTTCACACCATCAGCATATCCTAAGAACAAACATTTTCTGGGTTTTGGATCCAGCTTTGTAGTTTATTGGGTATTATACATCACATACACAGGACTTCCAAATATATGGAGGTTTGAATAATCAACTAAATTTCCAGTCCACATCTCCATCGGTGTCTTTTGATCAATTGCTGTAGATGGAGACCAGTTAATCACATATCAGGCGGTGTTAACTCCCTCAGCCCAAAATGTCTTGTTCAGGCCTGCAGCTCCTAACATTGCTCTAGTTCTTTCTAACAGAGTTCTATTCATCTGCTCTGCCACTCCATTTTGTTGAGGAGTGTATGCCATAGTGAACTGCCTCTTAATGCCTTCTTGCTTGCAAAAGCTATCAAATTCATTACCTGTGTATTCTCCTCCATTATATGTCCTCAAACACTTGATCTTATTGCTTGAATCAAGTTCAACCCGCGCTTTGTAATTTTTAAAAATTATAAATACATCTCCCTTGCTCTTGATAGGATACACCCAACATCTCCTGGAGTAATCATCGATCAAGGACACAAAGTACATAGCTCCTCCTAGTGATGAAACTGGCGCTTACCATACATCAGAGTGAACTAATTCTAGAACATCCTTGCTTCTAGAATTGGATGTATTGAACTGTAGTCGATGCTGCTTGCTTGTTATACAATGCTCACAAAAGGGTAATGACACCTTTGTGAGACCAGGAAGTAGATTTTTCTCAACAAGAACCTTCATGCCTTGTTCAGACATATGTCCAAGCTTCTGATGCCACACCATTGCAGATCTCTCGCTCAAACTACTTGAAGCAACAGATGCTTCTGCTTCATGCATGGTCTCTCTCAAAAGCATATACAAATTAGCAGCAACTTTTTCTCCTTTCATAATTACAAGCGTTCCTCGGCTAATATTCATGATTCTTTTTTGAACTTTGATGATGCAATTAAGATCATCCAGTTGTCCTAGAGATAACAAATTCTTCTTCAGACCTTCCACATGTCGCACTCCTTGAATAGTGCGGACTGTACCGTCGTGCATCTTCAACTTGATGGTTCCAATGCCTATGATCTTTAAGGTATTATCTTCACAACTATACACAGATCCTCCTAAGATAGGTTCATAATGATGGAACCACTCTCTTCAAGAAATCATGTGATAAGTTGCTCCTGAGTCAAGAAGCTATACATCAGCAAATCTCTTCCTGCTCTCAATTGATATTGCTGCTTCACAGCACAATACATTTCCATCATCCGAAGTGCATGCCACATTCCCTTGAGGATTGGAATTCTTCAGACTCCAACAATCCTTCTTCAGGTGACCTTTCTTACCACAATGGTAGCATTTATAATTCTTTTTACTTTTTAATTTTGATCTACCATGATTGTGACTCCCATTTGGGCCACGTTCTGTTGATCTCCCTCTCATCACCATCAAGACTTCCACCTGTTGTGAACCTGCCTGCTTGTCTTCCTTGTTCTTTCGCCGATTTTCTTCTTCAAGAATAGCGGCTGCTATATCATCAAAGACTAGAACTTCGGTAATAACATTATTTGTCAAACTGATGATGAGTTGATCATACGAATCAAGTAGACTTTGGAGTAGAAGTTTTGCACATTTTTGTGACTCTATTTTATAGCCTAAAGATGTGAGTTGAGAAAATAGAGTATTCAAGACATTAAGGTGCACTGTCAGTGAAGTAGATTCTGACATTCTTAAGATGTAAAGTTTCCTCTTAAGAAAAATTTTATTGTGTAATGACTTGGCCTCGTACAGTTTAGTGAGGTGGTCCCAAATCTCCTTTGTCGTTTTCTTTTCTTCTATACTGGACAAGATCTCATCTGCAAGTGCCAGATGAAGGTTTGCAATAGCATTCCCATCCATCTTGTTTCACTTATTATCATCTGTGAGTGTTGTCGGTCATTCACTGATAGCCGCAAGACAATTGTCTTTTCTCAATACAGCCTTTATCTTTAATTTTCACAGTGAGAAATTACTCCTGTTGAACTTTTCAATCTCAAATTTTATCGCCATTGCTTCTATCACAAACGGTGCCTTTTAGCTTGTAAAACGAATCACAGTAATGAACACAACTCACTAGGTAAGTTCCCAGGAAAGACTGGAGGGTCACAAGCGGACCTCTTAAGTACCAATCTTCTTAGACAGAACCTTCCCTGAATTGTAAGTGTTCTTACTACTCCACACAAGCTCTTTTGCACCAAAGAAACCTCAAAACCCTTTTCTGATATGAAAGATCAAACTGAGCTGCAACAACAGAATTGTAAGGAATTTCTTGCCAACCAAGCTCTGATACCAACTGTAGAAAAATATGAACCTGATGGAGCAAAATCACAACTAATAATTTGAGAAAATAAAGATAAAGAAAAATAAAATACATAATAGAACACAGATTTACGTGGAAAACCTTTAAACAAATTAGGATAAAAATCACGGGTAAGGATAGAAGAATTTCACTATAAGAAAATAATAGAAGTTACAATCTCTCTATTTATAGAGGAGAAAATATTAAAATTCTCTCTTTATAATAGGAGAAAAATAATTGCTTAACTCTCTAATATTTTTTTCTTATTTTTGGAATGAATGAATAATAAAGTGAGACCTCTATTATATAGGCTTGGAAGGTACCTCAAGATTGTCAACTTAGCATTGTGGATGAAATACTCCTCAAAATTAATAACTTGGCAATGTGAGAGATATAAACTCCCTAAATATCAACATGGATTTGGAAGGATAACATGATGAACATATTTGAGTATCTTGGAGGACATCTTCAGACTCGCGAGATGTTGGTGAAAATCGAAGTCATGGAGATTTTTGTTTGAATAACTTTGGTGTGGAAAGGCATTTTAATAAACTGAATCCCATTTATATTCTTATGTGAACAGATAATGCAGAGAGGGATGGAACGTGTATGCAAAAGGAAAAGGGAAGCTCGTGTTTATAGATGCTCGCCAGTTTGCCTCTGCAGCTCGGAGTTATTGGTCTTTTGAGTTAATATCTGTTGGCATGCGGGTGTTAGCCAATCTTGAATTCCTTTCATAAAATCTCAATCAAGAATTCTCTTCCTCTCTTCTGCCAAACCAGGTCTCTCGCTCATATCTTTCAGGTTTCAAGATTTCTTCTGAATTCCAAGCTTTTGGACCGACATCATAGTGATAACATGGAATTCCAGAAAAATTCATTAGAATGTCAACAGCACATTTCTTTCACTGCTTTCATCCGCTGAACTGGAGAGAATCACTGAAACAGTATTTGTTATCTTTCGGAGAAGACTTTTGAAACTGTTAACTTGAAGAATTAGTCGTCTTATGGGCAACTTGGAAGGTTGGCATCAATAATTCTAGGGTCTGGCAAGCTTTATATTGGAGGATAAGAGAAATCTTGGATGGTTTAAATTGCAATTCATCCTGGAATGGTTTGATAGAGGAACTCTGTGGGAACGCAGTGCAGCAATGGAATGTTTATAGCAGGAAGTAAAAATTAAGAACCAGGAGAGTTTCCTCTCCAGTCTGCATGGAGATTCGGAAGATGCTTATAATACAAACTGGCATAAAGAATATGACTGCATGCATCTTTCCTGGTTGTTTCTTATGCCTAGTTGAACGCCAGCTTATTTTGTCATCATACTGCCAAGGATACTTCCTTGCTACAGAAACTTCTTTTCTTGATTGGCTCAGCTACCCGGAAGAAAATGTCAGAAACTTCTTTAATAAATAAATTAGTATTTTAATTAGATAATAATTTTAAATTTAAAAAATAATATTTTGAATAATTTTTATATTTTTATTAACTAATAAGCTAGTTTTCTAATTATATAATAATATTTAATCCTAATAAATAGTAATAATAATCATTTTATAGTATTAATTTATATATAAACAAATTGATATATTAATAAATATTCTTAAAACAATTTTATATCGTTACATTAATAAATTTATTTTATTTTGCTAAAATTTTAAAATAGTAAAAAAATTAAAAGAACTTACTAAATTTTATCTATATACTCAATTACATTATTATTTATAATTAAAATAATTACAAGAGTTATATAATATACGGATAAATAATTAATCAACTCTAATATTGAACAATCAAATTCATTGAAAACACATGTAAGGTCTATATATGACTGAAACACTGCCGAGTGACAGAATTATAATTTATTATTCTCTCAATACAATTAATAATTGTTAAAAATATATCTATTTTTTCTGTTTAGTATATATTCTTATTTTAGGATATTTATTATTTTAAATAAAAAGATCCAATTAATTATATGATTAAAAGTTACACATGACTCCTATTATCAATTAGAATTAGTTATAAAAAAAACAACTAGAATCAATAAATATGCGATTTAAAGTTAAACTCATATTTTTCATTAATAATCTAAAATAACAATAATAAATAAATATATATATATATATATATATATGAGACCAGTATATAAATTTAAAATAGTAATTGATAGAATATGAGTAATAATTTTTTTTAACTTTAATGGAAAATATATAATTATTTTATTATAATTTAATTTAAATATCGGAGTTGAATCGCCGAAATTCAGAATCCATTCTCACAGTTGCTTATATTCTTTATTCTGCAGATCTCTCATAATATCTCTCAAGTTCAGTTGAAGTTTGCCAAATCTATCGGTAATGATTAATTACTTTAATATTGTATGTCAAATTTTGCAATAATACAGCAAAACAAATTATGAATATAGCAAAACGAGTGTTTTAGATCCACCAAAGAAAAAAGAGTATTTTAGTATCGAACTAGACAAAATCTTTCAACCAGTAGGATGACAAAATATTATTTAATTTTTTATTTTAAATATTATAGAATCAAAATCAATCAAACTTGTCAATCGAATCCTTAAACCTAATCAAACTAGCTGATTAACTCTTTCATTTTTATTAAATTTCTAATTTTAAACTCTAACTAAATCAGATTAATTGCTAATTTTTAATTTAAACCGTTTTAACCAGTCAACTCAGTCAAAATTTCTAGAAATTAAGTAAAAGTTTTTACTAAATTACTATTATCAAATTTATTTTTCAATTATATAATTAAAAAAATGATATTTTAATCAATTTATTAATTTTATATTTATTATTAATTTAAATTTTATATCAATTTTTATATTCAATTTTAATTACTTATATAATATTTTAAGAATAATAGTTATTTATGTAAAATTAAATACACAGATGAATTTCATAATTCAAATTATGAAAACAAATAAAAAAATTAGAAGAATAAAAATAGATAGAACTTTAATAAAATAAAAAAGTAGACTTTAAATTAATAATTAATTATGTATATAATTAACTAATTTAATAATTAATTATATTAATAAATTACAATAAGAAAAAAAGCCAAACACATAATTATAACTCTGAATTTTAATTATTTAGTCAATTTAATATTTTATTTTTTGATATAATCTAATAAATACATAAATTTATAATTTTATGATATTTTAATATTTTTTGATATGCGTTGTTATTACATGTGTACTGCATATATATGTTTAAACATTATTAAAAAATAAAATTTAGGTGTATGTTAGTTAAATTAAGAATTAAAAATATTTAAATTTTACAATAAATAAAAATTGATAACTACTATTAAAATAAATTAGATATTGAATTATTGAATTAATTAATCAAATACAAATTAATAAATATAATTATGCATTTTGCCATAAAAAAGAAGGGTCTTAGTTCCTATTCTCACTTTCACCGTGCAAACACATTTCCACGTTCCGTCATAAACGAACTACAAAATTGCTTTCAATAATTAACCGGACACGTAATATGCCGATTAATTCTAATAATAATAATAATACTTATTATAAAAGAATATATAACAATTTAGTAGAATTTTAAAAATTTTAAAAATATTAAATAATTTCATAATTATTTTTTATACTTTAGAATAATATATATATATATATATATATTAAATAATTAATCTATTACTATATATAAAAAAACTATATTTACATATTAATATTTTATATACAATTTGTGAATTATTAATTTATGCATATTGAAGATGACTTGATATAAAAGTTATCAATATGATAACATAATATTATTATAGTACAATTTCATCGCATCAAATAAAAAACATTTCAGTTTTTTTTGCTAAATTATTAACTTATCAATTTAGATATAATTTATAAATAATTTTAATTAGTTAATATCATTTTAAATACTTCAATAAATAGTTTAATACGTATCAAATAAGAAAGTATAAATAGAAAAGATTATATGTAAAGCAGTCAGATTTATTAATAATAATAATAAAATTACATTTCACACTATTTTATTTAAATTTATAATAAAAATATTATCACTTCAATCATCTTTGAAAAAGAAAAAATTCAAATGATACGTAAATATCGTTTTCATCATTAGACTATTAAAATAATAGTTATTAAATAATAGTTTATTTTATTTATTTATTCAAACATATCTAATAATAAATCAAACTCATTAATATATAAAAATTGATTAATAAGCATGAAAATAATTAAAAATTATCAAAATAATTATTTTTTGGACAATTTAATTAAGAATACGCATCAGAACTTAAACTTATTAATCTTTATAAGAAAATCAAATAGTATATGAAAAAATATAAATAATGAGTGGACAACAAAATTCAAAATCATTATAATTCCTAAAGAAATCAGGTAGCTACCCCAAAAGCTATCATCTTTTGTTATCTAGTTCTTCTTTTGACTACATTCTCTCTCTTTTTCTCTATTATATATTAAATGGGGAAAGGTATTAGATAATTCTTTTCCCCTTTTGGCTATATCATAATTAAATCTTTAAATTTTAAAATAATTTAATAATATTTTAAGATTTTAAAATATAATATTCTTAAAATTAATTTAATTCTTACTATATAATGATATGAGATTTAATTAATTTTATATTCTAATTCAACATATATTCTTTAAATGCGATAGCGTTAATTTTCCTTTTTAATCAATAAAAATCATAAATTGTTTGATAAATAAAAATTCAAACTATAATAATTAGTTAAAAAAATGAATTTAATTTAAAGATATATTATTTTATTTTTCAAATTTTAACCTACTTTAAAATGTAAGAATTTCATTACATTTTGGAAAATAATTCAAAAATTTATTTATATCTTTTGCCTATATTAAATAAAATTAGAAAAAGTTGTAGATGGGTGGTCTCAAAATGCTTATATTTTTCTATAAAACGATGAAATTGTCAACTTTTCTTTTTATTTTAATGATTAATTATCTATCCATTAAATGAACGAATCTAAATCTTTAATAATAAATTATATAAAAAAAAATGAATCTGAATTGAAGTAATAATTGTATCTTTCGAGTTTCCCAACTTGCATTAAATTTGTTACATAATGAAGGAAAATGACTTTTCAATTTATAAAACTTAGTTTTCGTACTTGAACATAATAATTTAATCTTTCAAAAAAAAAAAAGGAAAAAGAAAATAAAATAAAAAATTGCAACAACATAATAAAATTGTTAAAATATTAAGTTTTCTCAAGTGCATTTTTTAAATACTAATTATAATTTATTAATAGTTGATTTATTTATGGATTTTTGTTGCATGGTAAGACTATAACGGCTATATTTCATGGTCTGTTTATCTTTCTCATATGACCACGTGTCCTTTGGCTTCCAATTGTAAGTACTAAGAAAGTAAGCATAAAACAAATGAAAACAATGAAATATAATGTCTGTCCAGTCCTCTCACATTTTTCTTTAATAATTCTCTTAACATATTTTACTTTCTTTCCTTTTTTCTCCCTGCCTCTTTAATTAGGGGTCCTACCATCTTTATGCCTATTTTTCTTTTCTTGCCCCACACCAAAAATAAATAAGTAAATAATTATATAGCCTTTTCTTTCTGCTTTTTTTACCCTTTCCTCTTCATCTTCTTATTTCTCAAACTCATAAAATAAAAACCTAAAATATCATTAAAAAAGAACAAGTAGATTATAATGGAGACAGTTCTGCATTACTACCTGGCTAATAATGCTCATGCATCTGTCATCTTTTTCTTCATCTTCTTCCTTTTTCCCAGAGTAATATGAAACACGCCATTACAGCTTCTTCACTGGTTTTACAATATGAATGTACATTGATCATACAAGAATAAAATAATAAATGGAATGGTCTCGAGCTAGCAAGCAAAGAAAAACAGTGCATGTGTTCGTGTATGTATATAATGGAAAAACACAGAAAGAACTTATACATTCTGTCTGCTGTGTTCATTTCGTTAACATCTGCATCACTATTTGTTGTGTACTCAGGCAAAGGCATGTGCCAACTTCTACCCAATATCACCACCACAACAGCAGAGATACCATGCATGCACCTTTGCATTGTTCTTTCTTTCTTTTTCTTTTTTTTTTCTTTTTTTTTTTTTGTTAATTGGCTTAATCTTTGAAAGTGACCTCAAGAAATTATTCTCATCATTCTATCCAAAATGACATCAGGCTAATATAAATCCACCAATGCACTAACATATATAAATACAACAAATGTGGCTATAGCAGACTATGTTTATCACCATTTTAGAGACAAGAAAGTAACTTCAATTATTACGTACCTATCTACCTTCCATTTTACTTCAGTTGCTCCACTAACAACAGTCCAAATGTGATGGAAAAAGAGAGGGAAAAGAAAAAAAACCTAAGCTTTAAATCATTCTGAGCATATCTGTTGAAGATGAAAAGCTATCAGGAAACAAGTTTATAAAGTGATACATGTACATATACGTGCAGCAGCACTGCCTGTAAAAAGAGAATGCAAATGAAGCATGAAAAGGAAAATTTATACAGCACAAAAGAACAAGGTGATATATTGTTTATATAACAACACTTGACTTTTTTTTTTAGCTCAAACGGGGATGGATTTTTAAGAGAAAAATTGGCGTAATACAAGGGTGAGAACTGAGAATTTTTCTTTATAGGAACATTTGACTTCATGTCTTTCAGCCTAGAGGTTCCATGTTACCTATTATTGCAAGATTGCTTATACATTATCTAATCTTTAGGAGAAGTTTTAAGATTTGCCTAAGCAGAACCCTAAAAGAAAAACTGCTTCAAATGAGACTCAACATCAGGTGCATCAGAAATGAATACAAACGTTTCTCTGAATTCCCAACTGCTAATCTTATGCCGCCTGTCTTTGATCAAACTTCCATTATTTTCTGCTGTAGAAGTCATTTTTTGAAACCCCAAAAGTTTCTGGCAACTCCTAGTTGGTGGAAGAAGCTCAAGTCTAGTAGAACAACTGATGAGCAACCTAGTAAAGCACAAACTCGAAGAAATGGCCATCCAAACACTATGAAAAGCCTGGAGAATAATGCAGTGCGGGAGATCTTAGATGACCAGGTGAGGAAGATGCAGCCGGAAAAGGACTTCGCTGCAACACACCAGAATCTTCTGAGATGCAACCCCACCTGATGGGACATGTGTTGCCTGGCTTAATTGGGGTTACATGCAAGCTGGCACCATGCACCATTGGTGATTTACCAATTGGAGTATGTTCTTGTGACTGATAACAATTATAAGGATGCACACGGTTTAGGTTATAACTTATCTGGCTTTCCCTCCTGCCTTGGGCGTATTTAGCACCATCACTGATCACAATGTTTTCACTCTCAGGAATGTCATCGATGATGATGATTTCTTTTACTGGATTTACGGAGGAATCTGAGTGCTGACAATGGCGGTCAGGAGTTGCTATCACTTTCTCCATGTTATCCATGGATGATGAGTTTAGTCTGTTCTTTAGCCTATTATGTCGGCTTGGAACATTGTAATCATGATAATCCATGGATGTTGTTGCAAGACCATAATCTGTGTGCTGATCTTGAAATATGCCTGCTGGTAGTCGAACATGTAAAGGCACGCTTGAATCAAATTGGCTTCTAAAACTGTTAGACAGCCCACCATCAAAGCATTGACCTGCTACTTTATGTGAGTTCTGACCAAAAATCACAGGAACTTGGGGACCTGTTGGATGCAAGGGGTGACACTCCCAATTCTGAATATTTCCAGGAAAGGGTCTAGAGAAATCTGCAAATTGAGGAGTGTGATGATTATTCTGAACATGCGGTTGGATCCCCCCAAGTGGCACAGGGGCGTCTTCATCTTTGTTAACCACCATCAAGTTCTTGCCCATCAACCTGAGTACTGGATTGGAAGCAGATGGACTTGCAGAATCAGAATCATTACGAGCTAGAGGCCTCACTCCAGTATTGGGAGAATCCTTGAAAGGAATGGGACTTGCAAGGGGTTTAGTGACTGGGAGAACCACCTTCTCAGATCCTGAATTTGGGCAATTACTTGGAACAGCTAATTCAGGCCTCACATCCATATCCGCAAGCCTCAGATTGGAATTGAAATCCATCTGCTTTCCACTAGCAGGACCTGTCATTGAAGCCATTTTACGACGCCTCAATAGTTGCGATTCTTGATAATTTAAAGTAACACCTTGATTAAATCTCTCCTTCCTTTGGCAACAGCATGGTTGATCATTCTTGTAAGCAAAAGATCCCTTCTCAATATAGATCCTATCAAGTTTCAAATACTCTCCACTGAAACTGGTTCTTTCCATATCTGTACTTGTTGCCTGTGGAATAACACCGGCACTTTGTACTGAAGGCTCAGCAGTAGCAATTGTTGACCTAATCCTATCTTGAGCAGCATAAGGTCCCAAGGATGATGATGGTTCTGAATACTTGAAACCTGCTGATGGGTTGGAGATGGTGGAGGCTGCAGACATAGGGGAATCTGAGGAATCTCCATCAACCACATCATGCTGATCTGGAGAAGAATGAACCCGGCTTGTGGTCAACGATGAGTTCCCTTGAAAATCCTCTGAGCCCATATCTCTAGGGCTTGGCAAAAATGACCCCGGTGGTCCTGGAATAGGTATTGGATCAACCTCAGCAAAAGAATTTCTTTGCTCAGCTTCAGAATCCAACTCCACCCCCATTTCAGCATGTTGCCTTGCCATATCATTACCAACTTCATCAGCAGAAAACATCTCTTTGTCATTGACAAAATCAGGCTCAGTCGGATCTGCTGGTGCTTCAGTCCCACAAAACAGCCCTCTATAATTAGATTGGACCTTTAAGGAATTATCAAGCTTGTAAAATTCTGAGTCTACCGGCTTAACCAAACTTGTCGTACTCCTACCATCAGAAGTCTTAGAAGATGGTTCAACAACAATGTTCTCCGCATAGACATGAGCCTGTTTTCTAGCAGAGTCCAAGCAATCAATTGTTTGTAGAAAATCATCACCAATCCTAACAGAAGAATCCGCATCCACCTGCATATCATCATCGTAACAATGAGTTGCAGATCTTGAGCTCCTCAAAGCCAATGCTTCCTCCTCATGAGAAAAGCATAACGTTGCTTGCCTAGTTTGCAGGACAGTGATTCTATTGAGAGAATCCTTCTCGGCCATTTCTTCTCTTTCAACTTGATTATCTGCATCATCATGCATTATTTCATATTGTTGATCAACTTCAGAATGCCAAGTCAATACTTCATCTCTTTTTTTCATGGAGCGCACTTGGGACTTCTTAAGGGCTGCCCACTTCTTAAGTTTACCAGGCATAGATTCAGCTCCAGAAGGTTGGCTGTTGACAGATATGTTTCTCCTAAAAGAGGAGAACTTCATTGCTTTAGTTACTATTGCATGAGCACTTCGAGATGACTTTGAGCTAGCAATGCAAGAAATATCAGAAGCATTGATCGAGTCTCCATGAGTATCAATTGTTTTCTTCTTCAGCAAAGAAGCATGATTCCTGGTCGACTTTGAAGGCTGCAACATACAGCTATTATAAACTGAAGTACCACAACTGCCCAATTGGTTGGGAATTTGTTTCATTGGAGGAGAAGAACTCTCCGGATTGTTGCTCGTCCTGGCTTCCAAGAGATTCCCCACTTTTTTACACCCAGGAGACTGCTCCCTCCTGTTGCTAATTTGGAGTTTATGAATTGACTTGTCTGTCCTCACACTGTTTCTAGAAGAAGACACAGGATTCTCAGACAGATAATTAAGTTTTTCAACATGAGTCCTCTCTGCAAGAGAATTCCCCAAAAATGATTGACCATTATCAACCAGTAAATCCCGAGGTAAATGCCAATTGCATCTCACAGGTTGATGACCCTCTTGACTAGCAATCTTCTTTGTAAAACCTCTTCGTTTAGAGCAAACCCACGGTCTTAAAGTCCCAGAATCACTGGGCTTGGATTGTTTTGACATCCAATGATGCTTTTCAGAATTCTTTGCCTCTTCTGGACATTCTTCTTGATCTCGAGAAATCTGTTCACAGAAAATTTGACAACCATATATAGCTGAATATTCATGCTAAAGAATTGTATCAAAAGATCATTTAAGACTAGTAATTTGAAGTGAGAGTATGCATCAGAAGTAAACATTACTATATGGGTTTGAAGAGGATAAAGAAATGAATATGATATTATTCTAGCAGCATTATGCATGTTCAGGAGCTAACATGAAACCACTAAGCACAATGTTAAAAGTGCTAAATGGCAAGCACATCGGAGGCAAACCAACACTGGTGGGAGCATCTAACATATATTTCACCCCAAAAAGAACATTGCGAAATGTCCCATGGCAATATAACAAGAATGTATAGTTAGCTGGTTTTATACATGCCAAGCTTATTCAGCCTCTAAATCAATTAAGGCAGTCAATCAGGAGATTCATATATTATGAAGGAGAAGGGAGAAGAAAAAGAAGGAACAAAGCATACGCAGAAAGCAAGAGAGCTGTACCTGAGATCCATGGGCTTTGTGGGAGAAGATTTTCTTGCTTTGTGGAGCTAGTTTTAGACACTTCTGATGTTTTTCTGCAAGGCGTTTTTTCTTCTTGTTTGAAATGTATTTGATTCCTTTATCTCCTTTCAAGAGTTTCCTTGTTCCAATATCTTCCCCTACTTTTGATACTGATGATTGGTCATTCAACTTGGATAAAATCCTAAGCTTAGTGCCATTTGCATCAATATAAACAGGTCCTACATCACCAACGTCCTCAGGATAATTCATTGACACCCTTTGCTTTTTCCCTTCATTATTATTTTCAGTCTTGTCATTCTCCTGAGTAGGTAAGCTTGAAACCGTGGCCCAGCTCGTACCATTTCTTCGATCAAGTTCTTCTAACGTGCATGGTCTAGCTGTACAATAGATATCTACCATCAACCTTGTCTTCCTGGGCTTAATCCTAGGTCTTGTTAGCTTAGAATCAGCTGTCCATTTGGGTGTTGACTCCACAGAAAGACACTGATCGATATGAGCGTTCAAGGTTGTGTTTGAAGTGGATGAGAAAGTTTTGCAAACAGGGCAAACTTTGGAAGCCATTGTTTCTGATATGGTAGTAGAATTAGAAGCAATATCTTCAGTAGAATTACGATCAGAATTGCCACCAAATTTCACTATCAGCCTACACTTCTTGCCTACTGACCTGGAATTGCTCTCAGTCTTCTTGTTCCCACAAGGTACAGCAGCTTCAACTGCAACTGTAGCTTTCCTGCAAGTCTCAGTTGGTGCGCTAGATTGCCTGTTATGAGGAAGTGACTTTATCTCAGTTTTTGTTGAAGGATACTCTATCTCAGATTGAGATACACTTGTTGTTGTTGACGGAAAATCATTTTCTTCTCCAGATCTACATGAACTTATGTCTACGCAAGATTCAGCTAGCTTATTATTCAACTGGGGATCATCTGATGAGTCTAGTAGCACATGCTTCTCCTGCCTAGAAGGCTCCTTGTCAAAATTGCTTGTGTTTTCCTTCTCAAGTGAACAACTTTCAACCGTACATGTCTTGAAAGACAGGTTCTTTGCTGTATCGAGAAGCTGAAATGGTGGCAACACGTCCTTCACGCCATGTTTCAAACAAAGCTGCAAGTTTTTCAGAGAAAAAGGCCAATTCTTCTTGATATCTTTACTCCGGGCTGTAAATACATAATCTCTGCAGCACCAAAAATCAGCACTTGTCATTTACTTGATATAACTTCATAACAAGACAGAAAAGGTAAAAGCAGCATCAATAATAAGCTATAATTCTTCAGTATCTACAGGAGTTAAAACCATGACAGCCATGAGACGTTTATATCATATGTTAACTCAAGAAAATAGAAACATATGGTTCATGGAAATCCAAGAGAAACCCAAAGAATGAACAGTAGATAAACAGCCAAGAAACAACCATGACAACTAGATTCGAAAAATAAATCTGGTGAAGTGAGGAAAAAAAAGGTCTGAAGCCAGTTGAGTGATATGGTTAAAAACAAGTACAGATTGTAAGAAGGATTGTATAAAGGTGACATGAAATCACAGGCATCAAGAAAGAAAAGAGCAGGTGAATATTGACTAAAAATACTTTCAAAACATAAATAATGACCCAAGAATCATATGTATGCTAGAGCTTGGTGGCTTTCAAGAGCCGTGAATGAGATCATCATCAGAGGCAAAGTAGTAAACAAAAGCATTCAAGGACCAAAAAGAGACAAGACGGGGGTGTATCAAGAATTAGGCCCCATCTCCAACTGAGCCACAAGGAACAACATATGCAACTCTTTGGATCTGACCCAACAAAAGATCTTAAAGATTAGATTACTTTGAGATCACCATGAGAAAGAGAAGCTAGCTAGCAGTTAGCTAGAGAGAACCATGAACCCAAAAAAAAAAAAGGAAATAAGATAAAAAGAAGCAAAAACGGAAAAGAAAATAGAAATCTAGCACTATTCATCCTGAAATGAGAGATGAATGAAAATTTTTACCTTATGGAGAAATTAGGGAGTGGGGTATGATGATCAAGGGGTGGGTTTGGTAGATCTACCTTTGGCTCATCACTACTAGTAGTAATCAGTTTTGGAAATTGGCAAGAACATGAGGGATCTGGTGGAGGGTTTTCAATGGATAACATCTGATGCTAAGCTTCTCTCCTCTTGTGCTGTTTTTGAAACAGTCACAAGCTTCTCCACAACAACAACAACAACTACTAGTACTAGTTCTACTACTTCTACTATTACTATTATCTCTTCCACTTCCACAACTGGGCCTTATCTTTAACTTCTTAGCCTTCAGCATATACAACATAACAATAACACTATTCACTGGCCTCTCTCACCTCTTACTCTCTCTTTTCCTCTTTTAATTATCTTTCTCTTTCTAATCCAAAACCCCACCACCATCACAGCAAAGCAAACCTCACATCACAGCAATACATACACATACAGCAGCTTCCAGCTGCAATATCAAAGGAGCTAGCTAGCTCTAATTATTTGCTTTGGTATTTTTCTTTTTTTAAAGATCAAGCAACACCACTAGAATCTGCATCCATCAGCCTCCTGCAAAGAGAAAACAACGATCAAGATGGTATTCAAGAAATGACCCAGAAGAAAGAAGATGGTGGAGCTAGCAGATGTGAATATTCTAGAAAAGATCGTTATTTTATGTGATGGGAATGAGTAAAATTGGAGCATCCGTATGTTTTGATTGATCAAGCAAGGCACAAAATAAGCAAAAGAACAAAACCCACAAGCAAAGATGATGTTGAAATTCTTTAAAAGTATACCGGGTAACCGTTATTTTATGTGGGTAAACCCAGAAGAAAATAAAAGTTGAAAGATTGAGACTTTGAAGCACTGTAACCCAATACCATAACCCGAAGAATCAAATCTAGAAAAAGAAAAACATATGATAATAGATAGAGATTAAACTCACTCGAGAATTTATTAACAGAAACAGAACTCGAAAGAAGCAGCAAATGAAGAAGCTGTACCAGTAACAAAGACCAAAGGAAAATCGAAAAAATAAACCGAAAAGATCTGGTATGAAAAAGTCTTAAGATAGCTGGAAGAAACTAAAGAAAAGCCAACAATTTTCAGGTTTTCACATAGTAAGTGAACAGTTAAAAACTGACCCAAAAAAAAAAAAAAAGAAATCCTGAAGAAAAACACAAGACTAGAAAGACCAAACTCTCTCTAATCCAACCCTTTGAGAATCAAAGAACAAGACTTTGAAAGTACTGAAGCTTACCCACAAACTAAAACGCAAAGAGATCATGAAATCACACGCACAAAAAAAAAAGGTAGTTTCTTCCATTCAACTCCAAAAACCAATCTTTAAAGCAACCAAGAACCAAGAAACAAGAAAAGCAAGAGCAAAAAGACACAAAATCAAAGAAAAATTGAAGAGGAGCAGCTTGTTGTAAAACAAACCTTAAGCTTTAATTTTTTTTCTTATTTTTTTTCCTGAAGGGTTTTTGTTTTTGTTCAGAGATGATGATGGAGAAAAGAGGAAGAAAATGAGAACTTAGGAGAAGAGTGAAAAAGATAAAAACAAAACAAACAAGAGAGAGAGAGAGGAAAAGAAAAGAGCACCACCCACTCACACATCAAAAGGGCATCAGGTTTCTAACCAAAAAATTTAATTTAATTTTAATACAAAGAAAAAAAAAAAAAAAAAAAGGGGGGCATCAGGTTCTTCTCTTTCTTTGTTTAATTCAGTCTCATCAAAAAGTACCCATTTTTACACCCACGATTCACCTCTGAATATGCGGTTTTATGACTCTCTTTCTTCTTCTTATCAAGAATTCTATTTAATTTGCAAGAAAGAAAAAGAATTCTCTTTTCTTTATTTTTACTTCCTTGGAAAAATGCAAAATGAAAAATGGTAAAAAGAAAAAAGAAAAAAGAAAAAAGAAAAAAATGAAATTACAAATATACAAAGCTGTCCTATCCTATACCTACCCTACATAACCCTTCTTCAATTTTTTCTCTCATTTTTTTATTCTTGAAATTGTTTTTTTTTTCTTTTTATCAATGCTTTGTGGGGTCCTTTGAATGAATTTTATGAATTTCCCTTTCTATCCTTCCTTTTCTTCCTATATTTTCAAACCACCACCACTATGTTAGCTTCTTGCCTTTACTACACGACAATAATAAATAAACAAAATAAAATATAAAATAATTTAAAACACATTTCTTTCTGTCTCCTCCTCCTCTTTACTGTTCACGATTATATCATTGCCTTTGATTTTTTTATCCCATTAAATTTTGATTTATTTCTACCTCTTTTCTTCCTTCCCTCGCCTGATATTATATAATAAAAAAATTAATTATTTTTTTATTATTTTTATAAGAGTTTTATGCATGCATCTCTTTCATGCTAAAATGAAGAGATGATAATCGTGTATATATATATAAAATTTTCTTATAATAACGCACTTAAAACTAAATAAAATTTATAATTATAATAATAATAAATTTAAAATAAAATAAATAAATATCTTATCATATTATATAAATGTTATTGATGATAAAATGATACTACACTAAAATAAAATATAATATAATAATATTTTTATAATTATATATATAAATATCATTATATAAAGAAATCTTCTCTTAATATGAAATTTAGAAAATTTATAATTTATTACAATAGAAAATTTTTTCTATTTATAATTGTTCTAAATTGAAACCATAATTTTTTTATCACTATATAGAGGTTATTCCTATATATAGTATCATTATAGCGAGATTTTACTGTATTGGCAATTTGCTCGTGTTGTTACATGATATTTTTTATTTATTTATATTTAAAATTTTATTTATATATATAATTTAATTTATAATAATATTAGTATTAAAACATAAATTTTACTTTTATCTTCATGATATTTCTATTTACATCTATTTTACTCATTTATAAAAATTATATAATATAGTTTTGTGAAATTTCTATATTTATTATATATTAAGATAAATATATATATATATATATATTTATTTATTTATTTATCAATTTTAATTATGTATTTATTCCATCGTATTAATAAGTTCTCATACGTCCATATAATAATTATTTTTTAAAAATTTTATTGTTAAAATTTTTGCTATTTATTTTATTATTATTATTATTTTTTAATATCACATGTATATAAATTAAGATTTTATTTTAATTATTATATTCGACCAATAAATTTTTAAATGTATCACAAATTTTTTAAAATTTCTTTTTATATTCTAAGTTTAGAATTCTTTTACTACTTTATTACTATTTTTTATTTATATACATATGTAAATACAAGTATATATTTATTGGATTATTATTAATATGTAATAGCTATAATAATTATTATATTTTTATTTTTAAGAATGTAATAGTCTTATATTTAAATAAGACATAAATTTTTATTATTAGTATTTAAAAATATTTTTATTTTTTATAAATATTATAATTAATATTTCTATAAATATGCTATGTATCATTTTTTTCATTAAAATACAACCTGACTTTATAAAATTTTACCACATGTAGTTTAATGGACGAATTTTAATATATATATATATATATATATAGAGAGAGAGAGAGAGAGAGCAACACAGTAATTTTTTGTAGACGGGATTTACTTGATTTGAGTGGAGGCCAGTCGAGGTATAGATAGACCCGTTTGATATTGAATAAAATTAACTTCTTAATTTAATTTTTTAAAAAGATAAAATATTTGTTATACTAATTAAAGCTTATATTTAAAATAATTAAAAAATTTATAAGTTTAGGTAGGCTGAAAACAAGCCGAACCGAGCTTTTTAATATTCAGGTTTGACTTGTAAAAATTTAATCGAGCTCGAGCTTGACTCATTATAATTTCAATACATTCGAGCTCAGGTCGCAATTAACTTGATATTATATATAAACAAGCTGAACTCAAGCTCGATTCGTTATTAGCTCAGTACTTATATAAATGAGCTAAGCTCGGGCTTGACTCGATTTCAAACTCGTTAAGCAAGCTTGATTTACCAAATATGTAGATATAAATTTTGCACTTATAAATAAACTATACACAAAAGTAAAATATGCATATAAATTTAAAAACTAAAATAATTAAATCAAATTTTTGATAAAAAAAGAAGAAAAAATTCAATAAACCCCATAGAATTCTATCTCAAATTCATTCCAAATCTATTTATAATTCGGTCGAGACTAAGGATGCAAACGAGTTGAGCCTAACTTCATAAGCTTCACATGAAGCATATTACGAAAATATTTACTAATATTATTCTATAAGAGTTCTTGTTCCACTACCTTTCCTTTATTAGTTAAACTATAATACTTTATACGTTAATTTATAAAAAATTTACTATATTTACAAGCTTCACATTAAGTATATTGTAAAAATATTTACTCATGTATTGTCAGTTTACAAATGTACAACCTATAATTTTTTAATATTTTTAAGTATTTACATAATATATCTTTATTTATTTAACACTAAAACTACATAATTTTATAGTAATATCTTTAAGTATTTACATAATAAATATTTATTTATTCAACACTAAAACTATATAGTTTTATATCAAAGCAACGCAATTTGTATTGATTTAAATTAACTATATTATAAATAAAATTACATTATTTTTTCATATATAGTTTTTATTTTATTATTATACTTAAATTAATTTTTGACCAAAAATAAAATTGGTAAGACATTAATAATAATTAAATACCAACTTAAATAACTATGTTATTAAACTAGCACTTGCTTAAGTAGCACTAAAATAATTCAATTAGAATATTTATAATTAAAACCTAATTTGTTGGTATATATTATTACTTTAATGTAATAAAAGTTTTTATGGTCTATTTATTTTTTTTATTTTCTTAATTAGAATATATTATTAATTTATTGAGCTAATACACGAAAAAGCTAGCGAGCTCCTTAAATGAGTCAGCTCACAAGCTCAGACGAGTCAAGCACTACTAGCTCGTTTAGTAAATGAGCTCGAAAAATGAAGTTCAAGCTCGACTCATTTATCCTGACGAACGAACTCAAATGAACTTTTATCGAACTGAATTTTGAGTAGTTTGTGAACGGCTCGGCTCATTTGCAGCTCTAAATTTAAATACTTATTTTTATAATTATTTTAAACAAGAATGTATATATATATATATATTATATCCTCAAATAATAATTTATTGACATTTTAGTTTTACAGGCAGATTAGCTCATGTATTTTAAGTAATCACTCCACGATCCTAATGAGTCAAATTTTTTCAAGTTTAAACTCGCTCGTAATTAGACAAACCTCATTAAAAGAGTTTTAATCAATTTTAGTTTACTAGTACTTTGAATAGCACACAAACAGCATGGTTCATTTACAATCTTAATTTGCACTAATTCATTTCTTGCAATAACTTCAATTTCTATACTTTATCATGAAGTAAAATCTAGGGTTATTAAATGAGGTGAACTTTGTATTCTTCTCCTAGTAGAAGTCTCCTTTTTATCAAAAAAGAAATTAGGGTTAAATATGAATTTTGCATATACTATGTTAATATAATCTATGTGCTTATTTTGGCAAAATTCATTATTAAACTCTTAAATTTTTTAACTTTTTTATAATTTTTTTTAAATTTTATTTTTTATATTTAATTTATTAAGAATATTTTACACATGTTTCATAAAAATTTTATTTATTGTATTATGTTTTTATAATTTTATTTTTATTATTAGATCTTCAATAAAAATAAAAATATAAATATAAAAATTTAATGAAATAAAATGAAAATTAAATGACTTAATAAAAAAATTTAAAAAATTAAGAACTCAAAAATACATTTTACCTTGTTTTTATTACACATTCCTTCATTTCATTAAAAAGCAACCTTTTTTTTATTACGATCTCCATATTCCATTTCAATCCTTCATGTCATAGTCCTTTACTTATTTACAATTTTTTTTGTCAATTGCTAGTTAATTTAATTTTTATTTAGATATTATTATTTATTAAAAAATTTAATGATATTTTATTTTAAGTTAATCTCATAAATTAATATTTTATAATTTATAATAAATTAATTATTATTTTAAAATTATATAATTAAATAATTATATATTATAGCATTTAAATTATAAATTTTTTATTAATAAAATTTAATCTGTATTTTTATTTTTAGAATAATTTTTATAAATTCTTTAATAATAAATTAAATTAAATTAAAAAATTAATTATAATATTTTTAATTATTTAAATTATTTTTATTAATTTATATCATTGAAAATAGTATAATAAAATGAAATATATTTAAACATAAATTATATTATCAATCGTGTCATTTAACATACTAATAACAATTACTAATAAGATTTTATCAAACAGTTTAATTTATCAGCTATAAGCTACCAGCTATTAACGACCAACTATTAATTACATTGATCAGTAGAACCAAACAAATCCTTAGCAAGTATTTGATTCAATGATTTTATGCAATCGGTAGCTATATTTTACCTAATAGCTTCATTGGTAATATTTAAAAATCAACATTTAATAGCTGATTTTTAATAGTTGATTTTTAATCCCAATCAGTTGTTTAAGCAATCAGTTGTTGATTCTATTAGTTATATTTTAAATAAAAAGTTTTGTATAGCTAATAGTTATTTCTTATCCAAACAGATCAAACATGTTTGGTAAGATTTAGAAAATAGCATATGATAATTGATTTAATCCCTGCTTTGGAGCTTTTTCTTATTAAATTATTAATAATCACTTATTTTAAGTTGATTTTTTAATTAATTTTTCATAATTTTTAATAAATAATTATTGTTTTAAAATTATAGTTAAAAGTTAAATAAATATAATAATCATAATAATGACAATTAAAATTAAAAAGATTGTATTAGTATTGTTTAAATCTTAACCCTTTTTTTAAGAAATTAACTTTCATAAATATTTTTAATAATAAATAAAATTGAGTTAAACATAATTGATTATAATATTTTAATTATTATAACATATTTTATTAATTTGTATCATTAAAAATAATTTTATTAAAATAAAATATATGTAAAAATAAATTATACCAGCAATGGTAATTTAGTACACTAACAACAACAAATGATAAAATTTTACCAAATATAATTTATTAGCTGTTAGCTACCAGCTACCAATTATCAGTCATTAGTTACCGATTGCATTGATCAACTGAACCAAACATGCCCTTAGAGTTATTTCTTATCAGCTGATAGTTGATTTTATTTATTTATTTATTTAGATATTATTCTTATTAAAAATTATTAGTAATAATTTATTTTAAATTGATATTATATAATTAGTTTTATAATTTATGATAAATAAATTTTTTTAAGATTATACTTAAAAGTTAAATAATTATGATATTTATAATTATGACATTTGAAATTAGAAATATTTTTATTAGTTAAATTTAGATCTTAATCCCTATTTTTAGAATAACTTTCATAAATATTTTTAATAATAAATATAATTGAGTTTAAAAGAATTAATAAAACTATTTTTTTATTATTATAAATTATTTTTATCACTAAAAGTAGTATGATTAAAATAAAATATATTAAAAATAAATTATATCCTTAATAATTATTTAACATAGTAATAGCAACAACTAATAAAAAAATTTAAATTATTAACTAACAGCTGTCATCTATCAGTCATCAATTATCAGTCACCGGCTACTAGCTGGATTAATCAGCCAAATCAAATAGGCCTTAATTTTAATCTTTGTGCTTTTTATTTTTTTACAATGTTTTATATCTTTATAACATTAATTTTAGCTTTTAATATTATAATATATATAAATGTATGAAGAAGAGGGAGGACAAACAAATTTACCGATAAAACTTTATCTATTATTTTATAAATATTAGTTAATTTGATAATTTAGTAATTAAATTAATTTATTAAATAATAAAAAATAATATCTAATTAAAATTACAACTCTTAAAGATTGGTCACTATATAATTGGATAGAAGATAAATATTATTTTTGTCCTTGACATGGTGCACGTGGTAATTTGAAGAATTCTAATTAAACAATACTTTATACTAGCTAATACATTAATAATAAATTAAATTAGCAAATTACTAAAGTAATCAATTTATAAGAGTTATAATGTGACCAATTTTATTTTTTAATAAAAAGAAGGCAAAACACCTCAAACAATTAAAATTAGGTGATATTTATATTAAAGTTATTTCAATTACAAGTACATTGAAAATATTATAATTTGGATAAAACGTATAATTCAGTTGATTACGAATATTATTTCTCAGTTGTACATTAATCTATAATCATAAAAAGAATTATTTACTTAAAATAAAAAATAAAGATATTTAAACATTTAATAACTTTAGTAATTTCTATGGATAATTAAAATTATTCAAAACATATTTAAATTAGTAATAACATGTAACTTTTATAACTCTTAAGCATAAAATTAATAATGAGTCCAAATTATACTTTAAAATGATTACAAATCTCTCATATTAAAAGGATGTAAAGCAAGAAGAATAGGAATATTCTTTTTATAATAGTTTAAGAAATCTTAATTTTTTTTAACATAAATAGAAATTTTATTTAATTAGGTAATCAAGATTTGGTATATTTCTTTAATCTTACCAGTTTAAAAATTATTTTTGTATTCATTTTTAGAAAAAATATCATATATTGATTTGTTATAAGATAATATGCAAAAATAAGTAAATAATAGCAGTGTTGTAGCTAATATATATTATTTATTACTTTTTAGAATTCTATTACCCATTATATTTTTTTAAATATAAAATTATTCAGCTAAATTTCTTTTTCTTTATATATATATATATATATATATATATATATATATATATATATATATATATATATATACTTATTTATTAATCGTTGATTCATTTTCTTATTTTTTTATCATTTATTTTATTATATTATTTACTTTTTTTAATTACCGTGAGAGATAATACTAAAGAAAAATAAAGTTGAACATCCTACCATTGATTACCTTCGAGAAAGAATCATCAATAATTGATACTTCGATAATTTTTTTTTTAAATATATATCTTTAAATTTATAGACAAATTTTAACAGATCATACTTTTTTAGACGATGAAATTAAACGAAGCGTTAAGCAACAAATGATTGGTGTCTTATAGATTAAAATTATTACTACAAATATTTTAAGAAAAAGAAAAAAGTAGTAATCTAAAGAATAGTTCATCCTGTAAAGTCTTTGCTATATTTACTTTATTAAAATAAAAATAATTTATCAATGTAAAATTCTTTTTATTGAATTTATATACATTATGATATATATTCAACAATATATAAAAAAAAATTATTGCTAACTAGAAATATACTTACCTATAAATCTTATGAGTTGTAAATAGGTTCAATAAATTTTTTTTATCATTATTTTAATATTAGAAATGTTTATGATGCTAACTTTTATATATATATATATATATATAAGTACTTAGGAGTATAGTGGCTAAGTAAGATAAGATAAGATAATAGGTTATGGAAGTAAAGTGGTTTTTAAGGACAGGAATTCACATACGAAATCGACAATAACTTTTGTTTAATAGGTATTTATAGAAATAATAGTCATTGGACCGTCGGACCTAACGAAATCTTAAAAATAAAATATATATGTTTTTTTGATCTCGTCTTTGCTATTTTTGATTCATTATTTTTGTTTCAATTTTTTCATAGCTTAGTTTTATGTGTATGTCGAACAAAAATTAAGAAAAAATTAGATAAAGAGTTAATTTGTCTACTAACTTATGTTTAAGAGTCAAATATATTAAATTTAAATTGTTTCAGCAAATAGTTCCATAAATTTATATTAAATAATCAAATACACCCAATTTAAAATTTTTAAAAAATAATCTCTTGAATTTATATTTAAGAGTCAAATATACTCAATTCAAAAATAATATTTCTTGCATTAATTTACTAGTTTACATAAATATTTGGCCCTCGAGATAAGTTCAGAGTGCAAATTAACCTTTTATTCGAAGAAAATTTAGTCTTTCTTAGCCAATTTTATATACTAAACTAGAACTCTACTAATATAACAATATGTGGATAATAAAACCCGTCGTCACTCAGTTTAAGATTTACAGATTACATATAATAAAATAACAATAAATATTAATAGATAAATAAATAAATAATATAACTTTTGTAACTAATAATAAATCTATTAGAAAATCTTGATACATCCATGCATGTTTTTATTTTATATAGTTTATTTATTTATTTAAATTATTTAATATAACAACAATAAATACTACCCAACAAAGGAAAACAGGCCTTTTGATGAAAGCAGGGGAGTTTTATTTAATAAAATTTGTTTAAAAATGAGTCAAACTCAAATTAATTTTTAATTTATTAAAATTGTTTATAAACTCACAAACTAACTCATATATTAAAATATTAATAGTTCAAGATTTGTATGTAGAATTTATATATATATATATATATATATATATACATTATCTTTTTTACTTATAGCAATTAAAGAAATATATTCTTACAATAATTAAAATTGCAAATTTAATTAAATATATTATAATATTCGTAATAAATACTTCATTTTTTTTGGATTTATAACAAATCAATTATTAATTTATATAATCGATTAAATTTATTTAGACAGATGTAAACTCATAAATATGAAAAAACAATAAGACTCCACAATAAATGAAGCAAGTCCAAGGAAGTCAAAATTTACCTCTGGCACGGTTGCAGGAATGTTTGAAATACTTATGACTTAACTTGGGTGATTGACCCACAATTACAACTACCAGTAATATCAAACAGTGAAATTCTGTTAAAAGAAAAAAGTATATTACACTTATTTCTAATTTTCTTAGTCTTAAAACTGAATAATTATTTACATCAGAAAAAATAAAACAATCTTCTGAAAGGAAAAAATTTAATGAGTAATAATATTACAATATTTTTACAAACGATGATAAGAAAAAAAAAAAAGAATTTCAGAAGTTCTCGATCATGAAATTCTTCTATTATTATTTTATATATTTCAAGCTGTTTATTTTAAAATTTTAAAATAAAATTTAAATAGATTCGTCGTTTTTTAAATATAAAATAGATAGTTTATTTGATTTTCTTACATATGGAGAATCAAACTTTATTTTCTATATTATATATGATACATGTATTATAAATTTTTTATGCACTTAATTAATTGGTGTTTATCTTTTTATTAATAAAAATTAAAAAGATAAATATTAATATTTATGAAAATAAAATAAAAATATAAAAAGTTCATATTCAAATAAAAAAAATTATATTTAAATATTTTTTAGAATTCGCCTTATTATAAAAATGATATTTTTTGAAATAAAAATACTATTAGAAAATGCTTTTAGTATTTAAACTAGAGCTAGAAGATACTATTTTAAAGTATCTTTACCTACCATTCATTTGCATTTATTCTTATAATGAGAGTAAAAAATAATAATAATTTCTTTAATGTAAGATATGACCTATTTAATTTTTTATATAGAAGAGAAAACACTAATAACTATAACAAAGTTATATTAAGATTTTAAAATTATTTAAGATATTTAATCCAAGTAATAAATGAAATGTTCCTTTTTTTTTTATGAATATGGTTTTGATCTTTAGAAAAGGTCGCAAGAAATTTATTTCTAATGCAATATGTGGATATGAGAAAATGCATTTCTAAAATAAAATATTAGATAACGAATATTCTTTTTCTTAAAATTTGGTTAATGAAACGATGTGTTTTAGCTTGATGAGGATATATTTAAAAAAATGGTCAAAAGTCAAGATAGATAGAATGGTGTGAGAGCGGTTTTCAAGGTCTGCTCTAAGTGATAGGCACCTCTTCATTGAGTTTAGATATTAATCTTCGTATAATGCCCGTTTCAGAATAAGCCGATCGGCTCAAGGCCCTAAGAGATTATGAAAAGTTTTTAAGACTAGTCGGAGAAGGAGGCATTATCCAATGAGATTGGGACATGTTTTGAGAGTGAGTATGGCAGATTTATATCTCTCGAAGAGAGCCTAAGTCCTCCCTCTCTAAAATTAGAAAATCTAGGTTTGGGAAGTTAGGTACGAGTACGAAAGGTTTAAGAAATGACCCATATTCGTGTATACTGTGACGCCTAGCCTCAACTAGAGTAGATAAGCCTTTATCTAGCCTAATAATATTATTTTAACTGAATTTGCCCTATTTTCTTTTTATTCATCAGCCTTATTTTTATCTTATTAGCATGAGGTGAGGAAGACAAGAGCTAGCCTAAAGAGTAGGTATTTTGGTACCTTAACTAGTCCTATATGAAAGGTATGTTGGTGCCTTTGCTAGTCTTAATTAGGAGGTACTTTGGTACCTTAAATTTTATTATCTTTACATATAAAAGGTGACCAAATCAGAACTCGGTTTTTTTACCTAAGTCTAGGTGCTATAATTATTTTATTTTAGCATTTGAGATGAACATATAATGAGGCACGTGAAACTTACATTGGTAAGTTTGATTTATTTTAGAATTGATGTATGAGGTAACCATATAAATACTAGATTGATTTTAGTTCTTTGCATATGTGAGTTGAGAACCTAGAGAGCAATAAAGTAAACGTATAAAGAAAAGGATTAAAGAGATCGAGATGCTTACGAAAAAATTATTACAAGTCACGACTTTAGGGCTTCAAAACAGATGAATATAAATAAAAGGCAACAAATAATAAATGGAGCATGCAATTATAGAAAAATTAAATAGCAGAATATAAGAAAAAATAATTAAGCAAGTAATTAATCCAAATTAGGTAGAAATTAATTAAAATAGGATTTGGCAGACTGAGCGAGCGCGAGATCAATCCAAGTGGATGCAGGGTTAGCCTCAAAAAACCTTAAAACAACAAAATGATGGCTAAAAAGAAGATGATATGAAATAAGGACTATTAAGATGCAAGTACATGCTAGGCTTGCGTGAGTTTAAGTGTTTAGAAGTCCAAAGTCACCAAAACGACAATGTATTTGGCTATTAAGGTTGAACTCGCGTGGGTACAAGCTAAGTCCGTGCGAATTCAAGCTTTCAGAAGCCTGAAAGTGCAAAATGACTGCTCTTTATGCTAATGACTTAAATATGAAGGGTCTGGAGTTGGACCCCCACGAGTATAGGGTTCAACCACACGTGTTCAACCTACAGAAATAGTAACAAATAGATTTTGTACCCCAACTCACAATACAAATGAAAATAAAAGAAAATATGATAAGAATAAAATTTAAGAAATACAAAATATGCACAAAAAATATTAAAATAAAATTAGATTTGGCCCTCAAGTGGTGGGTTTGAATGTGAAAATCAAAAGAGATGCTTCAAAATAAGAAAAAGAATGCAAAACCTTTAAAAAACACTTCCTAAGATCTTTTTAAGAGTGAAGGGAGTCGGGATTTTAGTTTTTTTGGTGTTTTGGAGAAGAATGGGAATAGAGAGAAAAAAGGAGCTAGGATCTTTTTGTGTGTATATATATATATATTAGGAAGAAAAGGAAGAAAAAATATAGATTTATACGGTTTTTAGGTTGAAAATGGAGGGTTAGAATCCATTTTAAAGTTAGAAATTGGAAGGCTAGGATAACACCACGTTATGTAATGAATTTTTATCTTAAAATGACATGCATAAGGCTGGAGAGGCTTTGCACTGACCTGAGCGTGCGTGGGATCAGCCTATACGCGTGCGAGCTTAGACTGAGCGTGGGCAGGTTCAACCTACCAACTTGTTAAAAATGTGATTTATTTTAAGGTTCCGAAGCTTTAGGGTCGATCTGCAAGGCACTTCCATAGGTTTAACACATGTCATTCATTCAAAAACATTCTACCAATTAAATTAACTACGATTTTGGTGAGGACAAAAACTAAGACATATCTAAATGTCATATTATTGAAAGTACATGTCTAAATGAGCTAGGATAAATTTAATAAAAAATATAAAGATAGTAGATTAAAATATTAAAATTTGAAAATAAAAAATATTTAAAAAATATATCTAACTAATTTTGAGTTTGGCCGCTTTGATTGATAGCACCTTTGCTCTGCCTCTTTCAGAAGAAAAACATGGAACCATTGACAAATGGGTATTTTATGTCAAAAGAAATGACTTTAATTTTCTTGTCTTACAATTATATTATATCTTTTGTGAAAAAATAACAATTGAGTAATTCCCACTCCTTACAAAACTTCACAGTAATCTGTTCTTTGGACAGAAAAAATCATAAAATTAAAAATTATGAGAAATTGTAAAATTTTATTACTTTCAACGGATTTCAAAAAAAAATTTAAAATTTTTTAGCTTTAGATTTTTTATAATTGGAAAGTTATTTTAGAAGTCCAAAAGTATATAATTTAAAATGATATATTTAAATTGATTAAGCTTTTAATAAAATATTAATTAGAGAAACTAAGCACCATATTTGATTTTTCTAGTTTCTAAATAAATTATAATTTTTAATATTAAATCTTTACTTGACTGCAATTAGAAATTTTAATATGAATATTTAATAATTTAGAAAGTAACTTCATATTAGCAAAATTCATAATATTAAGAATATATGATTTTACTTTTTGAAAATATAAAATCTTTATAATTTCTAATATAGAAAAAGATTTTTGAATATAGAGAACAAATTTTTAAAAATTAATTTATCCAGAATAATAGATTTTAAATTCTTAAAACTTTATTCTTCAATACTGGAATATAATCATTTGTCTTTTTAATTAATATATAATAATGTGAAACACTTTATTTCTCTTTTTGCTTTTGCCAAAAAAAATTTATTATCGTCAATTATTTTTTAAATATAGATCTTTTACTACTATTTATTTTTCTTTTTTAATAATTATTTGGATTTATTGATTTCTTTGCTTTTAGCTTTTAAGAGATTTGAGACTTCCTTTATGCGTATATTTATAAAATTTTATAAATTTGAATGTTAATAATAAGAAGTATTTTTGTTGATGTTATTTCATGCAGATTTATTTAATGACTAAATAGTTAATTTGTAATTTAAAATAGTTATTAAATAGAACACGTAGAAAGCCGAATTGTAAATTGTAAAAGCTCTATTAATGTGACAAAAGATATAAATATGTATTTTTACTGTTAGGTTTCTTTTGTATTTTTTAATTATAGTAATTTTTATTTTTATTATTGATCAAGTTATATTTTTTATTTTTAACAAAATAAAAAAAAATTTATAACTAGAAAAAGATCAATAATAAAAAGGGTTAATAATAAAAGAGGGGTTAAGACATTGACTTTTTCTAAAGTAACAAATCTAGTGAATTATTTTAATATCTTCTGAAAATAAAAAGTAGATATTCGTAACATTTATATATATATATATATATATATATATTATATTAATTTATGAGATTTGAAATATTTTTTATATGTGTACTTAATTTTTGATATATAAAATTTTTATTTTGACAATGTATATTTATTTTTTATACATGAAATTTAAACTTATATGTAATTTTATAATTTTTATTAATTTATTGATTAATAGGTTATATTTCTAATTAAATACTGACTCTAATCCTAAAAAAAAGTATATTAATTATATTAACTAATAAAAGGTTTCATAATCAAATAATAATATTAAGTCTATTTTAAAATATAACGTATTAATTATTATTTTAATATTATACTAGTAAATTATTTTTCTAATCAAATAATAATTCTAATTAGAAAATAATATCTTAAATTATATTTTTAATATTATATTCAATAATAAATTAATTTTTAATTATATAATAATATTTAATTCTAAAATATAGTAATATCAATTATATCGGTATTGTTAATTTATATAATATTAAATTAATTAAGAAAATAATTTCTATTTTATATTAATAAGTTTTAAATAAAGAAAAGAAATTTAAAATATTTAATTTACTATTATTTTTATTATAAATTAATATTAAATATTAAAATTTTTATTAAATTGTATCTATAAATTTGATTTTATAATCAGAATTATAATAAACAACTGTATAACAATTAGTTGATTTAGAATTTGACTGAAAAAGTAAATGAGAAATCCTGTATTTACATAATTAACCCTTTCTGTAATTATATTTTTAGTTTTGGCAAGGGGCAGTTCTGACTCTATAAAAAAAAAAAGAGTATGTATTAGGAGAGTTAAGGAAATATATTAATTCAGCTACTTGTTTAGCTGTGTCCGATAGTTGTTGTTATTGGCTTGATTATAATTATTCTCGATAATAAAATTTTATTTTTACTTTAGAATATATTTATATATCAAATTTGGCCAGCATTAAATTGTATTATGATAATACTTTATTTAAGAAATATATAATAGATAATAAGTCGTATAAAACTATTTTTTTTATAAATTTATTTGTTATATCTATATAAATTAATATTAAAAAATATAATTAGTCTATCACTTTTAAATTTAAAAATCATTATTTGATTAGAAAATAATTTAATAACTGATATTTTAATTATATATTTATTTTTAGTATTATTTTATTTATTTATTTTGGATTAGATAAATATATATCAGTTAGTACATTAATTATATGGTAATATTATTAATAATAACTTAAATAATATAAAGTTTTATTATTTATATTATATTTATGTGTCTAAAATAAAATAAATAATTGAGTGTGACTTGAGGTAGCAATTGACTTTTTTACAAGAAATAATTTTTAAATTTAATATTATTTTTTAATCTTGTATACTGATCGTATTTATTATTTCTTTTTTCTGATAAAATGCATTTATTATTTTTTCTGATAAAATGCATTTATTATTTCTAAAAAATATATTGATGTATTATATTATAATATTTTTTGATTATTTAACCTAAGCAATAATTCTATTTAAATAAATAAAAATCGTAGTACAACACATCACACAATAATTTTGGTTCTCGTTTTAAAATTATAACTTGGCATCGATTTTTTTAAAAAAGTAACGAATTAATATATTAACAAGTCATTAATTAATATATTAGGTGACATTGACACCTTTTAAAGATTTTTCTAATAATTTTTCTCAAAGAAAAAAATATCTTTCTAGTAATTTATTATTTGAAATTAAGTAAATTATTAATTGAGCACGGAACAAAAAATTCTACCAAAAATATCATTTAAAAATTTAATTATTAATTAATTATTATTTTATCAAAGATAATATTGAAGATTGTCCAATAAAACTAGACAAACGTTAATTTTTCGAACAATATTGTAAAAGTCATAAAGGAAGCAAGTACTACGAAAAAAGAAATAACAAGAATATGAGGAATAGGGATTAGAAAATAATAATAATAATAAAAGCTCATTTCCCTTAATTAAAAATAACTTAAGAATAATTTATTATTTATTGATGGTTGTTTAGGATTTTTATTATTATTTCAATTATAAATAACAATATAAAATAATATATGAAAATATTAATGAACTTTTCAAATCTATAATTATTTGTTTAATTTAAAACATTTTTAAATATCTCTTCTACTAAAATTTTCGTATTTTATAATTCTATTAATATAGTAAATACAAAAATTATTCCAAGATGTTTAGTAATTGTATACAAATTAGTATTATGAATATTATTGATATACTATAAAAGTAATTGTATATTTGAAAAATAAAATTATTAGTTAATATATCATTAAAATTATAATTAAATGTTATATTTTTTTAGGATAAGAATTATTATTTAATTATAGAATTATTTATTAATTAATATGTTAATTATATGATAAAATATAGAAATTATGTATGGCATATTTTTTATGTTTAAAAAATAAATATATAAGTCAAAAATAATTTTTATTTCTAAAATAAATATATTATGTCAAGTAAATTTAATTTCTTGATTTATTAATTATACTTACTAATTTTAGAATTAGAGATTATTATATAATTAGAAAATTAAATTTATTAGTTGATATGATATTTAAAATATAATAAAAATATTATTTTCTATAATTAAAATTATTGTTTAA
This sequence comes from Ricinus communis, assembly GCF_019578655.1. Taxonomy (NCBI): domain Eukaryota; kingdom Viridiplantae; phylum Streptophyta; class Magnoliopsida; order Malpighiales; family Euphorbiaceae; genus Ricinus; species Ricinus communis. The sequence continues at coordinate 12,760,845 of NC_063256.1, read as the reverse complement.
TAGAAGATAGTTTATTAATTATAAATTCACATAAAATAAAGATTCATTGGGAAAAAGAAAAAAACATATATTGTGGGAGCATTCATGCACCCTATAACAAGAAGTTGGCCATTTGCAAGCAATTTCTAAACAATGCTTGTCATATGGATGTGCCCCTAATGTCTGCCAAATAATGAAAGTAAATAGATGTTTTCATTTTCTTTCTTCACCGAATGTCCATTGATCATATACATATACAGCTATTCTCTCATTTTAAGAATAAAAAGATTTATCATCAAGTGTGCTAAACCAGTGATTGGAAGTGCTTGACCCATTTATTAGAGTCTTAGTAGATAAGACAGTTTTAAGACATTTATACCAGCGATTTGGTTGGATTTTTCCTATTTGATCCTGAGGTTAATATTTTGGTATATTTTTAGACATCCATCCCAAGCTAACTATGATTCTATAAATATTCTACGACGGAGGAAGTGACGTATAATTAAGTATATAAGAAATTGTTATTACTAGTGGTAATATATGCAATTTCATCATTTGACAATTTTAAGTATGTGATTTCTTTTAGACAAAATAAAAATATCTTATCGTTAAAAAATTTCAATTGGCAAGGATTTAGCCATATTCATTCTGATCAGCCCATCATTATTATATTTATGGTGTTTAAGAATAAAATTTAGAGTTTAAAACCTCAAAACGTCATTATTTGACCGTTAAATCGATATTATCGGATCAATAAATTCTTCAATCGCGATTTAACAGTCAAATATTGAAATTAAGAATTGTTAAGCTCCAAACTCACGTTATCAGATACAGACAACTTGACAATTTTATTTTACGTATCTATCCTAAATATTAATACATGTAGCAAAAGAATGAGAATATATATATAATAATAATAATAATAAAAAGAAAAGAAATTCTCTTCACTTGGTAATTCAAATATGAAATGCTAATATTCTTCTTTAGATTTTGATAAGAGAGGGGATTTTATATGCCTAACATAAATTCCCCAACGCTCCACGCATATAGCTAGTCTTAGGCAGTACTCTTTATTGTCCCACTTTATTGCATCTTCCACATATACATTGACATGTTTCGTATTAACTTATTTGGATGCAATATTAATTCCAATATTGCAGTTAATAGAACCTTCCACAAATGAAAAAGATAAGTTAATTGAACTTTATTGTCTTTCGACACACTTAATAAAGGAAAAGAAATTAAAAGGCAAAATTAGGAACTGTTGACAAAATTATAAGTCCTCAGTGTAATAAAAAGTAATAATTTGAGGGCTCTCATAAAATAATAAAAATTGGAGGGTTTCAGTGTAGAAAAAGTTTATAAGTTTAAGGGCCAAACAATGCATGTTTCCTTCTATTTAGACATATTTAAGTTGGAAAAATGTTCAATTTGGCCCCTCAACTTATTATTGAAGTTTAATAGTTCTTTTGACCTTTGTAGCTAATTTAGTCAAGAACTTATCTTTTTTGGTTCAATTTAATCTTTTTTGGAAAGAGTGAAATGCACTCTTTATATTAAAAGTGTAAACTCAATAAAAAATAATAAAATTAAATTTAACAAAATAATTAGTTATTAATAATTATATTAAAATTAACTAATTTCTTTCGTTTTTAAAATCTATAGTCACTGCCTACTGCCACCGTTAACCTAATATCACCACCAATTCATTGCCATATAGCCATTTTCATTAACAAACCCACTGACACTCCAATGATAAGCCTACACCACTGCATCAATAAACTTATCATCTATGTTCTTCAATACCACCACCACCATCACCACCGTTCTAACTCAACGCCGTCGCTATTGCTACTCATCATAAATTTAATCTATTATTCGCTTTTTTGTTGGCTCTGCTACAACTATTAGGTATTGACTTTCCTACAACAAAGTAATTTAATTTACTATTTTTGTTCAATTAATAAACTAGTTTTTGTCAAATTAAACTCGAAGTTTAAAGGTTGGCAATGATGGAACATGGAGTTGGTTGGAGATAGAACCCAAAGCTTCTTCATGTCGTTCAAAGCGATTTTGGCAACGACAGAGGCTATAATCAGTCATGTAAGGTTTCTCTTGACAGATAGAAGATCCGGGCGATCTTGAATTGGTGGATCTATGCAATCTTAATGTTGGTGATATTATTGTTATTACTTGTTGTAATTATAGTTGAATATTGATGGATATAATATTGCTTCAGCTACCACTGGATTCGAGTTAAAAGGATACAATGACTTAGATTTGATCTCAATAATAAATTAAAGGAGAAAAGATTTATCACTGTTCTTATTATTTGTGTTACTATTATCGTTGATGTTGCTATTATTCTTGTTATTTTGTTGTTGTTATGGCAGTGATGAGCGGTGGTAGTAGTAATCGGTGTGATGAAGTTTTTCTTTTCTTTTTATATAGAAACCATTTTTTAATTATGTATTTTAATTCTTTTTAAATTATAAATTAGCTTTTAAGAATTATTAAATAATTTTTTTTATTTTATTTCAGCTTTTCTATTCTTAAAAATAGTGACTCTTACTTTCTCATCAAAGGAATAGATTAAATCAAAAGTAAAATTTTAGATTAAAATGGTCCAAAAAGTTGAAAAGTACTAAATTAAACTTGGCTGCAAAATCCAAGGGACTAAATTGAATCTTATTCTATTTAGGTTCTCCTACTTGAGTATATAGGTTAGATTCGTGGACTCCAAGATTAAATTGTTGGGTAATTTTAATTACACTTTTTATTTCTAAAAACTTACTGAAATCATTCTTAAATCATATTTGAATTTTTTACTTTTAAAATCATTGTCCCTCATATTTTAAATAAAGTAAAATTTTAGTGTCTCATTTGTCAGCCTTTTAAAGGTTGAAATTTAATTCTTATAAAATATAAGGGTAAAAATATTAATATATTGACAGAAAGGATAACAATATTATTTTGAATAAATAAATTAGGAACTAAATATATCCTATTTAGAGAATATAAAAAATAAAATAATTTCATCTAATTTTTAAATTAGATTATAAAAAAATAATTAATGCCAAAATTAAGAGAGAAATAGTAATTTGCTTTTTTTTAAAAAAAAAAAAAAGAAAAGAAAAAAACCATAGATTTTCACATGCATGCACCATTCCTTTCAAACCTCCACACACCAGAGTTGCACAACAATAAAATAATAAACTGCAAAAGCTATTAAAATTAAAAAAGAATAAATACAATAAATATTTTAAATAAGAAACACCATGCATTTCTGGAGTGCATTGCATTTTGTAGGTTAGCTTATATCTTATGCTATTAAGTATTCTTATGTATAAAATTAAATATAAAATGGTAATATATTAATTTAATTTGGAACCCAGGAGGGGACAATGACAGGCCCCACTTGCCATTAAAGTTACACAAGGATGATGATCATTTCCAAAGAAAAAATATACATGCACAAACCATATATTTACTTATCTCTTTTAATATCTTATATAGAAATTGTCTCCATTATTTAATAATTAATTCAGTAATTTTGACTAATATCTTCTTTCTTTTGGTTTTTATTTAGATTCCTACACCTATTGGCATCTCTCCCTATGCCATTACTAGAACAAATCAGGAAAGGGTCTTGTACCCAAACAAAACAAAAAAAAAAAAGAATTAATAACTAGATAATAGAGTTAATAAATAAAAGATTAAGACCACAAGATTTTCAACAAGTACCAATGATTCTATACTCTCCTTTTGGTTATTTATTTATCTTCTTTATATATAAATATATATTGAAATCCCTTATTTTTCTGCCTAACTATTTCAAAGATTTAACCAAATTTAAGTCTTGTGGGAGAAATTACAATGCCACATTAAATAGTATGGGTGGACAAAATAGGATAAAAGAGCAAATACAAATTTTAAATGATTATGATACTCTTATGACTTACTTAATTTTTAGAATTTACTTACAATATAAATAGATAATCTTTTCATTGGTTATTTATTAAATAAATAAAGAATAAGATATAAGATATAAGATATAGATTATAATAATTAATCATATAAATATAAATAAAGAAAGTCCCTTAAAACAAATAAACTAGGGCTGCTTTCTTTAACTATCCATATCAATGAGTAGTTGATAAATCTAAAATTGTTGATATTTTGCTTATAAATATTATTAATTTATAAATTCTAAATTAAGTGTTTTCATTTAAAAATATTCATATATGTAAAAGATTTGAGTAATATTAAATTGAATGCATATAATATTTTTTCAATAAAAGTGTAACAGTATATAATATGATATTAAAATTTTATTTATTTATTGATTAATATATTAATTATATTTATATAAATTAATATCAAAAATATAATTAGCATTTTTAGAAATTAATAATTATTGTTTAAGTAGAAAATAATTCATCTATGCTATTCTTTAAGATTATAATTATTAATTAACTAAAAGAAATTTACTAATGTATTCATATAGTTATTTAAATAAAAATATTTAATACAATAAAACATAAAAAAAAACATTCAATATAATATCACATGCCAAAAATAATTATATTTGTCAAGACTTTTATTATATGTGTTAGAGAGTAAAACATATAATTATACGGATGAATAAATAAATAATTTTTAAATTTTAATTTTAAGATCCATACATTTAAATAATGTGGCATTTATAAAAAAAAAAAAAAAAAAAAGGAATATTCATCCTCTAGCTTTACATCATTGACGACACATATAAAATTATAAATCCAAAAAATTAATTTATTCGCTTATTCTTTTGTTCTCAAATAAAATTAGATCTTTTTTCTTTTTTCTAACACAATATAATTAATTGATAATAATGCTTGTGTATCTAATTTCGGACTATTTTATGCTTATTAAGCTCAGATTTACAATAATAATAGAGCATTAAGCAGCTAAAGCTATAAATTACTAGGCTTAAAACTGTACAGCTATAAGCTAATGGTCTAACTATAGCTAAGACGATCAGTAATAACTAATGGCATATTTAGTTGGAGGTTTAAGAAGCTTAATAATTAATCGTTAATATTTAATTTATTTTATCCTTATTTAGCATGAATTTTTATCATATTAAAAAAACAAAGTTTGATGGTCAACCTTTTTGCAGTGCATTTTTATTAACTAAAATTTAATTTTTATTTAATATTTTGTCACCAATATATTAATAATTACTCTTCGGTAGCATCAACCATCGGTAATTATTTAATATTGAGTTTTTATTTTCGAATATAAATAGTTAAGATAGAGCAATGTTAGATATAATTTTTATAAAATAGTAAAATATTATTTTAACAAACTTAATATAATTATATATTTAAATCTTAAATTCTAGAATTACGTCAAAAGAATTGGTAATTATTTGACGTGGACTCTCACTTTGTCAAAAATAAATTAATATTAAAATAATTTTATTTTTACTGACTAGGGTTACGTTTCACACATGGATACAGAGGGGCGGTTTCAATTAATTATGAAATTAAAAATAATACCATACAAATGAATGTGGAGAAACATGGATCATGAGCAACGCATGGATTATGGGTTTTGAAAAGGATGTGACGGTTTAGATGTTTTTGGGTGGTGTGTGTGGGTCCTTTTATTTCGAAAAAAGAAAAAGAAAAAGAATTAATATATGGATATAAGTTGTAATATAATAAGATAATGGAAATAGCATCATCATCATCACTGACGTAAGGCAACAGTGCCACGTTTACGAAGATGAAATGTATTGACCGGCTATCATTCTAGTGACGCCACGTTGACGCTGCTAATAGATCTTTTAGCCACCACTGGGGGGGCCTCTCTAATTGCATGCACTGTAGTTATGGTAGGCTGCCACACACTATTATTCCTTTCTTTTCTATTGTTTTACACTGTCTGTCTTCTTCTCAATCTGCCACCTGTCACTTGTAATCCTCATCTTCTTGTCCCCTCTCCTCTCCACACCACGAGTACGACATCGTTTAAGCACTCTCTTAATAGTCACGACTCTAGCTAATTTTTATTTATTATATTTCAGTAGGAAAAGTAATGATTTTTCATTATCAGAAGAAAGAGTACATTGTTGAAAGATTTGGAAGTTTATTTATGTTCAAATTTAATTTAAAGGTAAACTTATTCATCTATAAACATTAGAATACTGAAATTGACTCTAATTAAGATTTAATTGTATTTTATTAACTATTATATCAATTTAATATATTTCAATTATCTATAGTTAAAATATAAAATATTTATTTATATATGTTATTCTTTTATTCATTATAAAAATATCTTTGATGCAATTTAAATATCATAACACATATAAAAGTATAAACAAATAATAGAAAATTTACTAAAATGATTCTATTGGTATTGTAGTTAATTGAATTTGTTATATTATTTATTAATTAATTTTGTTAATAAATATATTAATAATTTATTAAATATAAGTCTGATTCTAAACGTTCAACTCTATTAGAATTTTAATTCAAAAATAATTCTAATTCTAAAGAATAATATTTTTAAAATTTTAAATTGTTAATATGTAATCAAGAGCGATGGTTACAAGTTGAGCCTAATGTTAAGTGGCTCAATGTAAACCTTAAGCCTGACTCAATTTTTGTGAATGTTGTTAATCATCTAGAGGTATATTTAAATGCTTACATCTTTTGGAGTTGCACATTCATAAATATATACATATTATAATATCATAATCATAATTATTAAAAGGAAAGAACATCCAAATTCATTAAAATGATATTATTAATTATTTAGTTAATTAATTGGATTAATTATATTATTTATTAATTAAATTTATTAAATATAAATAATAATAATTTATTAAATATAAGTCTAAATTTTAGAAGTCAATCTCTATTAGGATTTCAGTATTGGTTGTCCAATTCTATTAGAATTTTAGCGTTAGTTATTAAATGATTTGTTTGAAAAATATTAAACAAAATAAATTCAATAACATTTAAATATACATAATTATAATTACATATAAATTAATAAAAAAATCTAAATGATATATATTATGTATTAATATATTTAGAGATTCATAAAATTTATCATATATGTCTAATCTATTTAAGAGTTTGCGATTTACCCTAAAAAGAATAATTTCTTTCAAATGTCCAATACAAAAAATATTAAGTAAATTTGTAATGTATTACTAGTTAAATATTTATAATGAGACTCTCTATTATGATATTAAAATATATATATATATATATTATAAATATAAAATAATTAATATTCATGATTATCGACCCAAAAAGAATTAGCAAAAATCTAAAAATTATTATAAATTTATTTATTATTAAATTTAAAAAAGAAAGTAATTTTATTAATAATAAATGATTCTTCTATTTGTAAGAAGAATTCAAAATTTAAATAAACGAATTATAAATTGAAGATAATTTTACTTGTTAATATTAAAAGCTTATAATTATTAATTTGATAATTTTTTTATCTTAATTAAATTTAATAATTTAGTTAATAAATTTATAAATATAACACATGGATCAATTTTTTTCAAAAAGTTTAGAATTTAGAGTAATATTATAGTCTAAGGACTATACGGATTCTTTTTACAATTTAAAATCTTATATAATTTTATTAAATTTACTGATGAAATGTTTCCTTAAAAAATAAAAATATAAATTTTTTAAAGTAAAATCTTAGTTATATTGAAAAATTATGAAATATATTTATTAATTATAACAAATTAAATAATTAATATTTATATAAAAGACATAGAAATATATTTACTATATATAAATATATATATAGGCATAAGATTTAATCCAACGTTGTCACAGTGAGTTACATTAAATCCTCAAGAATCATGATTCTAAGAGATGTAACCAAAATAAAAACGTGTAAAATTGAAAGAAGGGGAAAAAAAGTTAGAAAAAGAAAAGAACCCATACATAGCTTAATTTAAGAAATGGGTTTTGTTAACAAATCTCCAAGTATTAAACAAAGGGAAATTGTAGTTTAATCATAGCTACCATTTTCTACAAAAGTACCCATACATAGCCCACTTTTTTTATTTCGCTCTTTACATAACATTTAATATTTTTATAAAATTAATATTTTAAATTATTAAATAATTTTATAAAAATATCAAATGCTACATCTAACGGGCAATATGTAAAATAAAAAAAGATGGAACGTATAGCATTTCGCTTTCAACAATCACACGAATATGAATATGAAGAAGTTAATTTTCTTTGCATTTGTTTTATATATAATTATGATTTTTTATTCAAATTATGATTATGAGATGCATAATCATCATCTCAATTCATAAGATATTAGAAATTTTATATCACTAATTAATAAAAAAGATAAATAATTTATAAGGGTAAAAAATCAACTAACCAAGTGAATAGCCTTACAGAAAGAGAATTTCAATTACTTAATTTCAAATTTTAGAGGAGAGAATTTCAATTTAAAATGACTACGATCCTATTAATATAAATATACATTCGCTCATTTATTTAACTCACACGTTAATTAAATTAATTTTAAATTTCAAATATAAATTGGAACTTTGCTTAATCCATATATAACTAAATAACTACCCTCATATATAACCTAGTATTTCATCTACAAATTAATATCAACATTTTTAGTTTATTTTATCTCTAAGGTCCTTAATTGTGAAGCCAGTGAAAATTTCTCTTTTGACTTTTCTAAATTAAAGTGGCACTAATCCAATTAATATCTTTAATCCTTTTTTCTTGGTGGTTTAATGATTACATTTACAATAATATTCACTTAACAAAGTGTGTATTACCCTTTCTCTTTCTTTAGCTTTCACATTTTCATCTTTTTTTTTCTTTAACATTATTTTAGTTTGTTTAATGTATGTCTTTTTTTTTTTTTTCTTGCTTTTATAATGGGGTCTTCAGTTTGAATAACTTTTTGTTTTAGCTTTTGCTGATGGATATTACTGAGGAATAATATGATGGCTGCTGGGAGAACCCAAAATTCTGAAACAATATCTGAAGAAGGTTTAAAGAGAAACACAGAGAATATGTAAAGATTTTTTTTCTTTTTTTCTTTTTTCTTTTAACCTTTTGGGTTTGTCTCTTAAAAAGTGCTTTGCTGGCTTCTTTAACTGTAGTATAATTAAGGAAACAAAATATCTTTTAATTTTAGCTTTAAAGAGGCTTAAGGTTTGTTTTAGAATTCTTTTAATATTTTAGAAAAATTCTTTTATCCATCTAATATGTAATTTTATACTAAAAACTCTTTATGTTAGAATTTATGTTAAATAATTATTAACTAGTTTTTATTTGCTTCATGATTCTTTTGTGTAATATATAAATTACCTCTATATTTTATTTATTACATTAAAATCTCATTAGATTTTAAAAGTCAATGCAATTAAAGGACTAAATTAATAAGAAATTTAATTTGATCTCAATTTTTTTATCAAAGTTATAAGTCTAGTATAATAAATCAATAATAAAAAATATATTTTATTTTAATAATTTAAAGTTAAGTTTTATGAATTTTTAATATTTTGATAAATATAGGTGCTTTGAAGATATTTAAATTTTATTTGAATTTAATTAATGTTAGAAATCAGAGTAATTAAAAAATACTAGTTAATTATTTTTGTACATACACTAAGTTTGATTTTTGCATTAAAATTTTAGATAAAGAGATTCTAGTATAATAAATAAACTAGAAGGTAATTTGTATATTACATAAAAAAATCAGAGGACAAACAGTATAAAACTAAACATAGTTAATGATTGTTTAACGAAAATTCTAAAAAAAAGAATTTTTAGTATAGAATTACAAAATAAAAATTAAAAAAATATAATTTTAAAATATTAAAAAATAACTAATATAATATAAAAAAATACAAGAGACAAATAGTTAGCATCATTCTTAGCACCTTATTAAGCAATGAATAATTTTATTAATAATTTTTTGTTAGTAATATGTTAGTTATTCTTTCCTAATTATTGATGCATTCTTTACCGTCTTATTTAGTAACAGAAGCTTTTATTAATAAATAATTTTGGTAAAATCATAATAAATTCGTCAATAATTATAAAAAATATTTGAAAAATTCATCAGCATGAAAATGATTCGGCAATAAAATGATTTCATTTGTAAATTTCATTGAAATATTGTCATATATAATGATTCTTTTCATATCGATATTATAATTAATTATTTAAAAATTATATATATATATATATATATATATATATATATATATATATATATATCAATTATTTATCTACAGCTTGAATATTCCAGAAATCAACAATCATGCCTAACCCCAAGTATTTTATTTCTAGAAAATTAAATTTTAGGACCAAAAATACTAATAAATAAACTTTAACACGTGACTTGCAAAAATCTCTCACCGGGGACACGTGCAGAAATTAAGGAAATAACAAGAAAATATGATTGGTTTGTATGACATGTAACTAAATAACACCATTTTCCCAAGTCCTACGAATTATTTGATAGAACCGTGTAATTGAATTTTTTCGATTCTACTCCCTCTATTTGTCTAACTAAATTAGTTAAGCTTTAACTTTTCGCCCTAACATTTTCCTTGCAATAGTGCCTAATAAATCTGCCAGCCATAAAAGGATCCAATCCGTATTCTTAATTTTATATATTGAGTACACAAATGTGGTGGTGTGGAGTTAAAATATTTTCAGTTTTAAACTTATTTTATTCTGAAACTTGAAATTTGATTCAAATTCGATCAATTTTTTTGAGATTAACTCGTGGCATATTTAAATTCGATTTAATCTTATTGAAAAACAAGTAAAATAGTAAATGATAAGAGTTTAAACTCGATCGAGCATCATTTAAGAGCTCAAGCTCGATGGCTTGATATACTTGACTTGAAATTGACTCGATTAATGTAAATATTAAGTAAAATAATAAAAGTTGAATTAGACTTATGAATTTTGTTAAGTTAAGTATTATGGAGTTCAATTTTGAATATTTTTTTAAGTCAATCTCAAATAGCACATAACGAAATTATACTTCTAAAGATTTTGAATTTGAATTTTTTTATTCATTGTTACCAAGATTTATAGAAAATTTATTATTATTGTTATTATTCCAATCCATTAGATTTCAGTAAGTAAATGAAAACCAAGTGTCTATAGTATTTTCAGCTATTTCATGGGCATTCGTATACTAAGGTTGTCACGACCCCACCCGTGGGCCCGTGACCGGCACTAGGGAATGGGTAGGCGTAAGGCCACCGAAACCCGTAGTAAGCCTGACACTCACTGATTTAAACAAATCTCATCTCAAATTAATATTATTAAAACCACAAATTATCTTAATAGCTACATTCTAAATAAATACTTCGGTTTGCCAGAAAAACTAGGCAAGACCTGAAACTCAGAAAATTTACAACCGATACATCTACTATTACTACTGCGGAGAATCTAAGATTTACCAATTTATATACCAAATCAAATACATCACCCGATGATGAAGGAGTCGGGTTACTGAATAAGAGTCGCGAGAGGACTAACAGTCACGAATCTGAAAAACAGTAAATGGAGACTGTCAGTCTCGAGAGTAAGCTAAAATCATATATCTAAAACAGTTTCAAATATCTCAATGTCACCTTATTTAATTTTAAAATAATTAATAAATCACGCGAACCATACGTGTCATGTTAAAACATATGTGTCATGCCATGCTTAAATAAAATTTATTCCACATGCAACGGGACGGAGTACTTCAGTAGAACTCTAATACCAACTCTAAAATCTCGATTATTTCAACACTTATGTCTCAACTAACCTCAAATCTATCATCTCAAACCTCTCATTCTAACAGGACTGGCGCCCAGAGAGCAAAGCTCGACCAGGGACCTTACCTCCAGTCCGATCACTTAACTCTTAGCCTTAGCCTTTCGGCTCTCTTATCCAATAAGACTGGCGCCCAGAGAGCTTAGCTCAACCAGGGACCTTACCTCCAGTCTGGTCACTTAAATTTCCAAATAAGCCGGCGCCCAGAGAGCAATGCTCGACCAGGGATCTTTACTCCGGCAACCACACTCTACTAAGCCCAGAGAGCGATGCTCGACCAGGGCAGGTCCTAATCTTTCTTCTTAAAATTTTTACCTCTTTACCCTTTCCTATCTCTCTCGGATTATATTTGGGACACTCATCCAACTCCTATGTTCTACCTCGTCCCATCCCGAGTCATCATGCAATATTAAAATTGGTAATAAAGGAAAAATATATTTAAATAGTAATTAAAAGCATCATGCAAATGATAATAATAATAATTAAATGAAAAATTGAAATTGCAAATAAATATTCACAGTAGCAAATCAAATTTTATGCATGACACGTGCGTAAGCGATATATGACTTTAACTCACAGGTTTGGCGACCTCCTAGCTCTGCTCCGGTGCCTCGGTAGGAGCGAGCCGAACGAACTGACAATCTAGTCACGGAAAACAATTTATCAAAACGATGAAACAATTACAATAGATCCTAGGTCTAGATTCCTATGACTGACTGTCTAAGAATCTCGACTCAGGAGAATTCTACCGAAAATCCGGCAGAACCTCCCTTACAACACGAACATTACCCTCCGTAAAAACGGGTCCAGGACCTGCCAGAAAAACACTCCAAATATCCAACAATTTAAACAACGGGAGTCGGGTCCCCAAACTTCACTATTTTCCGACTCCGCCACACAGCACAAAATACGAGGCAGGCAAACTGACAAACAATTATTTTTGACTCACAATATCATCAAATACACAATATAATCCAATAGACACAATTAGACCAAGAATTTCTAAAATTAACAGGCCAAAGAAAATTACCGAGACGCTCGATCGCTCGGTCGACTCGCCTCCAGCCGCCGGAGTCCGATCGACGATCCGAACACACCATCGGACTCACAACGACGCGCTGATGACGATCCCCGCTTCTGATTTTCCGATCTGACACCTGACCATCCGGAGAGATTTGCGAACGATCACGGCCGTCGATTTACAAACGAAGCCCGATCGCCACGAAACCAGTGCCATCGCGAAGCTTGAGCAAAGGAGAGTCGGGATATGGCCTCCGATCGTCCATCCTCCGTCGGATCTCGCTGGAAAAATCCAAAAACGCCGGCTGCCACTATTTCCTCTCTCCACCGGATCTTCCGATTCCGGCCACCACTGTCGATACCGCCGCCGCCAAAACAAAGCCGAGGCCAAGAGGAGTCGATCGGCAAGATCAATACCACCGACGAACGCGAAGGAAGCTTTGGCCATTTTCCTCCTCATGGCGAGGCTGCGCCGTCTTGACGCCTCAGCAGCCACGGCCACCACCAAGTGGCTCCGACGACGCACGCCACCGCAGCTCCTCCTTCTTCTTCGCTCTCTCTCTCTCTTCCTCTCTTCCTTCCCCGATCCTTCTTTTCTTTCTTTCAATATCGACATTTGACCCCTGAACTTTTTCTTATTACAATTTGGTCCCTCAACTTTCTTAATTACTTACAATTTCATCCTGCAGAATTCCAATTTAACCCCCAAACTTTCCTTTAGCCTTTCAATTAAGCCCTTAACTAATTAATTTGGGCCAAATCCGAATTATTGAAAATACACAATTACAAAAATACCCCTGACCGACATATTTATTTACAAAAATACCAAGCTCACAAATTTTCATTAAAACCCCATAAAAATAAAATTATACTTTTAATCCTTATTCCAAAATAAATTTCCATTTTAAAATTTAATACTACTAATCAATTATAATACCAATTTTCCCAAAATTCTTTTATAGAAACATCCTTTATAATTTCTTCCAAAATTTTTCAATATATAATTTTACTTATATAAATATGCATTTGGGAAAATTTTGAATAACCAAAATATAATCATTTCTCAAATAGTTTACTTGAATAATTTCTTAAAATTTCAAACTAATTGGGTATAGAAAATAACTCATTTATTTGATTAATATTAAATTTTTCATTAAATCATTCCAAATTAAACCCAATAATAATGAAGCTAAAATTAACTTAAATAAAAACTCATTATTAAATATATAAAAATTCCGGGTGTTACAAAGGTGTTGGAGGTGAATTACCTCAAATGAATGCAATGAATGTAGTTTAACTATGAAATGTGTAATATTTTTAGTTTCTAATCTAGGAGATTATGTGAGTAATAAAGAAACTTAGATTACTTTAGATTTTAGGCTAAATTGATACAGGTTTATTAATCAATATGTAAAACTAATTAACAAACTAAAATATGAGTTATAAAATTTTAAAGTTGTGAATGTATAATTAATAAGTAGAGAAGGAAAAATAAGTTTAGAAAATTGAGGTGAGAACACAATTTCTATAAACTAATAACTATGAGTGTGAAATATAAGTTGAGGAATTGAAAGCAATAAATATAACAATGAAATAGTAATTGAAAAGCTTGAAGAATTGATTGCATAAACTAAATGACTTATAAGATTATAACTTATTAGCGGTGACCAATGAAAGCTTGACCATACTAAAAAATTAGAGACTAAGGACTAATATTCTATTATAAAGATAATGTTTATAGATTCTGGATCTGTTTTGATTTTGTGTTTGATTGATAGGATGGTTATCACTAGGTAATCCTTGTCTATTTATAGAAATCTATGACTTGAAGACTATGCTTACATATATCCATTTCTTGGCTCTTCAATTAACTCTACACCTTGTGAGTATGTGTTGATGACTTTCACATTTCGCAAATATAAATTAAAATGTAACTTTCATTCTTTACTTCCTTAATTTTCTCACTTTTTTTCCATATCACAAGAACATGCTTTATTCTTTTAGGATATGCTTAACGTCCCTGCTAATTTCTTTTTGTTTTTCACTTGTGTTTCTTCTTCCCATTTTATAATAAAAAATTAATATAACTTTTCTGAAAACTCGTTAACTTTCTTTACATCTCCTTACTTTCTCATTTATTACATGTTAATAATCCTTAAAGATAATTAAATTGACTCCTAGCTAGTGGGTTGAAAAGTTAAACTGAGTCAGGAATCCGGCAATGAGACGGAGTCCACAAATTACAAAATTTTTGAATAAAAATTTATGGGCTTTTTCATTGAGTTTGACCAAATTACAGAGATTGAGCCAGTGTTAAATTTAGGCGTAAACAACCGAATAAACTCAAATTTAATTTTGGTTAATTGGAAGAGAAGGAAAAATGTCAAAATTAAGGGTATAATGCGTGAACATTGAATCTTAAATTAGCTACTTGGGAATTGGGTATAGCTAAGTACATAACTTGCCTTGGAAAAGTTTTCTAGATGTGGAATTTGCTGCCCCTATCGAACATCCAGAATTATACTGCATTACAATATTTATGTGCTTGATGAAGAAAAGTTCTAAATTTCCTTTTTCAATAGAAATTAATGTTGATGGGGAAATGGAGGATTGATCAGTTTTTAGGCACAATATGGAGAATCTACAAACATATATATACTAACTTTTTTACGAAAATGTGACTCATATATTCTTTAAATTCATATCACATTATATATATTTATATATATATATATATATATATATATATATATATATATATATATATATATAAATTGACTAATAAATTAATAGACAAACATTTAATTATTATAATTATAAACTTAGCATGGAAATTCAAAGTAGTTGATATACATTATGAATTTTGCTTTTTATTTTTATTTATTTAAAATAATTATACATTTTGGTAATTTATAATAAAATTATTTTTGTACATGACTTATTTTTTATTAAAAAATTATTTTTTCTTAAACGTAGCATATTAATATTATATATGAAATTAATTTATATAAATATTAATCAATAACTTATCATCATTATTATTATGAAATAGTTTTTTTTTAATTCTTTACTTATTCTACTTAAATCAGAATAATATATCTTATAGGTAGGCCAAATTTTGGTAATTTACTAGAAACTTATTTTTAAGTAGTAAATAATTTATTTTCAAAATAAATAATATTTCTTATAATAAAAACAATATATTAATTGTAACAACATTTAGTTATAATGTAACACGAGCTTTTAATGAATTTATCTACTCAATTCTTCCTTTTATATATATATATATATATATATATATAACTTATTTTATTGAAATCTAGCAATTTTATTGAGGTGTCAGATGATATAAAATCAACCTCATTAATATACAAACTAATTTATTAATTCTAATAAATAACTATCAAATTTTAAAATTAAACTTCTATTAAGTTAAAAGAATTTCATTAAACTACTTTAAATTATTATTATTATTATTATTATTATGTCTCGTATAATTTTCATATATAAAGGCCGAGTTCATAGATAATTTATATAAATCTCCTAAACAATAAAATTTACATAAAAAATAACAATTCTTGCAAATAAATCAATAAATAATATAAAATTTTATCGGATATTTTTATATCACAAATAATGAATTCAAGAAAATTACAACATAAGTAAGTGTGTGTGTGCGCGTACACACACTTGGACATGCATGAAACACAAAATCTCCTATGCGATTTTGATATCTGTAATTCAGAATTTGATTAATTCCTGTGGTTCTAACTAATAATGGAGCGTCGTTTTCAGCGCAGTGTTGGATTAGCGTAACCCATGCAGATTTCTCTCTCTCTTTTTTTTTTTTTTCAAAGATACTTACTTTCAAAACTCAAAGCATTTCCACTAAGAGTTTGCATAGGATCGAAAATGACATCTAACGGTGCCTCTTGCCCACCCACTACACAACAACATAACTTCCTGCCTCTACTCTCTAATCACATGTTTTAGGGTTCTAATTCTATAAAACTAGATTAAAAGAAAAAAAAAAACTATTTAGGGTAATATGCTTCACGTCTGTACACCGTAATAAATAATTAAGTTCGGTTTTATAATGTTTTTCACGTTGATTTTGTTATATTTTGTTTAGAACAACATAATTGGAATTGACTAAATATGATTCAGTTGAGTTCAATGCTTGTTTCGTTGTGAACTTTTCAAATGCATTCATAAATTGGAATCTTTTTTTTTTTTTCTTTTTTGATGATATTTTCTCTCTTGATATTATTGAAAATATTTCTTAATTGTATCATTGTGACCATCTTTTCAATAAATAAACAAATAAAATGCCTCTACTCAAGCTTTGGTGATGAATATTCTCGAAACCAAAAAAAGAAAAAGAAAAAAGCTTTGGTGATGAAGATTTCAAACATGAAAAACTTTTAGTATGTGATTCTTATGGTAGGCAGAAGCACATGCAAGAAGAAGAAGCAAAAGTTGTAAGCTAATTAGGCAAAGCCTATATGGCATAGCCCTTGATAAAAATGGCGTTGGTGGTGGTGCATGGCACTAGTGGCACGCACAATTTAGTGGCACTTAGGTTTTGCATAAAATTCTTGTCCAATCTAACTATATTTTTCTACCTATATGTAAATAACATCAAATCCTTATTTATTAATTTTAAATAATTAAATATATGTCAACTATTGAATGATAAATATTTATGTCGATCCTATTTTATTGAGATGTATCCACCTAGTGTAAGTAAAAACTAGTCTGATTTAGAAGATTAGTCTATGTTGCTTTATAATCCATGTTAATTTTGATACAATTACTTTGAATTAGGTGATAAAATATTACCTCAAGAATTTTAACATAGTTGCATACTCAAGGCTCGAACTTGAGACCTTAATTATGTTAGAAAATACTCTTATCATTTTATCTACATGCTCTTAGATTATGTGTGCCTTTTTTTTTAAAAGAATAATCTTGCTTAGGCTTAGTGTATGTTTTCATTAGTACATCAAACCAATAGAAGATTGACACAAATTCATTAGTTTTAAATGATGAAGCATGTGTCAATCATCCAATACCAAAGTTTAAAACAATTATACATACGTGTGACTCTCCTATTAATTGCGGTATATACATCAAATTTAGGTAAGATTTTTTTAATTCATAAATAAGAAAAAAAAAAATTTCCTATGTATTCCTACCTACACACTAAAGCGATAGATGAATGACATGTATCATTAATTTTAAATAATGAAATATATGTCAATCATCCAATATTAAAGTGTAAAATACTTATACATATATTACTTTTCTTTTAATTATGGTGTATACACCAAGCCTAGGTAAGAACCTCCTATAAAAAAAATGAATTATAACTTAATATCTTACTCTGGTTGAGATATACACCTACTATCAAATTTAACTTTTAATTATATTTTTATGTAAATTTTTACTCGGTATTCAAAATTAGTTTGACTAATTTAGAGCATATACTGAACATAATCATTACGGATAATAAAATACTGTCTCAAGAGTTTGACAAGTGAGATAACTTCTTTTATGAAATTAAGAAATTAGTAACCTTATCCTTCTTCTTTTGGTTAATGAGTTTATAGTATATTGGAGTTAGAATTTAAAATTGAGTTATTCAAACACAAATTCATGTGTGAGAATATCAAAAAAAAAAAAAAAAAAGAAAGAAAAGAAGAAAATGCATTCTTTATAAACCAAACAAGAATATAGAATTCCATCTCTAAAATGTAAATCTATCCCTAATTGCGACTCCAATCAAATACAAACTTCTCCATAATCGATCCTTATAGTATTTGACTCATGGAGCTATGTTTGGTTGGAAAGATCAATAAAAAGTAAGAATGGGTGTTGAGATAATTTTGATTTAGTATTATTAGAGATATTCTAGTTGTTCCCCATTAGGAGGTGAATAAGGTAATTATTAGAGATATCCAAACAATGGTACTAATTCAGCTTCTTTCATCATGGGTGGAATGGATCATCTCCTATAAAAACCAATTCCAATAAATTATAAATTATGAGGTCATCATAGAATAGAAAAAGAAAACATGAAGAAGAATTTAGAAAAGAAAAAAAAAAGGGATTGGAAAATGGTGAACCAAAACATTAATGACTGATTCTGCCAGCTTTCAAGCCGGGAACTGGTAGCCTAGGCTTCATCCTGGGCCAAGGGCCCTATCCGGCCCGGCCTGCAAGAAAAATAAGGAGGGTTCGGACACAGGTGGCATTTCTACATCAATTTTATTTCGTAAATAATCAAATAAAATAAATTAGTTCAAACTAGAGCTGGTTTAAAATTGAATTTAATTTTTTTATTCAGAAAAGAAGATAACTAAATTTCGTTCTAAAATCTTTTCTAATAAGATCTGTGTAATGGACTCCATTTTTGTTAAACAACCGAATATAAATATTTTTAAAAATTACATAAAATACTGAATTTTTAAAAATAATATCATTTATATGAGGATCACTTTTTTCTTTTTGAATTTACAGAAGTCATTTTAACCTTTTCAAAAAATACTTATAACTTTCGTTTACGGGATTATATAAAGTGAAGTTTTATTCTTTTTTTTTTTTCTAAATTTTTTTATTATTATTTTCTTCTACTCGTCGCTATTTTTTTTATTTTTTTGATATCCTTTTTCTCTCTCTCTCCCGAATGTGTATGCAAAAAGCATAAGAAAAATGGACGTAGAAATAACTATGATATCTTTCTTATACATATAACAGCTTTTTATGTTTATTTGATGAAGTTCATATTCTTAAGTGTATGGGCGTTGGAGGGATGAGAGTCTATTCAAGTTGTTCCAACTTTTAGTACCGAAAAATATAGAGTTTTTAAAAGCATTAAAGAGGGATAGATATTCTCATGTTTATTCTAAGTAAATAAGACAAATATATTTTGTAATTAGATTTAAGATACAATAAGTGTTTAACTCTCTTGCTAATATGAATTTTTATATTTCCAACTAAATTTGTGAGTCTCTGATTTATTGATTAATAGTAGAAAAAATATATTGAATTCTTTTAATTTGTTATTGATTATGTTTTCAGAAAATGTTGAGTTTTAGGAATTTGATAAAAGGTGTAATGATTTACTATTTTAGTATTAGAAAATATAAAAAAATACATAATTACAAATAATATTTGAATACGTGCTTATAGTGTTTGATAAATTTTCTGAATAATATATATTTTATTTTACTTTTGGTTATGGTTTAATGAGTATGGTGAGGATGAATTTTCTATTTATATTCGAACTATATATATATAACACGCACGAAAGATACTATAATATTTTTTTAAGCAAGTTTAGGAAAATAGAGATTTGTTTGTAACTTTGTTACTTTGATATGTTATAAACTTTTATGTGTAATATTGTAAATATTATTATTCTTTTTTATTTCTATATTTAAAAGTATATAATGAAAAAAGAGAAGAAGAATAATAAATTGATAGGATGATCAAAGAAAGAGTAAGTGGATTATTATACAACTAGCAAAGAAAGAAAATCGTATGAAGCATTAAATCAAGACTTGTTATTACTCAAGTTAATTCATTTTTTTTTCTTGTAATGTTGTTACCTATGTGTAGACAAGTAATGAAATGACAATTTGAATTGGCTAATAAATTAAACTAAATGAGATTATGTTTTGCACTGACGATGTTTGATAATATACTTATTCTAAGAAATTGGCAAAAATTTTTAAATGGTGACAAAGTGTGCAGGTGTCTAGATACCAAAGGTATAAAGTGAAAACTAAAAAAAGATGTTTCAGATATTGTTTATATACTTTCATTTACTAAAATATATGAAATGTATATCATCTGCCGTAACTTTTACTTTTATTTTATTAAAGATATATACATAGTAAGTATATTATATAAAGAATATATATTAAAATAAATTGAATGTATTCCATAATATTGCATGAACAATAATATTATATCCATTGCTACTGAAAAAATAAATTTTAAATTAAAAATATGTTATACAAATTGAAATTTTAATTAAAAATTATCTAATATATAACTAGCATATACATTTTATATCCAATTTCTATAAAAAAAAATAAGTGTATTATATATATTATTTTCTAAGATTTTATCTTCTTATTTTTATAAATCTGTAATTTATATGAATTAAAATGGTTGTAGATACCAAATATATATTTAATATAATACCATATTTTGTTGAGCGTATACTATTTGTTGTTATTTTTGGCTTTCTTTGAAATGCAATATTTAAAGTATACTATTAATATATGCAACATATACTAAAATAAGAGTATTGTATATATTTTTTAGGAATTTATTTTTTATATTTTAAATATAATATATATATATATATATATATATATATATTAAATATTTTACATATCAAATATACACTTAATGTATTTCATATTTCTTCAAATAGATCCCATTTGCTTCTACTTTTTTTATTATATTATGTTTTAAGTGTATAATATGTTTAATAATTTCATAAGTATAGAATAATAAAATAATATTATAATGTAATGACATTTTTTTAATTTCTAATAATAAAACCTTAACTAAATCAATCAATTAAAATTGGTATCATATTCATTACTATTGAAATTAAAATCTATTGGTTAAGAAAATTAAAATTTTAATTAATGTATACCCAACATATACTTAACATATACTTTTTACTGTACATTTATTAGAAAGAGTTTTTTTCATAGTGATTTTCATATTTTTTAAAAATAAAATTGACTTATATGTAAAATAAATTATATTTTTAATAAATTAATAATAATATTAATTCGATTTATAACTTAACATTAATAATATTTTAAAAAAAGGCTCGAAATTTTGTCAACATATATCATATGTATATAAAAGTATACCATTTTTGTATTTATGGAAAAAAATATATACCATTTATCTAGATGTTACATTTACCTGCAATTTTGAGTTATGATATTCAAAATTCAACTCAAAATTCTTTAAACTACTACCAACATCCTGCAATAATATTGATTTATCAATTGTAACTCAATTTCAACTAAATAATAAAAAATCTACCTAAAAAAATAAAATTATTGTTACTTGATCTACCTTGAATGAAGAAAAATGAAACTCTTAGATCTAATCTTTTTGCCCTGAATAATTGATTTAGTTTTGAAATCATTGTAAAAAATAATATAGGTAGGCAAATGGAAAAAGAAGTATGAGACTATAGAATATTTGGCTAACATGAAAATGGAAAGATGGAGAAGCTTTTTTGAAAAGATGAAATGAGAGCATTGAGAGAGTTAGAAATAAAATTAATAAGGCGTCCATGTACTTTTGAAATAAAGTTTTTAATTTATAGTATTTTTTTTTAAAATTTTAACAGTAAAAGTAACATATTTAATATATTTTCAATATTTATGAAAAATTTCAATTCTTTTAAAGATCCATTTAGGCTGGACCCACTTCTATAAAAGTCAATATAAGAAATTAAAGAGTATTGTTATTTTCTTAAAACTAAGGAGTAGCTACTATTTATCACTTATTTTTAAGTTTAATTTATTATTTTTTATTATATTAAATATTTTTTATATTTTTATAATATCTACTATTGCTTCTTTTATTCCAAAGTCAATGTATCTAAACAATCAAATTCATAAATAAAGTTATAATTTAATTCTTGAAATTTTTATTAAATGTTAAACTCATTTATTTTTCTTTTAAATTGAAGTAAAATATTTATTTTTGACATAATTTATTTTTATCTGTAAAAAACATAAAAAATTAGATACTTTTAATTATAAATATATATTTTATTTAAATAACTTAAATTAATTATATAGTAATTTGATAGTGTTGTTGTAAATATATATATTTTTAAAATATTTAAATTATTAAAAACTATTTAAAAATTAGAATTAGTAAAAATAATTAACTATTTTTAATAAATATTAAAATTAATTTATTATAAAATTAACTATTATTCTTATTAAAATAATAATGTTACATTAACATAATTAAAGTTAATCTCAAAAGAGTTTCATACTTAATAAAAATTTAAGAATTAAATAATAATTTTTTTCACTAATTAATTTTTTAGTTGTATTAATTTTGAACTAGGAAAAGAATAGTTAATTTTATAAAAATATAAAAATAAAACAGAAAAAACCCGTATATTAAAATAAAAATTAAGATATAAATGGTAATTATTTATAAAATTAGTTCTTACTCCAAATAAAATTTCATTAATTTATTAATTTAACTCTTTACTTGTAGTGATTTTAGATGGTGGGTGTGGTAAATAGTTTTATAAAAATATAGGGGTTCTAATATTAATAAAAGAGGGACCAATTTGTATAGGACACCAAACTTCAAGGGATAAATAGTAATTAACCCAGATGAGAAAAGGAAAAGAAAACTGAGAGAAATGAAGCAAATTCCACCCATCTGTGTCACGCTGATATGATATCTGTGCAGAAAGGAAAGGAAGGAAATTATAAGAAAAGAAAAGAGAACAAATACCCCGCATCTCCTCTTTTGGTCTTTGTGATCTCAGTAGAAATTACTATGGCAATTGTCATAAGTTGTTAACAGAGAGAGAAAAGCAGAAGGAAGAAGAAAAATGAAAGGAGGAGAATACAGCGATGAAAATCTTCTATTGAGATCTCGAGACGACGTCAATGAAAACCACGATGTTATAGACGACAATGACGATTTAGAAGGTGGTCAACTTATAGCGACGGCAAACAGTCCAGGTAGTAGCGGAGGAGGAGCAGCCGGTGTGATTAAAGATCTCTTTCTTAAACATTTGGATCGAGGCTTATCTGGTCGCCGTCTTTCTAGTTTCAAGCGAATTGATTCTAGTAGAGATAGCCCTAAGCCTTCTCTTATTCATAATCATAATCTTAATCATAATCGTAATGATAATGATGATGATGATGTTCTCGCTGATAGTGCACCTCCAGAATGGGTTTTGCTTCTTATTGGTTGCCTTCTTGGTCTCGCTTCCGGTCTCTGCGTCGCTGCTTTTAATAAAGGGGTTAGTATTTTTTTCTTCAAAAAGAAAATCATTTTTGTCGTTGTTTTGATTTTCTACTGAGGTAAATTATTGATCTGGATCTGTGACTGTGAATTTACTTTTGTTTCTTGTTATCAATTTAATTTCATGTTCAGTAAGGCTAACTATAGCTACTATGAAATTATATGCTACTTCTGTTTAAGCACCTAATTTGTTCCTCTATGAAAATGCCTGCTACATGCATTTACTTTGGAAATGCTGTTGACTAATTTTGGAAAGGAATGAGAATTGCTTTCTATATCCTCTAATACTTACAGGTCTACTTTGTGGGTTTGCTCTATGTAGCTTTTTGATAAAACAATGTTGTAATATCTTCAACTGCAACTACTGATCTGTATTCTGAGTGATCATGAAGATTTTTTGATCTTCTATTTACTTCACGTTTATGGTTTTATGGGTTCTTAATAACATTTGATACTCATCTAGGTTCATGTAATACATGAATGGGCTTGGGCTGGAACTCCTACTGAAGGGGCTGCATGGCTTCGAATACAGAGACTGGCTGACACTTGGCATCGAATTCTTTTGATTCCAGTCACTGGGGGGGTTATTGTTGGAATGATGCATGGCTTAGTAGAAATATTAAATCAAATAAGGCAGACCAGTTCGTCCCAAAGACAAGGTATCGATATGGTTGCAGGAGTCTTCCCTACAATAAAGGCCATTCAGGCTGCTGTTGCTCTAGGCACTGGTTGCTCTTTGGGTCCTGAAGGGCCTAGTGTAGATATTGGAAAATCTTGTGCCAACGGAATGTTATTAATGATGGAAAACAACAGAGAAAGGGAGATCACTCTTGTTGCAGCTGGTGCGGCTGCTGGGATTGCCTCAGGTATCTATAATTTCCTTATGTTTCAATTATTCTTAGGTTATTAGTTTTCTATTTGACAGCTGCTATTTAGAGGCATGTGTTTCATTATGCTTTAATGTAAGTTACATGCTCTTTCATCTGTTCCTCATTTTTCATTAGCCAATATATACCTAGTGTCCAAGCACAACTTGTTGAGGGTGTTCCTTAATATTCATGTTTAGGATGAGTAATGATTGTAGGAGCTCTGTATTTCATAACAATTAGAGTTCATGGTGCATATCATCTTAATATGAGGCCAGGAGCTTCTCTGTCTTAGTCAAATGGAGATTAGTTATAGATGAATCTTGCATACCCATAAAATAACCACACTCATGTATAGAAAAGACTTAAGGGCATGTTACAATATATTTATGCATCACTTAAAAGAAAGATCTGAGTTTCTTCGAAAAGAAAAAGGAAGATAGGGTTGTCTCTCTTAGTCAAAAAGAAAAGTAATATTAGATGAAATTCCAAAGCATAACCCTTAAACTAATCAATTATATAGTGAAAGACTTGAGGTAGTGGTTGAAGTATAAATACATATGTCGAAGTTATATAATAACAAGAGTTTGAGTTGAAAAAGGGAAGAGCTGCTTTTTTGGAGACAATATCAGGATGTTAACGTGGAGGAAGAAGACACAACTGAACCAAGATTGTCTCAGACAAGTTATAGTTGCTAGAGATCCTTTTCTACTACCATTGCAGTTGTTAAAGCTGCATCTCAGGCGCAACATGCACGAGGCTCAACTCTATGTGCCTCATAGCCTTAGAGGTAAGCAACTTTAGTGAGGTGTGTGCCTCAGGGGTGGTGGTGAGGTGCAAAAAGGGCACGCTTTAGTGAAATTGGACCTAAATTTTTTATTTTACGTATAATGAGAATTGGGCCATTGATTGTAAGTTGGGCCTCATTAATGTTAGACCTTATTACTTCAAGAAATCAAAAGAATATTGAATGAGATTTTGTACAAGTCAAAGAGCATCTTCTTGAAAGAGGGCTAATTCTCCTCTTCCTGTTCTATGATCCGATTGACGTTCTTCAATCACTAACCACAATAACAGTTCTTCCTTTAGAGTGCCCTCTTGCATCCCGTGATATTTGATGCTAATCTGTTCAATTTGGTCTGGCTATGTAGTGTACTTAATTTCGGATTCATGTGATTGTTTTTGCTTTAACAACCAACATTAATCAACACTGTTAGCTACCTCAAGATTATTTAGGATTTTTTATCTGGCCACTAGTGTCCTAATACAGAATTTCTTTGCAGTATTCATCTAATTTCACACCATTGCTTCTGTGTGGGTTCTGTAGCTAATCTAATTCAGAATAATAGTGGTTCCTTCTGCTGTTTCTATTAAATCTTTTTTACTAGTGAAGTGTTTGGTAGGGTTCTTCAAACAAATAAGAAGTCAGCAAATGCATTTGAGTTCGTTCTATGGCTCCGGTAGTTGAGCTAAGCCAGAAAGAATGATGGTTCCTGCTTCTATTTCCATAAATCCTCTTCACCAGTGAGCTCTTTCTGGTTCATTCATTTTGTTGATCTGTTCCCTCTTCTCTCCTTCAGGTTTCAATGCAGCTGTTGCGGGCTGTTTCTTTGCCATTGAAACTGTTTTAAGGCCTCGCCGTGCTGAAAATTCGCCTCCATTTACAACTGCAATGATAATATTGGCTTCAGTTATATCTTCAACTGTATCAAATGTTTTACTTGGTACACAATCAGCTTTTACAGTGCCACCATATGATTTAAAATCCGCTGCTGGTATGATTTCTCACTTATTTGTTTCTATTCTTAGCTTCTGCATCTAACATATAAATATTTGCTTTCCCGGGTTTTATTGCATAAACATGTGTGATGCTAAACCCAGGGACAGAGGGGGACAACAATTTCCCCACTCCCCCACTAGTTTATTGCTCTCCACAAGCTTAGATGATTATACTCAATAAGCCGTAAACCTTGTAGATGACTTTCAGTGAGATTATAGGAAATAAATAGTGGTGCTAAATTTTTTAATTTCAATTTCATTTGTACCTTTAAGCTTTATAGCAATCTTATTTAAGGTAAATTGCTCTTTGTTAAACTTTTGCTTTAGAACAATTCCTGGTTTAAAACTACTTTATAACCATGATGTTAATTATTTTACATGAGTTATTCATCATACAGCATTACGTGATTAATTAATGATCTTTTGTTTGATTATAGAAGTATTAATTAGTAATCTTGCTTATAGGCTATTTTATATATGTGTATATATAAGACAAAGTTAAACAAGCCTTAATATGAATTAGTTTGGCCCCCAAAAAGAATTTTCTAGCTCCACCCGGCTGTAACTCCCCAGTGCTTCTTTAAATGTCATTATCTTATTTATTCAAGAATTAGGTTACTTTTAGCCCTTTGCGGGTTTATTACTTCACTTTGAGGCCATAGGCTTTCTCTTATGGATGTAAAGTAGGAATGATTGTATTTGCTTTGATGAAATCAATATGGATCTTGATGTACTTTTTGCATCACTGGAGATATCAATGAAAATATAATTCCTGTTCTTCCTTCTCTCTCTCTTGTTCCCACTTTGGACCCCCAAAATAAGAAAAGAAAATAACTCAGATTGTTGCTTGTGAAACCTGTCTAGCTAGAAATTTGGAAACGAGTGAAATAGACATCAATGCATCTGCTGGCTATTTTTTTCTAATCTTTTTTTTTTAATAATTGGCAATTGCTTTGCAGAATTACCCTTGTATCTGATATTGGGCATGTTATGTGGTGTTGTAAGTGTGGCGTTTACTCGCTTGGTCTCTTGGTTCATCAAGTCATTCGACTTTATCAAGGAAAAGTTTGGCCTTCCTGCTGTTGTTTGTCCTGCTTTAGGTGGTTTGGGAGCTGGGATAATTGCTCTCAGGTATCCTGGGATACTATACTGGGGTTTCACAAATGTTGAAGAGATTTTACATACTGGAAAAAGTGCTTCAGCTCCTGGAATCTGGTTGTTGACTCAACTAGCAGTAGCAAAAGTTGTGGCTACAGCTCTATGCAAAGGTTCAGGGCTTGTAGGTGGGCTTTATGCACCTAGTTTGATGATTGGCGCTGCTATTGGTGCTGTATTTGGGGGTTCAGCTGCAGAAGTTATCAATTCAGCTATTCCTGGAAATGCTGCTGTTGCTCAGCCACAGGCATATGCATTGGTGAAGTATTTTGCCTTCAAAACTACCGCAATCTATGATAATTATTCATCTCTGACTTCGTAAATCTACCTTTTGCTTTTCATTAAGTTGATTGAATTATATGTATTTTTATGTAGGTAGGAATGGCTGCTACATTAGCTTCAGTTTGTTCAGTGCCGTTGACATCAGTTCTGCTTCTGTTTGAGTTGACGAAAGATTACAGGATAATCCTTCCCCTCATGGTACTTTACCAGATTTAGCTCAAGTTTTTCTCATCTAATATCCATAGGCTGTAGATTCCAACAAAATAGGTCAAGTGTGCAGATGCTTCTGCTCTTTAGTTTGAATTTTCCAATCATATTCTGCTGTCCCTACTACATGCTTACCCTTGACCTTGATTAGCAATTGGGAGAAAATGGGTGGTTTTCTTGTCCAATCAAACGTATGCCATGTCATTATCCTGGATCCTTTTTTAAACAAAAGCAATTAGAGAAGGGTCATATGTAATGAATCTATATAGAGACTGCATCAATTGCACCTGTGGTACTTGACTTGGAATCAAAATCTTAATACCAATTTGCTATCATTTCTGTCTTCTGTTTTTGGTTTCTGTTTTTGAAATTCAAAATGTTTATTTTTGGAAAACAAGCAGAGAAAATTAGGAAAACCACTGTTTATGGTTTTTCTGTTTTAAGAACTAAATGACAAAATAAATATTTAATTATTGTTATCTGTTTTAAAATTGAAAAGGACCAAAATCCAAACATAACTTTGATGCCAAATGGCCGTTAGTTCTCTGCTTCTCTCATTATATATCCATAATGCTACAATTTTTTTAATTAATTGTAATTCAATTTGTAACAAGAGTTTGCTGCTGCTGCTGTTACTATTTCTTATTCTCTATTGAGGAAGCTTTTGTTTGTTTTATCCCATTTGACATCTGAAATTAGAACTCTTTTAATGTGGTGATACTGTCTTCCTTTTGAAATTTGCAAGTAGGGTGCTGTTGGATTAGCAATATGGGTTCCTTCTGTGACCAACCAGGCAAAGGAGACTGAAGCGTCTTCTACACGTACTCTGACACGGGGCTATTCTTCTCTTTCAAATTCTGAAGACAAAAATGAGATCTGGAGAAGAATTGATGATGGAGATGATCTAGAGCTTTCTGTCATAGAAAATGCTTCTGATCACGAAGCAATCAATGAAGATTTGCTTTTGGATGACTTGAAGGTTTGGGTTATTTCCCCCTTATCACTAATTGTATTATCTTTTGTTTTTCTCTTAATTTTTTCCTGGATTCATTGCACTAATGTTTTTTAGGTTTAATCTGTGCTAAATGTCTTTTCATGTTGCCAATTCCAGGTTTCTAGGGCCATGTCTAAAAACTTTGTAAAGGTTTTAGGGGCTTCAACACTGAAAGAAGCAGTTGACTGTATGCACGAGAGCAAGCAAAATTGTGTGCTTGTGGTGGATGATGAAGATTTACTGGAAGGAATACTAACGTATGGTGACTTTAGACGACTGTCTAATAAGTCTGATGAGGCTACCATAGGCGAGTCAGCAATTAAAGATGTAAGGATGGAGGTTAAATTCT
This sequence comes from Ricinus communis, assembly GCF_019578655.1. Taxonomy (NCBI): domain Eukaryota; kingdom Viridiplantae; phylum Streptophyta; class Magnoliopsida; order Malpighiales; family Euphorbiaceae; genus Ricinus; species Ricinus communis. The sequence goes on along the minus strand of NC_063256.1, from coordinate 12,731,307 downwards.
TTATGATATATAACTTGAGTGCTACTGGACATGATTATATATGCACATGTAAGTTGTCACTTACAACTCTCCATTATACCAACTCTCCCTATTTCTTTCTGTTTGTTTTCCCTTCCACACGCCCAACTCATACAAGGTACGGGTGTCACCCACCCGTCCTACCAATTTAGACCTGTGGTATGTAATTATTGCAAATAAATGCTATATTTTGTTGAGATTAATATCTTGCTTCAGATTTACACAGCACATAATTATATATATTTTTGCTGCCTAAGCTTTTAATTTTTATTCTCATAAATAATGCGTATGTTGTTTATCAACGTTTACTTCAGGTAAATACATGTCTTGTTTCCTCGGTATGCACCAGAGGGATTAGCTACAGAGGTCAAGGTCGTGGACTGTTGACCTGCTATCCAGACACTGATTTAGCAATTGCCAAGGAATTAATGGAGGCCAAAGGGATCAAACAGTTGCCTGTAGTTAAGCGTGGTAGAGGCTCCTGGAAAGAAAGGAAGCGAAGAGTTGTCGCTATACTTCATTACGATTCAATTCGTAGCTGTCTCAGGTTCTTCTTGCTCCTATGGTCTTAAGTTAAAATTTTAAGATTCCTTTCCATAGTCAGTGCATGCTACTATTTGATTCCAAATGCGTACAATTTTAACTACTTTGCCTTATTCTTTAGAAGTACAGTTGTTGGTTTTTAGTTCTATTTCTTGGTGGTATGATGCTAGTCTTTATGGTCCCAGTCTCTTTTTCTTGTTCTTACATAACATGACAATTATCAAGTGAAGCAATAAAGTTGGTTGAATGTGTTGGAAGTCCTAACAAACTTCTTAATATTGGTATTACCAAATATTTTTTGCCCTTGTTGGAGGGAAGAGAAATAATTGTTCGCCCCAACATACATTGAGCTCAAATTTTTCACACTTGGGTTCCTCTTGCCTAGAAAGATTTTGATCCATATCTTCTCTCTCTTTCTCTCTCTCTCTCTCTCTCTCTCTCTCTCTCTTTGTAATACACTCTTGTACACATGCTCTGATTTTATTTTATATATATATAATTTTTTTTTTTCACTTTCATAGCATTTGGTTCAACATGGCACGCTAGATGATGTAAAATCTCTATTCTTTAACTAGTGTAATGTAGAGGAAGTTTAGGGGTTCACATTCTGAATTGATTTGCATTGTAGACTTTTTGGTTAGGTCTGAAAGTTCTTTTATCTTTGCAGAGAGGAGATAGCTCGCAGGAAGTCCATCTATCAGCATAGAAAAGACAGCAGTCTTAACAAGATGATAGAAAGTGGACATTAATATGTGATAAAGGGAAGTGCTTGTCGAATTTCAAACTCGTTTGGATCTCCCTTGTAAGGGAAAGGTCGAAAGAGAGATATCACGGCTTTTACAATTGTCTTCATCAACAGAATTAGATCACTTATATTCGTCCGGTAACCAGTATATAATCATTTTCTTGTTTTGAGGGTCCAGAAATGAAAATACCCTACAAAGGATTTTAGCAATTGTGTAAGATCAGTCAAGCAAAATGCATATTGTATATGTAATTTTTGTAGTTACATTTCAGTGTTAGTGGAAAAAGAAAAGGGAAAGAAGAGTTCGATAGTTGGATCCAAGTTGAGCTCTTTTTGTTGATGGTGGTGGTGTTTTTTTTTTTTTTTTTTTTTTTCTCTCTGGTCTTATTGTCCTGTTGTTTTACTGCATCTATGAAATCTTGCTCAAGCTCAGCATGATATGCTTGTTGTATATCAACAGGCATTTACAAATAAGACTGCTGCTTGATACCAGAGTTACCAGGCAAAAAAAGAAAAGAAATCATATAGCTTTGATAGTTGTAACTAGCACTAGCATGGGATTTGGTGTTAGCCTTAAGCCTCCGAAAAGCATGTTAGGGATGGGTTGAAAGCTTTAGCCATGACATCACTTATGTGTGCTTTCGATGGAGATTGAGGTCTGATTGCTCAGGCGACATGCTGAGATTGTTTCACTAGGTTGTGCATCATTAATGTCTACTACCACTTTGGATCAAATACATTACTTCACTCGGCCAAATATTATTTACCCATATGTTATCTGATAAAACTATTCAACTTGATGCATTGATTGATCGTGAATCTTTTTCCTTTTTGTATCTGAAGCACAGAATATATGAAATAAATTACCAAGTATTAGAACTTAAAATTTCAGATCATGTGACTTGTTTGCAGATAAAACCGGTTATCAACAGATTAAACTGAATATATTTTATTTGTAGTTTATATTTTGTCTTGTATGAGAACACTAATATCACTGGTTTTTATGCTTTAAATATAATTTTCGGGAAAGTGGAAGAAAAAAGAAAAACTGTAATAGAAGGAAAAGGCCTGTACTAGAAAGAAAAGTGGTACATTGCATATGCCCTTATACTACTTCCAATTTGTTCTTTTTGCTTACCCATGTGTGAAAAACGACTGTTATAGAAAATTATGTTAGTTTTCTTAAAGAAAGTTTTAAATCAAAACAGAAATAGAATTTTGTGTTTATTTATGGTCTTTTTCTTTCTAAAACAAAAATACAAAATTATTTTTTATGTTTTTAAAATTATAATTAAACTATAAAAATCTTTTAAAAATAAGTTTAATTACTTGTTTTTAAATATAAAAAATATTTCATTTATTTTAAATCTATCCTTTATATTTAAAATATTACTTAAATAAAAAATAAAAAATAAAAAAATTTCATTTTTTAAAAAATTAGAAAATAAAAATAGGAAAAAAATTCTTAACATATCATAAATTCCTACGGACTTGGATTTCAATTGGTTTGATTTTAGCTTTCAAAATCATTTAAAACTAGTTAATTTGGCCTGAATTAGTTCTAGTACCAAACCATCCATTATCAATTATTAGTGTTGATACTGCCACATTGATATTAGAAAAATATATTAAAAAATTTCGTGATAAAAAATTATAATTTTAATTTCAGCTAATTATAAATAGGACTAAATCCTCTATTACAATAAGCTATAAGTCTTTTTAAGTCCCGTTTTAAAAAAAAATTCATATATATATTTTTTAAAAATATGAATTATACTATATTTTGTTTTACTGTAATATTACTTTATATCATTAATCTTATTTATATAATATGACAAGATATTAACGTATCTCAGTTCTGATTTATATTATTTATTTATAAGATTAAATATTAAATTTTTAAAAAAATTAATACTTAAATCTCTATTAAGATAAAACATTTTTATAGCCATAATTTTTTATTTGATTCCAAATATTGTATGAACCCTTGAACCCGGATGTAGCAAACTAAACTTCTCAGTAGCCTAATTAAACCTTTTACAAATGAGCGTCCCTCTGAAAGCACACAAACTCAAAACATTATACTGGCAAGACCTCAGCTATTTTGTATTTCTTTTTTCTTTAAAAAGAAAAGCCTCAGTAGTTTGGTGCGGATTAATAGTATCAAATTTATAATTAACTTAAAGTAATTAAAAGTAATTATTAATTCTGGAAGTTATTTATATTAACTTTTATGATAGAAGAAGTATTATAGTAATCTCCATCGCAATACGTCATAAAATATGGTGAATCCGAACACTCCAGTCTACAAACCATTTGGCTTAGACCCGTTATCCTGACCCTTGATCATAGCCAACGCCTCCTTAGAATCAAACTCAACCATCACATGCCGACACCCCAATGACCAGGCTAAATTAAGAACCCGACAGAATGCCCCATCACTCAGCTTCAAGAACCGAACAAGAACCAATTTTCTGCATAAACCCAGAAATCCATTGACAAGCGGAATTGCGTAACGGGCCTCCCGATGAAGCAAGACCATCTTTCACTCCACCATCAACGTTGAGATTAACCCAGTCAGACGGAGGAGGCTCCCAGCCAATATCCATCGAAGCGGATGCAACACGAACACCAGATTGCAACAGGGGGTTCCTCTATGGAATTTTTTATCCATGTACAATGCTGCACATATTTGTCTTTTCATGTAACTAGAAGTAAAACAAAAAAAAAAAAAGAATAAAGAAAAAGAAAATCCTCTCCGAATATCTTCTCGCAGTCCTCTTGTGCGTTTTTTTTAGCTTTGTGGGCCATTTGTTCGTCTGTCTCTTCCCTTAAAAGCTCTGCGCAATTTTAGCTTCGGATAATTATATTTTTTAATATTATAAAAAATGACGATCGAATTGTTAATCTTTTAAAGTTAACAATTAAATATTGTAATTTGTTTAATAGGTCACACATTATAAATACCGATGTAAATTTTTTTTATTAAATAAAATAATAAATAAAAAACGTGATAAAAATGTATTGTAAAAATAATAAAATGATAAATTTATATATTATATATAAACATGTTTTTATCAATTCATTAAAGTTTTATAGCATAATAAATATTAGGATTCATGAATTAAAAATTAAGAATTAGAACTATTAACTTGAACATTAATAGAAGTTAGAGAAAAATTTATATAAAATAAACTTCATCCTAAGGCTATATCATTAATAAATTCACTTTAATTTTTAATGTGTTTAATAATTTTTGCTCTCTCATATATATCTGTAAAAATCTAAAAAAATTTAAAAATCATCTCCTAAAAACACCATTTGTTATTTTTTTTATAAATTACTATATGCAATTATTAGCTTTAAAAATTCAATCACTCAAGTGTCATTTCTCCAAGTACAGTAAAAATATAATTATCCCATTTAGCTTCCCTTTATCTACAATTCTTTTGAAATATTACCTTTATAAGAATTTGAAGTATTGGTTACTTCCATATGATTTACATTTGTTTTAATAAATATAATACAAATTTTTTACATTCTTAATGAATCATGATCAAGATCATTTCAACAATGTTTGTGGCCCTAGGCCAAGAATAAATTGGTATCTCTTTAATAAAATGAATATATTATAAAAATCTGACAAATAGTATCAGCCTCAGTTCTCCACCCAAAAGATTTACTAGAGTTGGCTCCAATTAATTACTTGAGATCCCACATTGATATAAATCTGAATTCTGAAATCTCCAAGTCAGATAAAACCATAGAGATATTCCTTTTATATTCTTAGGAGCTTTGCAAGTAATCTCAGTAAAGAAATGCTATATAAGAATTACATTACATGCATCAAAAGATAAAATAATACAACCATTAAATTCCAAGTTAGCCATACACAATTGATACCTAGGTGCAGTACCAATTTGTATTCTCATTGATTTAGCAGATTAACCAAAACTTGCAGTCTCAATTTCTGAAAATTGTTTTATGTTTTAAAGAGTATAGAAATATATGAGCATCTCTCAACAGAAACATAGAAGATAAGATACTGACAGAAGTCCAGGCATCAAGAGGAAACTGAACTGATGAAATGCCAGTCTATGTATAAAGAAGTAAATTTCCTTTTTCTATTTTCTGACAAAATACAATAAATAATACCAATAAATTATAAATGTTTGAATATAAAAAAGGAAAAGAATTTACATTTGCGGTCCAAGCGGCAGCCTATTCATGAACTGCTGATAAACTGATGGATTGTTGGATAGATTCAGACTAGGTTCAGACATGGGCTCCATCTTTGGTTCTCCTTTGGGCAGCATGAACCCCATTTCGCTCATCGGACGTTGCTGTGCTAAGTAGGGGTGAACAGACATCACGGGCATCTTGGGTTGGCCAGGACCCAATCCAGCCATTGCCAGATTAGCCAGGCCAGGTTGATTCATTCCAAATGAGAAGCTATGTGTAGGACCCAGCTGCTGTCTTCCAGGAAGGCTGAAGGATCCATATGCAGCAGACCTCTCAAACCTTGTCATGCTGTTGGGAACTTGTGCTGGCTCTGGCCTGTGAACATGGGTTTGACCAGCTGTACCGCCTTGTGTGTTTACCGTATTAGATGAGCCAGAATTAACATGGCTGCTATTGCGAGCAGCAGGAACATCATGATTGTGTTTTCCCTCATATGTAGTGATCACTGACTTAAGGTCATGTGATGCCCTTTCCACATGCTTCCTCACTGTGCAGCCTGCATTAGTACACTTGTAATAACTCCTGCAATATTCGAGGCCATACTAAGTTTTAAGATGCAGCTATAGCAGAACGGCACCCAATCAAACCATTAAGGGTGGGGGCCAAAGAAAATGGTAACATGGATATTCATAATATAAATTACCTGGGATTTGGATTTCCTTTCACGACTTTCTGCCCATACTTGCGCCAGCGATATCCATCGTCCAGGATATCCACCTCACTGGTAGTCTGGACCACAACTCTAGGCTCTCGAATAGCTCTGGTAGCTCCTGCAATGTCTGTGGGGTATGTTTCAATCTTCCTGGTTGTCAAACACATATGTTATTGCATCGATAATTTGAAGCAAGGCATCATTCAAAGAAAGAAATAAAAAAAGATGTATCAGTAACCTTCTCTTTGACTCAGATTCATCTCCTTCACCATCATAACCTACACTTCCATGTGTAGCCCGATCATCTTCATCTTCATCATTAGAAAATGTTGACGAGGCATCAATAGCATCACCTGATTCAAAGTTAGTGCCATTCAGAGCCTGCACTGCAGAAGAGTGATTGCCAAATTCAGGGCCTACAGATGCTGAAGATGTGACCTCAACATTGTCATGCCTCCAATCAGGTGTTCCAGTAGCAGTTCCCTTTTGTTGACTTGCCCAAACAGGGTCATTTTCTGTACCATTCTGTAGTCCAGTTTGCTCAGGGACATCTAGTTGCATATCCATGATTGGATTTGATGATCCAATGGCTGACCGTCGATTAGGTGGAGGTTTGGGATGGTTGTGAGCTCCCTTGTATATGATCTCTGTTATGTGGCCCTCATGAGACCGTTCTACTTTCTTCTTAACTGGGCAATTTGGATGTGTGCATTTGTAATAACTCCGTGGGTACTCACTGCCCTTAACTTGTTTCTGTCCATATTTTCTCCAGTTATATCCATCCTCGGATGGTGTGCCACCACTGCCTGCCATGTACTCTGCACTAGCTCGTTGATCGCCTTCTTCATCTTGTTGCTCATCAAGAGGTGGAGAATGTTCAGCACTGCCACCAACAGTATCAAAGACCCTCCTTTCTGTCCTCATACTGTTAGCTCTATCACCTTTCTCAGTTGTTGCTCTGGAGAAATCCACTGGAAATTGGAGTGTGTTGCTCCTGTTCTCAGATTGGACTTTGGCTGATTCTATACCATGAGACTGGAGAAAATTCTTAGACTGAACTGAGACCTCAATGCTGGGAAAGGATTGCTGCAGAAGAATGACCGAAGTTATCTATATGGAGAAGAAAAATATTGCTTAACAAACTAATTAATATTGACTCCTTCCATTTAAACAATATTCACTGTTTCAAACTAATTATCTGCATGTCTCATAATGAGTAGAATATTTATTGTTCCCTAATTGTGAATGCCCCCATGCTGTCAAAAAGCAAGACTGGGGCATCTACTTACTCTGTTTGTTGCACCAAGGAAAAAAGAAGATCCGGAGTCTGGAACTGGCTTGAATGCAAATGAAGATGCATTGATGTCCTCAAAGAAATTATCTTTACTTTTATCAGTAGGTTCAGACATCAACATAGACCTGTTACCGTTAGCATTGGGGACAAATGAGAATTTTCCAGTTGTTGGAGATGGCTGTGCCTGAGGAGTGATAGTTCAAGCAAGCATTTAGTACACTTGGAGAACAACCCAACAAAGATCAATTTATGTTTTTAGGGCAATATTCCTATAATACGATATTTACCTTAGAGAAAACCAAAAAAGCATAGAGATTCAAGATACTTATGAGTTGGACTGATGCTTATGAGAAGAAGAAAAATCCTGGTACAAATCATTGAGAAGTTGAACATAAAAATAAGTAATTTCATGTCAATTTATCTGTGGCAGCTCCTCAGAAATCATGTATGGGTTCATGCTTGTAATCAAGTATAATAGATTGCAACCTAATTTCAAATCAAGCCCAGAGGTAAAAAACTATTGTTACACAAAGGCCACAAAACTGTTTTGGACCAACAATATTTTAATAAATGTGTCTTTGCAAAAAATGATATGGTTTTTAAATTCCCTAAAAGTTTATAAGATCCCAATTCAAAGAATATAGATAGAGAGAGAAAAGGTTGAGCTAAAACTACAGAAGTATGAAATGCAACAAATCATTAAGTATTGCCTAAAAGACTTTCCAAGCCATCAAAGCTTCCATTGATTTGTTGAAGATGCATAGGCAAGTAGTCAATGGCACCTCAACTAGAAACTTAACATGTATATAAATAGCTTAGCCCATTAAGTACGTCGAGGAAAGAAAAAGGAGGCAATCCCAGCATGCAGAAATTTTATTTGCACAATCAATATTAAACTCAGCAAAAGCACTAATCATAAATACATTTATTAATATTACTGCAGATAGAAGCTTAAGGAGACTCATGGCATTGAACCCTCAACTCATAGACAATGTGGTTATTTCCAAATTTAAGTGCCTCATAGATTTGATAACATGGTTTTATAATCTACTTGTATTCTGAGAGCTCTTGTTCTTATTACACTTCATTGCAAAGCATTAGAGCTTTTTAGTTACTATCTCTTGCATTTCATTGATTACTGAATATTTCTTCAAAAGCTAAAGAATCAATCAGATGATGCTCAAGAATTTTCAAGATTCTAAAACTTACCAAAGAATTTGAAAGGAATACTGGAGAATCTAACAAGGTTGTTGGACTGAGACCAGGTGGGATTGTTAGGTAAGGAGATCGAATCTCAGGGTTAAGTGAAAGGTCACCCGACCTTATGCTTTCTGTATTCAACCTTGGAGCATTAAACCCAGCTCTGGCTGCCATTCTTTCTACAAGACCACCTCGTGAACTGGATTTCTGCTCAGAAAATGAAGCTAGTTCTGTAAACTGAGCACCAGCAGTTTGTGTCACATCCTTTTTGTCAGTATTTCTTGCTGTTCCCGGTTCTTTTGGTCCCAGCATAAGCCCTTCAGTTCTATCATCACCTAAAATTGCAGAGAAAAATGCTCTTGGGCTTGGAGTGGGAGGCACCCAATCCCCAATTATAGCAACATTATCATCAATCCCAGCCATGTTTTAAACACTTTGGCTACAGGTCTAGACAGCCTGCAATCAAGTTGTTGGCTATAGTTGAATTCCTGGAAACCTTTGCAGCAAATATAGCAGATGATTCAATCAGACAAATCCTTGTAGTTTGACAAACGACATACACGATTAAAGGAAAAAGCACTTTAATTTGAAAACTCCAAAGTTGCAAAACAGGGTTAGAAAAAGAGAGGAGACAGAAGGTTGTACTTTTGAACTGTATTCTTGTTTTACACAAACTACTAAACCCAAAACTTCCACTCAACTGACTCTAAAGAATATGTTGATCTTAGCTGGGTTCAGTTTATAATTACTTGAAACCAGAACAGAAACAGAAAATTCTCATAGTAAGTTTTCAGTTACCAGAAAGTGATATAATATAGGAACAACGTAACAGCTTTGCCCTTAAATCATCCGATCCAAATCAATGGTTTTTATGTACAAAAGAAAAAACAAAAGTTTCACAAATATACTCAACCTAACTCAAGACTTGTTTCCAATTAAACACGATCATCTAAATATGCACAAGTTACATAGAATACATATAAAAAAAGAAAAAAAAAAAGAAAGAAATATTCAGAAGAGCTAAAGTAAATGCACAATTGTCCAAAATCAAGATTCAAGGGACAGTAATAATGATCAAATCAATTTCCAATTCTGTTGCCAAATTTACCTGTAAAAGTGTAGCAGCATATAATAAGATAAGAAACAACATCACAGCTTGATGATGTTTTATCAAGAAAACTAATCAAATGAAAAGAATAAAACTTCACAAATTTAGAAATAGCTATGAAAGCTTATATTTTTCACATCAAGATCCAGTAATTAGGAATTCAGTATTTGAAAAAAAATATAAAAATTAAAATTAGAATTATGAAAAAAGAAGAAGGAAAACATTAAAGTTTTGAGAAATAAAAGAAAAAAACCAAGTCTCAAGATTTAAACAACCAAAATAAGATTTCATACTAAATGAATTATGGCAATGGAACCAAAGAAAGCTACCTTAAATTGGCAGGAAAGATATGGATGTCAGACATTAAATAATCTTCAAAATTTGACAGACATATAATAAAAAGAGCTAGAGAGAGAGAAGAAAGAGAGAGAATGATTAAAAATGATTACCTGGTTGATTATGGAGTCAAGGCTAAGATGATGATATGAACAAAGACCCACCACCACCTCCACCACCAACTGACTACTGACCTAGACCCAGACCCAGACCCAGACCCCAAAAGAAAAACTTGTAACCCTTTAACAAATCTTGTTTCTTTTGTTACCTCTTTCTCTTCAATTTCAATTCAACCCACTTCTCCATTTTGAAAACAATTAACTCTCTCTCTCTCTCTCAGCCCAAAATGATATGATGATGTTTAATTTGGATTTGAGAAAATTACAAAAAGCAGAATATTAATATTCTATTATTAACATTTCCAAGCCCTTCAACAAAAAAACAAAGTAAGGTTAAAAAGGAGATGATTGTGGGAATGGTGGGGTGGGGGGACCAGAAATATGTATGGAATCTTTGAAGAATTTGAAGAATGAAAGCAAAAAAAAAAAAGGATATTGATAAAAAAGAAAAAGGAAACAGAAACAGAGGGAAAGAGATAGAGAGAGAGAGAGAGAGAGAAAGAGAGATGCAAAGAAACAAAGAAAAGAGCTCTCTTTAACACAAAAAAGCTTGCACATTTATCTTCCCTGAGATTGATTCTACAGTACTATTTAACTAATCATTTCTTGTTTTGGACTGGGCTCTCTTTTTAAAACAAAATTAAAAAAAAAAAACAGTAAGACACCATTTGGGTTTTCATCATTGGCTCTTGTTCTTCCTCCAATCACAAATAGTCATGTGGGTGTTAACTGGGTGAACTCTTGTTTCTATTACCATCTTAAGCTAATTGGTTGGATACTTTACATATAAAAGGAATTGTATTGTCTTGCAGTTGATTATCTTCCTTAATTTATTTTTTCCAAAAACAATTTAACAATTATTCTTATTATTGTTATTATTATTAACAAAAGTTATTATGGAAATTATGTGTAATGTTGGGTGTCAAGTTACATTGTGCCTAACACTTGTTACCTCTACCTTTTGAATATGAAAGATGTTATAACCAACATTTTTATGTTCCATTTCATTCTCTCTTCAGTTTGTTTGTTACACTACTAATCATCTATAAATTACCCTTTTCTAATTTTAGGGTTTTTTTTAAGATTTGGTTTACTTTAACATATTCTGTATATAAGTTAATCATTTCACATGTACTTCTAACGCTTAACACTAACATTGTACCAATAATAGGGTAGCTCAATTAGTACATTTATATAAGTTAACTAGAAGTGGGGGTCCCTATTTACTATTTATGGCAAAAGAAAACTGATGAGACATGTAGGATTACTCTAGAATTAGTGAAGTTTTAGGCAGAGTGTACTAATTCAGTTGCATTATAATAAGTATTATCATTAATTTTTATTTTTTTTGACTTACAAACGAAAAAATAGAAGTCGAACTTCAGACCATACTCAAATTGAAATATATACCTATTACAAGATTAAGTCTATGGATATGGTTATTGTTGATGTTTAAGGAGTGTGAATATGCATTTTTAGATGCATAATATAATATTTTCCTAGTTTTATCAATAATAATTGTTTCTGATTGTAATATCGACTTGCATGATTACTTAATTCCGTGGTCATATTTTTTTTCAAATTGTCTTCTGAATTTTCATTAAGGGGTATTTATATTGAGAGAGTTTTTTAAATTTTATATTCTGAATTTTCATTAAGAGATATTTGGATCGATTGATTTTATAATATCTATGAATTTAACTTAATTTTATTATTTTGTAAGCAAAAAATTGATTTTAATCTTCAAAAAATTTCTCACCCTCTAAAATATTTTTATTTTTTAAAGTTTTAATTTCCACCTAAATTTACCATTTAAAAAAAAATGATGCTTATTATAATATTCATTTTTCCACTTCAATATCGTCACTAATAAATTTATATTATTCTAAAAAATACTCTTAATTTTAAATAAAATATATTACTTTTATATTTAATTCAAAAGACAGGAATTTTAGAATTTATAAATTTAATATAAATTCTAGAATCATTCAATCCAAACAAGGTCTAAATAAAGTATAATATTTATTAGTTTAGAATATCTATATTCTTTTAATTCTGAGTCACGTAAATATGAATAACAAAATAAAAACTTTCAGTTATGTCTTTGACCAATCAATGGAATTAGGTACTTTAGGAGATTCCTAACTATATTTTAAGAAGCATTTTGCATTGGGGATCTAACGCAGCTTCCAAAGATAAAGAAGAAATAACCATTCAACTTACCAGGAAAATATTAAAAAATCAAAAATCAAAAATTCAGGCAACAATACCATTATTATTATTATTATTATTATTATTATTATTATTCCACACAAGAAACCAAAAGCTTATGGAGGACCGTCTAACCTACGTCGAAGATAAGATCCGGAAACAACTTTTCTTTTTTTATATTTATATATAATATATTAATTTTTAGAATTTAAATTTTTTAATAAGTCTATTTAATTTTTAATAGTTATATTTTTATTTTGATATATATATTATTTTTAACATATAGAATTTAAGTTTATATATAATTCTATATTTTTTATTAATTTATTAATTAATAAGTTACATTCTTAATGAAATATTGACTCTAATTTTAAAAAATAATATATTTATTATATTTTAATATTATATTAACTAATAAATAATTTTCTAATCAGATACTAATATTAATTCTATCCTAAAAAATAGCATGTTACTTATATTTTATATTATATTAACTAATAAATTAGTTTTTAATTAGATAGTAATTTTAATTTTAAAAAATAAAAACTTAAATTTTATTTTTAATATTATGTTTAATAATAATTAATTTTTATTACATAATAATTTTTTAATTCTAAAAATAGTAGTATCAATTATAGTATTAAATTATATAATATTAATATTAAGTAATAAATTATTTAAAAATAATTTTTATATTATTGCATTCATAAAATTTTGCTATTATTTTTATATTATTGCATTAATAAAATTTATAAATTTTAAAAACTAAAAATACTTAAAAATATTTAATTTGCTATTATTTTTTAAATTATTATAAATTAATATTAAAAATTAATTTTTATTAAATTATATCTATTAATTTAATTTTATAATCAAACTAATAATAACATTCGTGTAACGCATAAGTAAAGGACTAGTAAATAATTAATTTGAAATCATGCATCCATGAATAATAACTTATATTTTTAATTATTTAGTTTAAAGAAAAATAAATTACCGGCTGATTAAGAACTGCGATTTTTTTCTCTCTAATTATCTCTTCTTTCTCTCTTATTTTTCTAATAAAAAAATATTCTATTAGTTATTTTTTCTTTCTCATTTTTTAATTAAAAAATTCTATGAATATAGTGATATGAATATCGAATTTTGTCTTTATATATGAGTGATGGAAAAAATAAAAAGATTAAATTTAATATTTAAATAATCAGTTAATAATTTTTTTTATAAAATTCATATACAACACAGTTTTACTAAATCAAACTTATTTCACGTAAAATTATAATTTTTCAATATAATTAGTAATTATTAAAAATAAATATTTATATATATATTAATATTTAATATAAGTTCTTACTTTTTATATTTAAATTTTTTTATTAATTATTAACTAAATATTTATATTTCACTTCTGAAAAAAAAAAAAAGAGGAATGCAATCTTTCCACAATATTCTGTTGACCACATAATTATGTGTAGAGGATCCAATTCTAATATAGTGCCTTTCATCTGCTGTTTTCCTTTTGTCTTTTAGTGTGGTGTGGTTATGAGTTGCCCACTAAGTAAAATCATGTCAATGTTAATTATTCTTAACTATGTAATAAGAAACATAATTTAATAATAATTTATTTAAGGAAAGGATTAACATTTTAATTAATTAGTAGGTCTAATTTCAATCTTCATTGCCATGAGAAATTTTGGAGTTAGCTGTTTTTCTTTTCTTTCCACTTGAGAGGTCTAGATTCTTCCATCAAGAATTTTGTTCTCCCTAGGAAGGAGATGTGCATAAAAGTTATAATTAAAAGAAAAAATCAAAGAGGATCTATAGAGAAAAGAAGAAAAAGTTGCTCACATTCCTCCTACACTCTCATATATTTAAAATCAAATAAAATTTATAATTATAAAAAGATATCATTAGATGAAAAGAGAGTCATTAGCTACAATATCACCAAACTCAGGGGGTGGACAAAAAAGCCAAGCAAAAGAGAGACTGTCCTTCAATAAATCTTTTGCTAGCCACCTAGCAAGCTTGTTTCTAGCCTTATGGTGACAAAACATATCCTACTAATATTAAATTAGGAATGCACACGATTCGATAAACTGAATTATTAACTAAAATTTAAGACCGAACAGATAATTTTATTTTTTATTTTTATTTTTGAAATTCGAAATCAGATCGATTTATTCAAATCGGGGAATTTTATTTTACAGTTTTTAACTGTCACTTTTATTCAGCAAATATTTTCATAAAAATCTAGAGTAAAAACAATAATACCAGCTTTAACAAGCATAATTAAAGGTTACACTACAAGTTATATAACTAACATTAAAAGTACATTTTTTTAAAAAGTACATAAATTTCAAATATTTTGATACAAATTTACTTCAAAAGTTTCTTATGAACACCCTTCATAAAAAGAAAATCCAAATCTAAAGACGGATATTTTCCAGTTACATAAGATGACTTTGAAAAAGAATAGAACAAATAGAAGCAAGTTAGAACTGAATATTACAAATTAGTTAAATGAACACTCAAAAAATAAGAAGAATAAGTTGTACCTAATTCCACCATTTCAAATTCCTCTAAACTATGTTCAATTGATATTCGATTCTTTGAAGATCGTAACCAAGCTTGTCCACAAATGAGAGCCTCCACAACTCAAGGACTTAAACAACTTCGGAATGCACCAAGTACACGCCCTCCCATGCTAAAAGCAGAGTCAAATGCAATTGTTGTACATGCATAGTTAATACATTCTTAGCCATCAAAGAGAGCACTTGAAATCTAACTATATTAACTTTTTACCAATTGAGTATATTAAAAGAATCATTAGCTTCATCAACATCTTCACTCAAATACTTGTGCAATTCAGTTTTGGACTCCCTATAAATTTGAGCACCTTTTGCATCTTGTATAAATTAAAAGAAAACGCAGAAGGATTATTTGCATTTATTACATCCACTTTGTCCAAGTTCAAAGGCTGCTCGCTTGATTACATATAAGAATATGGTGCAGATGATCCATAACTTTCAAATATGGAATTCAAAATCGCTTTTACTTTTGCCTTCAATGTCTTGGCCTTTTCACATCATATGATTCATCATAATTTACTTTGAGGATCAAAATCGATAGCAATAAAAAATATGACATTAACATTTTTAACATTTTTCCAATTCTTGTCGTGCTTCTTTTTCATTTTAGTAGCCATCATATTTAAACCTAAATCACTAGAATCACACCATGAAGAAAGCATCAATCTAACACCATAAATTGGTTTCATATATTTATTGCCTGTGATTTAAAGAGATCCAGATAAACTCAAAGTAGTATCATAAAAAATTTAAGAAAAGAGAACAAGTTTTTAACATAATCCTAATCCATGTCACTAGATACACTTTTTTGAATTACGCTCAACCATGTACTTGCTATTAGAATTAGCTAGCAAATCAAATGCCTCCCGAGATATCAACGTTGATTCTAATATTAAATAAATGGAATTACATCTAGTTGGCACATCTGAACACAAAATCCTCTATTAAAGATTGCTCAACATATAATTTAAATCTTTTTAACCTAGCAGAAGAACCTCTCACACCGTATTCTCTTAACAAAATCATCTACTTCACTCAACCTATCTTCCACAGTTAAGCTTAAAATATGAGCAAAATACCTCATATGCAAGTATTCACCTTTTAACACACTATCCTTCCAAATATTTAGTCTTCCTTTTTAAGCAATTAATGCCTAAATTGTTTGAGGTTGCATTGTCAATAGTTATAGTGAACACTTTATTTATTACCTAATCAAGTAAGCACCTCTCAATTATCTTACACATTGCTTCACCCAAATGACTAGAAAGTGGACAAAAATTTATAATCTTTTGCACAATTTCTAATCACCATTAATAAAATGAGTTGTAATACACATATAACTCGAATTTTGAATAGATGTCCATGCATCAGTGGTATAATTCAAATGGATTGTAATACACATATTCTAGAACATAATTTTTTAAAATACTTTTTAATTTCATCCTTTCTTCATTATAAAGATTATAACAACTCTAGCTATAGTATGGCATGAAGGAACTAAAAATTGTGGTTGCATAACACAACAAAAGTCACGAAATCCCTTACACCTATTCAAATGATAGCTCAGACAACTTGTGCCACTTAAAAATGTACATGCAAGAGATTTATCACGATATTTATATTTAGCTCTTTGACCTATAGGATCATCATATTCAAGCTCATCAAAGTGATCTCAAACCCAAAATTCTTTTCCTTTTGCTAACCTTTGTAGCATGTGCTTTCTTTGAATTTCCACCAGCGCCTGAAAGGTACATATTTGCTTTGAGGGAGAGCACATGAATTATCAACTATAGTTTTTGTGTTATTGTTGTTGCCGGTAATTAACATCTGTTAAAAAGATCACATATTAGAAAACATTAATTACTATCAACACACATTTACTTTTATAGATTATTATGAGGAAAATGCAAGAAAGGATTAAGCATATCATTTCTATATGAATTAATACCTGAACTCTCATTGGAAAAACAAAACATGTTCAAGCATTCAAACAGTTATATCAATCGAAACATGTTGAATTAATGTCACATTATTAACGTCATGTCTCCTATTGAATTTAATTTTTTTATTTGTTTATTTATAGGTTTCAACATTAATTATGTGTGGAAAAATATTAGTTACAATATCCTGCAGCTCTGATAAGTATCCATGTTGCACTTTTTTGAGTTTGCTTTTTTTATAAAATGTATACCACTTCCTTTGAATTTTTATATGTGTATGTTAAAATTGAATTTGTACACATAAATTTGTGCATTTGTACAGAGAAAGACAAAATCTAAAGTTTTGTGTGCGTATGAATCGGATTTTTTTTATAACCATCACATTTTATTGAAACAAACACTAGGAAAAATTTAGTATAAAAAAATAAAAGCAATGAAAATCTAGTCATCCAAAAGCAAATAAAATAAGAGAGTCCAACATACAATAATCCAAAAAAAAACTAAAATAAATGGCTAAACACAAAGCCATCTAGAAGGATATAGCAAACCAGAACACGCACAAATAGTATAAAAAAACATAACATTAGATCCAAGCAATAAACTAGAATTTCAATTAATTAAATAAATAAGAGCAATGATTACATTAATTATTAGTATGTACTTTACTTTATAAAATAATTTAGATCCAAATTTTAGAATTTTTGTAGATACGATGGTGTCTTCTTTCCCTCACAATATCCATGACTTTCTCTTTCTCTATCACAACACACCGAGTAATCATTTCTCTATAAAATAAAGCCTTGTTCAATAAAAACTACTTCTTTTACTTCATCTTTGTTATCTTATTTTTAAAATAAGAAAATGCAAAGGGAAAAAATATTTACCAAATGAAGCAAAAGTGAAAAAAGAAAAAGCATACCTCGGAATACAAAGAAGCGAGTGAGCAGAGGGAAACAAAGAGAAATTCAATGGATTTATAGAGAAAAGAAAGAAAAATTAACAGATAAGAGGAGAGAAGAGAGGTGAGCGACAACAGTAGAAAAGAGAGAAGAAGTAATTTTAAGGTTATTGGACTTTTATGTGTAAAAGGTGTTTAAGAAAATTTAGAGAAAAAATAAGATTATTTTAGGTATATTTATAATAAATATATAAGTATGTAATATTTTTTATCGATTACCCAAAAATTGTGGTCTTTATATTAAAAAATCGAGACTACAAAAAAATTAAGACCTAAACCTAAACTATCAACTCATTTATCTAATAAGTTTGCTTCAGTTTAATCGGTTTCGGCTAAAGTAATGGTTTAAATAGTTTTTTTACTCAACTCTAATCAAAAGTATGACTTACTTAATCTAGTATTAGAAATCTCCTAACATACTTGAATAAAGTCTGAAAGAGCATAAACAATATAATTATTTAAAAAAAAATACAAAGATCAATATCTTGAGCTAATTAGAGACAAATCAATACAACCAAAGCTTCAACATCAACTTTTGATGTACTTAGAAATGAAATAGTTAGTCCATCCACCATAGTACACTTGTCTTTCCTGCAAAGAGTAAACACAAGTGTCAAATCTTTAGAATTGTCATATTTAACAATAATATGAGAAGTGAAATATTAAGTGGTAGATAAGGACTCATCTGCTAAGAAGTCTCCAACTTTAGTAATTTTAACAAGGTTAAAGGGCTTCTCAGCAAAAACAAACTCATTTCTGCCCCTCTATATAGCCCATATTATGAACCCTAATCTCATTAAGATATCATTAACCTAAGATCCTCTCCAAGTTCTCATCATAATTATCCATCAATTAGCAAAAGAAAAATTAATTAATGCCACAGGCACATAGGATAAGTGAGAGGAGAACTAAACCTTGCATGGTTCTAAGGCAAAAAAAGGATGATATCTTCAACTGTTTCAATTTCTTAGGAGAAAAGGTTACAAGTCTCATCCCTCGAAATTTTTATCTAACTCATAATAGCTCCAACTAGAAGAATATGTTTCACAACTCTTGAAATAAAAAGACTTATTTTTGAAGGAAGATTTAACCTCTAAATAGATTTCTAAAAGGTAGGGCTATAACTTTTAGATGATGATATATTCCTATTGTCGGTAACCTTTAAATGGTTATGTAAAGCCCAATATCTAAATTTGACAGAGTAAGAGGTATTTTTTATGAACCTCCATATTTATTTATCCTGCTACTACTTGGACCAATCTAGCACATTTGAATATATTTAGTTCACTAAGACTAAGAGTATTAATCAACAAATGAGTATCTCAGTTATCATTACTAATAAGCTCACAAACCCTATAAATATGAAAATTAGCAAGTTTAAGAGAGAAAAGTTTAAATTTAGGAAGATTGATGAGTCAAGTATCTTCCAGATAAATATAAATTGGTCATTACCCATAAGTTTGAGCATGACTAAGTTGAGCACCTACCTCGAACCTCCAACTCTAGGAAGGTCTACTGCCTAACTTTGCTTCTTAAAAAGAGTAGTGATGAAAGTATACAGCCTTGAAAATTCTTGGCCAAAGGGACTCAGGATTTATAACCAGGTTCTAGGCTTGTTTAGCTAAAAAAGCTAAATTAAACAAATGCAAGTTTTTGAACCCCAAACCCCTTATGCCTTTAGGCTTTGATAGGTTCTCCCAACTAACCAAGCTAAGCTAAGGATTATTAACATCTTGACTTCTCCTAAATTTATCTAAAATGGAATTATAATTCATCATAAATACATTTGGGAATAAAAAGACATAGCATTATGAAGGAAGGCATAGAAGTAAGAAGTAATCTGATTATAATATCTTTTCCTCAATATGATAAGAACTTTTATTTCAAAGACTTGACTTTACCTAAGATCCTTTCTTTAAGGTAGTCCAAAGTATTCCTTTTACTTCTTCCCTAAATAATAGGGGCACCCAAGTATTTGTCTGTGTTAGATATCTGCCTAACACTAAAGCTAGATATAATTTAGACTTTCAAAGATTTATGCATAAAAGAGCAAAAAATAATGCATGATTTGGAAAAACTAAACAACTGCCCAAAGACATGTTGGTAACAGTCCATAACGCTCTTAACCCTTCTAATTTCTTGAATATCAGCTCTGAAGAATAAAATAGTATCATCAACAAAGAACATATAAGACATAATAGGGCTCCTCATATTAAGCTTGACCTGGGAGAATTTTTCTTTAGAAATTACTCTTTTTATATTCATAAATAAAGCATTAGTAATTAGTAAAAATAAGTATATAGACAAAGGATCCCTTTGCTTGAGCCTTCTAAATGAGAAGAAAGTTTTAGTAGGACTCATATTGATTAGGATAAAGAAGGAAATAGTAGATGCATATTGATTGGTTAGCTGAACAAAGTCCCCATGAAAACCTCTTCTCCCTATAACCTTCTAAAGAAACTTCCAATTAACCATATCATAAGCCTTTGCAATATCTAACTTAAGAGTTAAACATGCATTCCTTGCAGCACAAGGCTTTTTTTAAGAAGTGGAGATATTCATGGACCATTGGTATATTATCTTGTATGTGTTGATAAGGCACGAAAGCAAGTTGGTTTTTATTAATGATTAAACAAAGGTAAGGTTTCAGCATATTAATTAAGACTTCAACAAAAAATTATAGGCTACATTACAGAGGCTTATAGGCCTATATTGATCCAAAGATTCTAGACTTAAAATTTTAGAAATGAGGATAATATGAGCCTAATTAAGGGCTTTGAGTAAGTACTTATTCCTAAAGAATTTATTTATATCAACCACTAAGTCATATTTAACAACATGCCAGAACTTCCGATAAAATACAATTAAGAACCGATTAGGATCAGAAGCCCTGTAGGGCTCATACTAAAAGACTACTTTAACCTCCTCTTTAAAAGCCTCTTTAAGCATGTCTATATTAATTTTCTCTAAAATTATTAGGGAAATACAATCTAAAACATCATTAGGATTCTGTATCCCGTGGTTAGAATAAATTTTCTAAAAGTAACTACAAACTTCCATACTAATATCATCCTTATTCTCCAAACATCCTCTATGGTCATCTTCAAGCATGAGGATCCTATTCCTACTCCTTATATGAACCACACTAGCATGAAAAAATGCGATATTTCTATCACCATGTTAAAGCCATTGGACACTAAATCTTTGAAACCAATATTGTTCCTCTTGCTTTCAAAGTTGATTGATTTGGTTAACAAGATTATTTTTCTCAATAACTTGGTGAGCACTAGGATTTTATTGATACTGGTTAGTTTCATGCATGAACTAATTGATTTTGCTTCTAGTGTTACCTATAGTTGTACTATGTAAAGTCCTAAGGGCCTTAATACAATTTTGGATCTTATTCAAAATAAACTATGCAGACCTAAAGCATCATAGCGCCAAACCTCATTAATCACATCAGGCATTCAGGAAATCATGTTAATAGGCAACCATTAATTGACTAGTTACCAATATAAGATTAAAAAAAGGCGCAAAAATATCACTCTCATGCATATGAAGAAAAAGAAGATGTATAATAGTATATATATAGTGTAGAGTGTCCTCAAGGAAGAGAGAAAATACAAATGGAGGTTCTATTTTTGCAAGTAGGCTTAGTGCTATGTTCTTTGTGAGGTTTGGAAGTAGATATCCTTAATTAATATGAAGTTATTGCTATCTATATATATTATTTTTGTTTGATTAAGTTAATTTGTGGTTATGATTGAATAAGGAGAGGTTTAAGAAATGGGAATTTATTATGTACATTTTGGAAATGAAATGAAAGTATTTTTTTTATTGTTTCTATGAACTTAATTTAGTGATAAATACATATTTTAGTTTGAGTAAAGTTTTAAGTATGAGTTTTTTTCCCACATTTGTTACTAAAAAGAAAATAATTCAATTTGCTTTATGAAATGCTAATAAATACAACAACAAAAAAATCATAGAAGAAGATATTTGATGCATAAAATAAGGACATTGATATTGGAGCAAAACAAACTACATTAGCAATAGCTTCAACAAAATAAAAATCTATTAAATAGATTACATAGTCATGAAAAGACAAAGCTTACTTTCCTTTAGTTTAGAGAAAAAGAAAGAAAAGAAGAACTAATCTTATCAAAATCCCAAATTCACTTTCTATCATTTAAATCTCATGTTTTAACACTTTTCACAAATAACAAAACATTTAATCTCATATTACAATATAATAAACAACAATAAAAAAGAATAAGTTAATTTAATCCAACCTATTACATAATGCAATCCCAGGCAAAAACCCTAAGTTGATCTTACCTTATAATAATCGATTAAGAAGAAGTGTGGTCGGTTAAAAGGTTAGTATCAAAAGATGACTACTATATTATATAGTCCAAAATTCGGTGAACCTCCCGTGAATAAGAAAACAGTGCTACCTCCATTCCTCTGTCAAATTTCTTTTTTTAATCTGATAAAAAAATAAGAAAACAGTGCTACCTCCATTCCTCTGTCAAATTTCTTTTTTTAATCTAATAAAAAAATAATCGATTTTTTTTCTTAATTATCGTGTCAAAAGATAAAAATTAAAAATATATATATATATTTACTCACTCGAATTTGTTTTTATATCATAAGCACTAGCTTATGATTAATTTAAAAGTAAATAATTCATTTTTACTATATTTATGATCTAGCGGGCAGAAAGCTAAAAATATGTATGAATCACCATTGATTTGAAATCTAAAGAAAGGCAAAAAGGGTTAACATCTTAGCCGATTTATTATCTAAAATTATTATTTTACTTCTCATACTTATTATTTACTTTTGCAATTGGTGCAAAGAAAAAAGTAAATATAGACAACAACAAATTAATTTGAAATATGTTTATTAGGTGAAGTCGGCAATGTCCAAGTCTAGAGAGAGAGGGAAAGCTTCGTTTTAATATATAATATTGTTCGGGTAAATCTTTAATTTTTAATCATTTTTTTTGAAAGTGACAAACACTAACATACTTCCTCGTTTAATTATTTTTGTTATCTATTAAAAAAAATAGGTTATTTTCCCCTACTTCTAACACTACGTAAACTGTCTATAAACATAGTGCTGATAATTATCTATTTCCTAAAAGAATCATAACCCAGCAGTTATGAGCCAATTGTCAATTCAATTCAGGCTCTGGGATAGTTCTAGATTTAACAATTCCTTATAAAATTTATGTGTAAATTTAAAATTTAAAAATAAAGTTCAATTTTACTATTAATCTTTTTATTTGAGTTCAATTTAGTTATTTTTGTACATTTTAGTTGAAGTATTTATATATTTAGTTCAAATTAGCTATATTTTTAAAAAAAATGAAAATAAATTTATAAACTTCCTAAAAAAAATGGATGGAATAAAAAATTAAAAAATATTAAATTTTATATTAAATTATTTAAATTAAAAATTATATATTAATATTTAAATAAAACAAATAAAAATAAATATTGTCGTAATACTTTTACTGTTTATTTTTTAATAATGACAGTGAAAGAGATATTTACAATAGTAGAGGTGCCGAGGGCGGTAGAAATGAGAGTAATTTCACTAAAAATAACGGTGGTGTAGCTACTTATTACTTAATTATATTAATATTACTAAAATTATAAAATAATTTAAATAATATTATATAATTAATATAATAGTTTTTTATTTTTTTCAAAATAGAATTAATTTAAATAAAATATTCAAAAATTTGGGTTAGAATATTCATAAATTTAGAAATGACTAAATTGAGCCTATGTGACAAGGTTAGTGGCCAAATTGCACTTTATTTTTAAAATTTATATGTTTTAATTGAAATGAAGATTAATTTAACATTACACATAATTAATTTTTTATGAAATTAGTTATAACTAAACTAAATTTTAACTAAATAGATAGAATTTTTGAATAAATTCATAGTCAATGCATTCCATAGTATTAAAATATCTATTTCGGTTTTATTATTTTTATTTTATTTTTTTTATAAACGAGATAAGTTTCTTTATAAATTTTAATTAAATATATTAAAATATTATTTTCTATTTTATAGAAGTCTCGTGGAAAACAAAGAAAATAAATAAAACAAAATAAATAGAACTTATCAAATAAGAATGAAACAAAAACTGGCATCTAAAAACTGGAAGAGAGAGATGCATTTGTCATATGTTAAGGATGTGCCAATTGGAGGGATTAATTCATCAAAAAATTAAACAGCAAACAAGACAACAACTTAGTCCACACACACACACACAACCCAGTCAAAAAGATGATCTTTGACCAAGTCTTTGTCTTTTTATTTATTTATTTTCTTTAATTTTTTTTTTAACAATACCATTGTTGTTCTTCCAATTTTTGTCTTAGCAAGCCAAAAAAAAAAAAAGGGCATGAAAATGTGGACCCCTATGTAAGACTGATTCACCTTTCACTTTGCTGAGCTACCCAATGTGATGCCACCCCAAGCCATTTAAAATTCAATGCAGCCAACACTACTCATGTCTCAAAATCAACCCTATTCTTTTGGCTGGCCATCCCAGATCCCATCCCTACATGAAATGCTGGTTCCAGCAGCTTCATTCCATAAATTAGAGGTCACTACTGACAACCCAAATCTTGGAATCTTCTATTGAACTGCAAGAAAAGGGCAACAACAGCATTAGAGCTCACACCATATGTTTTTTTTTTCTTAATACTCATAGGAATATTACAAATTAGAGAAATAAATTAATAGGAATAGCAATGAGATGAGTAAGACGGATTTTAAGTTTTTCATCACTGCTTTATAAAGGGTCGAGACTGAACCGAGCATGGCAAATAAGGTTTGAAGCGAATATAGGATTGAGATGGAGATTTCTGGTTATTTCTTTTATAATTTTATTAATATTATAAACTTAAAAATAATAAAAAAAAATAGTACCAAATGACATATTTTTAAAGAAATATAAATTTTAATTAATTATACACATGTTGTATAGTAGAAATAGGTGTAGACAAAGTGAAAAGACTTAGATATAAACTTAGAATTTAAGTCAATTTTAAAATATAAATCTGCTTTGATAATTTTGGTTGCAAGATATGTCCTAGTTTTCATGGTAGAACGAACAGCCTCCTTCCTCCCTTTGCTTATGCAGCATCACTGTCCCAAGCTTCTTGTCTCCAACTGAAAGAAAAAGCTGAGCAATTTAGTATTGGATGGGACCCCAAAAAGTGGGATAAATTCAAAAAAGAGGGAGAAAAAGGTTGGGAATTGAGTGAATGAATCAAAGAAATTTGGACTCTTTCAGGTAAACACTTTTGAGTCAGAAAGAAAAACCAAAATTTTTCCTGTCAATGGACCTCTGCTTGGACTGAATTCCATGCCTGCAATGATTTCCTTTTTTCAGGTTTTCTTTGCTTGTGGGCCATATGGGGCCCACTTCTTGGACTTTTTATTCGATCATCATTGGCCCATATTTTCTTGCTACAAGACTATTGGGTTTTATATCCCTACTTGTAGCCCATCTTTTTATACTCATCAAGATTAGAAGTGGGCACAGAATATATCTTCAAATATAGACACAGAATTGAGTATATATATTTTAAGAAAATTTTCAGAAATATCCTAAAAAGATATCATTTTTATCAAATAAAGTTTTTTAAAAATATTATGTTTTATTTTTTAAAAAAATATGGTGCAATTATTTTTTGATTTTTTTGGTTATTTTTTTAGTATAAAATAACCAATACCGTATCTTTGAAAAGAAAATTTTAAAACTGTGTTTTTGATATTTTTAAAACTTTATTTTGATAAAAAAAATAAATAAAAAACAAGGGTATTTTTATTATTTTTCTAGATTTTATAATTTTGGGTTTTTGTTTATTTTAAAAAAAAAAGTTACAGACAATCCATCGATGTATGTAAATTCATGATTTTAGAATGGCTTAGCTTTAAGATTTTAGAAATTTGTTAATTGTACATTCTATTCGGTTTAGTTGAAATATATGCTCAGGATAAACAAAAGAATTTATTTTAATATATTCATCTTTTAATCATTTACCAATTGATAAAGAAAGAGAGATTACTTTTTCTTAAATTAATCAATGGATATCAGTTTATTCTAGTTATATATATATATATATATATATATATAATGCTTTAAGTTTCAAAATAAATGGGTGTGAAAAATGGGCCCACACTAGAGTATAAATTTTATTTATTTATTACTTTGAAAAGAATGAAATGATATTAGTGGGAGAGGCAATTATAGGAAAGGAGAATCAGTAGAAAGAAATTTTAAATCAGGAATCATGGGAGATTGACATGTACATGTTAAGGGTCACAAAACGTATAATTATCAACCACAGGGATTGTGTCAAAAACATCATGGGAGCATGCTTGATGAATAAAGACAAAGATCATTTGGTATTATAAGCATGTTATTTTAATATTCCTAATCTTGATTCAAACAAAGCAAACACAATCTTTGGATCATATATAGAAAAGGACCCAAAATATATATACATATGTATTTGCATGAAACATGCAGATGGTGACAGAAAGAAACATAAAATTAAGAATTTGACCAACTGGGCAGCACCTATAATAATAGATGTGTCTACTTTTATTCTCAACAACAGCAAAATAGAAACATAAATGCTAGCTTTTGTCTGTGACTTAGGTGCAAGATTCTTTACTTTCTGTTTTATACACAAACACAAGAAAATAGGGCTCCTACAGTAATGATAGAATTCCCTTTTTTGGTTTTACTCATTCCACCTTATACTCTTATTAATACTGTGAACAGATGCTTAAAACCTTCTCCAAATACTAATCAAGTCATTTTCACTTAACTGGCAATAAGAATTACTAAAAAGAAAACATAAAGAGGCAAGCCTGTGGTTGAGATCATGGGCTCATGACAAAATCACAAAAGAAAATTGAAAAAGCTTTGATTTAAGCAGTCAGTCATAAATTTGGATTTTAGTTAGTATTAGTAACCCTTTTAAACATTTTAATACTTGAAAGCTAATGCAATTAGATGGAAGCAAAATTTCTAAATCAGTCATAAATTTGGATTATATTAGTATTAGTAACCCTTTTAAACATTTGAATACTTGAAAAGCTAATGCAATTAGATGAAGGCAAAATTCCAGTCCTGTAGCATAAAATCTTGCACTTCTCGAATCAAATATTCTGCAAGCAAAACCATGAAAGGCAAAGCATGGTGATTGCTGCTAAAATTCTGTCATGTGATGTAATATCCAAAATGGAAGAACCCAAAACATGAACTGAGATCCAACTTGCTGTGGAACTAAATACTTTGTCTAGTTGACTTGAACAAATTCGATACTCAGAAGGAAACTGCACTATCACTATTGAAGAACATGGAAAGTTAGTAGCAACTACAAGAAAAGAATAAAGAGCCCAATTTGTCAACACTTGAACATGTTAAATTGAATCTTTTATGTGACATGCATGTCCTTACTGAAATGGGTCAGAACCCCTCTTTTACCATATACCATGGAAATTTTCATTTTTTGCTGTCTTAATTTGAGTTGGGCTGTTTCCAAAAAAAAGAAAACTTGAATTGGGCTCAGCAGAAAACATTTCAAGTTTATCCAAAGAATTCTGGCACATACATACAACATTCCCCTCATAATCCATTCAGTTTACAGGTTAACAGTAGTCTTACAGTGCTTTGTTGTATTATAAAAGAAGAATGTTTGCCATTTAACATGTCATCTGTCCTGTGTTACCTCTAAAGAACAATGTTGAATTAGCGTTTTTGCTTGTGATCTTGATTGTAGCGCAGTTAAAATTTAAAAAGAAAAAAATTACTATATATATATAAGGTCCTCAGAATAAAACCAATATTGATGGAAAGAGTGGAACAGAAACCAATCCATTTCCTTCTGCCACGAAACTTAAATATTGCTGAAATGCAAAAACTTGGAAAAATAGCCAGCTATGCTTGAAGTTCAATGAGCAGAGATGTACGTCGATGCAACAGGGTGTTTAAATGTCTCACGGAAAAAGGAAAGTAGTAAGAGTTTAATGCTTGAAACAGAAAACAGGAAATAGTTGGCGCTGGAAAAAGTCTCAGTAAAACAAAAAGCAAGTGATAAAATTATGATCTACTTCTCAATAATAATGCTATTACTACAAATTTACAAAAACACTGTCCTCATTTCTTGAATTCTAAACTCCTATAAACAGCAGAAATTGCAAAAGAATCTTAACAAATAAATAGCGAAACATCAGTTAGCAAAACTGTGACAGATAAAAGTAGGTAACGGAAAAGAAGCAAAGTTTTATGGCTCGAGTAACAGACATGATGACCAAAGAAAAGTAAGAAAGAAAATAAAAAATGCAAGTTACCCATTGTTGAGAAACCGATCAAAGACTCATTACTTTGTTCTCTCCACATTTCCTGCAACTTTTCTCTGTCTAATTGAGTTTTCTATTATTTACAGTAGGTGATATTTGAAGGATAACCCCATATCCTCATCCTTTGCCTGGGCAGAAGCAAGCTGGCCCGAAGAACAAAACCTTCTAGCTATTCCAATCAAAACTTGATCATCATGAACTAGATTCTTTCTCTCTGAATTCATCAATAACTGCATCTTTTAGTGACAAACCGTCCAGGATATCATTTTCAGAATCAACCTGAAGCTCTTTGAACATGGCCATTACCTGTACCATGGTTGGTCTCCTGAAAGGCCTGTCATCAAGGCATTCAAAAGCAATTCCCAGATACTGATGTAATTCAGCCTCGCAAGATTGCTGCGCTGTTAACTCAGAATCCAGTATCTCATTATTTCTCTTTTCTCTATGAAGCTGCTTCGCCCATCCAACAAGGTTGTTGTCATCGCCGAACTCAGATGGGTCTATTGGCTTCTTGCCTGACAGGAGCTCAAGCAGTATGACACCATAGCTGTAGACATCCCCTTTTGTTGTGCACCTGAAGCTCTGATAATACTCAGGGGGAACATAACCTGGAGTTCCTGCAAGTGTGCTTACGCTGAGATGTGTGTCAAGAGCGTTCACCAATCGTGCCATGCCAAAATCCGACACCCTGGCCTCAAAATTTTCATCTAGAAGAACATTGCTAGACTTCATGTCACGGTGGATAATATGTGGTATGCAGCTGTGATGAAGGAATGCAAGGCCTCTTGCTGATCCTATGGCAATCTTCTTCCTTGCTGTCCAGTCGAGCCTTGAGCAGCCTCCTTTGGACCTATCATGAAGTACAGCCTCCAGACTTCCCCATTTCATGTACTCATATACAAGCAGCCTCTCGTCTCCTACTTTACAGTAACCCAGCAAAGGAACCAGGTTCCGGTGCTTGATTTTTCCAATAGTTTCCATTTCTGCCATAAATTCTCTGTCTCCTTGCCCTGTAACATGAATAAGTTTCTTAATTGCAACAACACAGCCATCTTTTAGTTGTGCCTTGTAAACCTCTCCAAAACCTCCAGACCCTATCAAGCTGTCAGCACTAAATCCATTGGTAGCTTCAAGTAGATGGGCAAAGGTCAGCTTGCGAAGAGGTTTTTCAAATGTGGCAATGTTTATGCTAAGAGGCTCAGGAACACCTGAAAGTTTCCAGCTGCTGCTACCTGAAGTTGGAAGGCTTTCGATGTACTTTTCTCTCTGTTCCTCCTTTTGCTGGAACTTCTTCACTCGGTATAGGGCTAAAGTGAGGCCAAAGATGCACAAGACAAAAAATGAGAGGCCAATGACCATACCTGCTGCCATAGACTGCTTCTTTCCCCCATGATAAGAACTTGGTGGGCGTGCCCCAGATCCACATGGGGACAATGGTACCCCACAAAGACCAGAATTGTTTTCATATCTTGATGCTGGGAAAGTAGTCAGCTGACCGCCAGAAGGAATGAGACCAGAGAGATTGTTATTGGACACATCGAGATCACTAAGAAATGAGAGCGTCCCTAAAGATGACGGAATAGATCCTTTAAGATCATTGTGAGAGAGATCTAGAACTCCAATTTCTTTCAATCCTCCAAAACTGTCAGGAATAATTCCAGTTAGCTTGTTGTGCCCCAAGTTCAGAACCTGCAAATAGCTCATCAGACCAAAATTCTCAGGGATAGTTCCTGACAGGGAATTGTAGGAGAGATCAAGGTATATCATGCTGCCATTGCTGGTAAATGTGTAAACTGTCCTGCCAGAATATATTCTGGTTGTTGGACATGAGTGGACCATTGGGAAATTTTCCAGCCTCTCCGCTCGAATTCCCTCAAATTCAACGAGTCCTCCAGCTCCTCTGCAAGAAGTCCCCCCTTCATTTCTTACAAATGCAAACTGCTTACCTGACACAATTCCAGGAATTATTAGGCCAGTTTGGTCTGCAAGTTCAGGTGGTAGAGAACCAGAAAGGTCGTTGCTGTTCAAGTCAAGCCAGATGAGGCTTCTACACTTGCCAAGCTCAGGTGGTATTTGTCCAGAGAGTGAATTGTTACCCATTTGGAGTATAGCGAGGTTAACGAGATTACCAATACTAGAAGGAATTTCTCCAGTAAGCTGGTTGCTGGAAACTGAAATCCAAATCATACTGGTGCAACTGCCAATGGACTGTGGAAGGCTTCCAGTGAGGAGATTGTTGTTGAGAATCAAAGTCTCAAGGTTTCCTCCTTTCCTACAAATGCCCTCTGGAATTTCACCCGTGAGGTTGTTTGCCCACATAACCAAGTCGGAAAGATTTGGCAATGTCCAAATCTCTGGAGGAATGGGACCATTCAAATTGTTGAAGCTAAGATCAATTCTCCTCAGGTTTTTGCAGCTTCCAAGCTCTGAGGGCACCTTCCCAGACAGGTAATTGTTAGCCAGAAGCATCTTGTGCAGTTGAGTGGATTTTGAAGGCGAGCAGAATATAGAAGGTACATTGCCAGTAAAGCCATTAGAGCTAAGGTCAAGCACTTCAAGTTGAGTACAATTTGTCAGAGACAAAGGCACAGGACCAGTTATGTTGTTGAACGGTACATAGAGAAATTTCAGATTCTGCAGATTACTGACAACAGTAGTGAGGAAATCTCCAGAAAGCATATTGTTTCCAAGATTTAGGCTCCTCAAAGAAGAACATGATAAGAAATTCATCGGCAAGCCACCGGTGAGTTTATTTGCTGATAGATCCAGCTCTTGAAGACTTCCGCAGGCCTGTCCTAACTCAGAAGGAATATCGCCGAACAACTGATTACCTGCTAAAGAAAGCTGCCTCAAAATCTTGAAACTTCCTAACAAGGCACCAGGAATCTTGAGTTGCAACTCATTCCGGGAAAGATCAAGTGTCTCCAAAACTTGGCAGTTGCTCAGACTATTTGGAAACGTAGTTCCAGAAAGCCTATTTTGTGACAAACTGAGTAAAGTAAGATTGTTACAGTGCCCAAACTCCAGATTGGAGAAGCTACCAGATAAGTTATTGCAAGAAAGATCCAGATGCTTGAGAGATGGTGGTGAGTCTGCAACAAAGTTAGTAGGTATCTCCCCAGAGAGCAGATTATTTGAAAGGTCTAAGCCTGAGATACTCTTGCAAGATATAGGAGTAACATTAAGTTTTCCTGACAGCTTATTACCAGAAAAATTTAGGTAATTCAAGTTCTGGCAGATAGAAAGAGAACGAGTCAAGAAAGCAGAATCAGAAATCTGATTTCCTGAAAGATCAAGCTGAAGTAGGGAAGGACCAAATTGAAGAACTCCACCAGGAATAGAATTGTGAGAGAGATTAACAAAAGCCAAATAATTACAAGAAGAAAGGAAAGACTTTCCTGGAAGAGGGTCAGAGATATTGTTGGAGGAAAGGTCAATAGTCTCAAGAACACAAGGTGTAGCAGTAGAGGCAGACAGATCCCCAGCAGAGAAATAATTGCCACTTAGACTAAGATGCTTTAGAGATGGCAAAGCAGTGAGGTCAGGGAGGTGCAGGCTGCCAACGAGGCCAGCGCTACTGAGGTTGAGAGAGGTCACATGGCCATCAGGAGAGCAAGAAACACCAAACCATGAACATGAGGTTGGTGAATTTGCAGTCCAGTTGGCTAAGGACTTATTGGGATCAGATTGAACAGAGGATTTCTTGAAAGCTAACAATCTCACAACTTCATCATTGCTGATACTTTGTGTTGAAGCCAATTCTCTAGCTTGTGATGGTATGATTAGTAGCAGAAACAATATATAACAACCAAAGCTATAGATTCCATCTTTTGGTGATACCATCTTCCATTCTCTCTTCATTTTCTTGTCTCAAATTTCTGTTTCAACAATATAATCCCAATTGAACCAAAAAAAAATATCTTATTTTGTTCTCATCATAGTTCTTTCTGCTCCGGGGCAAAGCTCTTTCCTTTTATTTTTATGCAGTTGAATTATAAGGAATAAACCCCAAATCTTCCTCTTCCCCTTTGCTGCTCCATATCAGTTTTAGATCTGTTCTCAATTCAACTCTTCTGGGTTTAATCTTTGCAAACATGTAGCCGTGATTTCTTGCTTCAAAATCTGAAATTTAAAAAAAAAAAAAAAAAGAGAAAAGAAACCCAACATGTATTAAAAAAAAAAGAAATAAAAGAAAAACAAAAGAAGAAAGAAAGAAAGATGGTGGAAATCACTATAAACAAAGGCAATCAAGTAGAGAATTAAATTCAAGAAATCATGAACACAATAAGAGATAACAATAATAACAACAATAATGACAACAATAATGGCAAGAGATTTAAAAAAAAGAAAAGGGAAGGTGAGGAGGAAAAAGAAAAAGAAGAAAAGGAAAATAGAGACAATACCTGGTGTTATTAAGTGATGTAAGAGGCAGTTGTGGAGTTGTGACAAGTTGGAGTACAAGTCCAAGAAACAATAAGAGAAAATCCGTTAAAGAAAGAAAGAGAGAGATGATACGATGTAATGTAATGTTGCAGAACTGTCGGTTGTCACTCTTCAGAAAAAAAAAAAAAAAAAAACCTTCGTACTTGAATTTAGGTTCCACGAGTGGACAATAACACCAGCACCAAACAAAAAAAAACAACAATAAAAGCAACAGATGAAGTTTTTTTTAAAGAGACAAAAAATTGATATAGTAATACAAATTTCAGATTGGACCCAGAAGAGTAAGTGACTTGTTCCGACTCAAAGTTGTTTTCTTTTTTCTTGTCTTTTGCAGCAGCAGCAGAAACAACAGCAGTAACAACAGACCTTGTTAATTCTGCTGCATCAAAGCAGTACTAGTACTGGTTTAGGCAAAAGGTATGAAGAATTATTGAAGAAGAAGAAGCAGGAGGAAATATTGGCACAAACCAAGGAAAGAAAGAGAAAGAGGAGTCCTAATAGACCAAGTAAAGTGACATCAATGAGAGAGAGAGAGAGAGAGAGAATAGAATTAAAGAATACAAGAAACTATAAAGAAAGAGAGATAGATATTAGATAGAGAGGCAAGCAAGAGGAAATTGAGGGAGAGATGCCATGCTATTGCCACCCTCTCTCTCTCTCTCCCTCCAAAAATTTTCCATTTTTTCTCAATTTTTAGGGGGTCCAGTCAAACTTTGGATTTGATTCTTATTATTATTATTATTATTATATATCTGTATCTCTTTCTTCTATAAACTTTACTGCCTTTTGGCTCTCCCATGGGAGGAGGGAGGAAGCTCAGCTGGGTACCCTCTTTTGTCTTGTCTGAATTTTGCTCTTCTTGTACGTTTCTCTCTCTGTCTGTCTTGCTCACTTTATTGCTCATCTTTTTAAAGGATTTGTTGTTATTGTTGTTGTGTATACAAGGAAAGGAAAAGGGCTAAATTTCATTGTTCTTGATTTACTACAATAATAAGCATACTGTAACTCTTTAACCCAACATTTGCACAAGACACTAACTGACTGAGCTCACAAACCCTAAATTTGTGTACAAGTTTTGGTGATTTTTGGTTACATAATCACAACCCAAAAACACACTCATATGTTTTTTAAATTTTATTACTACTGAAGCAATTATTCCATTTCATTACCTCAGTAGTTCTTTTTAATTAGTACTTCACTCTCAATGCATTCCTCTATTATTAATTTTTTTTATTGTCTTTCTATTTCTTTTACTGCAATTGTTGTTATTGTTTTTTTCTTATTTACTTCTTGTGGGATTTTAAATTTTGAATAATTAAAAAAAATAAGTAATTCATGCCAATATTATATTAATTACATAAAATCACCTTCTATGATTTTTGGCAACCTTTAAATACCAATAACAGAGCCGATCATGGTGAAAAATTCTTATTTGATTTTTATGATTTTATTTTATATTTTATTATAGACTAAGATTTTAATTTAGTAAATTGATAATTTTTAAATGATATTTTTAAAAATACTAGAAATATCATAAAATAATTTTTTACATGTAACATAAACATTATTCCGAGAGATTAATTTTTATAAATAAAATGAGCTTCGGTCACAATTTCTCCTTTCTATCTTTATTTTTTATAGGAAAAACTCCTAAAAAGTTAAATTCACTATTAGAATTTATTTCTTTTTAATTTACCAAAGTAAAATTAAATAATTTTGAGATCTCAACATAATAAAAATAATTATAACTTCCTACTTGCACATATTCAAAATAATAATAATATGATTTTTAACCACATAATTTTACCACTCTAACTATCACAAGAGATCTTTCTTTTCTTAAACAAAAAATAAAAAAATAAAATTGAAGACAAGTAATAACTAAAAAGTAAATGTCCCTAGGGAAGTTGTTGAGGGTTGGAGTACCAGTGAGGCAATTCAAACTAACACTTTAACTTTTATTATCATTATATTTATTGTCATTCATTTTTATATTCTCTTTCTTTCTCTATTTTGTTGGGGGGAGACAA
Organism: Ricinus communis; assembly: GCF_019578655.1. Taxonomy (NCBI): domain Eukaryota; kingdom Viridiplantae; phylum Streptophyta; class Magnoliopsida; order Malpighiales; family Euphorbiaceae; genus Ricinus; species Ricinus communis. Next base: position 12,696,475 of record NC_063256.1, on the reverse strand, counting down.
ATGCATCATCAATTGGCATAATTTTATATGCATATTTTTATTTGTTTTCAAAAAGCCTCATTTTTCTTAAGCTTTACTTTTGCCTCCTTTGGATGACTTACTTTTTCTCCATTTGAATAGTAAAGGCAAATGTGTATTCTCCACATGAAAGGACAATAATAGTGACAAATTGCTTTCTTTTTTTCATTTTTATTTTTATTTTTATTAATCTTGCTATTGGTCTTTTAATGCATATCCTCTTGGAGGGTTGTGCTTGTAAGAAAGAAGTGCTATGCTGCCATGGGTGATACACACATGCATGTCCAATTGAAATTATATGCAATAATTTGTTATTATTAAAGATGAAACTGTTAAGTTTGTCTCAATCAAGGGTCACTTTTTATAATTTTACTAAATTCTTAACTTTGGATTTCTAATATTTGTAGAGTTTATCATATTATTAGTAATTATATATTATGTTACTCACAGTCTATTGGATTCTAATAAAAAAAATTATAAAAATTAATTTTAAGATAATTTTATAATTTCTTTTGAGGTGTTGAACTATTGATCTTTAATTTGTTTTTATCAGAACTATTGATCCATAATCACAATGGTAAAAATTGGCTACTGGAGATTATTCTTTTTGGTGATCAGTGGGGGATTACTTGAGATAATAATATGGTTAAATAAGACTATTTTAAAAATGGAAATTTTACTAAATTATATATATATATATATATATATATATATATATGATCAGCAAGGACTCAAATCATAATAATACTAGTGGTCTTTGTGTAATGATAATTACTAAACTGTTAGATTAAATTCATTTAGTAAAATCCTAAGAATCAAAACCTGATACTGATTTAATTTCAATCACCTAAGACCTACTCCCTTTTTAAAGTAGCAGCTGATATGATTTGATTTAGTTTTCTTTTATTTAGATAATGTTATTCTTATAAGAAATACTAATGAGAAAATAAATTATTTTAATTTAATTTCTTACAATTCAAGATAATTATCTTCTAAAATTATAATTAATAATTAAATAATTATTATATTCATATTTAAAGCATTTGAAGTATGAACTTTATATTAATGAAATTTAATTTATAACATCTACATTTGAAATAGTTCTGTAAATAATATATTATATATATAATATATTAACAACAATAACTAATAAAAATTTATTAAAATATTTATATATTTTAGCTGTCGATTATCAACTATTGGCTTTCAACAACAACTATCAGCTGCTACAATAGCTAAATTAAATAAAATATTTATATATCAACACTATTTATAAAATGGTACACTAGAGTTTTAATAATGGGATATAGGTATTTTCATATATACTCTTAAAATCTTATCTAGTACAATTCTTATATAAAAAAATAAGATTTCATTTAGTGTAAAAATAGGGGTTTGAACTCAAAACTTTCACTGCTCAAGAACAATCGCTACTTAAACTAGACCTTAAGTGTTATTTTTAAAATCTTTAATTGATCCATATGGACAGAATAAACAAACAAATACTATATTATACTAGCGAAGACAAATTAAAAAGAAGATAAGCTATAAATTCATTAGTTAATTATTTGGGTTTTCTTAATTTTCTCAACATAATTGAAAAATAATAAGCATGAAAGAAATGGAAAACCTAACCACACATTTGTGTTGTTAGGTAGGGATAGAACCAAAAAAATGAAAGACCAAGGGCAATGCATTTGTTTAGGTCAATGCTATTAATTATAACTAAATGGGAGCATATAAGCATGCACATTAACCTTACATCATGATATTGAAGGAGATTGAATATAAAAATGTGGCAAGAAATTGAGTTTTGGAAGAAGATAAGAACAATAAAAGGGTTTTCGATAATGGATATATTTCGCGATTAATTTTTTGTATGAACATGTTTATTATTTTATAAGTAATTTATTAAAAATTTAATTACATATGTGTAATATTGATTAGTAAATTAATATTTAAGATATTGTTATTATAATTATAAAATTAGTATGAAAATTTAAAGCAATATTTGACAAGACAGAATAATAGTTATATTATACAAAAAATTTGTTTCTTTTCTTTTTAATTTAAGAAATTTGAGATATTTAGTTTTTTATTATTATCTTATTCTACTCAAATCTTACAACATAATTGAAAACAACATTAGACGATTAATATTTATTTTAAAAATAATATATTTTAAGTCATTCAAATTTCTGGTGATTTATTTTCTCCAAAAAGAAATTTATAATGGTATGAATTTAACTTTAAATAGTAATTAAGTTATTTCTAAATTAAAAGTAAATCTTTTATTCTTAGAATATCATATATATCAATATTATATTTTTAATACTAATTTATTTAAATTATTAATTTATATATAATGTCAAGGATATCCAGCACTAAAATCATTTAAAACTCTAAAACTATATTAGCTGCAGCATTAATGATGTCTAGTGATTTTGAAGAAGTATTTCAACACATTTATTCATGCTGTCAAAATTAGATTTTGTGAAGATAAAATTTATATTTTATTATTAAAGATTTAATAGATCATGGACCACATAATAAAAATAGTCATTTATTATTTTTATATAAAAATAAAAATTCATAGAGTGCATATGAAAAGGGTGAAATTTAAAATATTTTATTTTTAAAAATAAATATTTTTGACACTTAAATTAAACCGTAAAATCTCTTATTTTTTATTAATTTCTATTAATATTAATAAAATTATTGTTCGCTGTTCTATTTTGCGAGGAAAAAATTGTTTTAGAAATAAAATCAAACCGAATTTCTTTAATTTTTTTTATTTGGACACCAATCTTTTAGATTTGTTTTAATTTGATAAATGATGACGATTTAATGCAACTCCTTTTATGTTTGGAATAACAGTAATGATGGAGGAGGATGTGACTGGTAATTTTGCTTTTAAAATTATAACCAGAAAAAAGAAATAATATTTATTGAAAGAAGAAAAGAAAAGAAAAAAAAAAAAAAAAAAAAGGGGGCGCGGGGCGCGGGACGTGGGGCAGTGTAGATCCGTAAATGGTTTGGTAGTAACTTTGTAATATAATATTTTGCCATAATTATTATAAAAAAAGAGCATTTGTCAGTTAGCTCTCCACACGAGCGTATCCTATTCTCATCTTCCTCTAGATTCCCACTTTGTCCCTTCTTTAAATTTTTTAAATCATAAATAAATAAAATTCAAATTTAGTAAATAATAATAATAAAATATTTTTACTATTTACTTCGCATGTAATACATTAAATACATTTAAGTTTAAATCGTATATTAATTATATGATTTATGATTATTAAGGTTACTATATGTTTTTTATAATATTTTCAGTGCAAACTTTTAATTCATTTCAAATTAATGATACCGTGTATTATTAAATAAATAAAAATATTTAATGAAAAATTAGTCTGATATGAAGTTAATTGAAAATAAAGGTATTTCTTTAATTTTACTTAATAAATATGTCGCATAGGTCCAATTTATATAACTTTGGTGCAATATAATCTTTATGAATCATATTTTTTTACATAAGTGTGAGTATTATTTCTTGAAACAAGATTTATTAAATTATGTTTGAATTCAGTCATCTCTTCCAGGATCTACTATTAGCAATTTAGCATGCGTGTCTCTCGCAGATATTGTTCAGATTTTTCCAATTTGTCCATTTCTTGCATTTTAATTTTTTTTATCTAAAAATATAATTAGTATATATTAGTTGTTAGTGATAGTGTTAGTGGAAATAAAGAAGTGTTTAGATAAGCCATTATGGATTTTTATATTTTTTTATAATCTTAACCCCGTAAGAAATTAATCTCACAAGAAGTGGAGATAAGTCTCGAACTCAAGATCCCGTCTAAGGACAAGAGCTCTTACCAATCCTGCTAGACTTGGATTGGTCTAGCATTATAATTTATCTTTTAAAAATCAGATTAAATATCCTAACTAGGAGTGAGCATTTCATCGGTTCAACTCATATCATTTTGAACCAATTTTATTAAATAAATCAAATTAAATATAAAAAAAGTTGAATCAAATTAAATTTGAAATTAAATATAATTATATATAAATATAAATTAAACCAAATTTAAAATCACTTTTAAAATTAAATTTTATAATAAAAAATAAGAATATATATTACCAAATAATTTTAAAACATCTATTATTTTGGTTTATTCTGTTAAACCAAATCTTTTAACATAAAATCAAATATAATTTCAATTTTTAAAAAAGTTAAACTAAATAAGTGAAATTTACAAAATAAAATTATCAATTTGGTTCGATTTTCAGGTTTTTGGAATTTTATTAATCTCTAATAGTGACTTTGCCCCATCATATACATTCACACTAGTCTTGTATATGTATGTCATTTGAGTATATAATGATTCATTTTAATTGTCTCTTAGTACTATAAGAATGACTACCAATATACACAAAAAATAAAATTTTCATAACAACTCAAGCCATATTGCAAATGGTGGTCAAAACTTTCAGCCTCATAAAAGTATATAAAAAGAGCTCACCACTTCAATTCTCACTATAAAGATGGATGATTTACTCCAAAACATTTCGAACAATATAGTGGTGAAAATTGGCAGGGAGACTTAGCTTTAAAATCGTGGGATTAGCTGAATTATTTCATAGAAACCAGTCAAGGTTTTGTAATTTTTATAGATCAAACTTGTGCCGATTTGAAACTCTAAAAAAAAAAAAAAAAAGAGAGAGAGAATTGTTACTGATAAATCACTTGGCTAAATAGATGAATATCTAGCACAATCATCCTGATAGGAAATCATCATTTTAGCAACCATATATCTCAATAACTAATGCATTATGATACATATGGAATGCAAGAAAACACCCTTCAATCAAGATGATTCCAAAATCCAAGGATCTCCTCAAGTAAAGTTAGGAAAAACTAGTTCCAACAATGAAACTAGTACTTGAATTCAACTCCAAACGCCACAAACCAAGTATGATTTGATAAGTTAAGAATCAAACACAAAATTTTGGTTAGAGAATACCACAAACTAAAAAATAGTTTGATAAATTCAAAGTTCATGCAAAAATTTAAGCAAAAATACTCACAAAAGGCAAATAAAAATTAGCATCCATCAATTATTCTTACAAATGAGTTTGACTTTGATATTTATAGCCAAAACAAGATAAAAAAATCTAAATGGATATTTTTTGAGCTTTCTCACATTTTTTCATGCACATGATTAGTTGTCACTTGAAAGTTACAAAATGAGTACCATCAATATAAAAACAGCCACTTTTAATGAGTTTTATGGGGAATTAAAGGAGAGAATATGGGAAAACAGTCACTTTCTCGTCCTATTCAAGTACATATATAATTTATACATAGTTATCAATCACTTATACTTCAATTTCGAATGATTTTATAGCATCTCATGAATAAAAAATTATTTTTATTTCATAAAGTAAGATATGAAATTTGATTTCCAATATATTTAATTATAATAAGGAATATACAAAATTGTTTAACTATTTTCATAATAACAAATAATGATGAGAGATGGACTTGAATAAGGATGCCGCTTTATGAGTTATTTTCATAAGTTTGAGAATTCAAATTGGACTATAATATTTGATTCAAGAACTCACAACTTTATAGATATTTTATTATTATATTTGTTATATTTCAATATTTTTTTCTTCAGTCTAAATCTAAGTTGATATAAGATTGATTAAACTAATTAAAATTTATATGAATCTCAATAGATAGTAAATTTTTTTAAAAAAATTAACACAATTGAGTCCAACTAAGCTTATCCGTTGAATCTATTTTTTTCTTCCAATTAGAGCTCAACTTTGGCAATATTTCAAATTTACCCATTATACTCCAAATGATGATAATTAATACACGTGCTTCATATGTTAATTGGTTTTATTTATCAACTCAATTAATTTACTTTAGATGGTTTTGTCACAATTTTTTAAAACATAAAAAATACCAAATTTTGGATTTTTAAAATTACTGAAATCTAATAAAAAAATAACAATTTTGAACCGTGATTTTAATTTATTATTTATTTAAATATAGTTGTGCACAAAATAATATAAAATAAAAACTATATTAGAAAAAAAAAAGATAAAAGAAAGTTAACTGGAGACAAAAACAAAACAAGTAACACATCAATTCGAATACTATAAAGAAAACTAGCAAACTTTTACAAAACCATGTCCAATAATTAAACATAAAAACAAATGTTTTATTTTAATAAGCAAACAAACAACGGAATCCTCGCAAAGAAACCGGGCACATTTTTGGACCGTTCCTTTTATTTTTTATTTATTTTAGTCATTCATTTTAAATTTGATACGGGAAAAATGATTATCCTTGCGAATAAGCTTAAATAAATTTATTTTCTAAAAAAGTGAAAAAAGGGAGTGTGGCCCACTTTTCTTTAATATTATTACGAGTTGTTTGTCTTAGGTGGGTCCAAACTCCAAACATCTTTTTCGCTGCCACACGAGTGTGTGTTATTATCCATTCGTGGCCCCATTATGATTATTATTTTGACTTTTTTTTTTTTGCGTGGGTTTGTTAGAATTGGGATTTTGAATAGGAATTATTGTCAAAATGTCAATGGATTGATTTGTGTCACATTAGCGGATTCTGCTACTTAAATGTGATTTAACATGTTTGAAATCTTCAGATTTGTGATTTGTGAGGTTGAATATGAATAGTTTGATGAAATTTGATTTATATTACGAATAATAATTAATAATTAATAATTATTTTATATATAATAAAAAATAAATATATAAAAGTATTATGTGATTTTATAATTTTGATAATTTTAAGTATATGCGGTTTTTTCGGATAAAAAGAAAAATATAGTTATAAATCGTGATAAAAAAATATTTCATTGTTAAAAAGTTTTAATTGGCAAGAATTTAATATTTTATTTTAATCAATTATTATTATTATTATATTTTTTATTTTTAATAATATGTGTTTAAAACTTAACAACTCAAAACATCATTGTTTGACCATTAAATCGTGATCTGACGGTCAAATATTGAAATTAGAGATTTTTAATCTCCAAATTCTTATTATCAAATATAGAATATTAATAATGGCCGATCAATGTAAAAGTAGTTGGATCTTTGCAAATTAAAATTTTTTAACAGTGAGATATCTTTTTGTCACGATTTGTAATCACATTTCTCTTTTTATCTAAAAGAAATTACATATTTAAAATTGTCAAACGATAAAACTAGATGGTACTTTATGTACTTTATGAAATTCTTTTTTATATTTCGTAACAATATAATCTATAATTGTATTTTTACAGTTGATATTAAACATAATCAAATATCATTATCGTAATTTGGTATAATTTAATTTTTTCCGAAAGCCATTAATAAATGTTTCAAAAAAAATTACTTCTTAGAACAATTGAATTTCATACAGATAGTTTCATTAACATCACTTTATTTAGTTAAACATAACAATTCTTAGTCAAAATGTATAATTATGATTTTCGAGTGAAATTTTTTTAAAAAATATTGCTGTTTTAATATAATTTATAAATTTTATCTTTTAAAAAATAAATTTCTAATATATCTTTTCAAGAAGATGGAGTCCTAATAAATTGACTCAATAGCCAACAATACTACTCATTTGCAATTAAAATTTCTCATAATATTCTATAAAATTGAGAAATAATCAACCATTTTAGGGTGTCAATTTGAAGTGAAAGTTACTTCTTTGGTGTTGGCAAAATTGAAAGGAAAGGAGTGAACCAAAAGACAAGGAATTGGCAAAACCCCCACAAAAGAGGGAAAGGGAAGAAGTAGAAGAAGGAGATATCTAATCTAATTAGGCTCTTATTTTCTTTTGTTGAAAACCATTTCTTGACTTTTATTATTATTTCTATTTATTTAAAGTATTTTGATGAGCTGGAACGGGCGAAGTGGGCCCCGTCCCAAATATTTGACTTTAATAAGACAAATTGCGTTTGCGAGAGGGAAAAGGAAAAATTATGCAATACTTTCACCTAAAAATAATAATATAATTATTCAATAGTGTTTTTTTTTTTTCTTTCGTGTCATCTGTTTCTTTATGTTAGTTGAGATTGGTTAGCTTAAAATAGACGTTTTTTTTTATTTTCTTTTTATTTTCACTTTTTTCTGCCCTTTATTTATTTTGAATTTCGTCATCCAATAGATTTCCCATATCTTATCTTATCCGGGGACTAGGGTTAAGAACTTAAAATTGCATTAATTTCTTGCGTAGCACGTTAATTATTTTAATATAGTACGTTAGAATTTAAATTTTATAATATAAAGTAATATATGTATATTGTATGTTTAATATTTATGTAAATATTGTGCTCCCAAATTTTAAGAGTGTATTTGTATATTTTAATTTGAGTAAGGTTTAAGTTCAGTTATTTTCTTTTTATTTTATGATTAAAAAGATGTGTAAATATAAAACAAAACACTTTAAAATAATTATAAAGAAATAGTCTCAACAGAACTAGACTTGAAAAAGGGGTTAAATGGGCCTATAGGTTTAGATATATCTCCACCCCCTCTATATAAATATTAAATTTTAAATTGTCATGCCAGTATTAGTCCAAAAAGTAAATTAGAAAATCCATTTTATTTTATTGTGACAAGATGGATAATGCAATTTTATTTAAGAATTGATACTATTATTAATTTAAAATGAGAGCTTGCTTTAATTTTGATAATGCAATTAATTTAATTAATTTAGGGTATACTGCATAAAATTCTTGTAAGTGATAAAATAATATTTTAAAATTTTTAATATAGTTGCATGTATAAAGCTCGTATCTACGATCTTACATACAGGCTGTTAGTTTTAATTATTACATATTTAAAAGAAAAAAAGGATTTGATTACATGCTCCATTAGCAATTTCCTTTTTAACACTGTGTTAGTCATGGTGATGAACTTTATTACAAAACCCATATCTTTGTGGGATCAAAATGGTAAGGATTTTATTACCTATTACTTGTAATAATGGGAGTGGAAAAGTAATATTATTCAAGTAGAGGGGGACTTAATGTAGTGGGAACCCACGTTGTCTTTTTCTAGCCCTAAAATCTTTTGCCTCCTTAAACCATATGCCAATTTGGTTTTTATGGTTTTGCTTTCCTTCTTCCTTCTTTTTTTTCAAATTTTAAAGCTCTTTTTGTTGCTTTGACATTAGAAACCGACCAAATTATTAGAGAAAGCAATTCCAATTGAAACAATCAATCAAATTACCCTTTAATTGATTTTTCATCATGGCAATATGTATTTATTCAAAAAGTTAATGTTTTTTTTTTTAACTTAATATTATGGGGATGATGGGATTCTGATAATTTCATGATTATTTTCAAATTAGTATTGTCATTTATTTATTTATTTGGGCTCTTGTCACATGATAGGAATTCTGGTGGGATTATGATATAAGTAGTCCGAAGCCCAAAGCCATCTCAAGATTAAGGTTGCTTCCTAAACATTATAACAAATCACCAAACTGGCCTGCAATGGGGGCCTTGCCTGCCATAAAATATGCATGCTGGGGAAGTCAGTCCAGCAGGTTTTGGTGGGTGCATGATCCAACCGAACTCTATTTGGGTTTGGGTTTGAATTGTAGGGTTCAGAGTACATCCTCGGATATCTTTTATCTTCTTCTTTTTTTTTTTTTTCCCGAGATTTCTAAAAAATATCTTATAATTAATAAAGAATATTATTATTATTATATAAATTTTATTTTTAAAAATACTATTTTTATTTTTTTTAAATTTATAGTATGATTATTGCAAGACATCAATTCAAGTGTAATTATAGAAAAAAATAATTTTTAATCTAATACGCACATCTTGAGCTAATTTCTTAAATTTTGACATGTAAATTCATTTTAAAAGGTTGGGTAATTTACCAAAAAAAATTGCATTAATAGCCTTGTAAGATTGGTTAATTTAGTTATTTGTCATCTAAATATAATTAAACCTTTTACAAATCTTAATATGATATTAATTCTATAAAAAAGTTTAAAACTCTCAAACGAATAGTGTAATTACATCCTCGGTTCACCTACTCTGAAATGTAAGAGTTTTTATTAAATATTCTTTTAGAATAATTAGTGATATTTATATATTAGGCAAACAATTTTGATAAAAAGGTGAAGCTTTAAGACTTTCCACAAAAAAAGTTACCATTAAGGAAGTCTTAAATTTATAAGCTAACATAAACCTCATAATCAATATTTAATGGTTAAGGAGTGACATTTGACATCTGTTAAACTAGTCCTAATAAGTTCTTAAATTAAAGTCATTTTTTATTGTAGAGAATATATTTAAAAAATTTAAAATCTAAGTGATGGTCTAATTTATTTTTATTTTCTAAAAATATTTAAGAGCCGTATTTTTTATTAAATTTTAAAAAATAACTATTAAAAATATTTTATTAATTTTTCTTATTTTTTTAAAAAAATCATATTGTTAAACTGTTATTAGAATGTAAATAGATTTATAAATTTATACATAAAGTAGTTGAATAAGATAAAAATAGACTAAATTACTCTCACCATCTCTGAATTTTGAGACTAGTATCACCAAAGTCCTTAAATTTTAATTTGTAACATTAGACTGTCTAAACTTTAATTTTAATATCACAAAAGATGGCATATGACATATGTACAAAAATTTAATTACAAATATTATTAGATATATACAATGTCATCAAATGAATTAAAAATAAATGGACTAAAAATACATGGACTAAATTGTAATTTTTCTTTTCTCTATACAATTAAAAGAAGTTCTCTTTCTAATATTTCGTACTTTCTCTCTCTCGGCACTTCTTTCTGTCTAGTTTATTTAAAAAAAAATTAAATAATCAAAGGAGATAATCGATGTTTGGTTACTTATCATCTTCAATTCTCCTTAAACTATTAACGATGGATTAGAATTAACACAAAAAAGGAAGATGTGTTTATTGCAACAGCAACGACAACATCGAATTGAAATGATGCAAGCGGCAACGAATCGATTATTGCGACGGTTGGAGACAATAATAATGAGAACAACAGCTGAAAATCTTTGATTTGCTTACTGTTGTGAAAACAAAGCTTTAACATTTAAATGTAGCTTTTTAATTTGAGCTTTTTGTTTGGCTAGTGTGATGAAGAAAAAAGTTGAGGACTAGTGGTTGAGATTTCGGTCGATGTTGATGGGAACCTTCTACCTTTTTTCTACTCTATTTCCACTTCAGTCAACCACCATTCTCTGTTGCCATGGTCACCAGATAAATTGTCATTGTCTCCCCCACCTCTATTCAAGCTCACAGTCTATCTCTCCCCTACTGCTGCCATTAATAGTACCCTCTTCTTCTCCTCTCTTCTAAATTCTTTATCTTTAATTTTACTTAACCTTGCCCCTTGAATAATTCACGTTAAAAATAGAAAAAGATTTAATAGAAGCTTGGTGGAGTTTCTGGATTGGAGATTTGTATGGTGAACATGTTTAATCTAGAGAGAGAATATGTTAATAAGATAGAAACAATTTTAATTAGAAAATAAAAAAAGTTACACTTTAGTTCTTCAATTTTTAGTTTTCTATTTTTAATATATTTGATGACATGACATATATTATATGAATTAGAAATCAAATTTTCTTATAAGTGGCACGCCACATCAGTTTTCCGGTGGATTCATTACCATAAATTGGTAAAAGTAACTTTTGTAATATCGAAATTAAAGTTTAAACGATTTAGTGTTACAAATTAAATTTTAAGGACTTTGATCATACTAGCCTCAATATCTAAAGACGATGAGGGTAATTTAGCCGAGAAAAATAGTATTTGAAAAATGGTAAAGTATAGAATGAAACTAATTAAACTTTTTAAATAAACTAATAAAAATAATTCGTGTAATCTTTCATGTAGCTCTTCTATAAAAAAATATAAAAATTTTCTTTTTAAAATAGTCACCAGTCTTGTTTTAGAAATGAAGATTCATGAGAACTTTTGAATATCTTATTTGTTTTGTAATATTTACTTTAAAATTTAAGTTGGATAAGGTTAACTTAGCTAGTTTATCATAATATTTGTTAGGATAAGTACAACTAAGTATCTTGTGATTTCACCATTTAACGACGTTTACTATGTCTTTATCTGTTTTAGATAAAAAGAGGTATATGATTAGAAATCGTAATAAAGAAAAGGCATTCTCACCGTTTAAAAGTCTTAATTGTAAGTATTCAACTATGTTTACTATGATTAGCTATTATTAGCATGTTGTCTATATTTGAGAACATGAGTTTGAAGCTTAATAACTCATAATTTCATTATTTTACTATTAAATCGTGGTTTAAGAAGTCATTGGTCCGATGAGATCAATTTAACAATCAAAATAATAACGTTTTGTGTTATTAATCCCTATACCTATATCATCAATCATATGAAATATAATAATGATGGTTGATCAGAGTATAGATGGCTAAATTCTTGCCAATTAATACTTTTTAATAGTAAAATATTTATTTGTCACGTTTTTTAACTACATATCTTTTTTTCTGTGTAAAAGCCACATATTAAAAGTTGTCGAATGGTCAAACTACAAGACACTTTTTGTATTTATCCCATTTAATAGCTGATCTTATATTATTTATGAATGCGTTATATTTGAGTTGCTTAGAAATTTTTTATAAGGCATCAAGCCAAAAAATCGACAAAGTAAGATTAGGGTTTACACTAGTTAGTTCAGTTATTAAACTGATTTAAAATATAGTAAATATTTTAAAATTGAAACTGAACAAAGTTAAATAAAAAATATATAATCGGTTTGATTCATAAGTTATTTATATATATGTTTTATTTTTTTTGACAAGAAAATGATAAAGCATCAATGGTTTTTATTTGTAAATTAGGATTTACTATATAATGAAAGGGACATTTTATTTGATGGTAAAATAAAAAGACCTTAAATTCTTGAACTATTTTAGTCGATTTTTATCCAAAAAATATAAGTAGACTTTAGAAAGATCATTTTTCTTTCTTTCTCCCAATGAGTATAGTGGGAAAGTAAAAGCAAATACAAATTTTATCTTGGAGTGTTTGCTAGTCTTTAGCCGGCAAACATCTCTTGTCCTTTTTTGCTCCTCCTATCCTTTTCTTCTTTTTTACTTTTGTTGTTTAGTTTAATTATTCAGTCTATTTAGTTTTTTTAAGTTGTTTAGTGCAGAGTTTTCTCTTTTGTTTTTGCAGTGTTCATCTCTTACTGCTATCAAATCTTCCATTTAGATTTACCTCGTTATCCTCTTGATCTTGAAGAGGAAGAAGATTTGTGGATTTGCTGTAGCCTTGTGGATAGATCCAAATTTATTAGAGATCTTCTATATTCAAGGAATGTCTTTCGAAGGTGGAAAGGAATGCGATATCCATATTGTAATTTTAAATATCAACCTTGGAGTTTTAGATTTGATTCTTCTTGGTTGGATGTGGTGGCTTGGCTATGGTGGAGTTTTAATCCATCCCTCCTATATGTTTTTGAGACTTTGAAGACCTCAAAGAATTAAAATGGACCACCTTACATATTTCAAGCTTGCAAGTAAATCTAAAGTTGCATTTCTGCCATTTAATTATAATATTAAATTGGATTAGTCCTCAGGGGCTTGTTGTATTTTTTTAAGCTTAAGCATTTTTTAGTAATAAATATTAAATTTATTATTATTTAAAAATAATAGAGAGACCTTCTAATTGGACTTTAAAATTGTGGAGATATATTAATTATTATGCCATAAACTTAGGGGCAAACATTAATTCATGCAATTATTAGTTAGTGCACAAAATCATTATAAAAATAGCTCCAAAACTTGATTTTAAACATATTTGATTTAAAATGTAGCATTTAAAATTTATAAATTATAAAAGAAATATGATCTTTGAGATATAAGCATTTTATAATTTAATAATTTAGAAACCAAAAGATAAGTTTTGTAATTTTGATATAATCAAAATACTATAAACTAAAATATATTTTTGAATTTTTATATTTGCTTATAGAGGGTGAGATTTAAACTCAATATTCATTTTAAAAATATTTTTACTCAAGGTAGCGAGCCATGTTGGTGGTGTAATTGTCATGAATTAAGAGTACTATTCTTGAAATAAGAACATAATAATTTCAAGTGCTAAAAATGAAAGGCAAAACATATATTTTGATCCCTTTACTTTATAAGTTTATTCACCTGGTCCTTATTCATCAATGGCGTCTTAACTCTATTTTTATTTTTGCATTATTTAGTCCTTATATTAATAGTTAATAACAGTACTGTTAAAATAATTTTCACATAATTAACTTATAAAAATATATTTCTAGTCATTATCCAACCGGATGATGAAGTTGACAAATATCTAGGGTTTGAATATAAAAAGAAATGTTTGGATTCACCTTAAATCACAACTCTCTCTCTTTAGACTTATAGATTCACTTTAAATTCACAGCTCTCTTTCGGATTTGTTCCTTTTTCATCTTCAGAATCTCTGCTTATTTTCATATGGGAAAAACAATTACGAGAGCAATATTAAACAAACTAACATAAGATATAATATTAATTGATAATTAGTACACTTACAAAAAGTAAAGTATAAAAAAATCCATTATTTGAAACGGGTAGTAGAAAGAAAAAAAGAAAAACAATAAAGGTCCTGATTAATCAAAATTCACGGTCATCTTTAATAATTAAAGAGTTTTACAAGGCTTTTAAGCCATAAATATATTAAAATTGAACAACTAAGTTATTTTGTTTATAGTAATAAAAAATTATTCTGTTTCTCTAAGAGATTAAAAATCTAAGCAAACAGAAAATAAAAAAAAGAATAATTTTTTATATTATTTTGTTGAAGAAAAGAATGAATGAGAGAGAAAGAGTTAGGAGGTGTCTTTCTTGGATATCTATACATTTTATAAAAAACAATGAGATATAGTGAAAGAGAAAATTAACAAGTAGGAATTTAATAGAAATAAATTTTACATTTACTAGAAACACAGTGATATATTTTTGCATATTAATTTTCTTTGTTTTCCTTTTTAATGTAAAATTCATATTTTGGTTTACAAATTTATTTCACTTAGTCAAATCACTCATCCTTGTCAGCATCCAGGGTGGCAAGTTACGAAACATCTACATGCATATAATGATGCAAATCACGTCTTTTATTGTAGGGATTAATGAGTACAAAAATAAAAAGTAGAGAGATTACTTAAGACGCAATCGATGTATAGGGACTAAATAAAATAAATAAGAAAAGTAGAAGGACCAAAATCTGGGTTTCGGCAAAATAAAATACCATGGAGTTATAATTGTTGTTAAAGACGGATCGAAACGACGACGATTTCAGATATACAAAAACAGAAAAGAAAACCTCTAAAACCCTAACTCTACATATCATCTTTAGCCACCGTCGTGAAACACTCAATTCTCACAGGACTTCACTGCGACTGCTGTTCGGAGAAAGTGGTTCGTTCTTTAATTTAAATAATCTGGGAAAAAGGAGGTGGGGTTTTTAATTCAATGGCAATAGTAGAGGAGAAAAACATGACGAATAGCGTATCAGTGGATGAAAAGAAAAGAAAGCGAAAGCGAAACAGAGTAAAGAAAGTTACAGCAAAGGAAGAAGAAGAAGAAGAAGAAGAAGAATCACACCTACACAACGTTACTTCTGCTTCTCAAATTGAAGCAGCAGAAGAAGACGAGAGAGAAATTGAGGAAGAAAGTAAAGATAAGAAGAAGAAAAAGAAGAAAAAGAATAGTGATTATAATAATAATGAGGAAAATGAAGTTTCAAAGAATGAAGGACAGGATGGTGATAAGGTGAGGAAGAGAGGGAGTGGGATTATGAGTACAGATTCTTTTGAATCTTTAGGATTGTCTGAACCTACTCTTAAAGCTATTCAAGAAATGGGATTTCAGTATTTAACTCAGGTACTATTTTCTCATTTTTCTTTAATTAAGTTGTTTTTAGAGATGGGGATTTTATTTATGGTGCTTGTATGTGATAAATTATGCAGATTCAAGCGAGGGCTATTCCACCTCTTCTAGTAGGCAAAGATGTTCTTGGTGCTGCAAGGACAGGTTCTGGGAAGACTCTTGCTTTCTTAATACCAGCTGTTGAATTGTTATATAATGTCCATTTCGCTCCTCGCAATGGCACCGGTGTTGTTGTCATTTGCCCCACTAGGGAACTTGCCATTCAGGTGAGTTTATTATTCTTCTAACCCTTTG
The DNA here is from genome assembly GCF_019578655.1 of Ricinus communis. Classification (NCBI taxonomy): domain Eukaryota; kingdom Viridiplantae; phylum Streptophyta; class Magnoliopsida; order Malpighiales; family Euphorbiaceae; genus Ricinus; species Ricinus communis. Next base: position 12,680,180 of record NC_063256.1, on the reverse strand, counting down.
TGCTCACAAGAGTTCTGTTCCCGACAATAATTTATCAACTAGATTACTAGAATACATGGAGAAATTATCTTTAATACAAATAGTAACATTACTCTGATATATGAGCTTTTTCTGTCTTTTTCCTCATTTTGCTTTGCAAAAGTCAAATGGAATGACTTTCCTTCATTAGTATTGAAGATGGTTTCCCTCTTGCAACCTATTTATGGGCATGGTAAGGAACCCCATTTTATTAAGAATGTTTAATTTCTTTTACATACTTAGGAAGTTGAATACCAGATCTTTTGTCGTCTCAATGTCAATGTGAATGATCAAGTATCCTACTCTATATGGATTAGAATATGGGCTTCCTTCTTTTGGTGCAGAAGCTCGAAGGCTTTTCATCATATGGTCTGAAATGTCAATTAGTTTGCCAAACAAGAAAAGGGGTTTTAACTTGTTTGGCTGATTTAGCCATGCTTTTATATGTTGTGAACTGCTGATTATCAATGTTAGACATAGAATGAGAAGGTGATCCTACTTTTTATTATTCTTTCTTTTTTTCTTTTTGGCATCTTTAACTAGTTAATTTGCAACTGTTGTTCCAGAATGATATTTATTATCACCCTTTAGTTTCCTTTACTTCGTTTTGTCCTTTAAGATGTACCTATTGGAAGGAGATATAATTAGATAAGCTCACCCCAGCTCTTTTATTAGTGAAAAGTAATCAAATTATGGATTCCTATTCCATCCTGGATGTTTCAACTCTTGTATTCATAATTTCATATGCTTATTTAACATTTCAGACTCATGCTGTGGCAAAGGACCTTCTCAAATATCACTCACAGACTCTTGGCTTGGTCATTGGGGGTTCTGCTAGAAAAGGAGAAGCAGAACGCATTGTTAAAGGAGTCAATTTATTGGTTGCAACTCCTGGTCGACTTCTTGATCATCTTCAAAATACCAAGGGATTTATATATAAGAACTTGAAGGTAATTCATCTACATCGTTTAACCTCAATGTGGTGGTATGATTTACTATTACTAGTAGTAGTTAAGTGTCATGTCTCATGAGCTAGTCGCTGTTTGATTTATATAATGATGTTCTGATTTTTCCCAAACAATTTCTTCAACCTGCAGTGCCTCATGATTGATGAAGCGGATAGGATACTGGAGGCAAACTTTGAAGAAGAAATGAAACAAATTATCAAGATTCTGCCAAAGGTAAATAAAATTAGCAAGAATTAATAGAACTATTGGAGTGAATGTAGGCTTTTGCGAGGGTACTAATGTTAACAGCAGTGGTGAACTAAATTGATTAAGTGCTTTAATTATTATTGTTGTTTCAGCCTGTGGCTTTCATTTTTTTTTTTTTAAATGACAAATGGGGTTCAGAGATCATTTCAGAAAACTTTCCTAATTTATTTTCACTTTCTAAACTTGGGTTGGTTAATGATGGTTTGATTAAATTTTGAAAGACACTTGGAATACAAGATTCTCTTCCTATCTGTATATTGTAATTCTGTTTACTTTCTATTGAGTCATATGTAATGATCTCAGCTGACCTGATGAGATTGCTAAATGTGCAGAGTAGGCAAACTGCTTTATTTTCAGCAACTCAAACTAAGAAGGTTTGTGTTCGGAATCTCTTAGGTTCAAATTATTTTCTATATTGGTTCCCTTATCGTGTTTATTTGTTTGGTGTTTCAACTAATTTGTTTTCTGTAGAAATTATTCAATTAAAATTCATCCTTTTTTCTCTCTTTCTATTGTATAATTTACTCTTAGTTTCCTGGTTTTGCTGATAGTGGTTGTTTTTACTTTAATTTTAGGTGGAGGATCTTGCCCGTCTGTCTTTTCAAACTACTCCTGTCTATATTGATGTGGATGATGGAAGAACTAAGGTATACCTTAACTTGCCATTGGGTATTTTCTTCATGGTCTTTAATGAATGTGCACCACATATGTGGACATAAGCACAGAGTCTCTGCCTTCAAATTAAACCTAACAAACATTGGCCTTTGTAGGTCACAAATGAGGGTCTGCAGCAAGGCTATTGTGTAGTTCATAGTGCCAAGAGATTTATTCTTCTCTACTCCTTTTTGAAGAGGAATTTATCAAAGAAAGTGATGGTCTTCTTCTCCTCATGTAATTCGGTCAAGTTCCATTCTGAACTTCTTAGATACATTCAGGTGGAATGTTTTGATATCCATGGAAAACAGAAGCAGCAGAAACGGACTACTACCTTTTTTGATTTTTGCAAAGCAGAGAAGGGAATATTGCTATGCACTGATGTTGCTGCTCGTGGTCTTGATATTCCTGCTGTGGTAGGTATCTTTCTTCAAGTGACTTGCTAATCTGTTTAATCTTTTCTCTTGCAACTGTTACTGAATTAACCTAAGAATACTGCATTTGGTAATTTTGACATTTATTATGCTACCAGCAATTTTATGTTGTATTTTTCTCATTATTTTCAATTTTTAGTTTCTATGGCTCCGTTTGTGTCTGGAGAATATTTTGTGAGAGAAATTCGAGTATTTTCCAAGAAAATAATTTATTTTCTATTGTTTGGTTATACACTGAAAATCACTTGAAAATTATTTTAGATGTTTGGATGTTTAAAAAAAAAATCTAATTTGAAAATTTATATAAAACTTGTTGAAACTTTATATCGAAATCTACAATTATATATAAACGAAAATTACAAAGACAAATATAAATATTTTCCAATGCTGGTGTCGGCCATTTGTGGCTGGAAGTTGGTGAAGGTGATTGCTGCCGGTAGTTAATTTGCTAATGAATTTTATATTAATGTTGTTTTGGTACATTTTTTTTTTGCGTTATAAGCTTGAGCTAGTTATTTTCTTTCCTAGATGTACCAAGCAAAACACTAGAAAATGCACAAAAATGAATCTCTGTGGAATATCTTCTGGAAAAAGTGGATCCTGAGTATTTTTATGTATGCGATGTGCTTGTAGTTGCATTTTATAGATGCCAATCTGCTTCCTCTGCCACTGAAGAACCCTCTAGATATATTTGCTTAAGGAAATTAGAATAATGCATTCTTTTTATATTTTAAGTATTTTAGTTGCATAATTATGTTTCATTGCTGTAATGGACATATAAATTGGGAAATCCAAAAAATGAAAACATGATTGTCACTTGCCAAGGTTGTCGCTAATGAGAAATTGGTAGATGGGACTAATTACTAATATACAGCATATTATGAGAAAGTGGGTACATTATCTGATTTCTAATTTTGTACTTTGAGCTCAGTTAGAGGCTGCCAGCCATTTGGTTTATTTAATCTCAGCTAGAACATTCTGAGAAGTTTTTCCCTGTCAGTTGGTTGATGTTGATGAGTTCTCTTTTTTCTTCTCTTCATGCAGGACTGGATAGTGCAGTACGATCCTCCTGATGAACCGAAGGTGCCCTAAGCGTTTTCTATTGATAACTTGTTGAAGTGTTTGCTCTCTTGTCATTCTCATTCATGCATGTTCATTAACATGTAGATTCTGGTTTCCATTTTCAGGAATACATTCATCGGGTTGGCCGTACAGCCCGTGGAGAAGGTGGAAAAGGCAATGCCCTGCTTTTCTTGATTCCAGAAGAACTGCAATTTCTGCGATATCTAAAGGTATAGTAATTTTTACCAGGAGTGCTGAATTGTACAGCTTCTATTCCTCTATTAGGTAGAGAACATTTAAAGTAATAATTGACTGACCATAGTGCTTTCTTAAGAGTGTTTTCCGTATGAATGAAAATCAATTGGGCTTGAAAGGATAATAGCAAAATCGTATAATTGTCTTATCTGTATTCTGACGCACACATGTACTTTCAGGCTGCAAAAGTCCCTGTTAAAGAGTATGAATTTGATGTTAAGAAGTTGGCAAATGTTCAGTCTCATCTGGTATTTTATTGCTTTCTTTGGCAGACTATGTTTCCTTGCCACGTTATATTTTCCAAATAATTAAGATATATGGGCTTATATTGAACTTGTGGGTTAATGCAGGAGAAGTTGGTGGCTAACAACTATTATCTGAACAAGTCTGCTAAAGATGCTTATAGATCTTATATATTGGCCTATAATTCACATTCTATGAAAGACATATTTAATGTCCACCGCCTCGATCTGCAGGTACCAATTTTAAATCCTTGTATCCTGGTAGGCAATCATGTTTGAGAATGAATTGAAACAGAAGTGGGATGTCAATCTGCATTTTTGCTTTGGGCAACTAAGTTCAAGATTAAAGTTTGAAGTCTTTTAAAATAAAATGTTGCTACGATGCCTCTATAACATGAATCAGGCTAGGCGATCATCACCATACTATGACATCTAATAAAATGGCTAATATTGTTGATTTTGCAGGCGGTTGCTGCTTCATTTTGCTTTTCTTGTCCACCGAAGGTGAATCTGAACATAGACAGCAATGCTTCCAAATTTAGAAAGAAGGCTCATAAAGGAAGTCGCAATGGTTTCAGTGAGAGCAACCCTTATGGAAGGCAGAGGGACGAAGATAATACACGACAATTTGTAAGGCATTAGGTGGATTGATGTTTGCAAGTAACACATGAATCCACACTAATTTTATATAAATTGTAGTACTATTAGTGATATGAGTGTTTTCTGGAGTGATTTTGTGGTTCTCCAGAATAAAATTTTGTTTATTTGTTTGTGGACTGCTGGACTCCAAGGCTTAATGTTGAATTCACAGTATTATTCGTAGCTCAATTCAAAAATTGCAAATTTTGGTGTAGACATAGTTGGTTTTGGCCCCTGGACATGGAAACCCTGATTTTACTTTTGCATTACATTTTTTTTTTTTTTTTGGTATCGCATAAAATTAATGCAGTTAAAGCATTAGGAATGTCTTTTTTTTTTTATTTTTTTATTTTTTGGCCTAATTACCAAAAATCCTTGACCTTTCGCAATTTTAACAAAATTATCCAATGCTTTCAGTTGTCTTTAAAATCCTAATTCTTTGAAAAAGAAATTGAAAGAATTAAGATTTAAAGAAGCATTGGATAATTTTGTTAAAATTGCAAAAGGTCTTTTGCTAATGAGGCCCTTCTTTCTAATTTTGTCAATATCAAATCTCAATAAGATTTTGAAATGTAAACTTGGTAGGTTAAAATTTATATACTCTTGATTAAGAGGAGAGTTTGGTTTATATAAATTCATGTGCTAACTGGAAGTTACCATTAGAGGCATCAGTTAAGCAAACACCTAAATATATAATTCTAAGAAATTCTTATAGTTACCTTTTGTTTCTTTCTTTTTGTTAATTTATGGAGGTTTAACGAGTTGTACCCTGCGGACTCATCTCCTCACTCTTTGTAAATATGAAAACTCACCGATCACTTAAACTCAAGATAAATGTTTATGGTTACTTTATTACAAATAACAAATAGAAATATATTAAATAATTAATTTTGTATAAATATGAAAAATTTAATTTTGATAACTAGTAATTACAAATTATCAATTAAAATTAAAAAAAAAAATACTAAAATAGCCAAGATAATATTAAAGATTTATACATCTTTAAAATTTTAGAAAATTTTAAAATATTTTTTTAAATGAGGAAGAATTATGAAAAAAATAATTGTCTTCTGTAAGATAACAATTCATTTAACAATTATAAAAAATAATTAATATCTTTTGTAGATTCACTAATTTCTTTGTAATTATTTTTTGATTTTGTAGAAGTCATATTTTCTTAATATCATGTAATTTCTTAAGTAATAAAATCATATATTAATTTATGAAAAAAATATAAAAAGATTGTTATTTATTGTAAGATTCAATTAATTCCATGATTATAAGATATTATTTTATAAAATTACTAATTATTTTTCATAAACCGTTGACTTTCACACAAATAATCATATTCTTATAATATCATATTTTTTTATAAATCAAAAACTTATTTAGTTCATAAAAAATATAAAAGTATTTTCATCTTTTATAAAATAGTAATTCATCTTGCAGTTATAAAAATTTTATTATTTTCATAAATTCTTTTATAATTATTTCACTTATAATGGTGTATAAAAAATAAAATTATAGAAGGATTTAATCCATTACTAGTAACTTTTAAATATAAATTTAATTGATAAAATCTAATGTATATATAAATTAAAAGATTTCTATTTATATATACCTTATAATAAATATAAATATAATTTTAATATTAAATATTTTAACACAAATTTTATTATTTAAAATTAATAAGTATATATCTTCTCTTTATTACGAACCAGATAAAATATTTTCTTGTAAATTAATGATCTTCGAAAAAACCTTTAAACTAAGTATCAATGTTTTTATTATGAACCAGACAAAATATTTTCTTGCAAATTAATGATCTTCGAAAAGACCTTTAAAATTACTTTGGTTTAGATGAATAAAAACGGGTTAACAACAACACCAGCAACGAATTCACACTCGAACGAGACAGAAGAGTATGACGGGTGGATTACGTAAGGAGAGATGTGAAGTGGTTAGAGAATGGCACGACAGCCAATGTGATTCTGTGCCGCCAATTCAAACTCTATGATATCATCTGTTCCTTGTTTCTTCTTCTGTACACCACTACTCTTCTTTCCTTACCAACACGGAAAGACCTTCCCCATCAGACCCACCTCTGAGTTAACTGGTAATTGGGTTCTTACTTACTCGTCCATTCTTTTATTCATGTTAATCATAGCAACTGCCATTGTTTTACATGATCTTTCAGTTTCTTGCTATCACAATTTCAAGAAAACTTTTAGATGGGTTCATAAAAAGGGTTTCTTTTTTATAGTTTTTAAGAGTTGTTTAGCATGTAATCCTTTTTGTGTGGGTGTGTGCGCTCTCAAGGAAAAATTGTATGATCTAATTCAACCCTTATGTGATGCCTGGCAAAGTTTAATGTTTTTTCCTGTAATCCTATTGTTGTTCTAGTTTAATGAGTGAGGGATATTTTTTCTAGTAATTATGCTTTGAATTTTTGTCTGCTAATTTCATATGGAATGTTTAATAGAAAGGTGTTTGCTTGATTCATTGGGCATGATTGGATTCAAGCTTAATCATTTGCTACAGGCGTTAAATCCTCATAAATACTTGGCTCTTGATGCGTGTTGTACGCCTACTAATAGTGAGAAGCATGAGCTGCTCTATGCAGCTTCTACATATGCTCTATTGTTTCAGAATTGAGCCCCAGTGTTTCCCAATGCTTGTTTTGGTTGGCAAGCAAACTAGGATAGGAGTTTTTGAAAGTCAGGGGAGTTCTTTTTCTGGAGAGATTGGCAAAGATAAAGATGAACATATTGTTCTATACTTATGTTTGATGTCACACACTCTATCAACAATTTTTGACAGCCTTATCTGCAGGGTAATATACATGGCCGCTGTAGCAACGGCTGAAGCATGCGATTCCAATGCAGCATTATCGGCGAGTGGTGATTTGCGGGCTTTGCAACCGGTATTCAAGATATATGGCCAGAGCCGAGCATTCTCAGGCCCCATTGTCACTCTGAAGGTGTTTGAGGACAATGTGTTGGTTAGGGAGCTTCTCGAGACCAGAGGCGAAGGAAGAGTTCTGGTCATAGATGGTGGGGGAAGCATGAGGTGTGCTTTGGTGGGAGGGAATTTGGGGCAATTGGCTCAAAACATGGGGTGGGCTGGTATCATTGTGAATGGCTGCATCAGAGATGTTGATGAGATCAACGGTTGCGATATTGGAGTAAGAGCCTTGGCATCACATCCCATGAAATCCAACAAGAAAGGCATGGGGGAGAAGCATGTGACAGTGCACATTGCTGGGACACTAATTCGTGATGGGGAATGGCTGTATGCAGATAGTGATGGCATTCTTATCTCAAAATCTGAGCTCTCTATTTGAGTAAGCAAGCACTTAGAACTTGCAAGACAATGGAATCCCAGATCACCCAAATTAGTTCCAAGGTAGCTGGATGGTCTGTGGAAAACATTTTGTTCTCTATGTCTGCATTATTTACATCAAATAAACTTGGGAATTGGACTCAGCTTCTCTTGGACCACAGGCTAACATATTTTGCAGAGAATCATCTGCGGTTGTACACTAATAATTGTAGAACAATTCGAGAATCCACGATCAGTTTGTATTTCAGTTTTCATGCTGGTTCTGAAGATTTGTTGGTTGAGGTGCTAATGATACAAGGATGTGTGTATACTATTGTTGTTTTACATGGTTAAAAGTATCACAATTCAACTCTGCAAGTAGGGTTTGAAAATGGGATTCCTTTGAAATCATGAAAGACTGCATGTACTGCTAATATTAACTTCATTAACCATTTCTGTTATGATAGTTTATTTTAGGCAAACTCATATTCAGTCCCTGAACTTTTTTGTTTTATTTTATTGAACCCTTCAAATCTTAATTTGTTTTATTAAGTTTTTATATTTTTATTTTTTGTTTTGTTAAGAACGTTTATATATGATTTATGAGACTTTTGTTTGTTCTATTGAATCCTTATATTTTTATTTTGATTAAAAACATTAAGCTCTCAATAAAAATAAAAGTAAAAGTATAAATAAAAGTATAAGAACTCAATGAAATAAAAATAAAATTAAGGACTAAATAAATAAAACTAAAAAATTTAAGGACTTAAAAATACATTTTACCTTTACTTTATGGTTTTTGAATTTCTTTATTTTAATTATTTAATAATTATTAGAAAAATAAAATATCTTCTTCTAAAAGGATAATTATTAATTATTTAGATATAAGAATAAAGGATTCAGAATCTCAAGACTTGATCTTTCAATTAATATTTTCTTTTGTTATTATGAACAACACTACTATATGCTTTGTGATTCTTTTTACAAGTAAACAATTCTTTATTAGCTTTTCATCAATTTTAGTAGTTTTCAATATGTATGAGATTGGAAAAATATTTTTTCTTTTAGTTTTAATTTTAATTTTATTTCTTAAGTTCTGAAAAATATTTTCAAAAGATAGTAAGTAAATTGATTGTATACAGTTTTAAAGAAATAATATATTAAATAAAAGAAATTTTAAAATTGTTTCTTTTAATTTATTTGATTGAAAAAGAAAGAAAGAAATTGAAAAAGAAAAGATAATAAAAATGTCGAGTATAGGGCTATGTCTCACGGGGTTAGAATACGTAATGGAAAATTACCCGTGCGGCACTTAGCAAGTCTCGGCAACGAAATGCTAAGTAAGCCTTAAGTTCGGTATAAAGGGATTTGATGGTAAAAACTTGGATGAAATGTGGAAAATGAGTATATTGCACAAGAGCATTCATACAAAGTACAAGAGAATTTACAAAGAACTTTCAAAAGTGTTTAGCTCTCACTCGTGCTTTCTACTTGCAATGTATGCTCTCTAGTTGCCTTCTACTTGTATAAAAGAATGCCTAAGAAGGTCTATTTATAGCTTTTAAAACCCCTAGCTCAATGACTAAGATTTGCTGGATTCAATGGTGGAAATTCAGCAATTAGAAGTTTCTAATCGACCTTGCTCATTCTTGGCTTGTGGAGCTTTCTAGAGCTTTCACGAAAATCTGGCAGCTTGGCTTGCTGCTGGGCGCTGGGCCTGCTGTTGGCCCGCATAGTCTGCCTGTTGGTTGGCCCATAGCTCGCTGATGCTTTTGGCCTATTCTAGAAGCTTCCCTCGCTTGGTGCTTTTGCTTAGCGTGCTATCCAGCTGCCTCCAGAACTTTCTCGCATTTGGCCCATTATAAGCTTACTTGGCCCCATTGTGATGGGCTCTTTTACGCGCTGCCGCACTATGCTGGTGTGCTGGTCTGTAGGGCATATTTTGGCGTATTGGCCCGATGATAGATATCACTTGGCCCGTTTTGCTAAACTAGTTGGCCCGACGATAAATATCACTTGGCCCGTTCTGCTCAACTAGCTGGCTCGTCAATGAAGGTTGTTCCGCTAATGAAGGCTATTTTGCCGCAATATTGCGCCCATAGTGTGGCAACGATGTGTGGCTTCACTCGCGAAGCGTGACATTCTCCCCCACTTATTTTCACAGCGTTGGGTTGGGGCCCAATCTCTTGTCGAAGCTAGTGCCTACCAACTGTTTGCATTGGACGTTGGTTGTCCTTGTGGCTTGCCAAGCTCTTGTCATGTCTGTGCTTGTGGCCGGACTCACTAGCACCCTTAGCAAGTCTTATGGCAGAAAGTGCTTTGGCCTTTGATCTCTCAACGCACTTGGTTGGGATCTTGTAGGTCTTGGAGCAATCATGAATCAACAAGGAGTTTTGATGAGGAATGGGAAAGGCACAGACCTGTTTGAAGAAAGCTAGACCGAAGATGATGCTAAAGTCGTCAATAGGCATCACGGAGAAGTCTAGCTCGCCAGCCAGTCTCCTATTTAGAGTGGAACTCCACGTGCTACGCCAATTGAAGGCTTTTCTTCGGAGTTCACGACCTTAATTTTGCTGTTCTCCTTGAAAATCTTGAGATTTAGACGTTTTGCCTCTTGTGCGTCAATAAAGTTATGAGATGCACTTGTGTCAAGCATTTCATTGACGTGTTTCCCATTGATGGTAGTGTCGACGTACATCAAGTCAACCTCGTCTAACTTGGTTGGGGCTGGATAGTGCTGGAGAGCGCCTAGATATTAGATAAATCCAACTTTAGCTTGGGGCTCTTTTGAATGCTTCTAGTTCTCGGATACCATGGTACTGAGCAACTGCTTGCTCGTAGTGCCCTCTAGATACTTCCGAAGTTCTGCAACCATCGCATGATAGCTTGCTTGCTTGGGCAATATCACATATAATGTGATCCATTGCAAATAAAGCACAATCTCGGTGGCTTGAACAGTAGCGTAGAGTCGCGCTTATTACTATAGGGCCTGCCATGCTTAGGATCACCACCAGCAGATTTATAGGACTTGCCATCCTTGTGGCTTACGTCCTTCTCCGCGTCGCACTCGTCTCCCCCACTTTTGCTGGAGTAGGGCGTTTTATCCCGAAAGCAAGTGGATAGATCGATAAGTGATTTGACAGTAAAAATGACAGCATCAAGGGTCTGCACATTTTGCCTTTCCAACTCCACTCTCGCTAGCCCATCTATGAGTAATAGAGCGAGTCTTTGTCAGAGAGATCTTCTATTTCAAGCATGAGAGTAATATACTCATTCATATAGTCGGAGATGCTATTTACTTGCTTAGGCAACGTAACTTCGCTCGCGCTTCTCTATCGGCATTGTGCGACACAAAGTGCTTGTGCATTTTTGGCTTGAATTGCTCCCATATATTGATCACGCAAAGGCCCTTCACTTTTCGATGTGTTTGCATCTCCACCATAGTTGGGCAACATCACATAGAAAGATAAAAGCATTGCTAATTCTAGCAAAGTCTCCATCCACTCCCATGGCCTTGAAGTATTGATCAAGACCAAAAATAAAATTCTTGACAATTGTTGCGTTGGGGATGCCATCATATGATGCTGGCTTAGGCACTTCGATTGCATGTGCCGTAGCATTGCTAGTAGAGGCAAGGCTGCTACTTCATCGAAGGGACTTGCACTCAGTGCGGACATCATCTGCTTCGGCACGGAGGGCTCGCAGCTCCTTAAAGAACTCTCGTATGTGTGAGAGCTCATTGGCAAGGGAGCGTATTTCTCCCCTGCAGGTGGTACCTAGCTCTTCGATCATTGCCTTGGAAGCCCTTGCTATCTCAGCGTTATCCTCTACTAAGTTATCGAGATGGTCGCTAAGATCGCCAACGATATTACGTACCTCGATGTACTGCTGTTCCAAACTTGTGATGCGAGGCTCCAGTGAATCATTTAGGGTAGCTTTGGATTTCCCACGCTTAGGGGCTTGAGCAGGCTACTCTTGTCGCCCACGACCTTGCTCTTGCATTCCCACGCTGATGGCAGCTTCCTCGCTAGCCATGCTATCTTACCAACTTGGAGTCTTGGAGGTACCTAAGGATTAAGATTGTTGCTCGGATACCATTTAACCAATCTTGGCTACATTAGTTTGAATATTGGTTGAGCTTGACGGATGCTCTGATACCAACTGTTATGGGGTTAGAATACGCAGCGAAAAATTACCCATACGGCACTTAACAAGTCTGGAAAACGAAATACTAAATAAGCCTTAAGTGCAGTATAAAGGGACTTAAAGGTAAAATTTCAGAGGAAATGTGGGAAATGCATCAGAAATTATAATGCACAAGAGTATTCGTACAAAGTACAAGAGGATTTACAAAGAACTCTTAAAAGTGTTTAGCTCTACTTGTGCTCTCTACTTGCAATGTATGCTCTTTAGTTGCCTTTTACTTGTATGAAAGAATGCCTAGGAAGGTCTATTTATAGCCTTAAAATCCCCTAGCTCAATGATTGAGATTTGCTTGATCCAATGGCCATTCTTGGCTTGTAGGGAGCTTTCTAGAGCTTTCCACGCAAATCTAGCAGCTTAGCTTGTTGCCTAGCCAGCGGCTGGGCACTGGGCTTGCTGTTAGCTTGCATGGTCTGCCTGATGGCTTGTGTTGGCCTATTGGTTGGCCCCTAACTGGATGATGCTTTTGGTCCGTTCCAGAAGCTTTCCTCGCCTGGAGCTTCTGCCTGGCATGCTATCCAAATGCCTCTGGAATTTTCTTGCATTTGACTTGTTGTGAGCTTGCTTGGCTCGCCTGTGTTGGGCTCTCTTGCGTGTTGCCGTGCTAGGCTAGTGTGCTGGCGTACAGGGTACATCAATTGGCCTGCTAATCCTAAGATAGATATCACTTGGCCCACTGGTACTGCAAGGAATGATGTCTGACGCAAATTTGTTGGCCTACTCTGCTTGACTAGCTGGCCCGTCTAATGAAGGCTGTTTTGCCGCAATGTAGCCTATAGTTTGGCAACGATGGCGATTTCACTCGCGGGCTACGACATATGGGACCCATATGTCATCCTATCAAATATCAGTAAACATAAGTTTACTTCGTTCCGTTGGTTTTTCAGTAAACATAACTAAAGTGAAGGCAATAAAACTATGGGTTTTTCAGTCCATCTTATACTTAATTGTTAATAATTTATAAAAAATCTGAAAATTACGTACTAAAAATATCATTTTATTTTTTTTACAGATTGCGGTACTTAATTATTAATTATTTAATTATTAATTTTAAAAATTTAAATAATGTGTCATTTTTTTGATAAAATTAAGATACCAAGAATATAATTATCCCATTATATAATACAGTCGCCGCCGCCGCCGACGAACCGGCCGCCGGTAGATAACGATATGGAGAGACTGCCGATAAGCTCGAAAACGAAGAGATACTGTCGAAAGTGGATTTAGAAACACTCTTTACAGTGTCTTGCGTTAGCAAAACCCTGCAATCCTCCATCAGCTCTCACGTCCTTCCATTTCTTTCCTCCCTTAACCTCCCCTCATCTCTGGTTCCAGACCCCAACACTCTCTCTTATATCCGGACTAAGTGCACTAACCTTTACACTCTCACTCTCAATTGTCAACGCCTCCATGATCCTTGCGTCACCCCTTTCTTGACCCAACGCCTTCACCACCTCAATTTGTCTTGCTGCTCTTTGCTCTCGTATCACTTTCTTGCTTCCGTTGGACAGAACTGTCCTAATCTCAGGTTATTTTTTCTGCTTTCTTTATTACCCGTTTTTTGTTACTGCCAAAAATCAATTCTTTTTGTTCTCTACTGTTTTGAAGTGCGAGTATTTTTGCTTTCAAGTGAGAATTTCACAATAATGGCATGTTTGTTTCTCTTGGTGAGATGCAATATAACTGGGTGTAATTTCTTTCTTTATTCTTCTTTCCTTATTGAAAAAATGACAGGGTGCTGAAGTTGGAATTGGCAGATCAAGGCTCACCACATCTGTTTAAAGGGAATCTTGGTTACATGCTTAGTAGGTGTAATTTCCTAGAGGTAAGCTAATGCCATTATGTACCCTTTTAATTTGCTTTGATTTTCCAAGCTCCAAGTTGACTGTGAATTCTTACATAAGAAATGGGGTTTTTTCTTATTACCTGAAGCATGTTTATTTCCTAATGGTAGTATCTTTGCATTAAAATTCGGGGCATATATGTTGATGCGAAAGTTTTCCAGTACATTGAGTTATTTCTGCCCAACACTATTAAAATTCTCAAGTTAAAGCCGACGCTTGAAGAAAATGCAATAGCTCTTGTAAACAAACTAGGAGCTAGTGGAAACTTTTCTGCAACAGAAGAATTTAGCATTCCTGTCTCTCCAGCATCATATGGTCCTGCTCTGCTATGTTTGTCGCTTGTCTTGGACGTTATATCTGATCGCCAGCTCTCTTCCTCTTCTAGTAGAGCTGGATCTTGAGGATAGGCCAAATAAGGAACCTTCTCCCCACCTCGACTTGACCAATACTGGCTTTTGCAATGTTTAGTCACTTGTAGTCATTTGACTTGTCTGTCGCTTATACGAAGTAGAAAGAACTATCAAGGATCATTTAAAAGAATCAATGATGTGGGCATGTTTCTCCTGTCTGAGAGTTGCAGAGATCTGCAGACAGTGACACTCTGGTTTTTCTAAAGTTAGTGATGCTGGCTTTGCATCGTTATTACACTCCTGCCAGAAGTTAAAGAAATTTGAAGTTTGTAATGCCTTGTTTTTATCAGATTTAGCCTTTCATAATCTAATTGGGACTGCTTCTACCCTGGTTAAGGTGAGATTACTGTCATGCAGCCTCATAACTAGTGAAACTGTGAAGAAATTAAGCTTTTCTAGGAGCTTGGGGGTGCTGGACCTTTGTGGCTGCAAGAGTATAGCGGATTCTTGTTTAAGCTCCATTTTATGTCTTCAAAGACTAACTTCTTTGAATCTTACAGGAGCTGATATTACAGATGGTGGTTTATCCATTCTTGGTCAAGGGAGTCCACCAATCTCAGATTTTTCGTTTGCTCTGTGGTGGGGCATGCCAGGAATATCAGACAAAGGGCATTCTTACTATTGTAACTGCTGGTGGAGAAATCACTGAATTGTGTATTAGGCATTGCTTTTAGTGACCGATTCTTCGATGCAAGCACTGGCTACCAAGAGGAACTGCCAGGACGGGAATAAGCAACTTCTGCGCCTAGATCTCTTCAATTGCATTGGATTGGTATTGGACAAACTCGTTTGGCAAGTAAGGGGATTGATGCTATAATTGAAATTTGTAATCAACGACCATAGCTGACCATGTGTTTTGATGGCTGTGAAATGGGATGTCATCATGGATGGCGGTTCCATAGACCAGAAAGCTATTGATTTTGTTTCAACTTCATTTTACTGTTGATGCATTTTCTGCAAAAGGTAAGACCAATAGAAGGCTGACCCTATTTCCTGGGCACATGGATGGAAGGACAAGAAAGATTATGAGATATCTGTTTGATCGCCATTCTTGTTTCAGAGAAAAGAAGAAGGAAAAGAAAAAAGTATCCCAGGTGACATTTTCCTCCCAACGCCATTTTAAGAAGTAGAGTATGTTGGCCATCATTTGAGATTTAGACTTCTTTCATTCTAATCAGTGTCTAAATGAATCCTGCCACAAGCTCAATTGAAAAACCTAAATGCATGTGACTTTCAGGTTCAAATGCAATAGGCAGAACAGAGATGGATGCTATAGTTCTCATCCTTAATATCTCATACACACACACACGCAGTATGTCCTCTATCCATCTCAGAAGAGAAGGGATTAGCGCCCTTCATACAGAAAGAGAGAGAGAGAGAGAGAGAGAGAGAGAGAGAGAGAGAGAGCAGTACTGCTGGTTGCTGGTGAAGTGACAATCTAGATGGGGAAAGTATTAATGTAAACTTTCATCAGATCCAATGAAAACATGAACCATGCACGTCTTAATGATCTTCTTTTCCCCACGCATACACATGTCAGGCAAGTATTTAGACTCGATTGCCATTGTACAACGTTATCTTTATCATGAATAATTGTCAGATTTTCTTTTCCTTTTTAAGCTACTGCTATTTTATTTTTTTTTTGAATAATTACAATTTTTTTTAAAGAAAGTTTCGAGACCCATTCCGAATCACAAATCCATCAGGCTACATTTTTTGTACTTTATTGTGAGCTACAACTTATTAGCAAGTGAACTACTAGTTCAAAGATTGAACTACTATTTGTTTGAGCTCCCAAATTTGAGGAGCAGCAAATTCTGTTCTTCATTCTTGCTCACCCAAAATCGCGGCTGCTGCTTTTTGTTTGTAAATTTTTGTCCTCTGAAGGTTGCATGGCATCCTACCCGTCAAAATTCACAGCGCACTACTGTAATAACATATTCTCAAGGAAATTGGCCTCAGCTGTATAAATTGGCTAATCACATGCTTCTTTGATGATTAACCATTTTCAATAAAATGTATATGATTTAGGAATTGATGGTACAAACAGTATTCCAATCTACCTAAATCTTCAAGAAAGATGATAGAGCAAAATAATAAAAGAAAAAGGGAAGAAGCAGAAGTAGGCATATTTGAAAACGAAGATCTGACAGCTCAGTACACATCTTTCTTAAATTTAATTGACCCCTTGTGCAAGAACTTGATCTGATCTGAACTGGTCGGGCGAACCAAAATAGCTATAATACTAATTAAATAGTTCCCTGAATCTAAACAAACACCATAATCACAGTGCTGGTTTTTTACCATATATTTCCTCACCAAGAAGACAGGCACCAGGAAATCTGATCCATTTCTATTTCTTTCTTAATTGTTAGGAAATATATTCCTGCGCTTCTATGTGCTATGCACATTAAAAAGAGGGAACCAAAAAAAAAAAAAAATTAATAAAAATAATAACAGATAAGAAAAGAAAAAGGCACTTGATCTCATATGATTATCAAATCAAGCATTAATTGCCATATAAGAGCTAGCAACTTTCAGATAAAAGCAGTTCGTCCACCCCTTCGACTATGCCTGTCATAGGCAGTGTTGAATTTGTCAACTAGCTCATTCATTGTGCTGGAGAAAAGTAAAGAAAAGGGGGCCAACCTTAGTTATACCATGGGTAAAAGATGACAATAACAAGTGAAAAAGATGTATGTTGACACGTTGTAAGGATGTATATGCAATAATTCACATGTATGTTGACACGTTGTAAGGATGTATATAGCTGCCCTACAAAAGGCCTTAATATAATCCAAACATTCCTTTTCACCCTTTCCAAAGTGTAAAGCTTGTGCTTATGACGGTAGTTAAGCAGACATTCTTGCTGGTTCATATTTAAGAAACCAGAAATTTCACAAACGGAAAGTAATATTAAAATGGTTTTTTTCTTCAATGTCCTATCACATTAGAAGTTATCAAGATCTGAAGTCTTCACTAAATATTAACAGTTGCTCAATTTATTGTCACCCTTAGCATTATAATTTTTTTATTTCCCTTAATCACATCAATTTGTATTCATTTTCAATAAGCAATAAGACGAGTTCATGTAACTACAGAAGAAAATATTATTTTGTCAACAAAATATAACAGCAGAAGAAAGAAATAAATGCTGCACTAATGTGCCTATATCATACCTTGAGCAGTTAGTAAACATGGCCAGGTAAGTGATTAACAACGTATCATTGTATTCCTGTATGCAAAGTGAAAAACACAAATATCACATGAAAGCACAGTAGAAAGGTAGCAGCCTAATAAATCCAGCCATAATAAGGATATGTGAAGGTTACCCTAGAAAATCAAGTATCATCAGATGTTACATATCATTATCATATGCTGCTGATATCAGTTGGTTTAACTGTCAATTTATAATGGATAGACCAAGAGTTGTAGCTGGGTTTGGCTATGGAGCTGAGTTCAGATTGGTTGACAGACTAACAGTTAATACCATGAGTGGGAGGAGAGGGAAGGTCGGAGAGAGGAAGGGAAGGAGAATGCAAATGGGCTTGGTTAAAACCTAAAAGAACAAATAATTTTTTGAGGAATTCTAGAATTTCAATTAATTCTAAATTAGAAATCTCAAAAAATGTCTTCCAAATAAGCTTTTACTATAAACATAATAAGCTATATTTTTGTAAAGTAGAAAAGAAGCACTCATTTAAGAAAGTGGTTCTCAATCTACAGGTTAGAAGTTAGATTTGGATGAAAACATATGCAGATTGCCACTTTAGCATATGGTTATAATTTGAGACAAATACCGCAAAATCAGATCTCCCAAAAAGGTAACAAATGTCACTCACCATCAAGAAATCATCTTGAAATTTTTCTGATTCAATGGCTGGCAGTCTTCTCAAAAGGCTTGAAACTTGTCTTAACAATGAGTTCTCACAAGGAATTTCACCTGCATTAAGATTATCTCAAATGTAATTAATATAAACTCTAAAAGACTGCTAACTCCTACTTTTCACAAGCATAAACATCTGCATCCAGGATAATAATCCTTACTTTTCCTTTTGTTCCCTTTTTTTAATTAAAAATTGTGATCCATCAGTCCAACCCTTCTCCATGTTTCCAACTAAATCTGAGATGCCCCCTTTCAACCCAGCACAATGACAGGTCTTGTCATCAAGAGGGTGTAAAGTAGTACTACAGGTCTTTAAGAAATTTCAAGTTATTTAAGGTAGACACCTTGGTATTGTTGAATTATTCTTTTGACTATACAACTACTATCCAGCAAAATACTTGTGCAACCTTTTAATGAGGAGAGTTGCAACTTAAAGCATTTCCCCATATTTGGATATCAAATAAATTAATATCATTTAAATTCACAAGGAAATCCCATTAGTCATAATATGAAGGTAATCAGTTGCATTTGTCATATAATAACTGTATTTACCTTTTTGCATTGCTGCAAGATAGTGATGAAGCACCCTAATTCTGCTATTTAACATCTTGATCGCACTATGTATGCCAGTAAGATGAGCAGCCACTGCAGACAAAAGCAAGTTACACCAATATATCACAGAACAAAAATTTTCTGACGTACTGATTCCTATTTTTCCAGTTTTTGAAAACCAAATGATTTTATATAAATAGTTAGACAAGGGTAGATAGATTTACATTGAGTTGCTGCAGAGCCTCCATCAGAGGGCTTAAGGTGCGCCACATGATCAACTGAGATTCGTTCAGCTTCCACTGTCTTTTGATCACAAAGAAAAGGGTTGAAAAATGTAGTAGTAACAGAAACTACAAAAACTTGTATAGCAATGAAGATGACTAACCTCAATTGTATAACTTGAACGAACAAAAATAAGTTGTGGAATTCCGTCTATGACATGCAGCTCTACAGAAGTAACAATCAACATCCAAAAGAGTAAGAACATTACTCTCTCAATAGATTCAAAGGTCAAAAGATCATATTAGACAATCAAATGCATAAAAACTACTGAAGACATAGTAATGCTTCCCATAAAACATTATGAATGACAGATCTAACCCAACTGAAACAGGACTAAATTTAACACCATTTTATAGTTACAAAATTATATACTGTATTATACAAATTATAATATAATAAAACTCTACTATGTACATGCAATGCCTACAAAATGTTATTTTCCAGCTTATAGCTTTAAAAACAGCCTAGTTTTGCGCATAATGAAGCATAAACCATACTGCCTATCTAAGACCAGCTAACTTAAAAATGGTTATGATGTTATCTTCCAAAGACGTTGGTATAGGTTAAAAATTAGGCCCTTGCCTAACTATTTATTGTTTAGACGTTTCAGATTGAATGGTTTCTTAACCTGGCACTTTGACCTAATGCTCCATATACAAAACATAAGTAATTATATTATTGTAATTCTATTCTAGCACAAGTGGCGATTTTGTCTTTCATTCGGGCGGCTCTAAAACCCAATGAACTTCCATGTGAGCAATAGAATGATAATGTCATAACCTATTCTTGTATCCCCACCAAAAATGTATTTAGAAATGAGCAGTCCTTTAGTAAAAATAAAAAGCAGATGGTCCTAGAAGAGCTGAAACAAAATCCCATGGAGGCAGTGCAAGAGCAAAAGTGGAATGACATGGATAGTTTCAATAAGATCTCATAATTTAGCTTAATAGGAGTCTCTATGGCAATGGCAATGGCAATGGCAATGGCAATGGCAGCGGCAGAACATGATTTGTGCTACGACTAAATGAATGGTGAAAGACTGATTCTGAGTTAAACTTCTGTCCCCCTAACTAGCAAATTCATACAATCAGCATTGCTGACAAGAACTTTATAGAAAAGAAGAGACAGGAGCAAAGATCACATACCACTTTCATAGATAATCACAGGCAGATCCTTCTGAGCAGGATTGATTGAAGGATT
Source organism: Ricinus communis (assembly GCF_019578655.1). Taxonomy (NCBI): domain Eukaryota; kingdom Viridiplantae; phylum Streptophyta; class Magnoliopsida; order Malpighiales; family Euphorbiaceae; genus Ricinus; species Ricinus communis. The sequence continues at coordinate 12,659,964 of NC_063256.1, read as the reverse complement.
GAGTAGAACATAAACAGGACTTTCATTAATATCCATCAACTGTTACCAAAAGAAAACTTACAGTTTATTGACAAAAGCAGAAAAATGCAACAATAACATGCCAGAACAGCCAGCAGGAAGAACATAAAAGAGCAGAAAACAATCGCACAGGTGGACGAATTTATCCCCCAAGTAGAAAAATAAATGCTTATAATAAGATAGAAGTTAGTGAAGCTAAGTTAACTCATTTTGCACCATCCATCAGCGTTGAGAGATTTTAAATTTCAGCAAGATGCATTCAGAAGTCAAAGACCCACTTGCAATTATCATGGCAACAGTTATCAAGCTTTTGATACAAAATAAGTTGTCATCACATTCATGCTAGTGGAAAAGCAGTCAGAAGTCAAAGACCAATACACACCCTACAATAAGTTATGGAGTTCTTAATGCAAAACATATATTTATCAAATATTGTCATGAGACTCGTGCTCACATAAGATACTTTGAGCTAAACCCAACGGAATGACAAGTATTTTCAATACAATGCCTATGCAGATGGTTCAAACATTCAGAAGAATATTTTTTAAGGGTTTAAATCAACCTAGGGGTGTCCTGATGCTTTTCTCAATCTATAACATTATCACCTTCCTTCATGCAAACTAAGATTTAGTCTATTTCTTCTCTACATCCAGCTCTAATTTTCTTTTTCGCTCTTCGTGCAAACCCATGTAGTATCAGATGGTGTTCAACTCTCTCCTATCAGAAATATACAACGTCAAAAAATGCTAATAGTCCTCAATTTGAAAACATCATAGAACCTATTAAACATCACAAGTTTTTCTCTAGGGATAGAGAAAGACAAAAATGCACGAGGAAGCAATGTTGTAAGCTTAATGTAGCATAATATCAATTGCATACAAAAATAGACATGTTTCAATCCTAACAAAAACTGCTAATAATTCCAATGAAAGGGAGAAGGACAACAAAACTGTTCATGAAAACAAGATTTAGACTATTTCTTCTCTATGTCAAGTCTATAGGCTGGCATAAAAATACGGAGACATAAAAGTTCAATGCAATTGTAGATCCATAAGTAGCACCAGGCAATTTAGTTATTCCATTTCCAATAAGAGACCTTCAGAAAACTAGTAATAATTATTAATATAAATAACTAAAACTCACTATATAGAGTTTAAAAAATAAAATAAAAAACATACAGCTTTATGGATATGCATATCAGATTCCTCAGCGTCACTGCCCGTTGAATACCAACCCAATATATAAAAGTGAGGAAAGACCTTCTTATCTGCAAAACACAAACCCTATCACAATAATTAAACCCTAAGAACTTCACTTTCACATTAATTAACCCTAAAAAATCCAAAAAGCAAAAACTCTTTTTCTTTTTTTCTTTTACAAATTAATAACAGTAAAGAGAAATTACAAAGCTCTTGCTTCTTCTCAAGAAAAGCACGATCAAGAGAATGAGTAATAGGATCATAAAGAAGTTCAAAACTGTTAAAAATCTCAACGGTGCGTCCTCTTTGTACTCCTATTACGCATCCGTACACTCTCGGTGGCGCCAATGAGACAGTATTTTCTCCTCCGCCATCGCTGCCTCCGTTGGTGGTGGTGGTAACGGGAGGGTTCATCTGAGATTTGACACGCGTGTAGTGATCTGATATGTTGACTATGACTAAAGGATGTAGCTTGAACGTTAAGCCGCTGCTAGACGACGACGCCATCGTCGTTTTCAAAATTTACCTACTGTCGTAATCGGACACAGCGTCGGTGTGAGAGAGAGAGAGAGAGGGGAGTTTTATGATTTAAACGGTCTATTTGGTAGGAGATATCGAGGGTTTATTATTACTAATACTGTTTTTCTTTTTTCTTTTTTCTGAAAATATTATTACCAGTACCGTTACTACTGCTACTATCAGTATTATTAATTATTTTAGGAAATTATTACTATTATTTTTATTATTATATTTATATTATTAAATTATTATTAGAAAATTTTAGAAAAAAAATCTAGTTTAACCCAATTTCAATTTTAGGTGCATTTTTTCTTTTATAAATCAATGTTAATGATCATGTTTGTTGATAAAAAATAATAAAGATATTATGAATTTCTACTAATTTGGCTTAATTTATTAGAAGTAATGCTTTTTTTAATAAATTAGAAGTGATATTTTATAAAATAAAATTATTTGATGTTATTTTTAAAAATATAAAATAAATTTATTAATCTATTGTGATTAAGAAAACACTTATTTGAAATTAAAAATATAAAAAATAATTCTTAAATATTTTTCAAAATATAATATAAGTACCACATCAACATGTGAAATACATTAGTAGAAATTCATTAAGTAAATATTGTCTTTTGCTAATAGATACAAACGCGTATGTTAATTTATCATAAGAAAACGTAACATTTATGATACCATGTGTGCACTTTCTAAATCCCTATTATTAGTCCTATTATATTTTGCATTCAATTTCTTAACGACACATATGAGTGTTTTAAATTGGGTTAGAAGTGTTAATTTGGTGTTATTAAATTTTAAATAAAATACTCATAACAACATAAATTTAATATATATTTTATTATATAAAATATAAACAACAAAATTAAAAAAATATAATTTATAAAAAATCTGTAATCAAATAGAGACTCGAATTTTTCTATTTCCTTAAGATAAATTTATTCTCTACCAGTGTTAAGGGTTTAATAACAATTGTCTCTCGGGATACAATAATTTTTTCTTATAAAAGTAGCACTCCAATTTACAAAAAATTGTAAACTAATAATATTAACTCTCTCAAAGACAAAATACAGTTTTTTTTTCTTTTAGAAAAAAGAAAAAAGAAAAATAAATAATGAAAAAATAGCTACAGAAAGTTTTTTATACAAGATTTATGGAGAGACATAACTCTCTTAAGAGACATTATCCAAAAGACAATGACTCTTCTAAGGGACATTATTTAAAAGACATGACTCTCTTAAAAGATATAATTCAATCTAAATAAAATAATATTATTCTATTAAAATAATATTATTTTAATAATAATCTCTCACATGAATGGAAATTGAAAGAACAAGTACACAACAATATGCAGACACTTGGGAGAGTTATTATAAGATATGTTGTATTGGGTAAGGTAGCTTTTGGCTTTGAACCTTACTTAACAAATATTATTGATTTACTTAGTTCACCAGTGAATATACTGTCTTGAATTGTTCAACCGTTGGTGTAAATCAAGACAACAATATTTACACACCATATCTTAGAATATTGTTTAGTTCTCATGATTATGCTCATTTTGGCCCTGACAACTCCTAGTTTCATGAATGCTTTAGAGAATTCAGCCCTAAAATTCCTATAAAAACAACCTCAATTTTACATTCATATAGGTGATATATACCCTTTTATGAATCATTAAAAGCATAGTTTATCCTAGAGCACATTTCATAAAGCAAATTTCATTATAAAAATGGGTAGAAGTGGTTAGCTCTAAATTACTTTTACTGAGTTTACCTAGTCTAGTTGTCCTTTTTGAACCTACATCTTGGGATCTCCAGTCAACTAGATTGGGTTACCACTATGAAATCTCTTTAGTCATAGGCTTTAATCCCATTTTTCTCGACGAACAATTTACTTGATCTCTAGACAAACTTTTAGTAAGTGGATCCGCTAGGTTGTCTTTCGACTTTACATAGTCAATGGATATAATTACACTCTCAAGTAATTGTTTAATCATATTATATTTACGACGTATGTGTCTAGACTACCATTATAAATTTGAATATGTACTCTGCAAATAGTTGATTGACTATCACAATCTATACTTATTACATATATAGATTTTGGCCATCATGGAATATCCTCTAAGAAATTTCTAAGCCATTATGCTTCCTCTCTAGCTTTATCTAAAGCTATAAACTTAGATTCCATTATGGATCTGGCTATACAAGTCTGTTTTGAGGATTTCCATAAAATTGTTGCACCACCAATTATAAAGACATAAATCACTTGTATACTTCGAGTCCTTAGAGTCAGACATCAAGTTCGCATCATTATAACCTTCTAGTACAACAAGGTACTTGTATAATGCAAATCATAATCTCGAGTATATTTTATATATCTAAGAATTCTTACAAGACCCTTCAAATGGTCTTTGCTTGGGTTGCTAGTGAATCTACTCAATTTATGTATAATATAAGCTAAGTCTGGGCATGGACAACTCATAAGGTATATCAAATTGCATATTGTACGTAAATATTCTAAGTGAGATATGGGTTCACCATTATTTTTATTTTGATGTACATTTATATCTACTGGTGTTCTTACATGGGTTTCATCTTTAACAAAAAATTTATTGAGTATTTTCTCAATATATTTTGACTGAGATAAAGCTAGTCATGTAGATGTCTTAGACATTTTAATACCTAAGATGACATATGCCTTCCCTATATCTTTCATATCAAAATGATTAGTTAACATCCTTTTAGTAATCATTATTAGCTCAATGCTACTTCCAATGATTAATATATCATCCATGTATAGCATACTAATACATAGCCTTCAAGTGTCATTTTAACATATACACAATTATCACATTCACTTATTTTTAAACCATTTAACACCATTACTTTGTCAAATTTAATGCGCCACAACTTGAGCACTTGTTTTAAGTCATATAATGACTTAACAAGTCTATAAACTATCTTTTCTTTTTTAGGAACATCAAGTCCTTCTGGTTGTTCCATATAAATTTCTTTTTCTAATTCACCATTTAAAAAAGCAGTTTTAACATCCATTTGATGTATTTTAAGATCATATAATGTTGCTGTAGTAATTAATAATTTTATAGATGTTATTCTTGTTGCAGGTGAATATGTATCAAAGAAATTAAGACCTTTCTTTTGCTTGAATCCTTTAGCTACCAATATTGCCTTATATTTATCAATCGGACTATCAGGTTTTAATTTTTTCTTAAAAATCCATTTGCACCTTAATGGCTTGATATTTAAAGGTAAATCCATTATCTCCCAAGTATGATTTTGCATAATGGATTCAATCTCGCTATTGATAGCCTCTTTCCAAAATGGAGCTTCTGGAGTAGACATTGCTTCTTTGAATGTCTTAAGTTCATTTTCTAACAAAAATATTAGAAAATCTGGACCAAAGAATTTAGCTACTTTTGCCCTTTTACTACGTCTTGGTTCATCTTCACTAACCTTTTGAAGATTATCCAAAGCCATATCATAAGTTTATTTGTTACAACTCATCTCAGGTACATCTTTATATGAAAAGATGTCCTCAAAGAATGATGTATTTCTAGATTCAATGATAGTATTATCATATATATATGAAATATCTAACTTGTATACTAAGTACCGATATACACTATTATTAGTAGCATAACCAATAAATATACAATCTACAGTCTTAGGTCTAATCTTAACCTTTTTGGGATCTGAGATTGCCACCTTAGCTAAACATCTCCACACTTTAAGGTATTTATATGAACGTTTTCTTCTTTTCCATAATTTATATGGAGTTTTCTCTTTTCTTTTATGTGGTACTTTATTTAAAATGTGGTTAGCTGAGAGAATAGCCTCCTCCACAAATTTTGAAAATAATCAACATGGTATTCATCATCTTTTTTAAATTTGACTCTTGCATTTTACAATACCATTAGATTGAGGTGAATGAAGATCAGTTGTTTGATGAGTAATGCCATGTTCAAAACAAAATTCCATTAAAAGGTGATTTATATTCCCCACCTCTATCACTCCTTATTGCTTTTATTCTTTTACCAAGTTGATTTTCAACTTCATTCTTATAATGCTTAAACACCTCAATAATAGCTTCACATTTGCCTCTTAGTAAATAAACATAACAAAATCTTGTGCAATCATCAATAAAAGTAATAAAATACTTTTTTCCACCTCTAGCTTGCACAAATTTAAGATCACATACATCATTATGAATTAAATCTAGAGGTTCTGAACTCCTCTCAACTATATAAAATGGAGCTTTTGTCAATTTTGCCTCCACACCTATTTGACATTTAATATTATGATAAATATGACATTAGGTAGTAAATCTAAATTCATTAATTTTCTTAATGAATTATAATTTACATGGTCATGCCATAATATAGAAGACTGAGTCAAATAAACAGAAGATGTGATTTTATTATTACTAAAATCATAAATTACATTCATTACATTCATCTTAAAGAGGCCACTATTCATATACCCCTCCATTACATACATGCCATTTTTTGTGAGTACAAACTGGCTGGACTCAAATACCACTTTAAATCCATGCTTGCTTAATAATGAACCAGATACTAGATTCTTGCGAATGTCAGGCACATGAAGTGCATCCTTAAGCACAAGTTATTTGCCATAAGTCATTTTCAAGACCATTTTTCCAAGACCTACTACTTTTAACTTGGATGAATTATCCATGCATAGATCTATTCCACCATTATAACATAGGTAGAAAAGCTATTTCTTTCAGAATAAATATGGTGAGTGGCTCTAGTATCAATGTACCACTCCTTTGGGTTATCTACCAAATTTGCTTCAAAAACCATAGTTGAAAGCATAAGATCAGAAAATCCAAAAGAAATATTATCTTCTTTAATCATATGCACTTGACCTTTACTTGATTATCCTTTTTTGGCTTGTCCCCTGGACCGAAAATCCTTGGCTCTATGTCCCTGCTTATCACAAACATAACACTTGCCATTAAATTTTTTAGAATTACCTTCCTTTTGGTTGTTCCCAGAAAATTTTCTTTTCTTGTTAGGTTGTTGCTCCACAAGATTAGTTTGTCTCCATAGGTGTCTTTCCTAATCTTTTATCAATATTTCTATTATCTTCTTCAATCTTACAATGAGATCCTCAAGTCCCATCTCTTTTCAATTATGCTTGAGATAATTTTTAAAATCCTTTCAAGACGGTGGCGATTTTTTTAAAAAAATTGCAGCAACTTGAAAAGATTCACTTAGAATCATTTTGGAAAAAAGTGCAATTTGGCCACTAACCTTTTTACACGATCACAATTTAGTCCTTTTCCAAATTTATGGACTTTTTAGTCTAAACCTTTATATATTTGGCTCAAACTAATCATATTTAAAAAAAAAAGTATGAGAGCCACTCTCTCTTAAAAATAAAAAAAATAAAAAAAATTATAGTATTAAAATATTATTAAATAACTTTTTTATAGTTTTAGTGTAATTAATGTAATTAAGCAATAAGTAGCTATTACCACCATTGTTCTCGCTAAAACCGCTCTCGGCACCACTACTATTATAACTGTCTCTTCCATTGTCATAATTAAGAAAAAAATAGTAAGAACATTGTATTAATATTTATTCCTTTATTGTGTTTTGTTTAATTATCAATATATAGTTTTAAAATTTAAATAATTTAATATAAGAAATTAGTATTCTTTTTATATTTTTCATTCTGTCCACTCTCTTTCTAAGGAGTGCGTAACTCACTCTCTCATTTTTTTTAAAAAAAAATATAGTTAATTTGAGCTAAATATGTAAAGGTTTGGATTAAAATGTCCAAAAATATAGAAATGGTTAAATTGAATTCAAGCAATAAGGTTAGTGGTCAAATTAAACTTTATTCTAATTATTTTCTGAGCATGAATCTCATGGAGAATAATTTGCAACTCTTGGACTTGATTCATAACTGTCTTGGAGTCAACCATTTTATACTACAAAAATCTGCCAACTAAAACTTTATTTAAATGAGCATCCTCTGTTTTATATCTCTTTTTCAAGGACCTCCAAAGTTCTTTGGCTCTAGGAATATGACTAAACACATTATACAATGTGTTATCCAAGCCATTAAGAATATAATTCTTACACAAAAAATTTAATTGCTTAGCAATAATTATTTGCACATTATCACCTTCTTTAGCTTTTGGTTCATCTTCTTTTAACACATTGACTAAATTCAAAGTTGTTAATTAGAAAAGCATTTTTTGTTGCCATCTTTTAAATCAATCGAAAAAAAATCTTAGGATTATTAATTTAACGTTATTAAATTTTAAATAAAATACTTATAATATGATAAAACTAATATGTGCTTTATTATATAAAACATAAACAATAAAGTAAAGGAAATAAAGTGTATAAATAACCTGTATTCAAATCGAGGCTAGAGTTTTACTCTATTTCCTTAAGACAAATTTGTTCCCCACTGGTGCTAAGAGTTTGATAACAATTGTCTCCCAGGATACAATGATTTCCTCTCGTAAAAGTACCACTTCAATTTACAAGACATGTGAACTAATAATATTAACTCTCTCAAAGACAAGATGAAGAATTTTTTTTTTTAAAAAAGAAGAAAAGAAAAACAAGTAATGAAAAAATAGTTAGAGAAAATCTTTTATACAAGATTTATGAAGAGATATAACTCTTTTAAGAGACATTATCGAAAAGACATGACTCTTCTAACATATATGATTTAAAAGACATTACTCTCCTAAGAGACGTAAGCCATAGTTATGTCTTAATATAATTTCTCATTCAATCTAAAAGATAAACATAATATATTTTTTTATAGTAGATATGATATCTTTGCAAAAAATACTATAGTGGCTTAAGATTATTTTATTTATACTATTTACACATTCATATTCATTTTTTATCTAAAAATAATAAAGAAAATCTCCTCTAGACATTGCAAAACACGAACTCGATCAATCCCGCATTAGTTTTGCATAGATTTCAAAATTAAAGTCAAACATTAAGTGGAAACAATTAGATCTATAGGTTCTTTTCTATTCTTTCAAAAAGATATTGATTGTAGATAATTTTAGTTTTTTCTTAGATAGATCTCTGATTATTTTGGTCGAGATTGAGTTAGAACTGATAAATCAATATCATTACAGGATGTTGGTAGTAGTTTAAAGAATTTTGAGTTAAATTTCGAAAATCATTACCTTATTTTATTCTCATTACTTTATTCATTGAAGTATTGGACTTTGAGAGTTGGCATTCCAATCTCAACTAGGATGACTGCCTTTGATTCATATGCTAGGCGAAAGGGGTATTTTTGTTGTGATCCTAGGAGTTGTTCGGTATGCCCAAAGCACATTGTGGAACTCATCTACCCACCTTTTTTTCTGTCCAGTCTTCTCTTCAGCCCTTGCAACATCGTTCAGTTGGTTACTTCTGTTTGCCCATTTAACTGAGGATAAGCAACAAAGGTGAACCGAAGATCAAATATTCAAATTTTGGCAAAATTTCTTAAAGTTCTTATTATCATATTGTTTGTCATTATTTGTTACTAAGTTATGAGGAATTCCATATATGCAAATCATTTCTCTCTAGAAGAAGTCAATGGTCATTGACTCAGTTATGCTTACTATTTTAGCTTTTATCCACTTTATGAAGTGGTCATTTGCTATAATTGAGAACTTCCTTTGTCTTGTAGCTAGGGGAAAAGGACCTAGAATATCCATTCCCCAAACTGTGAAGGATTATAGACTTAGAAAGGGAGATTGGAGTGTTGCTGGCAAGTGACTTACACTCTGATTTTCCTAATAATTAGTGCAAGTCTGAACGAGGAGCATCTTTATGCATACTTGGCTAGTAATATCCTTGAAGCATGGCCTTTCTTGTGATTATGGTTGTTGCCTCATATGCTACGCATATCCTATCATGGATCTCTTTTAAGACATACTCTCATTTGTCTTTGTTCACACATCTACACCGTGGCGTGAAAAAGGCTTTCTATATAAAATCCCTTCTTGAAAAGCATAAAGGGAGGACTTCTTAACTACTCTTGTTGTTTCATTATGATCCTCAGACAATTGCCCTTCATCTAAGTATTTTATAATAGGGAGCATCTACGAGTCATAATCTTGGATGACCAACACTTGCTTAGGTTTGGCTATGCTAGGCTTTTTTAATTCTTCTATGGGGGCATTCTCAGTCTTCAGTCCTTTAAAGGCTTGCTTAGCAAGTGTGTCAGCTTCTCTATTCTCCTATAGGACTTTATTAATTTCCCATCTTCTTCGCATATCTATTATCTCTTTCAAGAGGCTAGTTGCTTGATGGACATATTGTTTTAAATCTTCATCTTTTGTTTCACAGGAACCCATAACTTGGTTGAATATAAGTTGCAAATCACTTTGTATTTGATATATTCTGCTCGGACTACCTTCGCCATCCTCAATCCTGCGAATAAGGCCTCATACTCCACTACATTGTTGGATGCTTTGAAGAATTACCTTACTAAGTATTTAAAAAGTATATTTTTCGATCCTCTTGGAACTAACCCTATGCATGTTCCATCAACATTTGAAGCTCCATCCACATACAACTTCCAAGTGATTAGCTCTTCTACTAGGTGTTCTTCGGTCTTAGGCATGCTTATCTCTACCATAAAGTCTACTAAGGCTTGAGCTTTTATGGCAGTTTGTGGCATATATCGAACATCAAATGCTTTGATCTGGACTGACCATTGTATTAGCCTTCCCGAGGTATCTAATTGCTAGAGAGCTTTCCTTAGAGGCTGATTAGTTCTAATAATCATTGCGTGAGTTTGAAAATATTGTCACAACTTTGTTACTATTATGATGATTGCAAGCACCAACTTCTCTATGTTGGTGTATTTTATTTCTACTCCTTTCAGAACTTCTCTCACATAGTAGATCAATTTCTGCTCATTTTCTTCATCCCTGAATAGAACGAAAATTATTGTCTCATTAGTTGCTAACAGGTATAAGTATAAAGTTTCTCCAAGCAATGGTTTGCACAGTAGAGGTGGGGAGCTCAAGAATGCATTCAAATCTTGAAAAGCCTTTTGACATTCTTCTGTCCACTGAAATTTTTAACTTTACTTAATGTCTAGAAGAATGGCAAGCATTTTTTGGCTGAGAAAGAGATAAATCTCCTACAACTGTGATTCTCCAATTGAGTTTTTATACTTTGTTTACATTTCTCGGTGCTCTCATATCTATTATTGCTTGCATCTTCTTGAGATTTGCTTCTATACCTCTTTGAGAAATCATATATTCGAAGAATTTTCCTATTCGAACATCTAGGTTGAGCTTTGGATGATGTCTGTTCAAAATTGCAAATGCTTTCTCTAGATCTCTTGCATGGTTCACTGCCTTCTCTGATTTGATGATCATGTCATCAATATAGACTTCAATATTTTTTCCTATTTAATCTTCAAACATTACATTTATCATCCTTTGATATATAGCCTTTGCATTTTTCAAACCAAATGGCATAATTTTGTAGCAGTAAGTCCCAGTATCAATGATAAAGGAAGTTTTCTCCTCATCTTGCTTGAATATAGGTATTTGGTGGTCGCCTTGTGCAGCATCTATGAAGTTATACACTTCATACCCCCTCGTCGAGTCTATAAATTAATCAATGTTTAGCAGAGGATAACTATCCTTTGAGCAAGCTTTATTGAGGTATGTGAAGTCAACGCACATTATCCATTAACCATTAGCTTTTTCACTAAAAAACTACATTAGCCATCCATTCTGGGTACATAACTCTCCTAATGAAACCTGCCTTTAGGATCGTTCACCTGTTTAGCAATCGCCACTTGTCTCTTAGGTGCACTGTTCCTCTTCTTTTGCTTGATTGGCTTGTACTTCAAATCTATATTCAGTTGGTGAGACATAAGAGAAGGATTAACTCCATCTATCTCATTTGAAGTTGAGGCGAACAAAGTTCTTCTCTTGAGGAGAACTTCTTCTATTTCTTTAGTGACTTTGTAGGGTAATTTTTTCATGATCATTATCTTTTTCTTTAGTTCTCCTCCAAGCGAGAGTGACCTTAATTTTCCATGTGGCTTTACCTTTACACCCCTACCTACATCATGTTAAAAAGGGATTTGGTAAGATGAAAGTAAGCGAGAGTGAATTCATTCCATGATGAGCAACGGACCGAACTTCTCGGTTATAATCTCCATTGGTAGTGATTCACACACATCTTTCAGAGATGTCATATTGTATTCTCTGACCATCTTCTAGTTTCCTCTTACAGTGACAACTCCTTTTCATGTAGATATCTTCATTTTTAAGTAAGAAACATATGTCATTGCTTTTGCCTCAATTAAGAAAGGTCTTCCCAAGAGGGCATTGTAGGAAAAAGGGATATTGACCACCACAAACTAAGTTTTGACCATTTTTGTCAGGCCTTTTAGCTTTTTCTCTTTTCTCCTATTTCCTCTCTCACCTCCAAATTGAGCCAAACTGATCATTCTGGTCGAATTGGTTGTCCTCTTAACCCTTGCATGGCATTAGGGATAGATTTTAGATATAGAATTACTCCCCTTAAATGCTTTGTAAGCCTCAAGGGTGATTAGGTTCACCCAGCTACTATGATCTATTAAAATTCTCCTTACCCAAAAGTTTTCAATGTATGATGATATCACTAATGGATCTGAATGAGGTGTGTCTGTTCCTTTGACATCTTTATAAGTAAAGATCACTACAAGATTAAGCTTTTCTGTCTCTATCATATTTACTCTATTCTTTTCTTTTCCTTTCTTCTTAGTCCTTGCAATGTATATTGTTCCTCCCCAGACTATTTTAATTTCTCCATCTTTTCTTAACTTTGGCTTCACCCTTATCTCCATTACTGTCTCTTTTTTCCCTCACTGGGCGGTCTTTCCTTTTGTCAACAAATTTTTTTAGGTGACCTCTTTCGATCTCTCTCTTCAGGTCTCGATAATCTTTTATGTCATGCCCATGTTGACTATGAAATTTGCAATATTTGCTTTTGTTTCTGCCATCAAAACTTTCCTCTCTCATAGGTTTTAGCCATTGTATCTCCCCCTATTCCTTTGAATGTGCATCAGAATATTTGATAAGCAGCTATTCAGAGGAACATAATTAAGCTCCTCAAACTTATACCTTGCTCGATTATCTGATCCTCAATTAGACCTACTTGCCCTATTGTCATCTCACGCTGCTCATCTTTGCTCTTATATTCACTATTATCCACATCCTTTCTCTTACTTATTCAGTAATTTTCATAGTCTTATAAAACTCCAAGATCTTTCCATGAGTTCTTGATATGTATCTGGTGGATCAATAATGTAAAAGTCTTTAAATTTAGTCATGTTAGTGTTGTCGGTCATAACATCTATTGTTGTGTCATGATTTAACCTCTCCACTTCAACAACTTCCTTATTAAATCTCTCAACATAGTCTTTCAAGCTCTCCTTGCTCCCTAAACACACTTTTAAAGATTGATAGACCTTTTCTTTGAAGGTACACTAGTAATGAAGTGTGCTCGGAAGGCTGAAGGTAATTGCTTAAAATCCTGCATAGACTCCTCGACCAAGCTCTGATACCTCTTTTGAATAGCATCTTTAAGTGTTATAGGGAATACTCCACATAGAATGGAATACATCTCAGTCCCCTTAGTTTGAAAATTTGAGCCATGACTCCTAGGATCTCCTAGACTATTGTATGAGTCTAAAACATGCATTTTGAATCCAACAGGAAGCTTAGCCATGATGATGTTCTTTGCTAGAGGATTTTCAACTATCGAGATGTCCTCCCTTAAATGCTTTATCACTTTTATCTGTTGAAAAGCCTCAAAATTCTCTCATTCATATTATCCTTGAAAGCTTGTCTCCATTGAGTGTTATGGCTCCCTGAACTTAAGATGGCCTCCCGATCAGTTATTATTTAGTTTGTTTTATTATGTTGCTCTCTTATAGAATTAATCACATGTGGAGTTGCTCCTTCTTGTTATTGGATCATGTTGTTCAGACTTATAGTCCCTTGGTAAGATGATAATTGATTTTGATTATTTGGTGCAATTGGCGTTGGACAGTTCATCATAGCTTGACTTAAAATCTTTTAGTAATATTACTATATATCCTATATCTGGGCATTATATTAAGCTATAATAACCTAAGGGGAATGAACTTGGATCTGTTGAGAAAAGCTGATTAGAGTACCGGAGATTATTGGCAAATTTGTAGCTGTTGGGATGAATGTTTGCGGGGTATATGGAGTTTGCATATATATGTGTACCAGACCAAGGGGACCATGAGAGAATTGAGGGAATGGTAGGATTCCTAAGTTAGAGACTGCCCTGGCAGGAGGTAAGGAGACTACTAGAGGATTATCCAAATAGGGTTAGAAAAATTGGAAAATCCCTATAAGTGGCATCTGGAACAAGTTAGGCGGTGTTGGTAATATATTTTGCGGAGTAGCGACAACTATAGGTGGTGATGAGATTATTGGTGCAGATGGATTTATTGGTTGAGATGAATCTTTGGTTTGAGATTAGACAATGGGTTGTGATGCCTATAGTTGTTCAGTACTACTAGCACTCGCTAGTAGTGGAATGATTGATTGCAGAGGAGTTAAAGTAGCATTAACTCCCTCCGAAGGGTCAACAGTCACCACATCAGTCGCAGTAGAAAATATGACTTTTTTTGAAATATTTTCCCACAGACAGCTCCACTTGATGAATCACTTAGCAGGGTTGATGAATGCCTAGCACGATGATCCTCAAAAGAGTACTTGTAGATGAATAAACAACGGAATCACTAGAGATGGATTCCTCATATCCACTCTAAGGCCTAAGTTAGAGATTTAAGAGAAGAAGTTATAGATTGCGTAATTGTCAAAGTGAATGTAACGAACCTAAAATCATGGGTCATAACCTCTTTATATAGAAGCTAAGTTAGTCCCTTATTCATATATGAGTGGGACTCAACTCTTAGAAATTAGGGAATTAGCTTTCTAATTGGATTATATCTCATTATCTGTTTGGATTTGCTCCTCATGATATTTCAAATGATGAGCATGTTGTTTGGAACTCCTCTTTTAGTTAGAAATTCATATCCTCTCGTAACTTGGATGCTGAACTGTCGTTCTTCCATATATATTATTTGGATCTCCTTATCCTAGTTGGATGAGGTGAGTTTTATGTATAGTTATCAAATAACAAACTAAAAACATAAAAACATGTGATCTCCTTCAATCAATTGATACCAAAACATTCCATTTATCTTAAATAATACCATTATATAATGATATTAAATTTTTCAACTTGTCAAGTTCTTCCTTGTCTATCTTTAAACTTTTCTTTTAATAAAAACTACTTTACTTTACTATAGCTATAATGTTGGCAAAATGAAAAATTACAATTGGCTAGACATAAGCATTGGTTTTGATCAATGTTCTTATTAATAGGACATGTAAATCTTGCAAATCAAATATGATATGAATATAATAACCTTAATTTCTACTCCATTTGTTTATCATTCTTAATTTTATTCTATCCTCTCCATTTTCTCTTAGTTTTATTATTTTTCTTCCAAACTCAATAAATAAAGATCAACAATCTAAGAATACTATAACCCATAAATAATGTGAAAGAACAATGATGTTAAACACCAAACTAAGACCGAAGACTTCCAATTCATAGAACTAATAAGCTTGTGAATTCTACTAAACATATTCCCAAACATATATGGACTCCATATTTTTAAATAACTAACAATTCTACGATTGTAATATCTTCAAATTTCCATAAACAATTGAAGTTTGACAATCTCAACCAAAAAAACAACATCAAACATATCTTAAAAGGAGACATAAAATTAATAGAAGATAATCTTATTAACTTATAAAAAGCTCCAAAAATAAAACCATCTTCAAAGATAATTCTGATCCATAAAAAAAATATAAAAATTACAATAGTGTGCATTAATTATAGTGGAAAAAAACAAAAATGAACAAAATAAAAGCTAAAAAAATTATGAAATTATAAATAAAAGTTAATTACAATTTTCTTTTTTATTATAATTGTTGATGGACTCTTCTATAGTCCTTGCACATCATCGTTATTATCATAATTCCTAAAAAAATATTTGAGGTTGGATCCACTGTCCCCTTATCATCCTCTTCCACTTGCAATTCTAGTGCTCTTTATTTCATTAGTGCCATTCCAACTATTCAGTGACTTATACAACATACTTTGTAGTAAAGATGTAGGTAGTATGAGCAATTGATTTTGTGAATTGTCACCAAATAATAGAGAATAAAAAAAATAAATGTATAATTTTGTCCAAAAAAGCAGTAAACAGTGTAATTTCCTCATAGAAAAATAAGTTTATATTAATAAGGACAAAAAACTCCAAAACACAAAAAATTAATGTACCATTTGAACATACTTAACGAGGAGAAAAAACAATGGCCATGAAACCCAATAAAAATCAAACTTAAAAGCGTTGTCAGAAGTAGTCTACACTAAATGATAAATACTTTTGCTACAAATAGCTTTATTTTCGAACATTCTGCTTCCACCATCCAAAGCAACACTGCTAGCAGAAATAACAAGCACAACAATGGATGGTTAGTTAGTCTTGCCAAAAAAAGCTTGTACTGAAGGGTCTTTAGCCAAAACAAGAAAAAATAGAAACCCATCAATTGCCAAGTCAAGCGACAGAAGTGGTGAGTCCAACATCTAAGTATTGAAAAAACGTAGCTGGTAACCTCCCAAACCTCCTTCGATAGTAAAAAATAAACATAACATAACATAATAAGGACAATCAATACGGCGATTCAAAATCGTCAAAGTTATGAATTATCCTCCCTCACCGATATATGTTGAATGATAGACTCTCGACTATCTGATTTTGTCTAAGATTATATTTTTTATTAAATTAAAGTAAGATTTTAATTTTTGCAAAAATTAATTTTAGTATTTATACAAAAATAATAAACTAATATTATCTTACTTGCTCTAAATTTTAGTATAATTTAATCATAGTAAGATATAACATTTTAAAAGTATTTCTATTTAGTAACACGTTAAAGAATTATGTAATATTTTAATTCTAAATAATCAAAATGATATAAATATAACTCTTATTATTAATTTTATTACACAAATTGTAATTATGATAAAATTTAAGATAAAATTATAATTTTTTTTATTAATTTAGTCTTTTTTTTAATTGCATTCACTTTTAAATATAAGAGAAATTTTAATCCAATAAATAAAATATAAAGGATAGAGAAATACTTAATATGATAATGATAACTGATTGGAGTGAAAATGGCTAAATCCTTACAAATCGAGACTTTTTAACAGTAAAATATCTTTTTTTGTCATGATTTATGACCGCATGTCTCTTTTTATCTGAAAAAATGTTAAAAGACCAATTTGCTCCTTAAACTTAGAGTAAATAGGTAAATTATCCAGATTTTAATTTCTTGGCCAATTTACCCACCAACTTGTCAAAAATGGCCAATATACCCCATAAAATGGGGAGTGGAATACACATATTGTATATGGAGAGTGAAAATGTATGAAAATAATAAAACAAAATTAAAATTTCTATTTATTTTTATTCTCATTTCTTTTCCTTTCCTTTTCTCTCTTTATTTTTCTCCAAAACCTTTTTTTTTCTTTTATTCCTTCAACAATAAAACAACAGAAGGGATTATAGATCTCTTCTCCTCTTTCTTTAGTCTCTTCTATCCACAAGTTTAACTATCTCTTCAGTTTTGCAAACTCCTCATCCACCCCACTTACCGTTATTGGGCTAAGCATGGATTTCGGTATTTCCCGTCTGAAGTGAATAATTGTATTGAAAAATACCAGAACCGAAATAACCAAAAAATTTTATAACTGAACTGAACTGATCCGAAAATATTTTACTATTATGGTATGATACTGGTTCTTTAACAATAATCGTACCAGAACCGAGCAGTTTTGTACTATATTACTAATTCACTATATACTTAAGCTTTAATTTCTTTTTCACTAATATCATCTACTACAATAACCAGCTCCATGTCTCAAATCTCAATTCATAGGCTTATTCTCTCACATTTAAGCTCTCGACTCACAGACTCTAAGCCAGCCGCATCTCTCACACTTAAAATTGGACTTATATTTTAGTGCTATATAAAATTTATAATTTTTTATTTTAATGCTATCCATCTGCAAAATATTATTATGGTAGCAATAACATATATTTTTATAGTTTATTTTTTAATATTAAATTATTATATTTGTAAGTGGACTAAATTGCAAAGCAAGTTGTTTAAGAATGTGATTGCAATTCTTATACTAGTTTTATTTGGATGTCAATCATATTTTTTTTAATATATTTGATTAAATGTAAGATTTAAAGTTGTGTTTTATCTAAATGTTAGAACCGACAATAACACCAAACAAAATTTTCTTGAACTGAAAAAACTAGTTCAATACAATGTGGTGCATTTATGTTTAGTACGGTACTAGTACTTTAAATTTTAAAAAAATTGAGATTTAGTACGGTACTGGTGATTTATAAATAACCGAATTGGACCGATCCGTACTCAGCCTTATCCACAAAGTATCACCATCAATTGTGTATTTTATTTTTGTTTATTTCATTTGGTTATATGAACCAAATCTTGTATGATGCTCGTATATCAATTGGAGCATATGATTGAGCTTCTCATATTTGGTTGGGTTTGAAGGGATTAGGTATTTAATTAGTGTCAATTTTATCTCTAAATTTATTTCAGTTTGCTAATTTGTGGTTAGATGCTATAATTTTTTTCCCAATCTGCAACTTCTACATTGAAGTTGAAGAAAATACTGTATTTAAGGTAGAGCTGAACCGTTAGATATTTTACGTCTGAAATCATGAATTTGACACTCTCCTATTCTTTTTGTTTATGCTATTATTATTTTTTATTTATAAAATCAGTGTATATATATTTGAAAATCTATTATTATTTAATTATAAAAGTATGAATCTTTCTTCTCTCTTTATTACTGTTGTTATTTTCTTTTTTCTTTTTTTTAGATCAATATTAAGTTGTTTATCTTTAGATTTAAAAGAAATTATTTATCCCTGTATTTATTTATATATTATTATAAAAATAAAAACAAAAAAAAGAGGTGTCAAGCATTATTATTTTTCAAATATATTCTTTATATTTTTTATATTTATTAATACGTAAATAAGAATTGTATCATACAATCATCACTTTTTAAAAAATATATTCTTTATATTTTGTATATTTGGTAATAAATAAATAACAATTTATATCACAAGCACTAGTTTAGGAGTGATTAATGGGTATATTGGCTATTTTTGCCAAATTAATAGGCAAATTGGTAAAAAAATTAAAATATAAATAAATTATTCATTATTTTCTAGTTTAAGGGATAAATTGACCTTTAGTAAAAAAGAATCACATTTATATATTTCTCCCTTAAATATAATTATATTTAAAAATAAATAAATATTATTGGTAAAAAAAAATCACATTTATATATTTCTCCCTTAAATATAATTACATTTAAAAATAAATAAATACTATTGCCTAAAATTGTGTGCAGCAGCAGCAATTACACACATCATCCAACTCAACTGCCAATTTACGGTACAGATCACAAAATAAAACCGCACAACAAAAGAATTTATTTTCTTTACAAAACAAA
Organism: Ricinus communis; assembly: GCF_019578655.1. Lineage (NCBI taxonomy): Eukaryota > Viridiplantae > Streptophyta > Magnoliopsida > Malpighiales > Euphorbiaceae > Ricinus > Ricinus communis. The sequence continues at coordinate 12,640,497 of NC_063256.1, read as the reverse complement.
ATATAAAATAAAATAATATATATGGATGAAGTCGTCTATCATCATCATCAATAACAACATCCTCAGTATGTGCAAACGAACAAGAGAAGAAGAATTGAAGGACCATCATCTATCCCTTGCTGCTGCTCTTTCCCATCATACCCACTAATCCTTTTCTACTTTGCGCAAGCGTCATCTTCTTCAATCAAAACCCAATTCCTCAATTTCTGTTACTTACAGAAACCAAGAAGCTATGTCGATGCGAGAGCTAGTTTCAGGAGGAGCAGCATGTGCGGTTCCTGGTTCTTCTTCTTCTTCCAATCCTCTTGGTGCTCTTGCCAATAATCTCCTTGGCTCATCTTCTAAAACCCAGGTCATATTTCTGTTCGATTTTCAATTTTTCTGTTCAATTCTCTTTGTTTCTTCTCGCAATTCAGTTGCTTTCTTTGTGTTTTTATATATTTCTAAATTTTCCTCCTTTTTAACTTTATACTTCGTGGGTTTGCTTTATTTCTTGATATCTTGGGTTGTACTGTAAACAGGAAAGGCTAAAGGAAATTCCAACATCAACAGCTACTAGTTCCGAGAATCATTTTTACCAGGATGTTCAGGATCCCTTGAGAGCACTTCCAGGTGCTGAGTTCGAACAAAAATCATTTCCTCACCCTGGCGCTCAGGTTTGATATGTTGCTTTTTTGCTAAAAAGAAGCATCTTAATGGAGGGTTCTGTTGTAGTTTTCATGTCAGTACCAATTGGCATTTTTCTCTCATCTGCTTTGTCTGTATTGCCAGGGTTCGGAATTTTTTCGTGGGTTTCGCTCTGCTGATCAGCATGGACTTGCTGATGCTTGGGACGAGATACAGCGGTCTCATGGTCCTCCTCCACCTCAGGCTAATATTCCTCAATTGGATAATATATATAATCGTGGACCTCAGCTTCAACCAACTTTGGATGGTAATAACCACAAAAGTTCTAGGCTCATCTTAGACACTAGTTGTTATCTAAAAGTGTTGAAACTTTATGAATCTCTGCACATAGCTAAACATATAAGTGAATGATTAGAAAAGGAAAAGGAGTTAAAAGGGCCGTCATGGTGGGAATTTAACTGAGATGTGGATGCCTGAGAAGTATGCTGATAAATGATGGTTTTAGAAAAAACAAATTTAGTTTACTTTGCTTTTTAAAGAGTTAAAAGTTTGTTATATCTCTATGTGAATAAGCAAGATGGAGTGTTGGAAGTTTCTTTAACCGGTAAGACATTAGGAGTATGGTTACTGAGGTTTATATAAATTGCAAGTTTGAAAAATGATCAATATACTACCTTTACTTGTATATAAATCAAATGAGGTTCTCAGAGTTACACAGCTATTCTGATGCTAGATATGTGACATATTCGTATAACATAGAAAAAACCTTATATATTAAGAGGATGCCAGAACAAGTCACCTTTCTGCCATTGATAACAACCTAAATGGTTTGAGATACAGTTTGTACTACAATAACACTTATCAAGAGTACATTTAACAGTAGTTATATCTTATATGTATAAATATCAGTCACAGTTCATCAGTTTCAGTTGGGGAGTTTTATCACTTTTAGTTTCGAAGGAAGTACTCTAGCACTGAACTGCAGAAATTGTTTCATATGTGTCCTCTTTCCTTGGTGTATAAACTACATATACTGCAGGACCACCCCAAAGAATATTGTCAAGCTTCTTGCACTCATTTGTTGAAAGTAGCCGTGGTGGAATTCCTTTTCGTCCTACTCAACTGCCAATGTTAGGATTATCTGAAGGTGATAAACAATGTATACGTGATCGTAGCAGCATAATGGCCCGGCATTTTTTTGCTGATAAGAGTGAAGATTTTATTAACGCACAGGTCCTCTATCATTTCTTTGTTTCTAGGAAGCTGGCTTTCTCTTAAATGCCAATAGTTAATTTTATGGTTACCTCTTTGAGCAAAACTATAAATATGTCTTAACTAGGATGCATCTCCAGGTGAATGCACTATTATCTTCATTAGAAATTGATGGTGATGTTCGGGCCAAGGGGCCTATGCCTGGGAGATTTAGGGAGCTGGAGGATTATTGGAATGAGTCTCAAGGTAGTTTGAGACCTGGTCCCCATGCTGCGGATGGATGGATTACAGAATTTAGCCAGCAGAGATTAGACCATGGTAATCCTGATGCTTGGGCTCATGCATTTGAACGACAGCATGGTGCTAATGGTTGGGCCTTCGAATTTGACCAGGTATTTGCATTTGGCTTTAGCATGAACCTTTTAATTCGCTGATGAATCAAGCTTTGTGACTTGATCATCTGTTCATCCCACTCTTTACACTTGCAAAGGCAGATTACAGTATGCTGGTTCATGAACATATTTTTCTTAAAATTGGCTCTATCATTCACTGTACATGTCTTTCATGATGTATTTTTATTTATCTTATTTACTTTTGATTATAGGAACAACAGTTGTTATCAGTGGATCAAATGAGAGGTGCGAATATCTCAAACTTGGCTGCAATGGAGCAGACTCGTATGCTCGCGCACACTCTAGCTCAAAATAATGACCCAAAATTTCAGGTTATGTTACTTTATTATTACTTAAATTTTCCGTACGCAGTTCATGTCATTTCCTGGTTGCGCAATCTGGCTTTTTGTCTAATGGATAATACATGTATACATTTGGACATGAAGGCTTTTTTGATTAAAAAATTAGAGCAGATTTTGATACTGTTATAGGGGAATAAAAATAGTGAGTGGCCATTTCCTAGTGGTAACAACTTTTGAGGGTGGGAACATGGAAACTACCATTTATCACTATAAAAGTGGCTTACTTTCAGGGAATTTTTCTGTTGAAGGTTCTGAAAAATGTTCGCTGTCATTTAAAGTAGCACTATAGGTTTGTTCAAACATTTATGAATCAGTCACTGCATTCATATTCCACCAATTATATGTCTTAGATATCCATGCACTAGAGATAGAACCGGCTTTTTAACAATAGACCATTTAGTTCTCCAGTCCATTAAGGCTTAAAAAAAACTGACAGACGCTTTGCTTAATTTTCCTTTTAGCAATTGCATTAATTCTATTATACAGCACAACCTGGCAGTAGATATTCTTGGAGAAGGATATTGACTGATTGGTAATGATCCAGAGACTAAACCAAGTATAGAGAGTGATGGAGACAAATTACATGTGAAAGCACAAGCGGCAGTTGTTGTTACTATTGGTGTGCATTACAGAATTAAACATTGCAAAGGATGGATTTATTTATTCATTTCAATATTTATCTTTCCGTTGAATGTTTATTTTTCCATTCTATTTATAGCTAATTAGTCTTGAAATTCATAAATTGCCATGGGATTGCAGAATTCAAAGTTTCTTCAATTTGTTTCAAAGATGAGTCGTGGTGAACTTATTATTGATGATAATCAAGTCAAGCCAGCTACATTGTCTGCACCTGGTGACTGGGCAACTGAATATCAACAACAGTACACTGGGGGTACTTCATGGGCTGATGAATATGTGCAAGATCAGGCAAGTAAATATTTACTTGAAGCATGAAAAGGGATTCCAGACAGTTGCACATCCTAATGCACACACTTCAATGCAACTATTTTGAACCTAAATTTAATAGAATCATGCATGTGCATCAACTATATGTTTATTCAATAGGGCTTGTTGTTTCTGACTCGTTTAATATGCTACACTTTTCCTTACTGAACCATGATATTGAAGTTTATACTAAGGAAGATCTTTTTGCAAACTTACGTGCTCCCTCTCCCCCATTCCTTTTTCATCTCTTTGTATTGCTTTACATAGCACTATATGAGGCTTAAATCAAGGTGCTTAACTAATAAGTAAAGCTATAAGCATGGGATTTTTTTAATATGGAAACTCTTAGCCTGTTGGCTGGCTTTTGTGTTATTACAATGCTGGGGTTGTGACCCTGGTATCTCTAGAAGGGGCAATGACAGGAACACAATTTAAACAGAGTAAGAGGAGGGCATATCCTTAAATTTATTCATCAAGAAATCAGATAAAAAGGTTAGATGCATGGATAGTCATACAAGTGCATCAGGGAGTGTCATCTAAAAAGAGATACATAGAGGATAAGACAGCTGCTTGCCTTGAGAATAAATATAGTTAAATCCACTATTTTCACAAAGTGCTAAAATAAGCATAATTTCCCTCTTCCTTATCAAGGTCTAGGTTTCTTTGTTTTTACATTTCATGCAAGTTAAAGCATGTGACAGTATCATTGTGCTGAAGGATTTTGTTAATATAATTCTTAATTATGAAACTTAGATTTTGCATGTAATTGTTTAATTTTAGAACTGTGTTATTTAATGTAAAATGTGGTGGTACTAGGAATGTCTGAGAACTTAATAAGTAGGACTGTTATGGAAATGATATATTTTGTTAAGAATGTTTAGGCAATTTTTTTAACTCTTATATTTGATTTTAATTCGGGTTGTAGCTTCTAAGGTATATTTGGGTTTTTGTTGAACAAAGTTATTATGGGTGTGAGACCCTAGGATTCTACATCACATTAACTCATACCTGCATGAAACTATGTAACAAAATCAAAGTAGTGTTTGTCTATGCACCTAAAAGTTCCAAATGTCATGCTGAAAGTTTTTTTTTCCTTCTGAACTATTCAATTAGTAAATACTTCTAATATCAGAAAATACCAAGATATTTTGCGGCACTAAGTTTGCAACTTGGGCTCTGAAACTGTTTCCCTATTGTATTGTATGATTATCCCTTGCAAAAAAAAATAAATTTATTGGTGAAGGGTCAGCTTAGTTCTGGTAACTTGTTATCAATCTGAGATAACTTCTTAGTCAATATTTCATTTATTCTACTATTTGTGGCATGACTAAAGGGTCAACTAATTTATGGTAATTTTCCAAATGGTTTCTATGCCATATCCTTAGAGAGCCTGTACTTTCTTTTTTCTTGAAATTTTATTTATCAGTTGGTTTTGCAAGTTATTTTCTAGCGTCTAATTTTGTTATTTTTTCGTCTACATTATTATTTTAGGTTCCGCATGGCCCTGAGCAATGGGGAAATGAGTTTGCTGCTGAAAGAGGGCAAAATGGCTCTGTTGATGATCAGTGGGTAAATGAATTCTCAAAGTTGCATGTTAATGACTGGGTAGAAGAATTTGGGCAACAGGTTGAGGAAGGAGCATTAGGGGACAGTTCAGTGGATAACTGGGCAAATGCATATGACGAGTGAGTAAAATACACATAAAAGAATTTGGTTTCTTACTTGGATTAAAACTCAACCATTGTTTCATTTGATTAGCTATATATCATTGCAATCTTTTTTACCATTCTAAGGTCAATGTATATGTCTAATGAATGTAGCAATGCGTTGGGTCCACTCTCCTGAAGCTTGAATTTGTTTATATTTTATCAGTTATTGTTATAGTTAGAAGATGTTTGGTCATGACAAAATATGATAGAACCTCATTTGTTAAGTAGCTAGTGATTATCTGGTCTATCTTCTGATGTAGTATCAACTATTAAAGAAATTCTCTTTTCATGGAAACCGTCCTAACATCATAATGTTCAGGTACATGAATGAACAAGTAGCTGCTAAGCAGCAGTCAGATGCTTCAAGGGGAGTCTATGTGTTTTCTGATATGAATCCTTATGTTGGTCACCCCAATCCTTTAAAACAAGGCCAGGATCTATTCCATAAAGGGCTTCTAAGTGAAGCAGTGCTTGCTTTAGAGGCTGAAGTCTTGAAAAATCCCGATAATGCTGAAGGTTGGAGGTTACTTGGAATAGCAAATGCAGAGAATGACGATGATCAACAGGTTATTCAACTCATGGTCTAGATTGTTAGATTTCTATACAATTCTTCAACATAGTTGGTTTCTTTTACTTTTGAAGTGCTTTTGGAGGAATAGATACTACATGTTCTGTGCCTAGTGATGTTTTTATGAATAACTAATTCTCATTAAAAAATGTATAATACAACCTATTTATTGCCATGTGAGTACTAGTAGAACTGTTCGACACATTTATTCCTAGTATATGCAAGGATAAGTATTAAAAAGATTCGTAGCATATTGCCTAACGTGTCTTTTAATTCGTAATTTCTCTTCTTCTGCAAAGTTATAATATCACATCACAGGCCTTTCAATCCCTATGAAGATGCTGATAGTGGGGTAACTGGGGTTTCATATAATCTTTCTTGGGATAGATCAATTGTTTTTAAACTAGAAAAACAGAATCTAACCTTTTCCACAGGCCACAACAATAGTAGAGTTATTCCCATCTTTATGCATTGCCCGTCTCCTCTGACCCTTTTCTTTTTGTAGAGAATATTTTGCTATAATGGTGTTCCAATATCATTAACTCTTAAGTCATGTCCCATTCCTGGGAAGTTCTTAGAAGAAGCAAAGTGATAGAAAACCTACTAAATTTGTTTTATTTATCTGCTTTATCTATCGAATGACAAAAAAGACTTGGACTGTGTTTATGACCTTGTGGCCTCGCAGCTTCATGTTGAGAATATATACTGTGAAACTGTGCGTTTTATACTAAGATACTGCTATATTCATCATTATCTCCTTGCTGAACTTCTGCAAGTAATATCTGAGCATTGAATTTGGAAACCTTCTGTCTAGTCGATTGGTTGACTATTCAATATGGATTCTGTTGTGCCATTGGCTTTTTCAAAATGCTGCGGTTTTCAATTGTTGTAAGAATTAGAAGATAATTGGTTTATGTCATGATTATTTCTATCTGAGTGCAACAAGAATTAATTTGATATGGCCCGTATGTGTAGCGTATTGTTAATTCTTGTAGCATGTGGTTAAGTCTTGAATTAAGATCTGTAAACGATAACAAGTTGCACCAAACCTGATTTTTCATGGGTCCTGTAATTTGCATTAAAACATTTTTTTCCTGTTTTGTTTATGAAGAATCTAATTAGGTGATACTTTGATGCGTCATATAGTTATGATAAATTATATTGATATCTGGACAGGCTATTGCAGCAATGATGCGTGCGCAGGAGGCTGATCCTGCAAATCTTGAAGTGCTTCTTGCTCTTGGTGTGAGTCATACAAATGGTTAGTAATTCTTCCTCTGTATGTTTAAAGCTGAGACATTTGACCTTAAAGTTCTGAACTATTTTGTGTCCTGATGCTTTTATGGAGGGAGTTTGTGCTTAATCTGGATAATATTTTTTTTCCTCAATATGATTTGGTGTTATAATTCAACTATCCAATATCAGAAGTCTTCAAAAAGATATTACATAAATTTAAAAGTTGTTGAGGTAGCCAGTTTAAGTGCATTGACAAATAGTTGTCTGTCTTAAAAATTGTAGAATTGGAGCAGGCAGCTGCCTTGAAATACTTATATGGATGGCTTCGTAATCACCCGAAATATGGATCACTTGCCTCTCCAGAGCTTGCTGATTCGTTGTATTATGCTGATGTAAGTGTTGTTTGGAAGTTTCTTTCTTTTTTTCTATTCCTTGTATGCTCTAGAAAATATCTTCGTGTAAATTCTGGACTTCTTGGTAAATAAGTATCACTGAATGAGTATCTTATGTATTTCTGGAAGCTTCTAGGTTACTGACATTATTCCATTTGTTGATGTTCTGTATAGTATTTAAATTAGAAAATCTAAAACCTTCATGGTGAAACTCTTTGCCCTTTCAATAAGGTGCAATTATAAGATAATGGTTGCATCCTTAATATTTGGATGGAGTTATCAATTGTACCGTGGAGATATCCTGAGCTCAAAACCCCAGCGAGAAACAACATTACATATGAACTATTACAGAGATAATGTGTGGTGGGAGGTTCATGCAAAACTACATGCTAAAGACATCTGGTACTAATGGAGAGCATACGTAGGTGCTAGTGTTCTGAACATTATCAGGCGTGCTTTATGAATAAAATGTTAAGTCTAAATCAAGGTCATTTGCTTGTTTGTAAATGATGTAGAGACATGCATTTTTTGCTGAATATATACCCTTTCCCCCCCTCATATTAATTATCTCCTTGTCTTGAAATTCTTTTAGCAAATGTTGTCAATATTGGACGTGCTGCTATTCATCTAGTTTTATCAATAGTCTTGATATCATTATGTGCCTTTGGCAGTACTTAGTCCATTAAAAGAAAAGAGATATCACACAGATGTTCTTGTGACTTCATTCCAGTTCACACCTGTTGCAGCAGCAGCTGCTATATTTATCTCAATCTGCTGTAATTGGTTTCTTCTTATCATCACACGTTGTGGATAATATTTTTGTCCTAGCTGGTTTTCACATGGCTCGCATATATGAATTACACCACTTACTTTGGACCATTTTGACAAACAGATGAATAGCACACATGATAGGTTATTTCTGTTGAAATGCATACAGGCAACGGATATCATATTAGGTGCACAGATTCTAATGTAGTTCATCTTAACTTGTTTTGGTTTACACGACCCAGTAGAGCTGATTATTGTTTGATGCAAGTTAACGTTGTTCATGGAGGATGTTTTCTTTAGCTGGAGACTCATATAGGTTATCTTTTTTTGTTTGAGTTCTTCTGATTTTTTCAAGGGTCGTTCACTTTTATGGTGCTTATCGAAGTCCTGCATTTATGATGCACAGGTTGCTAGATTATTCAATGATGCTTCTCAGATGTCACCTGAGGATGCTGACGTGCACATCGTACTTGGCGTGCTATATAATTTATCCAGGGAATATGACAAAGCCATTGCTTCCTTTCAAACAGCTTTGAAACTTAAGCCACAGGATTACTCCCTCTGGAACAAGCTTGGTGCAACCCAGGCAAACAGTGTTCAGAGTGCTGATGCAATATATGCCTACCAGCAGGTATACCTGTGCTCAATTTCAATTTACTGTTCTTTCAGGTTATCATGGTTCAATATCTCACATGGTATATATGCTTTGATTAGTAATTACAATAAGAAAATGTAGTTGCTTTATCAAATATAGGTTTGTGCAATTCCGATCTGTCGTCATACTTTAAAAGTAATGGTCTGATTTCAAGTATTTGAAGCGGGAGAAAGACACCCTAATGCTTGGTTGCTTTCTTGCCTTTAGATAGTTTTGCTGTTGCTGTATATACATAAATGTGTATATATTTATTTATTTATTTTCTAGTTCTGCTATTGCTTTTCATCTTTTCATCTTTTTTCCTTTTACTTCTTTTATAGTCTATTCTTGTTCTGCTGTTAACTCTTATTTTGTGTCCATTCATCTGATCATCTCTTTGTGGTTTTCCAGGCACTTGATTTGAAGCCTAATTATGTTCGTGCATGGGCAAACATGGGAATCAGTTATGCCAATCAGGTTATTGCCCCTATTTTATTGTTCGCTCTTCTGTTTTCTTGGCATTCATAAGAGAGGAACTTTGTCTAACCCACCATGTAGAAGTCTCTCATGGATCTTTGTGCGAGAACAAACGGTTAAGTTTGGACTATTCATTTGTGGCAGGATATGTATGATCTATGATAAAAAAATATTTTTTTTCCTTGAAAGGTTAAAAGCATAAGAGTATTGAATACAACTTTGTGGCACTTGAACATAATGAAGAGGTATCTGAAAACACTGAACATTGCAGTATGGTATCAAACCTTGATGTATAATGAAATGGAGAGGAATAGTCTTACAGATGAGTATTTTTGTGTCATGGTGGTTGCTAGTTATCTTAGTTGTTTAAGTAACTTAGAATCAGTCATTGAGGCCCGATAGCACATCCTGCAAGCACTTGGTGTTGAGGGGGCAAGTATTGACCCCCATTACATAACCCAGCTTTTAGAGAGAGAGAGAGTGAGTGAGCGTGTGTGGATGGTTATTGAAAAGCTGCTTTCATAGTGGTCAATAAAGGAAATATATTAGAAAGGAGGGGATCTAAAGAAGTCTGATGATGAACTTGTCAAAACTAAATAACTAATAGACTCGTAGCTGAAAGCTATTCGAAGTCGATGAGCTTATTTATCAGGAGATATTTTTGTGTTTCTCTAGATGTAGCAGGCAAGTTAATATCCTTGCATTGATGCCCAGTACCATTGCTATGATAGCTATAATATTGATAAATGAGATATGGACCTCTTACAACTGAAATTTAATTCCTAGATTAATATTACAGGTCTAGCTAAAAATATTAGTGATCTGTCACAATAAAATAGCAGCATTCTGAGTATCTAAACTCGTTGCCACTTGGTTTTTGTATATTAGCATGAATTACCAGACAAATAAGTGTTTCTTTTTGCCTCCAGGGTATGTACGAGGACTCCATCCGCTATTATGTCCGGGCACTTGCTATGAACCCTAAGGCAGATAATGCCTGGCAATATTTGAGGATTTCACTAAGGTATTTTTCTGATCTACAAGTACTCTTTCGTATTGTTTGTATTTATATGTAAGTTGTACATATCCTAAATCCATTCTTCTTTTTGCAGCTGTGCTTCTAGGAATGACATGCTAGAGGCTTGTGATTCACGCAATATTGATCTTCTGCAGAAAGAGTTTCCACTGTAATACTTGAGTTGTTTTGAAGATGAACAAAATATAGGTTCCATTGCTTAGGGTAAGGGCTACACATTCTGAAGTCTCCTATTTGTCCATTAAAAGCTAATGGCATGCCGGTCGATTATCCTTATGGGTCCATATTTTGCTGCAGTTGGATCTGATACTGAAAGGTGATTTTGGGAAGAAGCTAAACGAAATCCAAAAGTTGGAAAACCAAACATAAATGTTGTAGCCAACTCAAACAAACAAACAATTGTATGTAGTTGCAAATGCTATACTAGAATGTGTTGTGATTCATGAACATGGCAAAAATAGGAAGAGGCAATTCATTATATAATAAACACTATAGATGAGAATTAGTTATGTCATTGATGTTGAGAAGAGAAATAAAGTTTCTAAATATTGTACTCTTGCAAAATGGGTTTGGTTTGGCTCTTTGATTCAATGGCATCGATTAGTTCTTAATATTGGGAGACTGCTGCAAAAACCTGAAGAAGACAGGCAGTTGAGAGGGCTAACCTCACATGTCCCTGGAGCCAATTAATTGGAGTTTGCTAAATATTCTGAATAGTCGGTGCTATCAAAATTCAGGAACCAACATCGAATAAAATGGGGTAAAAAAAGAAATTTTTATGCATTCAAAGGATCGAACCTAGCTCGAAAGTGGAACTTTACAGTAACAAAAATAGATAGTAGACTGACAAAAGTCGGTAAATACCAATAATTTCTAATACATTGACCTATCAATATTGAACCATATTACCATCCCACCAGAATATGTCATTCTCTCCCACCATGCCAAGATTTTCCTGTGCATTAGCTTCTCCATCATTTGCCTCTATAATCCCAAAAGAAGAGTTGCTGCTGCTGCTGCCAACAAAGAAATTATTGCTGTTGAACTGATCAAACAACGCTGCATTGTTACCATAATTGACCTCTGCTCTCCCAAACGTACTACTGTTGTACAAGAAATTGTTGCCACCGCTGCAATTTTCCAAGTTCTTATAGCAGTCGTTTCGGGGTTGGTTGAAACTACCAGTCTCGAAGCTACCTAAGGTTGTGGGATAGTTGTGACATTTCCTTGGCAGAGATGCAGAGGTACCATCTTTTGGCCCTTGATTGTTATTTTGGTGAATATCAAACTTGACAAGTGAATTGACAGGGCAATCAGCAGAGGAGAGTAATGGGTTTATTGCATCAGGACATATGGTAGCTTGAAGGGTATCATCTTGAGTTGCTGCTGCAGATTCAAGAGATTTTAGTTTCTCCTGAAAACCCTTTAACTTGCCCTCAAATAGATTCACAAAGTCCATTAAACTCTGCCCAGATAACCCATCCACATGTTTTGACAATCCCTGAATGGCTACGTCAAGCTTCCTTTTCATCAATTGTTTTTTCTTTTTGACAAGTTTTGCTTTCTTGGTCTCCAAGAACTTGAACAGGTTGCTTTCCCGTTTATCTTTCGGTTTAAGTTCTTTATAAGACATGATTGCAGCTCTAATCTGTGCTTCATTGTCAGGCCATGTCTCTAAACCACCGTCAGGACCAAAACTGACGATGGAAACAGAGACATCACACAATGTCTGAAGCTCGAAAGCTTTCTTTTTAAGAGTTGGGTTTCTCTTCAGGAAACTTGCTGCTTGAGTTGGCCTGTCCCCATTCAGAATCTTGTTCATAAAACTGGTCCTTCGGGACCCTTTCATTGGGTCTGATAAACCCATGGAATGTGAAAACAAGCTACAGAAACGAATCCAATTTACGTTAGGAATGTTAATGAGACGATGAAGAAGGCATTATATAGAGAAAAGGAAAAAATGGGAAGCCATTACTGTGAAGATCTTCCAAAGATTTTGGCATTGATTACTTGCTTCTTTGTTTCCTTTTTCTCTCTTAAACTTTGAATTATTAAATATCTTAAATCACAAAATTAACCTTCCGTCTTTCTTATTATGGATAT